>NC_134051.1:15632191-16236660 GCF_965140245.1 Athene noctua | reverse complement strand
TGATGGCACTTTACAAACAAAATTTTAAGTCTTGAAATTGTTATTAAGTTCTTATAGACACGTATAAAACATTTAGGCTATTATCAATGCAGTTACTCTACAGTCCAAAAGCTGCCATTTAAGAAGTCACCCCGAAAAATTTACTAAAACAGGGACTAAATTACTGCCTGCTTTCAGCAGTTTAACTCATTGCTTTATGAATAATTCAGTGCTAAATGAAAGACTGCATGAACCAGAGTTCAGTTTGGACACTAACAACACGCCTATAATTACCCAACATATTTACAACTTTATACTCTTGCTGAAGGAGTTTGTATAGACAGCCTTCTCATCTTAAGTAATTGTTCATATACTTTTTAAGCTCTGTTTAATAACTTGGCATAGACAGCAGCACCAGCAGGAGTTTTTCTTCAGTACAGTGATGTTATTTCTCAGAAAGACACCAATATGCCTGTCTCACTGACCTGGCTTTACCCATTCTACAGTGCCACAACCCTCTGGCAGTCATCAGGGCAAAAGATGGCCTTGCTGAAAAAACTTTCATAGTTCCTTCTCCTGGTCTGATGAGCTTTGTTAGCTCGGGTTACACTTCCAGAAAACTATCAGATTAGGAAGAAAGGAAGGAAGACTGCTTCTGGCTCCCACGTAATACCCCAAATCCAGTAACTAGAACAGCTGACAAGACAAATTATTGTCTTCCACGATAAGGAAAAGGCTGAAACATCAGAAGTGTCATGACCTATTATGGCAGCAACTACTGGACTTGTACTACCTTCTCTTTGCTGTATCTAGAGCAGCAAGGCTATAGAAGCAACTACCCTAACTCGTCACGTCTTGTCTCTGCACATTCCAGAGATGGTAGCATGATTACATCTTTGCTGAAGACAAGGCACTGGGTCCCAACCTACTGAACACACCCTAAACAATGTGTTTTCCCAGTATCACGCCCTCTTTATGTTTTACTGCTTTACTGACTTATCTCTTGCAACAACAAACGCTAAGCTCTCCGGCAATCATCACTAGAAAGGCTGAAAAACTACTCAAAAAATGAACTTCTGACACAGGGAAGAAAAGGATACACTCTCAACTGGAGCCTTGGCAGCTCAATCACTGCAGAGCTTTTATGTTTATACATGACACTACATTCAGTATGCTACAGCTCTGTGGTCACATTCTTTGTGTTTTAAAAAAAGACAATTAAATAGCAATTAAAATGAGTTTATTTGGATAATACTATGAGCACCCTATTATGGGGTTGGTGATTATGCTTCCATTAGCACCTCCCTCTTTTCTTGTGAAAGTATAGAAATGCATACACCTTCACCACCTGGACATGCACAGTCTTTAGTAGCCAGCCACATGCATTTTCAGAACTTGCTCCCGTATCATTCTGGATGAGCACAGACCACAGTTTCAGAAAGTTTTAGGCTATTATCTACTGAAGTAAATATTATGACTGAATACTTGCTAAATACTTAAGAAGCAAAAAGGTATTAAACATTTAACAGTAATATAAAATACCGCCTTACATGGATTAGTATGATTACACATACCACTTGCCCAAACTAGCTCTGGAGGTAGACTGACTCTGTGTACTTACTTTGTTACAAAGTCAAAATTATTTCAGATTCTGAAATTTTGTTTGAGAATGGGTTCAGACTCACAGCAAATGCTAACTGCACTGCTCCTGAACTCAGACTTGAAGTATGCTGAGCTCTGCCATACCAGCATTAGCATGGAAAGGTAGCATGAATATATTAAATCCTCTTTTTTTCATAATACTGACATGATTTTTTTAAACTGTTGAAACACTGCTGATCTGTCCATGTTATTACACACAAAACCAACTTCCTAGCAAAGAACAACAAATGGATAATAATATGGATTTTGCACTGCAATTAATTTTACAGTTACTAGGAGGAAAAAAAAGTAACTGTTAGCCTCATACCTTAATTTACCTTTAAACAAGACAAATCACTCCGAGCTAGAGAAACTGGGTGATGTGGTATCAGAGACCTCACACCTAGGATCTAACACCTTCCACATTTCTTCCTGTTATCTTCAGTAAGCTTTTAAAGGTCTTCCTTTATCACTGGAGATTTGCTAACACTGATCTTGTTTTACCTCTCCTTTTTAATGCTTTCTGCTCTGTAGAGAAATGGATAGATATGTAAAGTAGGTTCACAGGAATCTTAGTGGTTACAGGTAGCTGGTAGTTCTGAGACTAGGCTTTTGTGAGAAGAGGGAAAGACAAACCAATCCAATTCCGGAGAATAACTAAACTTACACAATTGTGAACAACAAAGCAAGCAGAGTTAATGGTATTTCCTTCTCATTCGACAACACAAACAAGCTTAAATCCAGGCTTCTTTGCTGAATAATAAAGGAGTCTAAATCAAATACGCTCACAAGAAATTATTCCTTTTAGGCTAACTATGCAACTATTAAGCCTGTTTTAAAGGTGGCTGTTATAGCAAAGCAGCATGAAATCACAAGCCAAATCATCTACAGATTTGAGCTGGTAGTCCTACGGCAAATCTAGTATAAGACAAAACTGTCCTTGGGTACACACAGTGGTGATCTATGCCATGCCATGTGATGCATGCACTGCTCAGTTGGGATGCACAACTGGAAGATCCTGGGGCCACCTAAGCACAGTATCTGACTGTATTATTCTTGAAGTGGTGCTTCTATAAAAAAGAACTACTATGGGCTCTAATTAGCACAGTGCACAGAATACTACAACAATCTGAACTATAATATGGAAGCAGAAAGATAATGTTTATAAGGGAGAACTGTAAATAAAGCCTGCTGTGTGTGCTGGTTTGAGTTCTTCATATAACACATTAACAGGTTAAGAACAAGGACAAGAGAAAACAGACCAGATATATTCACTTCAGAGAAAAGATGACAAGGGGATACAAGATACACCAGACAAAGATCCTGAATAACACAAAGAGGGGGGGGGGGGGGAATCAACCAAAAAAACCTACCAGAGAACAATTATTTTCTACTACTTACAATGCAAAGGGTTTTACATTAAATTACCAAAATGTGAGTTTAAAAGAAACAAAATAATTTTTCATGACGCACATGAAACTTCTGAAAGCTATGAAACGTTCTGTCAGAAAATGTGGTGGAGACCAAGACACCTTCCCAGCTCCCTCTGGCTCAAAGGCAGTGGCACTGCAAAACTGGAGGGCCACAAAGCACAGCACCCAGGTTCACACTGGCCAACAAAGGAAGCCATGGCAGGCCGAAGGGAACAGGAACGGGGAGGGACACTGCTGTAGGGCGCCCTCCCAGGGCCCCATCTCAGGCTCTGGGATTGCCTGATCTATGGATGGTGTCTCTGCGTTCCAAAACGCCCTGCATGTGCCCCTGTTTTTCCATCCAGTACATGTTACTACTATTTACATCATCCCAGCAAAACATGCCACAGTTTAACTATGTTATAGAAAATAACTTTTTTCTTTTTATTTTCAACCCATCCTCTGATGTTACATTCCACGTTCTCCTGGTTTTACACTGTTTCTGTTTCACCTTCTCCCGTCACTTGTGCTTTCCAGACTTGCGGCACATCTTTTCCCCAGTTATCCACCACACCAGTGGCAGACAGGTGCTTCCTAGTCTACTTAGTCATTACTGCTACAGCGGCCATTTGATACCTTTTATGATTTTTATTTTCTTCCTTGTAACTTTTTTACTTCTCCTATACCTTTGTAAGATGGAGGAGGAAAGCAAGGCTGTTAACCAGGCAGCGTTCAAGATGAAGAAGCACCGTGAACCTACACAAAGCACATATTATTCCCCATTCACTTCTGAAGGCAAAAGCAATGAATGGAAGAAGATTCCATCAGGAGCAGTGAAAAGGCATGGAGGCAGCCTGGCCAGGCTCAGACACCCTCTGGGTGAGCACTGCAGGGAAGGGAACTTGCCATACCTCCCCTGCCCTAACATTTAACATCAGCATCGGCTACTGATAGACCTCAAGACACAAGACACCAGGTTAAACAATTTCTGCTCAATCCAGGGTGGCTAACCTTATGCAAATATGCAGGTTTTCCATAAGAAGCTTTTGAACATTCATACTGAAAAACCTGTTACCAGCCTAAAGTTTAAGAAAAAATAAAGTCCAAGATTCCTGACACAGTTTCTCACGGTTTGTAAACTTTACTGTAGAAAAAAAAAAAAAAGAGTCCATCACAGAAGCATTTAGCACTTTGCATTCAAAACAAGAGCACAGCCTAGTCATGCTTCTCTTCCACTTCAAGAAAAACAATCCCAGTTGCAGAGAAGCATCCAGGCGGTGCAGGGCAGGGAGCAGGATCAGCCCCAGGCTCCCCACCCAACCTGCACCCACAGGTGACGGCTTCACCTCCCAGGCCAGAGTCGGTGCTTCTGACGGCTTCCTCCTCCTTGCAGCCGGCCACACCAGGGAGCACAGCACAGAGCCGAACCAACGAGCATGGGGCTGCCCGGTGCTGATGAATCCCAACCTCATGTCAGGGTTGCTTTTACAAGTCTAGATTAACTGTGGGGGAAACGACAACAACAATTAAACCATTCAAGGTTTGTTAGGTTGGGGTTTTTTTTGTTAAGTCCTTTATGCAAACTGATACACATGCACACGTGCACGTCCTGGTAACAGAGGAACATTTACTGTTTCCTCCCAGTGATAGAAGCAGCACTGCTGGCAAAATCATTATTTTCTATTGAAATTCCGTTTTCACTATGTTTATTAACACATACTTTTCAAGCAAAATGGTAAACTATGATTTTAAGGGATGCCTACTAAAAAAGAATCTACACTGTGCTAATGTTACCATTTGTTTTCACTGTAATTAACAAGAAGTAATTATGCTCTCATCTAAAATTAACAACTGCGGAATGAGCAAAACAAAAAACATTCCTTTTTCAAATGGGATGTTTTACAATGAGTTGGACAAGAAGTGTCTTTTTTGTTCTCAAAGACACAAATTTCAGAGTGTTCTATTCTCCACCAGTTTCCCAAATTCCTGAAAGACATGGTGGTTCCCAGGAGTTTTTGAGGTTGTTACTTAAGCTCAGTTTTCCAACCTTCTCTGTTAGCATTGTTCCATGTTCTACAAAAACCTCACGGAGCCAAAGAGGACGAGCAGAGAATGACTGTACGGGAGGAGTGCCTAGCTGGGACAGTGACCTGGTGATGTGCCTGGCTTTGACCAGGCAACAGGCTCAGGGCTGTGCCCTAGGGAGCAAGGGCTGTGGGGTGGTTTACCCCAGCCTACTCCCCTTTGTCACAGAAATCCCTTTCTCTAGATCAGAAGTGTCCCCGTTTCGACCAGAGTCTCCACAAAGATTTCAGGGTCTGGATACCCCCGAGAAACCACAGCCATGAATTTTCTGGCCAGCCTTAATTTACCGAATCCTCTGCCAGGTGGCTGCTCTGCCTTCTCCTATTTGGTAGCATAAACACTGGCAAGCGTTAAAATAACTTAAAAAGCCTTAACAGAGGACTGAACCAAGAGTCTTCCTCAGCCTTTACAACAGAACCATTAGGTCCCAAAGCAGTTTAGGCTTTCTTCAACATTCACTTCTAAGTAAGATTTAACCTTTATTTTCCTTTTATATTCTGACAGCAGCCTTTCTACCCCCAAGTGTTAATGCAGGGAAATAACTATTTAGGCTCTGGGAAAGAGCTGATTATTGCTGTAAAATGTTCTGAAGATCAGCTTCTCTTTACTGCTTTGAAGATGTGAGTTACTGTACTGAAAACATCCAAATGTTAGCAGATGCCAAAATTAGCACTAAACTGTATTAATTATTTAATACCGTCTACATGAAGAACAACTTTCTTCAAATAGCACAGCTGAAAACCTGTTTTATATAGAAAACATAAGGAATTTTGGGTGTTAGCTTCCATTATTTACCAAGGAATTCTTAAGAGAATGCAGAACAGGAATTTTATAATCCTCAACTAAGCACTCCACTGACAGTTTTATCACTTTTTTGTCATCAGTTTTAAGTCACTTTTTTTTAAATGAAACAAAAGAAAACTTTTAAGAAATGACATTAAAAGCTTTTCCTGTTTAACTATTCAGTGTTGTTCTAATGCCAAAAAGGCTGCCATGGGACCATGTAGCCAAGTCTGCATATTAGCTAAGCAAACACAATCAGAAATGAAGTTACGCTTTGTATTCTAGAGAAAACAATATACGTATTTTAAAAAGGCACAACCATACACATATATTGAGGCTAGCTTTCTTTTTCAAATCCTAACACAAATGCACTGAAATCAATGAGGGAAAGAAACTACTGTGTATTCCTCCACACCCACATTAGCTGAGAACAGCTAAATTCAGATCTCCAAAATCAAACTACTTGGAATACAAACACGAATTAAAAATACTATCTGGAGATAAAACACTGGAACACCTGTAAAGCAGCAATCATTTCTAAAACTATTTTTTTATCATCACAGACAGAGCTTCTTGAACCACATACATCATACAGTAACATTTGCAGCTGCAAACTTCAAAACTATGTGGTTTATGCAAATCATGCAAACGACTATTTTAGAAAAAGAAATTTGAGAGACACATTCAAGAAATGAGACCTTGAATCTATGTCATTTAGATTTCATCTTGCAGTGCAACTAAGTGGTTGAAGGGTGGAGGGATGATGCTTTGGATGGAGTTTATTTTATATGCTGGGGCTCTTACATATTTCAGAGCTCTCACTAATGCCCTTACGTGTCACCAGCCCAAATAACCACCCAAATAAGTTTTTCCCTGAAAAAGACGACAAAACAAGTTGGTCAAAATACTTCTCCTTTTTCTTTGGAAAACCAGTTACCTCATATGTGGCAGCAGTTATAACTAGAGCACATTTTTGAGCAAAAATACATTCTGAAGAGGAAGTTGTACTTCACTGCTCACATGTTTGTTGTGTATTTGTGTTCTTATTTATTACATACTACATTTTAATTTTTGTTTCATGAGCCAAATCATCAGACAGTATTTCAATGGCTTTTTGGTCAACTATTCTTAGAGCATAAAGACAACAAAACAGACTTGAAAATGTGTTTTAGAACAGCTGACTACTGCATGTCATCCAGTGAATTACATCTTTCTTATGCTCTGCAAAACACCCTAATTCCACAAATACACTCCCAATCTCAATACTCTATTCTTTCTGGCAAATCTTCCCAACTACTTCTATTTTTGCTCCATTGCTAGCGCCACTCATCTGAAGCAAATTTTGAGGACTTCCAAAATTAATTACTGCCTTCCTGCTTTGCCTCTGGCTAGAAGCTGGTATAAACATCACCACCGAATTAAGCTGTATCTCAAATTCCCTATTTTATTGATGATGAATGATTCTTCCTTTGTCTCAGGAAAACCATAAGTCCCTTAAGTTTTCTCTCCACCCTTTATTTTTCTCTCTAATAATGTAGCATTTGTGGCCTGTGTCATCATCAGCCACTACAGCTGGGACAAACATCCTTACTACTCACACTCCTTTTGCTCTAGCTAGTGCGTTTACATTTCCTGCTATAGCTTGTATTCCACAAATCCTGTCAGTGTTTTGAGTGGACCCTGGAGCACGCAAAAGCAGATTTTTTTGTCACTTTCCCACTACTGGTTCCTCATCTCATTTCCTCTCTTTTTCCTGGACTACTTTTCCATGACTTTAAAACTGCTAACAGTTTTCCTTGGAGGGGGGTGAGCATGGGACAGTGCATGCCAGTGGATCACAGAGGAGGAGAGAGAAATAAATCCAAACATAGAGGTACACCACAAACTGTCTAGTATGTAATTCCTGGCACTTCCTCAGCTCCAGACCTTTTTCACAACAACAAAAAAAAATTCAATTAAGAATCCATAAGGATGTTTCTCCTTTCAGAAAGGGAGGACACAATTTAAGACATCTTGCTTAAGAAATACATCTGAAAAAAGCATCTGCAAGTACTGTACATTATTTGAAGGTTTCTCATCTAAAAGTCAATATTTTTAATACCTCAAACTGACAGAATTGAAGCAGAAAGCTCCAATTTAAGTGTCGTTACAGTCAAATCTGACCCAAACCTGAAATGAGCTCCAGATGCTACTGGTCAATGTCAGAATAAGACCAGGATTTAAGAATTACTACAGTAATAATTTAACTGCAACTGTTATCCATGCAGGAATACATTTCCCTTTTCGAAAGGGGAAACCTTCTTTCATTAAAAAAGGAAGAGATGTGCCACGCAATGCCTTTGCAATAAGGAATAAGAAGGGATATAAAAAGACAACAGAAACAAAGACAAAATAGACTGGGACTGAAAAGAGAATGGTTGTTTTGCTGGAGGTTATCAGGGAGGAGATGCTGCACTCTGGGACACAGCACACAGACCAGCAAAAGAACCAAACCAGACCTTTGATACAATATTCAGTTATTTCACCTAAAAAAACAGGTGTCTAAAAGTAAGTGGCAATGTGTTGTGTTTATCAGGGTGGTAACACAACACTAGCATAGTTTTAACAGCTAAGCTACACAAAAGGAAATTTATCTGTGCACATGTAACAGGAGAGTCTTCACCTGTTTAAGCTTGTTCACAAACCCCATCAGACACAATACACTGTCTAGATTTTTACCCAGCAGATATACTCCCCCCCCCCCCCCCCATCACATCATTTGACCATAAAAATGTTCAAAAAAAGGAATAAAGCATACGCATGCTTTGATTTGCCCTGATTCATATGGTCAAATTCAGGTATTTTAATGACCCCGTGGATGTTTTACTACCGATGCATTTTCAGCACACTTTTTAAGATCAAAGAAACCCCACAAAACCAGAGAGAGACAGACACAGACAAGGATAGGTTGAGTCGATAAGAGACTTCACTAAACATCCAGATGATAATCTGTGAGACGCTAGAGATTTCTGTGATTTTATTAGAGAATTTCTATCAAGCTGTAGGATCTGCCCATCCTCCCCTTCTCAAGGAAAGTCCCCAGCACCTAACCCATGTGTGGCTGGATGGCAGAAGAGAGGAAGTCCATCACAAGGACCAGTGTGCACACACAGGGGAAATATCACACCCACTACTGTCGGGTTGCACAATCCAAGACCGAAGAAGTGTTCCTTCATCATATAAACCACTGCAAATGCCATCCTCTCTTCTTTGAAAAGTAAAATACTTGGTTCAAAGTGTTGACACAGAATAAGTGACCCCAGAACAAAAAGAAACACCTTTCAATATATCTTACAGGCACCTGGTTTTAGCTTTTACTATTGCTTCTGCCATCATACCTGCCTAATAGATGCAGGGGGAAGTATTTTCATTATTTTCTGCTAATGCTATTAGCAACCAACTTCACGAATTTCACAAGCAAACAGAAAGGTTATAAATGTAAGAATTTCAATGCCAACAGTGCTTATTCCCTACCACTTAATACAATCCAGCATTCTTGAAGTCCAAGCACACTTTAAACCCCTGCAACCTTCCTTCTCAGGCACAGCAGTTCTGAACTCACCCTGCTGAGCTGTACAAGGAACATCCACTTGAATGCTGAGCTCCAGCTACTAGGGAAAAAGAAAGGTTAATCCCGATGCATCACTAAATGCATGCCCGTCCCTTTGCACCCATGCAAACTAAAACTCAAGACACTGGTGTGGTGTCCAAAGCACTCCGGCAGAGTTGTGGCATCCCTTTGCAGTTTAAGTTAAAAACCTGCATTAAGTGACAAACTCCTGTGACATGACAGCATTGTCTGTGCTGCATTACTTTCATGTTACAGCTACTGTTCTAGGGATAGTTTTATACCTTATTTTCCATTTAATTTTTTTAATGTACAAATATGAAATATTTTTTAGAGGAACAGCATTTTGAGCATAAAAAAGCCTGCTGGATGTGCACAGTTTCCATGTGATTTCTGTTATCAATTTTAATAAGTATACAAATAGGCAAAACATTGGATCAAACAAGATACAGCTTTATCACTTTCAGTTCTGTAAGGAATTAAATCAGAAACAACGGTACTGGTATTATTTACAGTAATTAGTATTAATTTACTATTACTAATACTATTATTGCAATAGTCCATTTACATGAATCCTTTACCTGGGATCAAAGAAATGATCCCTACACTTTAATTTATATATACTAGTTATTGTACTTGGTTCAGCCAGATCTCAGACTGAGATCTAGTGGCAAATCAAGTGCCAGCAATACAGTTTCTCAACCTCCAACAATAAGAATCTCTGCTTATGCAGGTTTACAACCTTCATGATGCTTTATTTTGAGGTGGAAACAGAAAAGAAAAACCGTAGACAAAAAACATGAGTTCTAGGTCATTAAGGATTTTCAAGACTAGATTGCATTTCTGAGTTTTGTTTAGAAATAGAGAGAATCAGTGGAAACCACAGCACATACACAACGTACACAGAAGTGCTGTTACTGCCAGTGGTGTACTGCTACCTGCACTGGGGCTTTTTAAACTTCCTACAATGGTAACATGCATTTCCGTAACTCTAATCCTTGTATTTGATTATCATTGCTTCAAAAACACAACTGGAAGAACTGGTAGAGCTCTGTGGAAAGGAGAAGGTATTTCTCACCACTACAAGTAGCATAGCTAGAGCAATTTGTGTTTTCTCCTAAATCTTACAACACAGCAAGTGGTTAAACAACAATTTCTCTACAGATCCAGGAGGCAGCTGCATACATCCAACCATGACACGTGCCTTACAGTTACCGATCTCAGTGAGTGAATTTACACAGGAGAGAAACATGGTAGGGTGAGGAAAGCGTTCCAGCTCCCAGAAAATTCATGCTCACCTCAATATAATCAAGTATACAGCTATCTTTTGAATATAAGCTGAACTTCTGAAGTAAACACGGACCACTAGAAATTATCCACCTGAGCACTGTGGCAGGCAGTTAACATGCCATCATCCCAGTGGCAGCAGGGGAAAAGCAGCGCATACCCTTCCAAGCCTCTCTCCTGCTCAGGTCCAAAGAGCATCTAGACAAGGCTGCAACCAAGAGCAAGGGCCCATCTGTCCAATTCTCCAGCTGCTCTTCTGAACTGGACCAGTAGGCAGGGCAAAATCATCATTTTGGAAGTTGTGAGACCTATTTTCAAAGCTTGTTCTCCCTTCCACTACATCCAGTGCACCCCCACCTAGGAAACACAGGGGTATAAAGCAGGCTTCCACCATCCCTGCTACAAGTCACCCATCTGGGAGACCGCTCCCGAGGAAAGAGAGCTGCCAGCAACAGGTTGGTGGCCAGATTAACTGGTCTGGCACACCATGATTTGAGGTAACCGTTTGAGATTTTAATAGGTACTTAAATCAGAAAATAGTAACCCACTTAGAATAGGTGAGAAAGATGTATCTTCAAAATGCAAGAGACTATTTTTAGCTACAAGGAATACCCTTGTGAAAAAAAAAAAAAAAAAAGAAGTAACAGAAGCAACATTCAGAAGCAGACCTGCAATGGGAACACTTTCCTCCCCAGAAGTGGTTTGCACCTGAACAACTTTCAATTTTTATAATGGCAAAACCATGTGTCTGCATTAAGAGCCCTGAAAGCTTGGGTTCGATACCTACCCTTGCTACAGCCCTGTCCCCTAAAGCATTTCTTGAGGGATACTGGTCCACGCATCAAATAAAATGTCTTGGAAAAGTTAAAAAAAAAGTCAAAGGCATTATTAATGACTTTTAATTTTTCTCTCCCTCCTGCCTCCTCAGCCAAGCTGACCCACTTCTTTGTGGGGCTGAACAATAAAGCAGACCAGTGAACTGAGCAAGGTTAAAAATAAATAAGGAAGTTACTTTAAATTCAGATTTCTTCATTCATCTCATTTACCATGTGCTCCCACACAGTTGTGTCAATACAAGCGAGGAGGCAAAAGGAAGGTGCACAGGTCAGAAAAAAACTGTTCTAGAAGATACTTCTTCTCTGCAGCAGTATTAAACTAGACACAAACTCTTCTCCCTGGCTTCCAGCAGCATATAAAAGTCATCTGATATAATGAAGTCTGGTGCCCAGACTGAAATCCAGGACCTTCACTGCAGCTTGTGCTCAATTTTAGGTTAGACTCCTCTTTCTTGCAGGCACTATTCTCATCTGGACTGCTGCACAGCACAGCCACCTGACAGTGGGCCAGTTAAGATACACTCCTTGGATGTGGGAGATCTTTGCTGCCTCTGACTCCAGAGAGGTCTAGCATGCACACCTGCTAATTGCCAGTGGGCTTCCTCTGTACTACTTTAAGCAAAAGCTAGGTAGCAATAATAATATTCTTGACTAAAATGGGCCTTGAAGATGAGCTCTGTGTTGAACGCAGTGCTACTAGTATAACTTTACTAGCAAAAGCATGGGTTTACACATTTGAAAACATAAGGCATTAGGAAGGCTCCCACGGCTCGTGTTCCGACCTTGATTGTGCTGTACTTCAAACAACCACGTAGTTTTCCTGAATTTGACTTCCATTTTGTTCTTCAGAAATGCCACAAATATCTAAATTTTGATTCATCTTCATTACTAGTTTGCAATATGGATTTATACAAATGCTTCTGGGGCAGGCATAATTTCTAAGACAACCAACAGATACACAGTGAAGAGAACCACTTGAGGCACGGTCTCTCACTGCATTAATGTTAACACCTCTCATTCACTGAAGGCTGCTGAAAGGTCTTAAAGAATTAGTTAGAATGTTTTCTTAATCCAGCAAGAGAGGTCACTGACCAATAAAGCTGAAGTGCTTTTATCCCAAGTTTAAGAGTCTGAAGACAGAAGCTGCAGTTCCACCACACGCATTTCCTCAGTGGCAGTGCCAATGCGCCCCATCCCCAGACTCATCCACACCTCTACACCCCTCCCTTTGCCAGAGCCAGCTCAGCTCTTGGTTCAGCTGCAGGGACTGAAGAACCCGGAGATTTCACTACATCTCTCCAGCAAAGCAGAGGGGACAGAACAAAGTCATGGTGGAACAGGGATGCTTATGATCAGACAACTGATACAGGTGAAACGAGATCATTTTTGTGCAACTTTCTGATTATTTTTCCCTTAATCTGTGCCACTATCAAGATCAAGAGAGGGCTTCTCCAGCAAAGCTCCACTGGTAAGCAAAGGAGCTGCACAGCTTTCCCTCCTTCAGAGAAAAAAGAATCCTTTCCTTTCCAGTAAGGATTCTACCCCTTCCACACCAATCCTCTCCTACTTTGGACAATACACTTCAGGGCACAGGTTCTAAGCCAAAGTATGAGCTCGATGAACAAAACTTGCTAAAAACCCAAGACAAATCTGCTGAGAACAAGAAAATATCTTAAAATCAATATGGAACTGAAGCAATACATCTGAAGAAATAAACTATTATCAAATCCTGTGGTTAAAATTTTAGAATAAACTACTTGAAAAAATCATTAGTAAGTTTTGATTTCTGGCAGATTTTGGTTTCATTTCACTGCTGCTGATTTTTTAATACCTCAACTGTAAGAACACTTCTAAGAAGGAAAAGCCAAAAAAAAGAAAAAACCCAAAACTCACACTTATGGTTACTACCTTTGTGGCATGACAGAAATATTGCAAAGCGTTATACTAGTTTTTAAGGGGACTGGGCTTTTTTGGTGCAGAGCTGAAGTCCAAGAAGCATCTGAAACAGAGGAGATAAAAGCCACACAGGAAGAATGAGAAGAGGGAAAGGAAAGCAGAAGAAAATTGTGAAACAGCATTACTGTAACTGCTATCAGCAAGGAGGGTTTTAAATGTGGCTTGTGACCCACTGTTTAATTCATATAATTTACAGACACGTTTGAGTTATTGCTGTGTTCAAACTTCTAATAGTATCTACTAGTCTCCAGAAATTCAGTTCACCCCTTGATATTATTAAGCAACTAACACTTAACCAGGTGAAAAATTATTTAGAAGAGATAATTTCCTTGCTACTCCCAACAAAGGAGGAAATCTATCTATCCTTAGCTGGACTTACTGATTAAACGAGGGTTCACTATCTATCCTTAGTTTGATTTAATGATTAAAAGAGGATTCACACAGCCTCTGATTAAGCAGATTTCCTTTTTAAAAACAGTTCATCTCACATGGTCTTAGGACTTGAAGCCTGTAAAGCCATGTAACAGCATCCAAGTGTCTAGTCAGCTGTAACATTTGTAACAGAAGCAAACCAACCACTGATCTAAAGGAATAGTTAAGACGTGCTGCGAAGGCAAACTTGTGTCTAAAAATTGTTACCTGATTATGGCTACCACAAATATTCTGGTGATACATAACCCAGACCTATTTCACGACCACTGAACAGCAACAGCAAGGTCAGCTGCATCAGGAGAGCTGCCCGGCATTACAAGCAGGCAGGGAAAATGTTAAATTCTTCCCCACCGCCCAATTAAATGATCTCTGTTCTTGAAAAAAAAAAACAAAGATGATGCAGAAACCACCATGCCCCGTACTAGGATCACCAACTCTACCTTGACTGCTCAAAACAAAATGTATTTTTAGATGACTCCCCAAACACTTTTTAATCTCTTTGTTCTTTTCCAGCAATCACAAACTATCAAGACAAAAAAAATGCAACCGGTTACTGTGTAAAAACTCTATAATGTTAAATAAGTGCTATTCAACACAGACACTCCTCCAGTCAGAGCGGGGCTGGGGCAGCCTAGTAGGACCAGGTCAGTAACGGTCCCTATCGCAGCTGATGGATAAAATGGTGATGCATGAAAATAGAGATCCCAGATGCAGTGCGGCCAATCTTTCTGGTCTTAAGACCTGCAAACCATAATATTCATAGCACTACAAGCCACAACCTGTCCATGCAAGGCGGCTTCCTCCTTGGCTGGGGGGTCAGATTTATCCCCAGCCTGCAGAGCATCCCTGAGCTGCTGCTGGGTCCCGAGAGACCACGGACATGAGCAACCACACATGAGATGCTCAAGAGTGCAGACAGACCACTGCATGGCCTAGACTTGAAACTAGTCCACAATTTATCCAGTGCTTTCATGGCTTAGAAGCAAGTTTTAAACCAAAAATTTCTTATCTAGTCACAGAATAATGTGCTGATATTTTACTGGGAAGTGTGTTTCTCTTCTTAAAAATATAATTTCTCCTCACTTAAATAATGCTTATATATATTAACTCATTTATTAACTTATTTACTACAGATGTAAAGTCTGTACATTTTTAATTTACAAATTAGTCATTTTATGAAACAAATTTACACCACTAAACCCTGATCTATTTAACAGTAAAAAATATTAACCCACTAAGATGTATCTGGAATTTAAAACCTTCATTGAGTTCTAAAAGGCGTTTGCACCCTCATACTTTTATCAAAATCTCCATCAAAGTTCTGCCAAACAATATCAGTGATGTTAGAAAATAACTCACTGAAGCATATGGGAAGGAAAATCTCTGTTGTGGAAACACACAACCATTCCTTTTTTTTAAACACAGCTCCACAGAAATTCATCCAATTGTTGTATTAGTATAACATCACATTTAGAGCCTTAAGCAAAGTTTTCCTTAGATCTTTACAAAAACACACATGCACAGCTGGAGATGCCATATTTTAAGAACATCATTACAGCTGCACCTTGTGAAATCACCAGATGACCAATGCTTAGAGCTACGGTGAACATTAATGATACTCCTACGCATCCTTTCCTATTTACACTAGGAAAAGGGAAATTACGAAAAATGACCTTCAGAGGTTTCTGCATTTAAAGAAAGTTCTACTGGAGTGCACTCAATCCCTTAATACACAAAACATAAAGCTCCCAAGTTCTGTTTTTCAGCACTTTCATGATGTTTCATATCAAAGAGTTGTGACTGTATTTTAAAAAAAAACCTCATCACCTCTCCTAGGCTGCAAAACACTGCAGTACTGCTAAAAAAATTTTAAAATCTGTTTTGAACTTTCTTCTTATAGGACATTGCAGCTCACTATCCACATCGTCTTCCTCTGGTTTGCAATATGCTTTGGAGTGCAAGTCAACCTGCTGGTTTCAATGCAGAAAATCCCAAGATATTCAGGACGCCTGGAAGACTATCTATCACACATACCAGCATATTTGCAAGAATAAGCTGAGGTACTACTGTTTTCTCTTCCCTAATTCAAATAGGATGCTCCTGGCACATCTTCTCTGAGTGGCATCACTCTGGAGCTCACTTACAGCTGCAGTCAGGGAGAACTTCAGGTTTGCAGACACTGAATGTCCTGTTCTCACAACATGTTTGGTGCTACAAAGCATGACAGTTTTGTTTAAATCTTCACTATTAAATGGGTCAAGAATTAATTTTGTAATGTTTGTAACAACAGCCAAACAGCAATTAAAAACACAAACTGAGATATGCTATACTGATTACACCACGGAACTTTAGTTTTATCAAAATTTACCATTTAGATTCAATCTCCATATTTTTAAGAGATTTTGCTTAACAAATATATGCACTTTGTTATGCTGACCAATCAAGCTGTGTTATTCTAGATGCACATTAAGTCCAATATAAAGCAGTTTTCAAAAGTGTTTTTATATTCTGAAGAGAATTCCAAAGATTGCTAGGCACCACAGTAAAAGACTAACATAGTCTTCCCCAAACTGCAAATATTCAGTACAGTTTCAGTATTTTCAAAACCCATCTGCCGATTTCCAGAAACTTAATTATTTCTAGTTGACAAAACCGCAGCCTTCTAGGGAAACTAGGCAACTACAAGTCAGAGTAAAACATTTCCAAGCTGACCCTTCTTCATTTTGCTGGCAAGTCATTCAAACCCCATTCAATCTTTCTGAATTTACAGAGCTTGTTTTACTACAATCAGGAAGCCAAACTGAAAAAAAAAAAAAAGTTGTTTAGCAGAATTATTAAAATGTGTTAAGTCTAAGCCTGCAACAATATGCACAGATACATCATGCTACAGCCACTGCCACCAATTAGGTGCACTTTCACTGTTTTTGCTAGTGTATCAGATTAAAACGCTAAAACCATCAGAGAAAAATACATTATCTTAAATGACCAATAAAAAAGTTTCAAGACTGCATATTTAATAAACTAACAAATAAGATAGCTAGTCTCCAGCCCTATTCGACTTGCCAAGACACTTTATAATAACTGTTAATGCTGTTGTTGGTAATGTCAAACTAGCACATAGCAGATATTTTATATATATATATATATATATTAATTCATATACATATTTAAGGGGAAAAAGCACACTTGCTAGGGATTACTAATCCTTCACAATCAACATTCTACAGCCACAAGATGCAAAGTTAAAGCAATTGATCTGAGACACCTCAAAGCACATACTAAAGCAAACAATGCCCTATTTCAAAGTCATTATAATTTAAAAAAAATTGAATGCTTCACAAGCTCTAAGCCAGTTCATTTTCACCCTTACCCCAAATATCAAATGATGTCATGCAAGATGTACTGGCTAAACTGGTTTAACTGCTACAGACTGGATGCACTGTTTAGATTTTCTTGTGATAAATTCTTCTGCAGCAATGGAACCAATTCAGTTAGTCTCAACTATCTCCATTCGCTTTTTAAAAGTTTGGGCTTGTATTACTTTTACACAGACAACTTGCTTATTTACCTAGTGTAACTACCTAGTAATGACAGGGAGAGGATTTTACTTCTCTTCTGAATTCAGCCAATAGCACTGAACAACTGGAGTGGAGTAAGGAAATCTGATATATATATAGTTCATCTTGAATAACACGCTATCTACACTTCCCTCTGAGTTTTACACACATTTTCCACTATTCCACTATTTCCACTTCTCTTTCAGAGAAAGTTTACTAACTCTGACGACCTACTGAGCACCCAGTTCATGAAGAATGCACGGAAGAAACTCTAGACATAGTTAGCACTCCTCAAAAGCCACCAATGCCGCTTTCTCAGTTGGCATGAAGCAGCTATCTGAGAGCGACACGACGCACATCTCTTCGCAAGGCTAAGCACGCTGTTTCCAGAGGTACTAAATGTTATCATTACTGGGAAGAGGAGGCGGCCAGGCCTGGTTCTTTACTCTAGGTATAACCTCAGAATTAACTTAATCTTGCTCGTTGTCTGCTGCATCAGTGTTTCTGTCTCCTCTCACTTGAACATCATCTATTTCACAGAAAAATGTCAAGGCTGGAGCCGGGAAGGGGTAGGAAGAACATATAAACAAGCAGATACCCACAGTCTTATGATGAATTTAGTTTGCATATTCTCCTCTCAAACATACAGCCTCACTTTATCACCACTTGGCTAGAAGCAATACAGAAGTGAGTGAAGGAGCTCAGAGAAAGAAAAGGATGCGGGCGTTCAGGAGAAAGGCATGGAAGCAGGCAAAAAAAGAAATTAACACCGTGTTATGTATGCAAATGATATTAAATTGCCAGGAATTGAGAATACTAATGAGGACAAAATATGAGAGAGAAGTAAGCATTCAGAAGACAGGCAAAAAAATGTTCAGTACTTGATACCAGTATTACAGAGGGTCAGAAATCTAGTAAAATCTGTCAGTAGTGAGCAAAACAGGAACGAGCAGCAACACATTTAATTGTATGGGAACTGCAGAACAGTGCAGTTTTAAACTTTTCACATACATACACATACACCTCAACACATCATTTATTTTTTTCCTTGTTCTTCATAAATATCTTGCATCATTTCACCTGGAATTCAAATCTCAACTTTAAATTGCCCTGACAAGGGAAAAACTTAAAGACAGCATTGCCTGAGAGACTGCAGACCTGACACGAGGAGAACACAAGTGTGCAACCTGAACTACCAGTCACCGTGTGTTCACAGACTGTGACGTGGTCTTGATAAGCCTGGGCTGGCCACTTTGGAAAAGAAACTTCCATAATGCAAAACACATGTACATACATAACTAAGGGCAGAGGCTGGACCTACAAAAAAAATCAGATTCAAACTACAAACAAGGGAAACTTACAGTTATTAAGCCAGAAATTAGACTTTCCATGAAAGAACTTTATGAAATACGTAACTGTAAATTTGTATTAATCCAAGTTCTTTGAAGTTCAGACACATTTGTGAAAAGATGCTACAGAGGAAGCACATAAAGCATCGGGACTTGGATTCAATTACACTTTGTAGAACAACTCACTAGCAACTAAAGAGCCATAATTCTTTGCATGATAAAGCAACCTACATACCCTCCTTACAGTAAACTATTAATTTTTTCCACTGAATTTATTTAGTGTACAAATAAACTCTTCAGAATTTCTACAGGATAATTTACTAATCGCCACCACAAACTGTTAATTCATCTAAAACGTGGGCACCAATGGCTCCTCTGCACGCTCCCGCTCTGTTTCGGCCCAAAGGCAACCACAGCAGCCAGAATCACACAGTTTTATGCAGCAACGGATGAAGGGCGCACATAAAATCCATAGCTAGTGACCCAATTTGGCCAGAAAACTGCCCGCATCCATGCCACCTCCAGCAGCCCTTCTTGTTCCTTCCCATCCCAATGCCAAACCTTCACCACATTCTGCCAAGGTGAGCCAAATTGAATACCTAAACTACATTTTAAACCCCCACTTTTTGTTTCTAATTTCGATCACTTCGTAATTATGGGGAGGTGCACTAGCCCACCCACTGGCAGGGCACACAAGATGAAAACAAGCAGCAGCAAAGGCAGCGTTTGCCCAGCTGTACCCTCACCCAGGGCAGCAGCTGCCTTCAGCCAAGGGGACACAACCCCTTCTGACAGTTCTTATGAATGTAATGTTTCCCTGTCCATGTATCACCACTGCCAAGCCTCCATAAGACTAAAGCTGATTACAAACAACATCCACAGGTAACAGAAGACTAAATACACAGATTTGTAACACCATAGCATTCTAGCTAAGTGTTGCAAGTAGGTGAGCCTGCATCACACCTGGTCCTGCTGAGCAGGTACCCACCCCTTATCAAGGCTGTCATTGCTTCATTCCTTTGTGATGCAGAGATTAATTTTTCTTTCTAAAGGGAATGTCTTCCTTCCTCCTGAAGTCCGATAGCCCTGTCTAGTACTACTTTCATTTACACGGAGTGTCCATAAGGTCACCAAGGAAGAGTAAATTAGTCATAAGGGAAAGGGAAGGGAGAAAAGCAGGGACATGAGAGCAGACACTCAAAATACCGTATCTGATGTGATCCTAAAGAATTTAATTCCACGCTTTTATTGCTACATCTGAAATGGTTAACTCATCAAAAATTGTTCATCTAGTATAGCTGTACACAGAATAAGCAAACCTTCACATAATTCAAGATGTGCAATTTTCCACTGTGCATTCTTCACATACCTCCTAAATCTAACATGATCACTCACTGAAAAATGGCATCCGACACTGTTCTGTGCATGTTAAAATTAAGCTAACTACATGTTATTAAGTGTTCTCCTCACTGCTTGAAAGCATCTCTCAAGAAAGCACAAACACCCATACATTAAGATGATGAACATTGTTTTACACACTAAATGAATACATACCCATCACGTCAACTCTTATTAAAAGTTAACAATAATCTAATCCCTGCTATTTTGTAAATTTAACACATTCCTCAAGAAAAATCAAGAATTACAAAAAAACCTCCAAAGGCTAAACTTTCTTGGTTTTGTTTTTGCATAAGTGGACAGTTCTGTAAACTCTCACAAATTACAAAGTTCATAATATCACCCAGAATCAGCTGCACGCGGCCTAATGGATCTCAAACAGATTTCTGAGATAACGCTGTATTCTCGGTGTTGTTGATATACAGAGAGACTCTTTCCTCACCCCTCACATGGAGGCGGCCACCAGCATAAGATTTCCACAAGGATCAAAGGGACTTCCCGCATGTATTTTGGACTCCTGCATCCCTGCTGACAGAGGGGATGCGATCCAGAGAAGTTCAGGACACCTTCACACCGCACAAAAATGTTCAGTATTTCACAGTGTGCCCAGCGTGGTAGAGCATCGAGCCCATAAAAATTAAAATTAAAACATTAAATACAGCCAATATTCTAAAGGACTTGAAAAGGATATTGGAAAAAAAGCAGATTGCTGAAGGCTATCAAACAATCTGCTGGAAAATATAACCCACAAGATGTTAATATTTGTATGCATACAAGTATGAGGTATATTTTAAAATCACCTCCTTTTACATATTTGTCACACAGTATATAAACACCAGTTTGGAGATTTTTCTAAAACAAAACAAAAACCAGTCACTCCGATACTAAGTAAGTTTTAGCCATTGAATATTTTATGAAATAGAGATTTGTGTTTAAGAAAGCAAGGCTTTATGTAATGACCTTCTAATCTTGAAATGTAATCTCACAGTCACCGTGACAAACTTCCACTAAAACACCTTTGCTCCTCCCGATTTCTATGACTATTATTTAGCAGAATTTGCTAATTCGACTGTCGCGTTTCCAAGCAAAATATCTCGCGTTGGTGAATACTTATGTCACTGTTGATTAAAACGGTTGTAAAAGAACTGGCATCTTCACAGCCAGGCATTCTAAATGATATTTAGGTAGTTGGTGGTTTTGACCTCCAAGTCAAATACCATCAGTACAAGCAGCACACTGTGGCTGCCCTTCCTTAGGGAACAAAATCCCGCCGTACATTTGCCCCAAATAATTTTACATCGTTGCATTCAGACAGAAGGTGTCGTTCAAAGGGAGGAGGGAGGGGAGAGGGTGTGTAAAAATAACAACACAATGCAAAAAAAAAAAAAAAAAAAAATTTGCTGAAGGCACCACTGGAGACCACACCGGACCGGAGCAGGGAACAAGCCTGAAAATGTAGTGCCTCCTTTATGAAACCAGCGCAACTGCATGACGGTGCAGGATCCGGGCCGAGGGCTGTGCAGGCGCTACACATGGCCAGCGCTGCCCGCCGACCCCGCGCTAGGCCCGGCCGGCAGCGGTTTCTGTAAATAACCCTCAAAGGAGGGTTAATTAAAAATGGCGAGCAGCGTGGCTGCCTGCATACAATGAGCGGCCGGGCCGAGCCGCCGCGCCGCCCCGCACGGCCCCGGGCAGGGCAGGGCTGAGCCCACCGCCCACCCCGCCCGCCGGCGCGGGGCCGGGCCGGGCTAGGCCCCGCTGCCCACCGTTCGCCGCCCGGCAGCCCCGGGGGCCGAGCAGCCCTCGGGACAACCGCGTCCCCTTCCCCCGCGGAAGGCAAAACCCTCCCCCCGAAATCACAACTACTTCGGGGCGGACCCCCGGCACACACCCCCCCGCCCCGGCCGGGCCCCCCTCGGGGCGCGGCTGCGCGCCCCCGCCGCCCCCCCCACGCCTCCCCGCTCACCTCCCGACGGCCACCCCCGGCGGGAGGCTCCCGGTGCCCGCCAGGCCGAAGGTCCCGGGCTCCCGGCCGCACGCCTCGCCCCGGGGGAGCGGGTCTCCTTTTGTAGCAGCGCTTCCCCCGCACCCTCCCCCTCCCGCGATGCAAATTCCTGCAGAGCCCCCCCCGGGCCGCCTCCCCCGGCCCCGCACCGCTCCTCGTCGCCGCAACTTTCCCCGGCATCCCCCCGCTCCCGCCGAAGTGCCACCGGGCAGAGCTCCCCGCGCCCCGGGAGAGGGGGGGGGCGGACACACGACACCCCGGCTGCCGGGGCTGGCCGCGGCCGGGCATGGGACGGCGAACGGCGGCCGGCCCCGCTCGCCAGGGAGGAGAGGGCCGGGCGCGTGTTTACGGCGGAGGGAGGACGGGGGCTCCCCGCGGGGGACGCGGCGCCCGGGAAGCCCCGGGAGCCGGCAGCGAAGCACGGGGGCGAGGCGGGGGGGAGGAAACTCTCCTCAGAGTTGAGGGCGCGGGGCCCTGCCCGGCCCCGGCTTTACCTTCCATCTCCATGTCCTCGGGCTCGCTCAGCTGCTGCTCCCCGGGCTTCTGGTGCTGCTGCTGCTGCTGATGGTGGTTCATGTCGGGCTGGGGCTGGGGCTCGGCGGCGGCGGCCTGGGCCTTTCCCGCTGGGGGCTGCAGGCCTGTGTCGGGAGGGGAAGGGGCGGAGGAGCGGCGGGGCCTTGGCAGCGGCCGCGACTGGGCACCCGCCTCGGGGGGCTGCGGCTGGGCTCCGGCGGGCAGGGAGCGGGCAGCCGGCGGAGGCAGCGAGACGCGCACGTATTTGCTCGCTATTCGCCCAATCTCGGCGGCGGCTCCCGGTCGGGGGAAAGGGGTGGGGAGGAGGGACCGGCCGGGGGTGGCGGCTTCCCCGGGGGCCGGAGGGGAGGGGACCGGGAGGAGGGGAGGGGGGGACGGGAGACCAGGAGTCAGGGCCCGGCGGCGGTGGCGCCCGGCGCTTCCCCCTCCCCCGGCGAGGTGTCCCCGGCGCTGCGAAGTCGGGGAGGCACCGCGGGGCCCCTCCTCTGCCTTCCCGCCCCCCCCAGCGCCCCGGCACAGCCGCTGGCCGACGCCCGGCTCGCTGCTCCCGGCCCGCGGGCCGCCCCCGTTGCCTGTGCCCCGGCGCGCTGGTGCCGCTCCGCCGCCGCCAGCGCTCTGTCTCAAAATGGCGGCTGCGGTAACGCTGTGAAATGTCACATCCGCATGAGGGGCAGCCCAGCGAGCCGGGGAGGGGGAGGCAGCGCCGCGGCCGCCCCGGGAACAGCAGCCGCGGCCGCCGCCGCCGCCACAGGAGGCCGGGGGGGGCGGGGCCACAGGGGCCGGGCCCGGGCGCCGGCGCGGCCTCCCCGCAGGCCGCCGCCACCTGCGCGCAGCTCGGGGAGCGCCGCCGCCGCCGTCGAGGTCCCCGCGCGGTCGCCGTTGCCCGCCATTGCCCGCCGGCCGCTGCGGCGGAGACCCCGCTCCTGCCGCCGGCGCGGCGCTGCGGCTCCGGTTCTACCTGGTGGGGGCCCGGGGCCGCCCGCGCCTCCGCCGGGAGCCTCTCGCCGCTGCAGCCCGGCCGCGGCCCCCCGCGCCCCGCCGCCACCGCGCGCCCTCTCGCGGCCGAGGGCGGCGCCCCCCGCAGCGGGGCCCGGCGAGGGGCTGTGGGCCGGCCCCGGCCCCGGCCCCGGCCCGCGGAGGCGCGGGGGGCCCGCTGCGCCCCGGCGGCTCCCCGGCGGCTCCCGGGCCCGCTCCGGGCGCGTTTCCCGCCGTGCGCCCAGGCCCGCGGGTGCGGGGCTGGGTGCGGGGCTGCTGGCGGGCTCGGGGCCTGGCGGGCCCTGCCCAGCGCAGCCCGGCCGGGGACACTCCCGGGCCCTGGCGGGGCCGGGCCCTGCTCGGGGCTCGGCCCATCCCCTGAGAGGGCACCCCGCTGCCCCGCGTATCCGAGGGCGGATAAAAACCCATCCTCGTATGATGTGTGGAGAGAGGAAAGAGAGCAATCTCTCGTCACAGGACCGGCTCGCCTGGATGCTGCTGTTTTTCATGAGCCCTCTATGGAGGCATAGTCCCTCCCAGGGAAGAGACCTGTCTGTTTTCCTGTGCTGGACGCGGAGGGCAGGGGTGCAGATGAACAAATAACACCTGGCTGGTCCAGTTTGGGGTTAGAGCAACGAAGGAAGCAGCTTCACTTCGGGATTAAAGCGTGGTTGGAAGGCTGTGGAGAGATGCACTCAACAGTCTCGTATTTACTTCACGGTCCTGGGCAACAGGCAGCAGGACAGTGTCTGGAGGGAAGGGCTCGGGGCATGTGAGACTGGGCCTCCTGAAGGGACTGAAAATGTACCCAGGCAGACAGTGCTGCTCTGGCTGCAAGCGGATAAATGAACTAACAGTTTATTTATTTTTCTAGTTTATAAAATGAGCAAATCAAAACCAATCTGGGGGACAAGTCCAGCCTGGCTGGGTTCCAGCTGGCCCCTTCTCAGCAACATGGGAGTCAGCAGGGGTGGGCAGGAGAGGAAAATAATTTCCAAGTCTGGAGCCCTGCTTTGAGTGGTAGAAATCCAGGGCTAGAAAGAGGAAAAATAAGGGAAGTCGGGGATGTTAGTGGGAACATCAGATTTTAAAAACAGTTAGTTTGTTAGCTTGCCTTCCAAAAAGGACGTTTTGACTCTCCCTGTTGTTCCTCTCAATTTTTAAAAGCTGTTTAAAGTAAAATTATTTACAAACCTGGAAATGGTTTGTTGCTATTGTGACAGGCAGAAACATGACAAATCTGCTAAACCTGGGTTTGCAATATCTCAGCAAAAGGGGGGGAGGGGGCGTTTAGGACAAAGGTTCGGACAGAGATTGATGCACATATCTTTAGTTTCTTAATGTCCTAAATTTTGAATTCCCTACCACCAGTCTTTCCCTATAATTACCTCCCAGAACAATTGCTCTTTCCTAATGACTTCCATTCCAACCTCCTAAATCATACACGGGTTTAAACTCATCCCTCCGTCCTCCCTCCGCAAGTGATCCCCAAGACAGGACAAACGAGTATGTCACAACAAGAAGGTGGCTACAGGTTATTACCTGATTCTTCAGCCACGGACACCGCATTTGTGGGCAGGGGACAACTGAGGAAAACAATTTCACTACTGCAAAGAACGAGTCCCTGAAGTTAACCATAAGCTGATGTTATCGTATGCGTTAAAAACATTCTTTTATATACAGAAACTTCTCTGAGCTTCAGTTCATTGTAAGGTAGCTAATTTTCAAAAACCGTTGAATTCTCCTACTGTTTTAGAAGAGCAGAAGTCGTGCAAAATGCATCTGTACAAATGTGTAGAAAGGATGGCATGGAAAAGAGAGGCAGGAATTTTCCCATCAGTAACTGGACACAGGAACGGTGTATCGTGAATTTGTGACTGGCATATGGCAATCAAACACTTGATTCTATGTTCCTGATTTAAGTGAACTTTATCTTTTCAGAGTCCAGGTACAATATGGACTGAAGTACTTTATAATGTTCTGAAAAGACATGTGAAAATGCAGTTATATTGTGTGAAAAGAGCTGTAAAAAAATCTATTGAGAATTGATTCAGGTAGTTATATTTAAGGGGGAATAAATGTTAAGTATATGTATATGATAATCTCAAATACATTTCTGAAATAATTAAATAGGAGGCATTTTACACCATCAGCCAGCGATTATAGCACTGTGATTTCATTGTTTCTGTATGGGAAACAGAAATCTTATTAATTGCCAAGACTAAGGTGAAGTCCAGATCTCAATATACGCTAATATTTTATCCCAACTACATGAAGAATACTTCTGCTGAATATTTCTGGCCCATCACCACTCCCTTCTGAAACTTTCTGCTGTTCACCTTTCTCCAGTACGACAAAAACTCTGTCCTTTAAAGGAAAGGACAGTCACCTTTTGTATAACCCCCTGTCCATATCACTGCTGCCGGCATTTCACCCAGCCTCTGCTCCAGCACTGATATCCAACCACTTACTTACCCAGCTGTTCCATAAATGCCTTCTATTTTCTTAATAAATCTGTTTCTGCACAGCACTCCCCACCCTTGACAGCCACACCCCTCTGCAAGTGATTCCTGTCTGCTGTAGTTCTGATGGCAAACTCCCTGTGCAGGAGAGTTGGGCAAATCCCTGGCAAGGGTTACTGATATTAAAAAAAAAAACAACCCAACCAACAAACAGAAAGATGATGAGCAGAAACATGATGAATACAGTCCATGTATCCATTCCTATCGCTTTTATTCTCGTCCTTCCTTTTCCACTCCTTCCTTTCATTTCCTACACCCACTTAATGAATCTGGTCTAAATTTAGGCCTCTATCCTGTCAACTAATCCAGTCCCTCTTGGCCCTTGTGCCCACACAAAGCACTGGAGAATCTGGTGAAGCTGCACCTGGGCAAAGGATTTCATCCTCCAGGTCTCGGTGTAGATTAGTAGGCAGAGGAGATCCCTTACTGCCTGCTCTCAGGGTCAGTAGGGCTGTCGGACTGGCTGCAGCCTCCCAGCATTCTCTCCACATTAGTCACCGTAATGAGAGATGAAGTTAAAGAGGTGCTATCGTCTTTAAAATGCCATTGAAGAAATGGGCTTCGTTTTGTGAGGCTGACCTGCTCCCGAGCCTCCCTGAAATTTAAAAATAAATCCAACTCAGGCTGTTTATTTTTAAAACATTCGCAATCCGGTGTTCATCTGCTTGTGTGCCAGGCTGAGCCTTTAGGAACCAGAGTCTCTGCTGTGTTTCTGCCCTCCAGGTGAGAGATCCTGGCGGTGGTGGAGCCGGGGAGGCTCACCCTGTGCTGCTGCTGCTGCCCTGTGCTGGGATACCCCATCCTCAGCAGGGCCCGATGGCCACCGCAGGGAAAACTGTAGGAGGGAGCCACAGAAAAATGGGTTGGACGGAGGAAGGAGGATGCTTAACCCACCCTCTGCCCCATGGCGGAATCAGCTAGACAGGAGAGTTTCTGCCAGTCTGTTTAATTCCTCCCCGCTCCTCAGCTGCTTCAGGAAATCTTCCTTCCCGCTTGGTTCCATTTGCTGCCCTGGCTTCAGCTTCAGAGATGTCCTCTCTCCTGGCCAGTCTCTACACTTAATTCCAGCACCACTTATGGTGCTGCATAATGCGTGCAGGTGGCTGTGTCTATAATTAAGAAAATTTATAGCCATTTAATGACAGAAGGGCAATTACACCAGCACATGCCCTTAATATAGATGCACTAAACCAGCAAAACAGGGGTTGCTGCTTGTGCAGCTTACGCTACTATGTGTCTGGATGAATATGCATAAATGCAAACTGTGCCAACATTGTGCTTCCTCAAGACATTGAGTTTGCACTCGTGGGACCATACACACAGTTATTATACCAGGCTTCCTTCCCCACTCCGGCAGCCTCTTTTGGTCTCTCACAGTTTTTCTCCTTCATCCCATATTCATGACCAGAGACACTTGGTACTACAGTGATAAAAGTAGTTAAAATACTCTCATTATTGTCAGAAGCTCCCTGTTCCCTTGTTCATGGTCCTTCCGATGATTTGCCCTGTTGCTAGTGCTGCCTGGCTTGCTTTGTACCTAAAGAGTTTAACATGGATCCCAGGAGACCTTATTTAGGGAGCCAAAGAATCAAAACCATTGTTCTGGGCGCTCAAGTTTAAGGCAAATCAGAGACCTTCCAGCTGAACCAGGTGAACGCCTTCAAGCTGAGTGTGGGGAAGAAAATAAACACTAGTCTGCTGCAGCACACGAGACAGGAAGGCAACAGGCAAAAGGCAGAAAATGTTGTTGAAGGCACAAAATAAGATGGAAAAACTAAACAGTTTGTGTGGCTGAAATGTATGTATTTACCTATAACAACTTGGTGCACAAGTAGTGGGACGGATGGAGTTTCACATTTTATAAATGTATTTTCCACATTTTCTAACCCTCAACATCCTGCAATAACCCCAGACTTTCATGGCTTTTCTTTCCACAAAGTGACAAAAAGCTCTAAATAACCCCAGTCTTTCTCTGAGCGGGGGATGCACCCACTGACCTCTGAAAGTCCCTCCCAACTGACATGATTCTGTGGTTCTTTAACAGGCCAGCAATTTCCATGCAGTTCACAGGTATTAGTTCAGTCTTCTATCCCTTTATCATTTTTTGTTGATAGTGACAGACAAGCAGACAGTACAATAACCTAAGCTCTGTTTCCTCCGGAAACTAGGGTAAAATACATAATTACAAAATTTTCAGGGATGTTTTCAGTTCAGAGATCTTTGGTTTGATGATTTCTCTTTAACTGAACAAATTACCTTTTAAGGAGAGATATAAATCACTATTCCTTAATAATAAAATGTGGTAAATCCTTTACAACTGAATGCATCCCATAGTTCAAAGTTTTACATGATTTAAAGTATATTTCTGAGCAGTTTTCAAAGCCACATCCTTCATACGACTTCACAGAGTCAAGACATCTGATTTCATAGCCATTAAAAAAAAAAAAAAAAAGTTTAATTTTCACAATAAAACCAAGCCTGTTTTGCTAAAAAGTTGTGTATTTACATCTAAGCTGCTAAGTGGTGACTCAGTCTCTGTTTACCATCTTTGAAAAGTCCAGTGATTCCTTTTTTATCAAATTTTGTTGGACACAGTAAACTACGAAGTGTTACAGTGATATATATCCAAAGTAAAAAGGCAATGGAAGGTGATTTACTGGTCCATCTTTTTCTGTACAACTGTAATTAATCAACTAAGGGTAGCTACACTCTGAGTAGAAGGCAGAAGGTGAAGCTGAAAAGTATCTATGTAATTAAGCATACTTGCAAGAACCCTTTTTAAAATAAATGTATTATTAGTGGAAGATAGGGATTGCCAGGAAGAAAACTGATTCCTCCCATGCAGCTTGTGTTGTTCTGCTGAAGCACTTCAACCTGCAGAGGTTCTCAAAATGCTTGTAATGTGGTGTTTGAATAATCGGTACATCTCCTCTGTAAGGGAGGTGAGATGTTTGAGATCGTGGTATTTACAAACAGGCAGCAAAAGATGAAGTGGCTTGTTGTGCACCACAGGTCATACAGCAGCTAACTCACTGTCAGCGCCAGAATGTGAGCTGTGTGTATATTAAACAAGTGAGTTATGTGGTCTTTTTTAGAAAAAAAAGGATGGCTTGTATGTTCTGGCCATCCGTGTATCACACATCCAAGGAAAGGAGGCACAGAGCAGTGGGATGAAAATGAGGTGAATTCCTCAGGCACGGCATAGCAGATGATCACCCTCCTGCAAATTTTCTTTGTTTGCCTCTTGACTTTTGACATCAATAGCAAGTATTACCTGTAATGATATTTGCCCACTTGTCTCTCCAACTGTGGATTTTACCAAAGAATTTCTGTGCCCTTTGCCCAGAGAGTTCTTGAAGACAACAAGAGTAGAAACTTTCCAGCTATGGTACCAGGCTGAGACTTAGGAGATGGGACTTCAGATTTTGGCTTTGTCACAGCTCTCCTCTGTGACACGTCCTCTGCAAAGCACCCGATGGCTGATTCAGTGGGCTGCAACACACATTTATGTTGGGTCTTGCTAACTAGAGGAGTTAGTTGTGTATCCACGAATGTAGTTCTCTGCTTGTCTGGTCACAAGAAAGGGTCACAGAGATGGGCAGGTACCGTCTCTGCTAAATAAAGGGTTTCCTGATGTTGACTGTGTCTGCCAGGTGTTCGTGCTGCTAAACAAACGAGCAGTTATGTAAACTATTATGTTCCAATGAAAATAAATATAGAATATACCATGAAAAATCTGAGTACTTCAGAATTTGAGCCATTTCTCCTCCCTGAGATCACCTCCTTGTGCCTGGCTGCACATCAAATCCCCACCCAGATGCTGCGTTTAGCTTTTGTGTACCATGAAGGTGATGGCAGCCCAGGCATCAGCCTGAAACCTACAGTTCCATCTATCTGCTGTAATTGCCTTACTTCTTTCCTCTACCTTCTTCCTCAGAAGAAAAACCTGCCTCCACAAATCCTTTCCTTCTTTCAGGAGCCCGCGTTAACGATTACAGCCTCTCTGCTACTGATTCACCCTGGTCTTCACTTGATCCTGACGGTTTAATAAACTCTGAAAACAGGGCAGGGGCAGCGTAAGCTCAGCTGATGCTATGGCTACATTGAATCTTTATCTATCATATTAGAATAATCTGTTGTATATTAAGGGGCAGATTTGATTTCTTTTCAGCGTGTTATTTACAGTCTGGCAGAGTTCAGTACAAATGTAGGAACTGATCCTGCAATTTGATCAGCCTAGGTAAACCCAATGAAGTCAGTGGAGTCTGCACAGATGGATTGGATTCCAGTATTGGAGATTATTCTTGTAAACTGTTTAATATGCAAACCTCACAAAATCCCTAGTCACAAAATGACCAAATAAAACAAGGCAACTGAGATCTGCAGTTGGCATTTTTACTTCAAATGAATGTTACAGCATTGGCTGAATTAATCCATTTGTTTTAAGTTGCAGAGAAAAGATCCTAGAAAGAAAATAATTTTTTTAAAGTTAAAATAATAACAGAAAGAAACTATTTAAAAATAAGCTTGGGAAGATACACCTGTTGCTTTCAAGTGAATAAAACTAGATTCTATAAGGCATGACTCTATCACTTTCAAATGAGAGCCCTGATCCTGCAGGGAGCTCTGTGCAGGCAGATCCAAGAACCAATGCAGTGTCCTGCAGTGTCTTCAGTCTTGATTTCAGGTCAGAAATTCCCAGTAAAATGAACAAAAGTATCTTTTCCTGTTTTTTTTTGTTTGTTTGTTTGTTTGTTTGTGTGTGTGTGTGTTTGTGTAGGAAAGGAATATCAGAATGATGAAGCTTCATTGTTACCACAGGAAACTGCTGAAGTGAAAGCCCTTTGGCTCTCCATAAAGATGTGTCTGCTGAATTTTTCCCAGAGTGAGTTCTCTCCTAAGTATTATTAGGAATTTGAGTTCAGTCAGAGGAAGAAGTAGTTTGATTAGAAACCCCTGCCCTCTGATTTTTCAGATGTCAGCCCTATTGTCATTGTCATCCTCCTGGTTCTCCTGTGCTATCCACCAGCAAGCAAAGCGGGAGAGGTCAAAGTGCAAGCAAGACAAATACCCAAGGCAGAATTAAAAAAGGTATCTTCAGCCTTTTTTTTTTTTTTTATAAAAGCTGTAAGAAACAAATGAGATGCTTGCTTTTTTTTCTCCTCTTTAAGATACTTTTCAGAGGCATATGTGAACAGGAATGATTGCTACAGATATTTGAGCAGAGCCTGCGAATTAATTGCTAGAAAACTGCTACATGTGGGGTCTGAGGAGGAGGAGTTTCTCTCCAGAGCAATGCCAGAATTCTGCAGAATGTTGCAGAGAGGAGGAAGATACCAATTAGAGTAATAGAAAGAGCAGGGCTGGGAGCACAGAGATAAACATCTGGAAGGCTCCCTGGGGCAACTGCATTTGAAGACTTAAAAATTAGGAAGGATGAATTTAACTGGGATCCTGAAATGGAACTGAACCTGGTAGAGTTGTTTGCCGGTGGAATCATGTAATTGCACTTCTTCCTATTATCAGTGGTAGCTTACGTTCAGAGAAGTTTTAGTAAGCTGGACTTTTAAAGAACATAGAAGGAGAACTGACAATAGAGTGTAGGAGGCAAGATGAGAGCATGAATTAACATTTCCACAGTGGTGAAGTCAAAGCCAAATGTGGCATCTGACTGCCTTTATTTGTTCTCAATATTTAGCAATGAATATTAATTATATTTAATACAAGCTGTTTTGTTATTTGAATATGAAACTTACTTAAACATTCAGTTGATGCTAGCATCACAGCTTAAAGCAGGCTGTCATTATTTCAGCCTGCCTCTCTTTCTAGACAACCCTTCTTACGTCCACTGTAGTGGAAGAGAAGTGGCCTTTCACTCAGGGTACATTTTGGATGAGCTTGGGTTTTAGCAAGAATAAACCATTAAATTATTTTGAGAAAATCGGGGGGGAAAAAAAAAATCTTTTCAGCAGTTTTAGATATATTGTATTTGAAACTATGCTGATGCATGGTGTGGTTGGTAGTAATAGGGCATGGAGAGGAAAGAGAATTATCAGCTTAATTTTTCAGTTATGCTATGCATAGAAAACCCTTGAATTGATCATTTTTTAAGATATCATCTGGTCAGAATTCACTTCTTGGTCTGGGATCCTTAGGATAAGATAATTTTCAGTAACTTTTTAGTTTGATTCGTGATGTCTGCAGTTGGTGCATTAAGTAAAAAGCAGGATTCCTATGATCATCATTTACCCTTTCCAGTAAGCATATGTGTATGTATGTGTATGTGTATGTGTATATTTAATATCCCCTATCATTTCTTCCTGACTGTACCTGGCAAAGGAAGTCCTTGCAGAGTCATCACTGCTTTGCCAATGTTGAGGGCTGTTGCCTGGAGTGGTATGATGCTTGTAGGAACCTGCTTTGACACTTGATTTCCTTGGCTTCTCTGGAGGCTACTTCAGTGTTTTGGCAGACTGCTGGTTTTGGTACTCATTATATTTCTTGCCTCAATGCTCAAGGTGCGTTGATATCTTCCACAAAAGCTTTGATTTGGTGCCTCTGTGTGCTCAGTGGGATGGCTTTTTCATATCTCCATCCATGGGCAAAATAAACTATAACCATCCAACAGGAGGATTCTGCCAAGGGTTAGCTTATGGACTCATCTGAATGCTTTGGTCATGGCAGGGGAGAAGTATTCTTCTTTATTAATAGGATTTCATGCTTTGGAGTAGCTTCAAGGATGTCAGTCTCAGAGGTCCTCCACAGGAGAAGCCAAAGGAGCAAAAGCCATCTTTCAACACAGAGCATGTCCCAAGAGCTTGGAATATTTAAAGATCTTGCCAGCAGCTTTCTAACAAAGGCAAATCTTTTACCTCTGGCATCAGATCAGAACAAGCAGAAGATTTTGAGTGCTGTTCAGCTGGGTTTCAAATTTGGGAAGACTTACAGCTGCAAGTGAAGAGGAACTGACACTATTATTTGATGAATCTTTGGTGATTTAGTCAGTCAGAACCCAAAGCTTAAAGCACTGACCTTCCCCAATACATATGGGAAGCAGTACATCCAGGTAGTCGGGCTCCTTGATGTAAAAATGCCAGGAAGTTTTACCTAAACTGAATTGCTGCAAGGTAGACTCTTAAGACTCGTGAGTTCACATGGCAATGGGTATTTTGGAAACCTCCTGCAAAAATCTCTGTTCTAGGGTCTTTATGGGGTCTGCCATTGCTGACTTCCTTCGAAACACTCATTGTTTGGTTTCTTTAACACTTTCTTGGTGACATCAAGAGAGTTTCATGCATCAGTCATCTTCTCTTAGATTTTACGTGGTAGAGTGCTGCAGAGAACTCATCAGAGAGTCATTGCGAAGAGGAGACTTGAGCTTCTTTGCCATTTCCACCCTGCATCTTATAATGAAGCACTGTGCTGAATTTCTGATAGAAACCAGCTGTGAAGTGCTACTCGAGCAGACTAATCCCTTGGAAGGTCTAACTGTCTCACTTGGTATCAACACAACATGCATGTTGGCTAATGGCTAAGCTACTCCAGTACAGTTTGGTTTTATAACCTATCTGGCCTGAAATTTTAAATTATGTCAAGCTGCATTTGATCTGAATAAAGCAGCCTCCACTATTTGTCTTGGGGATATTTCCATCAAAGGCAACTAGCTATGTGGACTTTCTCCATGCATTTACAAAACCACTGTGATTTAGATTTGGTCTACAGCAAGAAATCCTATTTTAGTCATCCTGTGCTGTGGAAATTGTTTCCAATATTATAGGAATCAAGCTGTTCAACCCAGTAGAAACTTCATCTGTTGCAGGATAACATTCCTTAGGTCTGAAGTTCTTTTGCTGTAGTTTTGCATTCATCTTTCAGAGTAAGCAATGCTACACTGGAGATTGCTCTGAGTTGCCTTACCTTTTGTTTTAAATATGACTTGGCTTCTGTATCCATCCCTTCCTCCTACCAATTCCATCCTTACATGGCTCTTCTCATTGTCGTAGCTTCTTTTTTGTCACCTCCTGATACTCCAGGGGTAAGAATCCAGACAGACCTCTGAAGAGGGCCAGCCACTCACTAGAACTGTCTTCCCTGAAGAGACTCTTCACCTCTGTCCTATAGCTGGAGAGTCACTGGTAAGATACCGATTTTGTAACTTCTGCAGTATTCTGTCAGAATTTCTTCCCATTTCCATCCTCTTATTTTTTGCTCTCCTTGGCTGATTTATTTCTCTAGTAAAATATTAACTCCTGCTCAAACTGGGAGCTGCACAGAGCAGCTGATCCAGTTGTGGAGACCACCAGTTTGTGCTTGGCACTAGTACCAAGCCACTGCTGGATGGACCCAAACCTCTCAGGCTTATAAAGACTTGTGTTTATCTCATTCTGAGTAGCCAAGATGAAGATCTTCAATGAATTGAGAATCTGAATGGACTCTTTAAACGTAAAAATTATAGGTTAGTAACTTTCTTATTTTAGGCAGCTGATATTCCACAATCAGTACTGTTTGGGATGTTGCTAGTATAGTATAAGATCTCATTAAGCATTCACAGCACCAAAGCTTAACTAAAACTAGAGAACAAACTAACAACTAGGCAAAACCATGCATACATTATTGCAGAAATGGATTATTCTATGAAATATCTACACAGGTATGAATAAAAAAGTCGTTATTTGTTCTGGGAATTTGAGTAAAGATAAGTGAGAAGAGAGAGTATTTTTCAAAAACTTTAGGCTGAGTACGTGAAATATGTCTTATTAGTGCTACTTACTAAATCATGGACATATTTTTAAAGGAAAAAGGTGGAAGCCTGTCCCTTAAGGGTTTAAAATAGTAGGAAGCAATCCTGCATTAGGAAATAGGATGGACAGAAGTTCTGGTTACACAGCCAGTTAGGACTCGAGGAAGTCAATAACTGCCTCAGCCAGCACAGCTGCAGCTGGGAGAGGATGAGTCGTGAGACCCTCAGGCTCACGCACAACTTTTCAGTGGGGATATTCCTGTGCGTAACATTACACATACACATTTGCAGACCTGCAGTTCTAATGTATTTGATTTCCTCCTCTCTATATCCTATAATCTGAGAGCTGAAAATCGTTTATAGTAGAGAGACTGTTGTTTGAACATGAGGGTTAACTTAATGTTTGAACAGATTGGGTTTTAAAGATACTTCCAGCTTGTAACCGATCATCTCTCAATACAACAGCTACGTACCAGTTTCAAGGAAGCAGGAAACTTTTTCCAGTCCAATGTCTTCATTTCCTCTGTCCCTGAACAATAATTTATAGCACAGACACACAGTCTCAGAAATATTACATTGCAAAGGTCAGAGCGCTTAAAGATGTCACTACTGTTAGCCACCTTGCCCATCCTCTTGCCGGGTGTCACTGCCCTCAAAAGCAAGGACAACTTTTTGTGAATTAGCACTGGGACTGCTGCAGTTCTGTATTAAGGCCAACCCAGGCCAGAGTTATTTTCCTCCAGTATATTGGGCTGACAGTGGCAATCTAGGACCTGATTCTCCAGAGGATCAGATGTCTCTGCCTTGGAGAGGAGTAAGGCTGAAGGCAGTGTAACCTCAGACTGCTGATTTTAATCTGCTGTCCTGAGTGTGCTGGAGCTTGTTTAAGCATCAGAGAGTGGCAGTGATGGAGAGGTTCTTGGTTACGTGACAGGTACTAGAGGCCAGGTAGATTGTTGGTCTGATTTTGCTGGCTGTGGAGAGCTTGGACAATACTGATAAGCTATTTTTGAATTCTGCTCAGGCTGGCTATCTAGAATTTCATGGGACATCCTCAATCCTCTTCTGCCCCAATGGAGGAGGCAGAAAAGTGAAATAGTTATACACACATCAGCAGGATAGCAGGGAAATGTGGAGGAGACCCTAGTTGCCTTTTAAAGGGTTGCAAGAACATTTTGGGAATCGGTGGCTGAGTGGAGGGAGCTGCAGCCACCTGTGGTGCTGGGAGGAGGCATGAGTGGAAGCCCAGGGTTCCCCACTGCCTGGAGGGAGGGGAATTTCCACGGGGAGGGGTGGAATAGCATGGGTGGGGGCTCCTGAGAGCAGGGAAGCCCAGGCATGTACCCAGATCCTGTGACGGGGTGCAGCTCTGAGGAGGGATGCAGTCGTTTGACGTGTACATCATTTTGCAGTACAACAGTGCATACGTGCTCATGGTTTTCGGCCTGATAGCTGGTGTGGTCTGAAGCACTGCAAGGAAACTGCTGTTTCACAGGGAGACATGTGCAAACACATGCTCCTTGTGCAATGCTTGCGCTCCCACACTCACCCTCTTCTTTCTCTGTCACATATAACTCAGGTTCATTACTTTTCCCTCCCCATTATTTTGGAGAAAAAAAAAAAAATCACTGTTTTGGAAAAGAAAAGCGCCACTTTATAATTGTCAGGGAAGCCAGAACTTTTCCAAACTTAGTTCTTCAGAACACTTTGAAAATACCCACCAGAAAATGTCGTATGAGGAAACTGGAGGGAGTCAAGGCTGGTTCAGGAGTAATTTCTGGGGATATACGGAAGACAAAATAGCAATAAAAATGAGGAAGACAAAACAGCAATAACCTGAGTGAAGAAGAAAGGCCTATTGGTCCTCCTGTTGTTGTTCTTCCTGTTCTTCTGGCTTCATCAGCGCTCTGCCGGTTCCTGCCCGGAGGAGCTTCCTCATTCTTTCCCTGTTATTTTGGAGTCCACCTCTTTCCATTTCCAAAAGCCAGAACGTGAAGCAGATCGAACAATGAAATACCAAATCTGGCGTTTCCCAATGCCTAGCAAATACCCCCAGAGCCTGTCTGACGGTCCCCAGGGTGGAGGATCACTCCGGGAACAGCAGCCCTCACCAGAGGGGACCAGGAGACTGCCAGACCCAGCCGCAGCAAGGCTGACAGTGTGCCCCTCTTTTCTTGAGGCTAAGGGGATTAAGTCTTTTTACAAATCTTTACGTAGAAAATCTTATTTTTGTTTCTTTTCCTAGATTGATGGTGTGCGATTCTTATTACTCTATTTATGGAAAGATTAATTGGCCACATGATTAACTAACACAACAACCAATTACACACATATTGTAGTAATTGGGAGTTTGTGTATAGAAAAATCACCACAGAAATTACATGAAATAAGCTCATCTCAGTGAAAAAGAGGAAGACGGAGGAAGACTGGCTATTAGAGCAGGAGCGTAGACCATGTCTTCCCATATAGTTCTGTCATCTTGCTTTTCATTCGCAGACAGAGAGATTCTTTTTCGAAAAACACATTTGGTGGTATTTTTAAAAAATCTGCAGTTTACTAGATGCTCACGTATGGGTATTTATTGTATCAAACAATGACATGAATAAACTCCTTGTAGCCTGTATTGTTGCTAAATGCTTTTACTATGCAAAAGACACTTGAACAGGGATATTACATTCAGAAGGCAGGTGATTGTGTGGTGGTTTGCAGCCAGCAGCCTGGTGTTGCCTCTGCTGCTTGGGACAGTTCCTTAACCCTTACACTGAAAAAAAAAAATGTTTAGCTCTTGCAGAGGTCCTGTCAGAACTGCTCCCAAGAAATAAGAGGCTTCAAATATCAGTGGCTTCCCTGTGAGGAAATTCAAATCTTTCCTTGAAGGACTGGGTAGCCTTAATGGTTGAATCCAGAAAGCGGAAAAATCGGTTAAGTGAAAGAAGCAAAAAAATATAAAAGTAACCTGTAGGCAATCTCAGTTTGTCCCAGAGGAATTTTGTAACAGAAAGACAAATTGGTTGTGCAATATATCTGGAATTAAAAATTCACAAATTCAGGCTACCTACTCCCACTCCCAAAATAATTTGCTGTAAATTTGATTGCCATCTTAGCGAACTGAAGACAAGCTGGAAGAGACATCGGATAATTCAAGAACAGAGGGGACCGGGCAGCAAGATAAAGAAAATGAAGAGTTCTGTGAGTTGTATCTCACTCTAATAAAAAAGGTCAGCATGAAAATAACAATTGTAAGTCTAATTTTTCTTTATGGATTTCGAATGGTTGTACACCAGCCAGGCCAATGTATCTGTATCGCTACACTATTACTATCAACAGTGTTGAGAGAGGGAAGACAGTCGTTATAGTCAACAGAAGTATAAAATTAAGGTTAAAGAAAGATACTGAAAACTGATAAAGGGAACTAAAAAAATTACTTGAGTGTATCTTCTGAATATCCTGGTCTTTCACAGAGAGCACAGCCTGGAGCAGCTCCCCAAAGAGGAGCCCACATCGCCTCATTTGCCAACAGCGGCTCATCCTGCAGGGAGAGCAGAGCACAGCAATGGACGAACATAGTCCCCCTCCCAGGCAACTACAGGATAGCCCGATAACAAAATTACAAAGATAACATAGTTCACATGCTGTAGGCTTTGCAAACGAAATCCTCAACTGCTACAAAACGGAACAGTTCGGTGCAGTCAATACACGTATGTCAGATCAGTCCACTGGAGGATTTCAGCGCAGAGTCTGCACCTTGCAAATCTCAGGCGACTCGACGTTCCTGGAGAAGCACAATAAAGGGGAAAACAATGTGCTATTAACCACAGCGGTGTTAAGTCACCAGCGTCAGGTGACTTTCCACATAGCCTTTATGACGGCCATAAACCAGGTCTGCATCGCCCTCCCGTGCCGCACGCTCAGAAGAAATACAGACAGCTTTCCTACAAAGCAAGCCCTGGCCACTCCTATTTCCATTCTGTTTTACACACCTGCAAGTGATCTGTTCACTGAGAACTTCAAAAGGGCAACTTAGGGCTGATGGAGACCCGGGCATTAGGAATATTATATTTGGGCGATGTGAGGACGGGGGCTCCTCATGTGTGCAGTGCTTGGGATGAACCAGGAGAGCTGGGAAGGGCGCTCTGCCTTCTCTGGCCCACCATGCATGCTCTGCACAGCTGGAGAAGGGCCATGGGAAGTCCGTTAGGGAAAAGATTGCTGTTTAACTTATAAAAGTAGAGATGATCCCCAAGTTAGACATGTGGCATTACTTGTGATTGCCCGAGACAAAGCTCAGGTGTGCCAACCTGCTTTTAATGGTAAGGAAGTGCTCTCTGCATTGGTCCATGGCGTGTTTGCGTTGGGGCCAGGCTGTGCCCTACACATTTTTCGTTTTTCACAAAAGAAGTGAGGAGAATAGCCCCCAAATTAATAAAACCAGAGTGCTCCATGTGTCACTCTACTGGAGTGCTGCACAGGGGAGAAACCCACCTCATCTCCCCAAGTATAAAATCTGCACGAGCACGACTGCGCTATCAGACATCAGAGAATCTGCATGGGAGAACGTGCAGAAACCAATTCTCCTAGTTCCTCTTGTTTGCAGAGCATTGTTTATAAGCAACACTTCTTCCTTTTGTAGGATGCTTAGCCCTAATTGACTATATTTTAACAAAATTCTTGTCTGTCTTCCCTTATTTCTCAATGGGTTGCCATGCTGAGAAAGCAAAGGAAGCAGCCTCCTCCATTCCTTTCCCTCCTTCTCCCCTGGGGATCTCTCCTTCCCCAAATTGCAGGCAGATTGAGACGTCTGGCATCCAGAGAAGTGGGAAAACAAACAACTCTCTCACAGTCCCAGTTCCACTTTTTGCCTCCTCTTTGAGACCAGCTCGGCTGAGCATGCTGGCTGCAAGGATGCAGGCGATGAGCTGCTGCACTGCTGGGCTCGGATGTACGGGGCCCTCCCCTCAGCTCCCATGGTGAATTTTGTCCCTGTGCTGGTACGAAGAGGCACATGCCATTACACTCTCATTCTGGCCCATGTGAGGAAAGTTAGACTTCTGAAAAAACCATCTGCCTTAACTTTACTCCATATAACTTTTTTCTCCTATTCCACAGGCTGCAACCTAGTGAATTAAACATCTAGAAAAAAAGGCTGCCGATGTTTTTTGCCGCTTTCAGTGGTTCAGATCAGGCAAGCAATCAAAGGGCAAGGCAGAGGCATGCCTTTCCATTGCCTGCTATAAACAATCCAACTCAGACTTTGCACCGTGTAGAAGGCTGCATTATAAACAAGCACGGCTGCTATCATATTACCATCCTGAGGCTGATTTATATAAACTGCATTCTGAGCTCTGATTAGGCTCAAAAAACCCACATGCTGTATAGGCAGACCAGATTGCTGGAATCAAATTTTCAGTAACACTTCTAATTATTCAGGTGCCTACTAGTGGGTAGTGGTTCGGGGAAGTTGCGAGCAGTTTGTTAAGTGTTTTAGGAGGAAGGTAGTTAAGCAAATGAAGATGGACTGCTTTTCGTCTTTGAAGATACTGTATCTCTATTCTGTACATGCTGTATGTTCAAGAGCAGTAACTTCAGTTTGGTAAATTGCTGGAGGGACAAATAAATGTATTGTAATGTTAAGGCAGCATGCAAGGCGATGCATCAGGTCTTTTTAATTTATTGTATGGAAGGGCTATTTACAGCTGGTGAAGTCCAAAGAGTTCTCAGCAATTTGTTCAGAGGTCATGATCAGGGCTACTTCAAGTGAACGTGCATGGCTCATACCTAACTCTAAAAAGACTATCTATCAAATCATATTAAAAAAAAAAAAAAAAAAAAAAAAGAGCACTATTTCTTCCACTCAGCAATTCAGGGATCACACAAGCTCTTGATTATAGACTTGTGTTCTCCCATGATACAAACCCTTCCTTCCCCAAAGATTTATGAGGCAAATCCTCCATATTTATGTCAAGAGCCGGATATACCTATGGCTGAGAATATATTAACTCGTGCTTATTCAAATGGCAGTGCAGTGAGGCTGGGCACACAAGAATTAAACATTGTAGTGGAGGCTTAGCTGCTTAGAAAAAAATGCTGCAAGCAATTAGGAGACAGCTGCCCAAAAATAAACTCCAAAAGGTGCAGTTTAGTGCCGCAGTTCAAGCCCTGCGTTACTAGAAAAGTAGTACAAATGTGCTAACCTTTATCAGTCAGAAGTCCCTGCTGTCCTGGATTCCCATACAATTGAAAGCAGAGTCATCTGCAACAATGGGAGCTTTATTTATCCTGCACAATTGCTGCCAAAGCAGTCCTGGGACTTCCATGAGACTGCTATGAATATGTTTGGAGGGGGATGAATCTGGCAGAGCGCTGCAAAACTGCTGTATCACCAGTCTCAGGTCTGCCGGCTGGCTGCACTGACTGGCAATTTTTGTGCAGGGTTGCTAAGGAAATTTTAAAGCTTTTAGGAGGCTGAAATGGCACTGTTCAACCTGCCCGCCCTGTTAGAGACTCATGATTGCTCTACCCTCTAGAGGCAGTGGAGAGGATATAATTGGTGCTGTTATGACAGCTGATGGAGATTTAGAGTAGAGACTGCGGTCTGTGCCCAGCCCTGCAGCCTGCACATGCTCCCCACTCCCACTCTGACAGTGGGAATTTTTAGGACTAATGAATAAAGAGATGAGCCAAGAGTAAAATGGGGATAATTTTGCATCATCTTTCCAACAGCTCCCTGGACCTCTTTATGAGATTGTCTGTTCTTTTTGTTATTCAGGGTGGAAGTAGGTGTATACCCAAGGGACAAGAACAACAACAACAAAAAGTCTTTCCTTTGTTAGGGACATTCAGCACTTTCAGATGTGCTGCACGGTGCTTGTCAGCTGCAGCAGGGGAGAAATCTGTGGCCTTCTGAGCGTCCTACTGAACTGGTTATAATCCTGTTAGTCTTCCTAATACGACCTACTTCCCGGGACTAAGAGTCATCCTGCTTTCATAGGAGACGATAATGAAACTAAATCTGCTTTCCGGCATGTAGGACTCCTGCAAGAAAGTCTGGGCTTGATACTAGAGAGGCAGCAGGACTGATAAGTTCTCACTGGAGAGCAGGCTCAGCAGGTTAGAGGACTTTTCACTGGACATTATTACCAAGCTCATAGGGCTTAGGGAATCTGGGGGCATCAAACTGATAACGTACCTGGAAAGCTCACTGATTGCATCCCAGAAGATGGAGCCATTACAGCAGAAGGACTTAAGCACTCTACATCCTACAAGAGCTTGGCATCCTTATGAGACGTGAAAATATTTCACCGCCTCACAGCCAGGAAAAGCTCTGGGTTGTTCTTGTAGGGAGAACTTTAAAATCTTGACTGATAATAAAACAAGAATAAGAATTTTATTTTGGTTTCATGAATGTGCCTTTTTGTCTATGCAGTCTTCCTAACTCCTCACGAAATGAACCCTCCAGATGTGAGGGCTGAATCAAAGGTCAGGATTTCTTTTGGTGAACACAAAGAAATAGGGGACAGCAAAACAGCATGGGAGGTATTCTCTGAGGTGATGCTGACCTTATTTCCTAATGGGCTGAAAAGAGATAGGCAAGAAGCAAATATAAGATAAAAGGAAATTTCATAATAACTGTCTACTTGAACTCTTTCCAGAGTGAAGGTGAGAACCTTCTTGACAGCCAGCTTCCAGGCATCTGTGGTTCTGCTCTTGGGCAAACGTAGATAACGCCTTGTGGAAAAGCCACTCAATTCTACAGTTTGAATTTGGTTAATTAAAGGATTCTGGGGAAATATTGCTTAACATATGACCCTTCATGTGAAAAGAATACACTCAGAAACTCTGGTACATCAGAGCAAATGTGGATGCCAGATGCATGCCAAATCCAAGAACAAGAGTTTCCAATGTGTTACCTTGTTCCTTATGAAAAAGGCTTCTATTCTGCTTCCAATATTAAATTTTTACTTTTTTATAAGATGCGTATCAAAGTGAGGGGATGTTGGCAAATGTTTCCCAGCAGGAGTCATTCCAAGCTACTATTAGGATTGACTTGCAGAGGCCAGAAAAAGCAACAAGAAGAGTGAGCATATACTGAGAGATTCTCATGTCAGATTTTGAAGATTTTAACTTGTCCTTGAAGATATAAGCTTGTCTCAATGATTGGCTGCAGTAAGTTTCCCAAGATAAGGTCTCCCACGTGGTCTCCATCATTAAGTGCACTGCACTCCAAATCATGAGTAAGGTGGGGGATATAAAGGCAAACTTTGAGACATATTGCAGAGGCAAAAGGAACTTGTCATAGATCCAGAAATAGAGCCCTGTGTAAAGCCCAGAGTATCGCAGTGGCAAGCCCCTAACGGGCTCAATGTCACAAACTTCTAAGCAATGCACATAGATGTAGCCAAAGCTTCCGTGCAACATCCAGTTGTTATTTCGATCTTGAGATATGTTGCAGGAAGAACATTAACACAGCTTGCAAGACCACCAATGTGAGGCATGCCGTGCATGCGAGACCACGTAAGAGGAGGATTCTCCCTGGTTATCACATGCCTGAGAGAATCTGTGTCATCCTGATACTAAGAGCAATACAGTGATAAGTCAATGGAAAGCAAAGCCTGTAGGTTGACAGTGGCTCAGAAAATATTTGGCAGTTCCCAAAATGTTAATTTCCCCCTCCCATTGTCACCTCTGGTTGGCTTAATATCGTTTGCTTTTCGTTTTGATTTAAAATCTGTTATTGCTGGCTTAGTGTCAAACTGTGAGGCTCTTTGAAAAGAACTAGCTCACCTCGTGCCTCGTTTCCTAAATCCCAGAGCATAAGACATCTTTCTGGGGGAAGAACAAAATGTACTGCCCTGCTTTATTAAGAGACTCTAAGGGTCTACAGGGCTTTAGTGAAAAGGTACGAGGCAAAGCTCAGCAGTGGAGGAGGGCTGAAGGGCTTGCAGGAGGTCATGGAAAGGCTCTATAGCAAGGAGACCAACTTTCATCTCCTCGCCGTTATTTAAGCCATATCACTCTCTAACTGTGTATTGCAGTCTCTGTCCTGAGAAGCTTACAGTTCATGTTACAGGCAGCTGTGATACAATACCCAACTATTAAGGTGGTTGGTTGACAGTGATAACATGGCTCAGTGTTGGAAGGCTCTCAGTGGAGAAATGGATATTTGGAGTACAGCAGTAGGAAAGATAAAAGGTCACAGATTTGAAGGAGAAATGTCGCTATTAGTATAAAAAAGGGTATTAAAAAATCTGTTAGTATGAAAACATAATAAAATAATGTAATTGTCCTTAAGCAAAGTTAACACAAGGACCTATTTGTAACCTCTTCATCCTCCCAAATTCAGAAGTATTAGACGAGTAATTTTATTTCCCCGTCACAGCTCATTATGAAAGGACATGGCATGCTCTGCATCCTCTCTAAGATTGGTATTTATCTCCATATGGGAAAGTATCCTGTTCTTTGATTGACATTAGACCTCCCCAAATAAAGTTACAGTAATTTCCCTGGATATTATCTCCAGAGAAGGCAGGATTAGGAACAAAAGGTCAATTTAAGGTGCATTGACAGAGCTGGATGCTGAGCTGGGCCTGAGGAGTACCCCAGGCAAGAGCAACGCACAGTTTCAGTGCTTTATTTCAGCTTGTTCTGCTCTGTATGGTGACTAATATTACACTGATCTGGTGGAATAATGTAAAGTATCAGATGAAAATAGTCTTTCAAATACAATTTGCTACCAATCAGGTTACAAGTGGGGTGAAAACTTGAAAAAAACATTGACCCTGCTGCACTGGCTGAAGCTGCTTAATTTTTGCCCAAAACTGTCTTTAAAAACAAAAACTGCTTGAAGAGTCCCTAAATCTTTAATAATACGCCCCAATTTAAGAAGGAGATGAAGGCTGTGTTTGAGCTTTTAAGAAAGAGATGCACCCAGAGATGCAGGCTCTGTTCTGGCAGGATTTCTTGTGTGAGTGTGTCCCATTGCTACTCAGCAGCCAGACGTGGATCTGGTCCTCTGGTGCCAGCCCTTGTGCTGACTCTTCCCTCCTGCTCTGAATAGTGTGACGCTGCACAGTGCCTCAGATGATGCTGTCAGGGACCACAGTGTGAGATAAGCGTGATGACTCACTCCCTTCGTCTGTTAAAGAAGGGCATAAATATTATACAGCTTGTCTTGATTCTAAAAGCAACAAAAATTTTAGAGTTTCTGAACACGGTATGTGGCAGAGCCACAGGCAGACTGCATTACATCCCAGTGAACTGGCAGTTTCTCTTTATTTGTGGGAAATATTTCTCATTCCTTTCACCAAGGAAGTCCACCTCCCATTCTGCCTCCCACAAAAATGTTTCACTAGAACTTTTCTGATGGTGCCAAACCTGAATACACGGCACATAAAATACAGCACTATCAAAATATGAATCAGTCACAAAGCACCTCACTCCTGGTCTGGTGACACAGGTTAAAAATCAGACTGGGAGTTCCTGATGGATTTTCTGGAGAGCCTCAACATCCCAACCTCTTTCACTGTTATGCATAAAACAAAGAACATTTTTATTTGTGGAACAGATCAACTTGCTTAAAACAATACAAGCAACTGAAAATGCAGCCCTGCCTCCTTTTTTTAGTAAGTTTGCAAACCAGCGTGGTCTAACCGTTCATCCAAGAAAATTCAGAGGAATCTGACACTCATTCCCTTGGCAGCAGGATGGAAGACTCAATTAAATGCGAAAGCCGGCTCTTGACAAGAGAAGTTCCTTTCCTATGTGGTATCAGACATATAGCTTCACATCCTCAACTGTTAAAACAGGGATTTGTACTACACCCGGAATCGTCCCTTTCTTTCTCAGGTTGTCTCCAATAGGGAAAATGAAAGGAGAGAACATTAAGGAGGAAAAAAGATATTAAAAAAGTTAATACTTACAGCACCGACCTATGACTGATCACCCGATAAACTCCTGTCCTCAAATGGCTTGGTTATGTGAAGGTGCCACGTGGCAGTGGAAGACCACTTGCCTCGGATGTTGGAGCTGTTTGTACCCGGGAGGGCAGCGCTGCCACCTGAGAAACCCTGAGCACCATCAGCCCCTAGCTGTCGCCTTCCCCAGCCTGCCGGATGAGCACTCCTCTGATCGAAGGTGAGGCTCTATTCCCCGTTTACACCAAATAACACTGATTGCATGTGGCTGTCAGGACAGGTACAGGCAGAAGGACTGGCAATAACAGCACAGTGAAGTCTGGAGTGGAACAGGCTGCACAGGGAGGGGGGGAAGTCCCCATCCCTGGGTGTGTTTAAGGGTCGTTTGGATGAGCTGTTGGGGATATGGTGTAGAGGAGAACTTGTAGAGTAAGGCTGATGGCTGGACTCAACGTCCCAAGGGTCTTTTCCAGCCTGAATGATTCTGTGATTCTGCAGGAGCCTGTGGGCAGTAAGTGTAAACCATGGCCCTGGTGTGCTGCCACCACCCAGTGCCACACCATTAGGGTGAGACCAGCCTGGTGACCTTGTCTGAACAGCACTGCTAGTCACCGCTGCTCTTAACGGCAGACGTGTAGCTAAACTTCTTGTGCTACATCAAATTCTCCCTTGCAGTCTCTCCGAAAGCTCACTCATGGATGACCCAGTGGATGGTAGTCTTCAGGCCAGGGATCCTTGTCCTTTTGCACTCCTACTCAGTAAAAAACTGATTGATTTCCATCCGGTGACTTAAGGAGTAGGTACTATACTGAGATTTACTCGGGCAGTATATTTTTTTCTATTTATATCCTTGCAAAGGAGAAATAAATAGAGGTAGATGACATGGTAAAGTGTCTTGAACCAAGCAGAAATCTTTAGCGATAGCAGTTTTATCATATCTATTCCAGAAGATGCTTTAATATTGGAGAAAATTGTAGAACAGAAGTGAGGAGAAATGAAAACAATTTATCTTTGTGGATGAACTGTAAACCATGACACCAGGGCAGTTTTATCCTGAAAAAGAAAACCCACTCCCCTAACTGTTTTCTATTACACTCAGTAGTTAAAAACTGATGATGGTGGGTAAATTTTACCTCTAGACAGAATAAAGCATGCCCCAGCTGTACTACTTTTTTTTTTTTTTTTTTTTTTTTTCCTGTCTGTGTATGCACAGCATGCACTCTATGTAATGAAAGATAATTATGTCAGTACATAATTAGAGATAAAAAAGTGGGTGAGATGCCAGGGATGAGATCAGTATGACAATCCTTCTAAAGGGGTAGATATCTATTTGCCACATAGTTTGAGGCCAAGTCTGGGATTAGGGTCAAGAAACTATTTCCCTAACTGGACTGTTGCATGACCCCGAGGAGAGCATTTACTTTTCTTTGTCCCATTTCCCATGAGGTGCAGATTAAAGATGATTGCTCAGGTGAATGTCCCAACCCTGACCCCTGAGGAACGTCACTGCTCTCCACGTGGACATCAAGCCATTGACTGCAACTCTTTGAGTGCAACTATCCAGACAGTATTTTATCCACTGAAAGGTCCATCCATGAAATCCGTATCTCTGCAATTTAGAGTGTCAAAAGCTTTACGTAAGTCCAGGTAGATGACATCAGTTGCTCTCTCCTTATCCACCATCACTGTAACCCCATTGTAGAAGACCACCAAATCTGTCAGGCATGATTTGCCCTTATGAAGCCATGTTGGCTGTCCCCAGTCACCTCCTTAATTTTCTTCCGTGTGCCCTAGCATAGTTTCCAGGAGGATCCTCTCCATGATCTTGCTGGGCACAGAGGTGAGACTGACTGCCCTGTAGCTCCCTGGGTTTTCCTTTTTTACCCTTTTATAAAATGGGGGTTATGTTTCCCCTTTTCCAGTCAGCAGGAACTTCATGACTTCTCAGATATGATGGATAGTGGCTTAGCCACTTCAGCCGCCAGTTCCCTCAGGACCTGTGGATGCATCTCACCAGGTCCCATGGACTTGTGCACCTTCAGGTTCATTGGATGGTCTCAAACCTGCTCTTCTCCTACAGTGGGCGGTTCTTCATTCTCCCAGTCTCCAGCTTTGCCTTCTGCCCCTTGAGCGGTGTGGCTGGAGCACTTGCTGGTGAAGGCTGAGGCAAAGATGTCATTGAGTACCTCAGCCTTCTCTATACCCTGGGTAACCAGGTGTCCCGTTTCCTCCTGGAGAGGGCCCACATTTTCCCTAGTCTTCTTTTTATTACCAGCGCACCTACAGAAGCTTTTCTTGTTGCCCTTCACATCTCTGGAGAGATTTAATTCTATCAGGGCTTTGGCCTTCCTCACCTGATCCTTGATTGCTCGGACAGTTTCTCTGTATTCCTACTAGTCTACCTGTCCTTGCTTCCACCCTCTGTAGGATTCCTTTCTGAGTTTGGGCTTGTCCAGGAGCTCCATATGCAATGCCCCACAGCAAAGTTTACAGAGCAGCCCAAAGGCTGGAAGGCTTACAAAAGGAGTTTAAAGGGATTATTCATGAATTAGCTAAGCATTGATTAACGGACAGTGTACAGAGGCAGCCAGGAGGTGTGTCTACTATATTTATACTGTAAAAGTGCAGAAAGATTGTGAACAGTAATACAAAGAAAGAAACTATCAGGAGGCCGTCCAGGATCTCCACCAGCCATCCCAGTGCTTGCTGTTTCCCCGCACCAGCCTTCAACATGACATATTGGAGATACAATGGCTGCCAGGCTGACAGCAGTGTAACTTGGAGTCTCAGTATCTTTAGGAAAGGGAACTAATTTTCCATCTCAATCCATCACTTTGAATTTGTTTCTTAACACATGGTCAGCAATGGATTTGTAGTGACAAGTGTGAACAGGGGGATCTAACATAGACCATAAGCCATAATTGGGACTGTAATCAAGAATATGCTGAAAACTTTGAGCTTTATCATTAGTCATCATTAAAAAAACAAATAAACAAATGCCAAAGGAGTTACCACTTACTGTTTCTGATGTGGAATTTGTTCTTATTTTAAGCATATTGAGAAAGATGGGACTCAATCTGCCAGCCTAGGACAGGACTTGGGAGACCTGAGACCTGATCAGGAGAGAAGTCAGCTGAAAATAGCCTCAGCAGCTGCCTCAAGAGCAGGTTTCTTTCAATAAGACAGCCCAGGGCTAACCCATGCAAACCTTATCCTTCTCTCTCCTTGGGTCAATCTCAGAACAGATCCTCTTTTCCTGAGATGAAGAGCGAACATCGCTCCCACTCAGTAACTGATGGGTGAGGTAGAGGAGGGAATGGGCAATGGTGAAGGCATCAACTATACTCTTGTAGGTTGAGCTGCTGACACAATAATTGGGATGAGCCTAAGCCGTGCTATAAATTGTGGTACTGACATGAGATCTTATTTTAGATGTGGAAGAAGGGATTAAGGTGGAAAGAGAGATATGGGAAGAACGGGGTTTTGCAGAAGAGGATAAGGTGGAGGAAGGAGGGACTGCAGAAGGGGAAAGGAGCCAGAAAGGGTCAGACAGCAGAGTCACAGTTGGGAGAGGCTCTTCCTAGTCATCAAGGACAGTGGAAACCTGTTCAACCACACCTAGGAAGTGGCGAGACCTCAGCAGTGAGACCTTAGCGTGGCTGGGATGCTCCCTCCATGACTGAAGTGAGTGTTAAACATTTGATCTGGGCAGCAACTGGAAAAACAGTCTTGATCTAAAACCCCACATAGTGCTGGAAATGTGCCCCGAGTGCCAAATGGGGATCATTAGTCTTAGAGCTGCAGATGAAGGGTCATTTCGGAAGTGCAAGTGGTCTCATGGTTAGTGACGTCAAGAGGAAGGGACCAAGGAAGAAGTTCACCACGCCATGATGTGAGCAGAATTGCAAAGGAGCGTGCTCAGCCATGCAGCTGAATGCGGAGAAAACAGAGGCATTGTTAAAACCATTCCTCCGTAGGACATTCCTTTGTGTTTACTTCTCCATGGCACTTTTAAAAGCCATTCATATAATGCTGGAACAAGAATGGGAAATGCCTTGTCTCAGACTTCCTGTTGTCAAAGCAAAAAAAATAATCCAATATCCTCCTGCACGGGTGCTGGCATTGGCCCAAAATGCACTTTATTACAGCATGGGGAACTTGGGATGGCTCACGCCGGAGCGGGACTGCGGGGCTGGCATGGCACGCCTGGGAGCGCTCCCTCTGCCGATGGGCACCACGCCTGCTCTTCCGGGTCATATTTTATTTTTAATTCAGCTAGTCAGAGGGATGCAGAGAAGAAGAGGCGGGTGCTGCCCTGGGTTGAAGTCCAAAGAGCATTGTTTTCTTATTATGAGCATTGTGTTGCCATCATGGATAATTACAATCTTACATCTCAATTCATTTTTTTAAAAACCACACAAAGGCACTGAAGCCAGAGACTCCTTGGTGACAACCCAGGAGATGTCTGTTGTTCTTCCTGACTGTGTGTTTTATCTTATGGGGATTGCTGTGGAAATGCCAGATATTAAAACCTCATTATACTTTTGTTTGCAAAACAGATCTTAATCGCCCGCCATCCTAGACAATTACCCTGGCAGGCAAATTCTGGAAAAATTAACAGCCAAACAGGATGAAAAATCTTTTCTTCTGCTTTGTTGAAGCAGCAAAATCTGCATGCAAATTCACTTAGTCAGCCAAAGTACCCTGCTAACACAGCCCTATTCCCAAGGAGGTACTTTTCCAATTTTCTAAAGTGAAGCTACTTGTGTCTCCTAAACCTTGTTCTAACTATAACTATAGTATAAAGTGAAATGTTTTTCTGCAACCTGTACCAGCATTTAGAGAATTGATATGAAGTAAGGAGATGCACTCCATCTTTACCTTCAGTTGCCTTTCCTGTATAAATCGCATGTGAAATGAGAAGTGCAAAGCCGCACTGGTCCCGGGTGGCCGGCACTCAAGATTCAGTGCAAAAACATCTTGACATTAAGAATTAACAAGGCAGCACTAACAATTCCTGGTATCTTCTTGTCCAACAGAAAAGAAAAATCTCATGGATGCTGGCTGGAGCTACTGAGTGGCTCTCACTTTCAAAACTGATAGTGTTAATGGCGCAGGACTACCGTGGATTTACTAAAAAAAAAAAAAAAAAAAAAAAAAAAAAAAAAAAAAAAAGTAGTGGTGTCTAACAGAATTGTCTCAGTTTCATGGGGATCCCATCCCTCGTGTTTCTGTCCTTGTGTGAGTCTGAATTCCTTGGGGTCTCTGTTACATCAGTCGCAGGTCTCCTAATTGTCAGTCAGGTCTGTGCTTAAAGCAAAACCCCTCTCAAGAGGTTCGGAAGTATTACTTTTATGGCAGTTATTTGACTAAATGACAAGTATTATTGGAACATTTACTTGCCTCGGAGAAGATTAATTTATTTTGCTGTTTCCCTCCCTGTAGAGGGGAGTCATTCCTTGACCCTGGAGAAATGACTTTTAAAAAGCTGGAACTAAATGGTCTGTGTGCTGGTGCTCCCAGGCAGCGCTTGGGCATCAGATAATTCCTGAGATTAGCAGGAGAGTTGCCCTTCAGCTCACCTCATCCAGCATCTCTGGAAGGGCCATGTGCGAGTTGATACACAGGCTAAAAGATGGTCCAGATGAGCCCCTAAAGGCACAGCTGGGTCTGTAGGTCTGTCTGCTCACAGCCCACCCCCCAAAGACTCAGGCCTGCTGCCTCCCCCCGCAGCACCCCGTTCCTGGAGTGTGCAGCGGAGCTCCCTGGGGACCCCCCCCCGGCTTTCACCAAGGGTTCATCCCCGGGGGAAGCTCACAGATGGGGTCTCCCTTCCCGACAGCCCCCCGCGGGGAGGGGACACCACACACCCCCCCCTCCAGGCAGGAGGATTCTGCAGTAAGTTAAACACAGACAATAGAGCATCTGAAACACCTGAAAACTGGGAGCGCAGAACCCTGCGTCGGTCCGTAAGGTATAGCGGGTGTGAGTAAATGGCTTGGGTTAGTTTTGGTTTAGTGGCATTTATGTGTTGCCTTTTAAAACTGATGCTGGGATGATGTGAGGGACGGTGATGTAATTCTCGTGTGTGTGAGCTGGCCTCTCGCCTTGCCAACCCGACAGTTCAGCGTGGCACTGACTTCAGTGAATTAGGAAATTTATGAGAGATCACCACTCTCCTTATGCGGCTGTAATTTTCTAAAAATGCCCAAAGAGAAATGTACATTATGAATGGCTTAATTCCAGGTTTCGTGTCTCAGCCCTCAGTGACCGGTAGAAGTTTATTTACTTATTTCGCGAAAGTTTCGCACTTGAATGGAAAGTTGAGCGCCGGTTTGAGTATTCCAAGCACAGTGCCAGTATCTCCGTGAGTGCCAAAGCCCCTCAGCAGGAAAAACCTGGCAGAGCAGCCCTGCCAGAGCCAGTGGTGTTCCTGCGTTGATCTGAGGCCCCTGGGCTCTGCTTAAGGCGGGGATTTAATGATAATCTGACCTAATGGCCGTGATTTCCAAAGCACTCAGCATTATTGTGCATACCTTTTCACTCTGCTTTCTTCCTTAAATACACATGCTGTGTTTTACATTTGTTCTCCTGGCTAATCACACAGTCCCTGAAGCCTCCAGGAAACCAGCCAGTGTTTAGGAGGAGCTTTGGCTGAGTCACTCTAAGGACAAGAAGACAAAACTGGGGAGGGCCAGGCTCAGCCCTGCCACCACCCTTTCCAGTCTCCCATGCAGCCCTGATCTCCTCTCGGTTTTTCAGTCCATGAAATGGAACTGACAGTGGTATACATGAGTCTGCGAAGCAGCTCCAGCAAGGAAACTAGATGCATGGTATCTGAACTGCGTGGATATTTTCAGATGAAATGCAAAATCTTAGCATGTGACAAGATTTTGTAATTTGTTTGAGCTTAAAGGTATTGGGAGTCGGCGGGTTAAGTGTAATTGAAATGGATGTAATTGAAACAAATTACGTGTAACTTAAAGAGATTTTGTTCCCACTAACGGGTAAGTAGAGTGGGGTTTTATGTGAAAGATCAGCATTAAAGCCTGTGAAAATTATTTATTCCCAGAAAGCATAACTCATCCTCTGGTTATCCCAGAGGAATAGAAGCCTCTTCAATGACGTTAGCCATTCAGGATCATAGTTTGGTTTTCTTGTTTCATTAGAAAGACATAATTATAAGCCTGCCCAATTAAAAAAAAAAAAAAAAAATCAAACAATTTAAGGACATAAGCTGCTCCACTTGGATTTTGGGTGCTAGACGACATAGTGGCCGAGGTACTGAGATCCTGAGCTCCAAGACAATGTAAAGCCACAGTGGAGAGAAAGGTTTCTGGTGAGGAAGAGCCCGTTGTTGAGTCTCCTTTAAAGCCAAAGGGATTTGTCTGTTGTACCAAACCAGCGCCGGGCTCAGCCTCACCAGGGCTGCTCTGCGCTCCGGGGCCCGGGCCGGGGAGCCAGCCGCGCAGTCACCGCGCAGTCACCGCGCAGTCACCGCGCAGCCGCCGCGCAGCCGTCCCTGCGCCGGACGCGGTTCTCCACTGCCCGCCATGGTCTGCAACGCACGTACCTGACTGACACGCAATATCGCTGGTGTAAAAGGGGTTTTCTGGGGTGCTGTGACTGTGAGGAAGTGGCTTTCCTCAAGATGTTACAAGAACTCTGGTACTTTAAACCTGCTCTTAATCGATGGCAGGCAGCAGCATCCACGTATGGTGATGGATAGTCTGCACTCCCCTGTTCCCGCAAAGCGCCTGGCGTGTGGGATGCAGCCACCCTGACACAGTTTGGCCCAGTCTAATGTTCTCTTCCCCTTCAGCGGACAGGTCTGGGAGAGGAGCAGCCCCTCTCCCTGGGCTGGCGGCTGCCGCGGCCGCACACCCCGGATCCCCCCGAGCTCAATCCCTTCTGAAAGGCTTTAGCTCCACGCAAGGCTTTCCCAAGGTGAGACCAGTGACGCAGGAAGGGGCATCTCCTCCGAGCTGCTGAATTAATCTTAAACTTGCAAAACCCACTTTGATGTTAAACAGAGCCAAGCTTTGTGAGGGCCATCTCTGTTCCCACTTCTGGATAGAAGAGTTTCATTGTTTTGGCCACAGGCGATGGCACAGATACAAACATTTTGTGTGCACAATGACAAATACTCTGTATCTTAGCACATTCATACTTCAGGAGTCACCAAGAGGGATTTACACCCGTCTGAGTGCTCAGCAGGAACTGGGAAGGACAGAAGATTGTATTTGAACCTTTGCAGTCTTGCCTAAACAAGAATTGCTGGCAATTAAAAGAGTCAGCCCGCAAGGAGTCCAGTACCAGGTACTGTGTACAAGTCCCCTTTGCTACATGAGGATTCTAGCCAAGAAAATGTTGCTTTCTGTAAAATGAGTGACTGTTGCCAGTCAGAGCAGAAGGCGGTGGGATGCTGCACTCTGCCGCGCAGGCACAAGGACACCAATCTCAGGAACAAAGTAAACCACGGTCCATCTTTGCGGAAACTAAAAATAGTCCACGTTGGGATTTGCAGAGCTAAAACAGTAAATAAATAAAAGCTTTAAGTCTGAAAGGGAGCTCTTACAAAGAAAAGGTGATTTTTAAAAAAATTTTTTTTTTTTTTTTTTTTTTTTTTGGTACCCCTGACTGGGAAGCTGGCCGGGGGGAGGGCAGCTGCTAGCCCTAAACCCCCTGAGCTCAGGTGGGTGGGAGATGTCTCCTTAACAGCCCGCATTCCTGGGCTCTGCCAGCTCCCCCTTATCGCTCGATCTTAATGGTAGCAACAGCCAATCATTTGTACCTGAAGTAGGCGAGAAAGGCCTTTTCAGGTGTACAAGTTCTTGCAGCGCTGCCAATTCTTAATTACTATATGAGACATTGCACAATATTTTGTGTGCTTGGGTTTTTTGCTTTTTTTTTTTTTTTTTTCAAGCTCCACATGCTGCAATCTCGTCAATATGCGAGAATCTCAGCCCAGATTTCACTTTTTTTTTTTCCCTAACCCACAGCTTGCTTTTTCAGAGATGGGGAAAGTGCTTTGGGAAGCTCTGTGATTTTAGAGGCAGTGCTCAGACAAAAACACTCCTCCCATCACAGACTGAGCTGGGAAATTGCTCTCAGGGTGAGTTCCACCAGCTCAAAGAGCAATTTCCCCCAAAACACCCTCTGGGAGCTGAGGGATGAAGCGGACATACACATGGAAAGCTGGAAGGGGCTGGGCAGAGCCCTCCTGAGCCAAGCAGGGCGGCGGCTGGAGGCCTCTTTATCTAACCGAGCGGGTGTGATGGTAAGAGGTGTAATTTTTAATTTTCCTTACAGCAGCATGGCAACGTCTGGAGAAAGGTATTTGGAAAAACTTTCGTATTTTGGCACCATCTCATAGAAGTGGCACTGCCAGCACATCTTTCAGCGTAAGGATCTAAACCAAGTCAGAGTACCCGCCCGATGGAACACGGTGCTGGAGATGAAGAGAGGAGAGGAAGCTGCAGTTTGAAATAAGATGCCAAATAAATGTGGGCTAGAACCTGTGCTGACGATTTGTTCACAACTGCAAGTGCCAGGTAGTAGGCGAGCTCTGCTCTTCTGCAATAACTGCGGTGTGGTGAAGGGACATTTCCCTCTGTCTCACAGGACACAAGTAATAATGATGCTCGTCATGTACTAACAGGCAGCCCGTCCCACCCTGTATCCCCCACAAAAGCCCCTGACCTTTTCTCTCAGTAAGCAGGGGGCTGGATGGCCCTTCAAGTAATCTGCCCCAGCGGTGCAGAAACTGAACGATATTTCAGGATTTCTCTCTGGAGTTTTTCTCTAATTCAATCTTTACCTGTTATTTTTAACTCCAAAAGGCTTTCCTTTCACGGGCACAAACACTCTTAAACAGATTCCTAAAGTCAGGGTTACGTTAGTGTTTAATAATCCTTTAGGACAGATTGAGATTTCCCACTTAAAACAGCAGGTAGAAATTAAACCGGTGGTTTCTACTACAGGAAAATGTTCCCTATGAAATTTTTTGCCGATGTGTACAATGTAGTTAGTGCTCAAGTCACATTTATGGTTAATTATTCATTTTCTTCCTTTGAAGTGCCTGGGGTGATGTGTAATAACCCACGCAGTGCTAGGGAGAATTTATTTTGGAGGAAAAGTTATTTGTTGGAATTTCTAAATATATTTTGGGTCGATTTTAAAATAATAAAAGAACCCATGAAAGGTCAGTACGTGGAAGCCTGTAGAGAAGCGTGACTACCCTTCTCCTTCCCTGGAGGTGGAGATTAAGCTAAAGAAATGAGAAAATCTCTCTTGGCCTAAAGTTAGAAGAAATAATTTCAAAAGCACCAGAAAAACGCCCTTTTCATACGCAGCGTTTGACTCAAGGGAGACACACCATCTGCAAATATCCCTTGTAACCTGGGGAAGCCCTGGGTACCCAGATTTGGTGCTTGGTTTGGACACTGGTGGCGGCAGCAGGGGACAGCAGGGGACAGCAGGGGACAGCAGGGGACAGGAGAGGACAGCAGGGGACAGCAGGGGACAGCAGGGGACAGGAGAGGACAGCAGGGGACAGCAGGGGACAGCAGGGGACAGGAGAGGACAGCAGGGGACAGGAGAGGACAGCGGAGGGCAGCACCGAGCGGGAGCAGGCAGCAGCAGGGGACATCGGGGGGCAGCAGAGGGCAGCGAGGAGCAGCAGCAGGGGACAGCAGGGGACAGCGGGGGGCAGCAGAGGGCAGCAGGCTCCCATCCAGATACGAGCCTTTTGTCGTACGAGGAGCGGCTGAGGGAACTGGGGGGGTTCAGTCTGGAGAAGAGGAGGCTGAGGGGAGACCTCATCGCCCTCTACAGCTCCTGACAGGAGGGTGCAGAGAGGGGGGATGAGTCTCTTGAGCCAAGGAACAAGCGATAGGACAAGAGGGAATGGCCTCAGGCTGCACCAGGGAAGGTTTAGACTGGATATTAGGAAGCATTTCTTTCCAGGACGGGTTGTCAGGCGTTGGGATGGGCTGCCCAGGGCAGGGGGGGAGTCCCCATCCCTGGGGGGGTTGAACAGTCGGGTTGACCCAGCACTGGGGGATCTGTTATAGTTGGGAACTGTCAGTGTTGGGTTAATGGTTGGACTGGATGATCTTCAAGGTCCTTCCCAACCTAGCTGATTCTGTGATTCTGAGCTTCATCCCCCCCCTTCCCGGTATTTCACCCCCCTGCCCACTCCGGCTCGCCGGGCTGGGTGAGCCCTGGTGAAGTTTCCTGCGGGCCAGGGAGAACCGGAGTTGGTTTTGAACCCACTAGAGACAATTTCTACAACAGCAGGAAGAGCACAGGGGAACGTTTTTAAAACCACAGCGCAGGGGCTGGGGCAGAGTGCCTGGCGATGGAGCACCAGGGGTTTTTAGAGATTGCATGTCCCCAGTATGGATGTAGGGAATCCCAGTTGGGAATTTTCCCACAAAATTGCAAGGAACTGTAGGCATCTAAATTCATCAAGGGTAAATAAAACACTGCCTGAAAGCTGCTGACTCGGGTGTTACAGGCGGGCAGAGGGGCAGGGAAGGCCCGTGGTGCCCCCCCCGCTGTGTCTCAGCAGTCTCGACCTGGTGCCACTGCGGCCACCCACTCCCAGGGCCCTCCAGAGACACCGTTTCCTTCGGCTTTGCACAGCAGCATCGATACAGTGCCCGGATGAAAAGGCCTGAAAGTGCAGGAGCCTTGCAGGACTCACGACCCGTACCTGCCCTTAGAACCCTCTTGCATCATGGGGTCCTCTGGCCTAAAGTCTAAAGGCATCTCTTCCCAGAGTTCAGCTCCACTAGTAACCACAAGGACAACAAGCAGATCTAAACTTTCTTCTGAAGTTTAGATGTTCCAGACTCTTTCCTTGCAGTATCGTTCGTTCTTGGTCTCCTGCAGACGCCCAGAGGCTCATCCAAAGGCTCCTTAAACCCCAGATACAGCAAAGAGAATTGAGCTGCAGCAAATATATCCCATCTTTAGGTTTGTCATACTTGGGTTTAAGCTAATTCTGTGTTCTAGGAACCACCATCTTACCCACGGCTGTGGCCACAGGTCTCTCAAGATCTTTGTGAAGTTTCCAGTCTGATTTTGATTCAGCCAAAAAGGGAAGGGCCTGTAAACTGTTGCAACATAGATTTCGTATTCAATCCTGTGTTCAGAGGGTTTAACAAAAACCTTACCGATGCACAGGCTATGAAATTGATGTTTATCAACTAAGTTGTTTGTTTTTTTTTTTTTTCCGATATAAAATTAAGTCTTGCAGTTAAAAATCTTAATAGCACACAACACTTTTAAGGTATACAACTTTTCAAATCTTTTATGAAGATAATTCCTGGGGAAAATGGGAAAATGTATGCATTATGAAGTGCATGAATTAGGAAGATGTTTTGTACATTACATACAAAGAAAACAGCAGCCTTGGAAGCAAGATTTCCCCTGTCAATGAACGTCAGAGCACAGATTAAGACAACTTCTTGAAATCAGGAACCAGCAGTTCAGAACCCGTGCCATCTCATTGTATGTGGGGATCACTTTTCCACAACTACTAAACAAAGTTCCTCAGGCCACAGGTGGAGATCACATTGCTCCGGGATACACCAAGCAAACTCCCGTGGCACAGCTACAGCCGTCGGGACGCATCCATTCCTCGAGGCAGGCAGCACATCTGTGCCTGTGCGAGCAGGAAGCACCTTTGCTATGGAGATGAAGATTTGCTGGCAAAAGTACAAGGTGAAATTCATCTCCTGTCTTGGCTTGGTCAAGTCTTCTGCTGGTGTGGCTGTCTGGAGGAGAAAAGGCAATGAGAGCTGCGTGGCTGCTCTCCTCTCCTCCCGGCAGGCTGGCAGGGCCGACACAGCCGGCTGGTGAAGAATGGTGGGCACACAGCCTGACTGCTTACACATCTGCCCACCACGTGCTTTAGGGGCAAAACGGAAAAATAACTTGGTAATAGAGCTTTGTGCCTTGTGCTGTTAAATATTCCCAGCCTGGGATTGTGAAATTCTGTTCTGGAAAATAGTGAATTGAAGCAATTTTCTCAGAGTAAGAGAAGAGGCTTGATGTAGGTTGTAGGTCTGTGAGCTGGGAATGTGGCTGCGGAGGGAGCGTAGCAGCTACGGCTCCGTTCATCACCCCGACAGGATTTCATCTCCCCAGTGAAATAATCTCTTGTGTTGTGACATGCTGCAGGAATAGTATCTGCTTATTTTACTATGTGGATTATTTCCCCAGAGGATCTGCTCTTCCCAGGAAATTACTTGGGAGACAGTTTGGTTTAAGGCTGGACTCAGTTCTCCATTATTAAACCAAGGTTATTGTGTGAGAACGTTGCTTCATGGTGTCACACCACTGCTTCAGAAGTGTTACCTAGTGCGGGGCTGGTGTTGTAAGAGGCTGAACACTGTGCCTCTTTCTAGGACTACACCGGCCGTGTGAGCAGAGAAGGTGCATGTCAACTGTCCATGCTGCAGCCGACATCTCTAAAATGAACACGTTACTCCTGGAAATATGCTTTGAGATCTTCCAGTAGAATACAGTGGTCTTATCCCTTTATTGAATGTGGAAGTCTGAAAAGGGATTTAAGGTGTAGCTAGTTAACAAAGCATATGACTTTTTAAATTGTACAAAAAGGCAATTTAATTCAAATTACTTATGCCCAAACCAATTTGAGGCAGCCGGTGATTACACATGTTGTTCGATGGCAGAGGCATCTCCAGTGCTTGTCACAACTCGCAGCCCAGCCACCCAGAGCAAGCCAGCACCCCTAGACTGCCAGCACCCTTGGCACCACCAGCACCCCTGGACCACCAGCACCCCTGGACCGCCAGCACCCCTGGACCGCCAGCACCCCTGGACTGCCAGCACCCCTGGACTGCCAGCACCCCTGGACTGACAGCACCCCTGGACCGCCAGCACCCCTGGCACCTGCCCCAGGCCGGTCAGGCCAGGTGAATGGAACGGGCTGTTCCTCCCAGGGCAGAAGCTGGGGTGTCCTGTCCTCAGGAAGGGAGCTTCTGCAAGGTGAGTCTGGCAGAGCTGGCAACAGGCAGCCCTCTCTTCACACTACCAGCGTGCTCGTGAAGTCCCTATCAAACACCAGGTAAGACATTATCTGGAGGGAAGAAGGTATCCACTTAGCAAAAATGCCCCCAAAACTTACCCTAAACTGTGTAATTCCTAATGCTCCTTCCCGAGGGAACCACTTGCTCCAGACTTCGGGGATGTGGCAGAGAGCCAGTATCCACCAGCTGCTCACACTCAAACCAGAGTTTAATCCAGGCGAAGCAGCCCCAGCTGCCCTGCGCCTGCCCATCCCAGGTACCGAGGTGGAGGCACATTTTGCTACCCTGCTATTGCACACCTGTTTTAATTCAGGCGCTTCAGCGGCCGTTTGAACGGTCACTTTGCTTAAGGGTGATTTTGCTTTGGGTGTAAATCACTGAGCACAGCTCTTCCACTTTCAGAACGCTTAAAATACAGCGTGCTGGTATCTGGGGGTTTGGCCCAAGCACATCGTGTATTTCACATCTAGCCTGGCAAATCACACTTTTTATGGGCATGCCAGGAAAAGCAGAGTTTATAAAGAACTTGACACCCCATAGAGCAGTCCAGAGCCAGCCAGCAGCCCTTGCCACCACCGCTGGGGCAGGGCAGCAACAGGACTTCAGCAATACGTTTATACAGCTGCTCTAAGGGCTGAGGCCTCTTCTTCCTCAGCCGTGGATAACACCCAGCTCATTAACAGCCAAAGGGAATTTACAGTGCATGTTCCCAGTCCCCTGCAATTCAGCCTCACGACACAAGCACATATATGATCAGCAGAATTGTTTTCTTTCCATTGGTTGTGTGTGCAACGGTTGGAATTCGCATAATTTCCTTTCTTCAGTTCCCACTAAGTAGCCCGAGTGCTCCAGGACCCAGAGAGAGCTCAGCTCTCACATATTTTTATCCATCCAGAAAAAGGCCTCTGAAGATTGAAAAACAATCAGCAATTTTTAAGCTGGTGGAATAATTCTTTATTGTTTATTCTACCGCTGTGCTCAGGAGCACGGTCTGAGCCAGCAACACATCACAGCTATTCTGTCGCTAATCGAATCAGTCATGCTCAGGTGGTGCAAATACACTACACCGTGCAGCCACGTGTGTTTCTTGGTAAACATCAGTAAACATGAACAGTTTGCGTGGGCCTAAGTCTGCTTTGGCTTCACAATAACCTCCCTTAGAGCAGAAGGTGTCTGTATCTCAAGGTTTTCAATCAAAGCCAGTGATGCCGGGTGAGACACAAGACACGTCTTCAAGAAGCCTGGCTTCCCACGAGCATCCAGGTGTGCTGCCGACACACGGAGGGCAGGTTTCTGTCTGCGCAAGGCTGGCTGGCAGCCAGCTGAGTGGCAGAGCCCGATCAATGCAGCGCTGCAAGCAGAGCCAGCGCTGCAGGCAAAGAGCAGCAGAGCGAGCCTCTACCCGTCACCCTGCTCCGGGGGCTGTCACCACAGCGCTCAGCGATTTTTATATAGGTCACGTAATCTTTGAACATCATGTCTCACATCAGACCTTCCTGTGCAGGAGATTTTATTTATAGATATAGACACAGATACAGAGATACAGACTTCAGCCTTCACGGGGGAGTAGTTGTTCCTCATTAGACCCTTGGACCCAATTTCCTTTGGGATCTTAAAGTGTTGCCACCGACCTGCTGTATTGTATCCAGATAGAAGGTGACAGGCACTATATAACCAAATTATAAAACGAATCAAGTAATTTGATATTTGAAAGAAAAAATGCTTCTCCCAGAGCTTATAATTTATTAAAACCTGAAATCAAGAGCTGAATATTTATAGTTTACTTTTGTTCCTCTTTCTGGAGCTCTCTAGACAGATATTTTGTTCAGTTGGCCTAAAAAATCAGATCTGCATTCAGAAGGAAGAAATCTGAAATGCTTTCCCAGATTTCTTTCCTCTTGGAAGGCATTAAGAGTTTTGCCTGTCTAAGCACATGATTTTTCCCAGCTAAGTAGCTTTCTGGCCTTTAGTAACTTCAAGTTTGTCTTACGCAGTGCAACACGGTGATCTCAGAGCCCATGAGACTGGGGATGCTCAGCGTGTCCCTTCCCTGGAGCTGTCACACACCGGTCCGGGGCTTCTTGGTGACAAATATGTGTGTGCAAACTGCACAGGAGCTCTTGTGCAGAGCCTGCACACACCTGGAACTGCCTCACAGCACTGAGAACAGCTTGCAGCTGGGTTACTTCAGAGCATGTGTTCTAGCACAAGCAGGGAACCGCTGGTCTTGAGTTTGGAAGAGCTGGGGCTTGGGTTAACCCAAGGTCTTGTGTAGCACAGAGCCTTTTCATGTTTACCAAGTTTTCCTCCAAGTCTTGCCTCTATCAGCTGCAAAGTCCATCAAACTCGAGCGTCAGAATAAGTGGTGGGGTTTTGGCATTTTGCTGGGACCCATCACTGAGCCCACCAGGAGGATTGCAAACTGCCCAAAGCACACGTTTACCCACGGAAAAAGTCAAGCTTGATTTCTGATGACATATTGTTAAAGCACAGCTCAAACTGTCATGCTGGAGTCATGGATTTTTTAAACTGCCGTGGTACAAAGAGTAATTATTTATAGATTATCACCTAAGTTGGCATCTGCCTAAGAAACTGGTTTATTTGTTTAAAAATCTTCCGGGAGTTTTTTCCCAAATCATATAGAATAATTCAGCATCCATTACAGAAACAGATCATCTACAATCACAAGTGTATCTGGGCTTATTATTAAATAATATGTGCTTATTCAAATTAAGCTCATGAGTAGTTCCTTAAAGAAAATGGACTGAAATTAAATTTATGTAATATAGCTATAGCAATTCAAACTTCCGGAATTTGTGTTACCTTAAAGCTTAAATGGTAGCAAATTCTCTCCAAAATCAGCTCCTGTCCAGGGGTGGACAGCAGCTTTATTCCTTCCATCCTAGTGAAATCCCTACTGAGGAATGAAGTGGGTCACGTTGAATTTGTGGACTTTATATTCACGTTCAAAATTAATGGGTATATACCTCTATGTGGAACAAAACGAACACACTAATTTTTAAAAAGTGTTCTTAAACCCTAAGCTGAGGGTTGTTTGTATATTGGTCACTGTCCTGAAAAGGCAGAATTCAGCTCTGTGGCACTTCTCAGTTGCTGCAGTGGAAGGAAGGTAAAATATCAAGAAACTAAAAAAATACACACCCGATAGTCCAGTGGATCGATGTCTGTGTGAACACAGAAATGCTTGTGAAGAAGCCTTGGGGTCCAGCTCCTTAAATTTTGTTTTCCTGTGTGGAGCCTGCTCAGGTGTAAGTGAATATTCCTGCACAAACAAGTGACTTTCTGTCCACTTTCTGTTTCGGTGGGGCACTGCTGGGAAGTTTTCCTGTTGTTTTTTAAAGAGAAGAGGGGAAATATGTAGGTGCTTCGTGGTATGTGGGGGCTCTGGCCATGGGCACTGGCTCAGCATCCAGGGGCCACAGCCCAAGTGCTGGGTGCTGCAGAGTGGTTCTGGGTGCTACAGAGTGGTTCTGGGTGCTACAGAGCGGTTCTGGGTGCTACAGAGTGTTGCTGGGTGCCGCAGAGTGGTTCAGGGTGCCGCAAGAGCGTTTCTGGGTCCTGCAGAGTGGTTCTGGTGCTGCAGAGTGGTTCTGGGTGCTACAGAGCGGTGCTGGGTGCTGCAGAGCGGTTCTGGGTGCTGCAGAGCGGTGCTGGGTGCTGCAGGGTGGTTCTGGGTGCCGCAGAGCGGTTCTGGGTGCTGCAGAGCGGTTCTGGGTGCTGCAGAGTGGTTCTGGGTGCCGCAGAGCGGTTCTGGGTCCTGCAGGGCAGTTCTGGGTGCTGCAGAGAGGTTCTGGGTGCTGCAGAGAGGTTCTGGATGCCGCAGAGCGGTTCTGGGTGCCGCAGAGAGGTTCTGGGTGCCGCAGAGCGGTTCTGGGTGCCGCAGGGCGGTTCTGGGTGCCGCAGAGCGGTTCTGGGTGCTGCAGGGTGGTTCTGGGTGCCGCAGAGCGGTTCTGGGTCCTGCAGGGCAGTTCTGGGTGCTGCAGAGAGGTTCTGGGTGCTGCAGAGAGGTTCTGGATGCCGCAGAGCGGTTCTGGGTGCCGCAGGGCGGTTCTGGGTGCTGCAGGGTGGTTCTGGATGCCGCAGAGCGGTTCTGGGTGCCGCAGGGCGGTTCTGGGGGCCGCAGGGCGGTTCTGGGGGCCGCAGAGCAGTGCTGGGGGCTGCCCTGGGGGCTGGGCTGTACTGGGAGGGAAGCGTGCCCTCTCCTGCCTGGGCCTGCCACCACCTCCTGAGTGCTGCCCCAAGCCCAGCGAGCCTTTGCTGCACCCAGGTGCAGGTCATATGCAATATTTTTTTTCTAGTGCTCAAAAGAGAGTTCAAACCACTTTTTTGTACGTTCATAGAAACTCTGATCATACTCTAAGGGTTTCAACTGCTTGCCTTCTCCCACGTTCACTCAGCACGCACCCGCAGGTGTCCCCTCGGCAGGTTCCCATCACTAGGAGCAGCCGTACCCACTCTGCACGTGCCCAGCTCCCTTCTGTCCCCCCCAGACTCGATCCCTTCTTCAAGCCTGACTGACACACAAGTGAGATGCCCACTGTAGTTGCCCAATATAAACAGATGCCACACACGCACGGATCCCGCCGCGCTGTCAAAAGGAGGGCAGCTACATAAAGACCCCATGGAGGATTTTCCATTCTCTGGGGGGACAAAGCTTGGCAGTGAACCTGCCCGTAGGCTCCCAGCTCTGCCACCACAGGGGACAACGCCATCAGTGGCACTCCTGTGCCCACTGAGCGCACACAGCCTCTTCTCTAAGTGTAAGAGCAAGGTTCAAAACACAAGCAGGAAGGTTTATTAAAGCCGGTGTGTTAAAGGTAGGTAAAGGCCAAATCAGTAAGAATTAATCTCCTCAACATGGGCCAGTCCTTGGACCACTTCTTGCAGATTTTCTTGAACAGTAAATACTTCTGTGCTTTTAGTTACACGTCGAAGCCACTTTATGAATGCAGTAAAGTTTTAAAACAGAAGCACTGTGCATAAAGGCACCTGCTTAGGAAAAAAAAATGGTAACAAAAGTGACAGCTGAACTGGTTCCTCTCTGCACTGCTGCAGTTTGTTAATTCTAGTGCAAACATCAAAAAAAAAGTTGTTTTATTTACATAGGCAGAAGAACAAAGCCCTGGCTGGAGTTATGTATGGTGTCCTTCAGGGGTCAGGAAATCAGAGAAGGCATCAGCCCTCAATTCAGAGGTGGCAGATGGAAAGACAAGCACTGCAGGGTGCTGGCTCTTGAGCCACATCTCCTCGCTGCTGTACACGTTTGTTCAGAAAGGCTGAGATCTGTGTGATAGGTAAGAAACACCCACGGATCGAACCTTCCAGCTGGGCATGTGAGGAGTACGGTGACTAACAATATACACATGCATGGATTGCACTCCTCTGGGCCAAAGATACCTCCAGTGGCAACATCTCAATCCTGATGGAAACGTGCTTGAAGTCTGATATTTTCTCCCTGCTGTTGAGATGGAAGTGACTGACTCTGACAGATTTTTCTCTGCTTAAATAATAATTTCAAGTCAGAAGACACCACTGCGAAAATCTGCTTAGCACACAGCAGCAAACTTCAGCCCCCGAGTTTCACACAAGGAAGCAGAAAGTGCCCAGAAACGCAGAGGATCCACACTTACGCTTCAGGGTAACAGGATTTTCCTTCCAGCACTAAAAAGATCATTTGTTCATGGGCTATTCAGCAGGGAGCAAGCAAGTGGTTTACCATACGCTTCCTGCAACATATGCAATTATACAATACAGCAGTGCTCTGCAATTACACAGCCTCTTTCATTCAAATGCCGCAAATCATTTTGCAAGCATTCATTAAATAACTTGCACAACATCCTTGCTGATAAAGTACACATGCTAATCATGTCTCAGCACCACAGGCTGAGGCACAGAAAGATTCAGGGACTCGCTCAGGGTCACGCTTTGAGGATCAATAGGAATCACTGGCATCTTCCCTCTCATTACCTAATGACGGTTCCTATATGCAATTTCCTCTGTGTGGATTTTAAATACAGATGACTGATGCCATCTTTCTATTCCTGTTGTAAGGAATCCATGTGTCAAATCTGTCTGAAAATACCACATTTTGATACAAATATATTCCATAAAAGGAGATCATGCTAGTAGAGCTTGCAAATTCATATTCCTTTAAGTCCTGAAGCATCTCAGAGAGCTCTTCCCTGAGTATTTATATGATTTTCACTTTACTTGCCTCTCAAGTGGAACACAGAATTCCCTTAATAGCACACAGCAATACACAACATAGAAAGTGAGGAGCCATATCCAAGGACAGGGCCAAGAGTGAGAAAGGATTTAAACCCAGAAACAGAGTAATGCTTCAACTAAAGCCTTGATCTAGAACTCAAATTTATGTTTCCCTGCTTACCTGAAACACTATTACGAAAATCTGCCTGATTTTCTGCTTATCACAGTGATGAGAATTTCAGCCACAAAGTTTGATACTGGGGAGTGTCAAGTGTCCTGCAGGGCAGAGTCCCCACGCTTACACCTCGGTACAACAGTATCCTTCTGGCTCCTCAAAGTGTCACTCACTCCTGGGCCAGACAGAAGGAAAAAAGCTACTTACAGTCTAGTTTGCTGAAAATGATTCCATAGTATTTAATTTCCCGACACCTTTGTTTTTATTTATAAAGGGACGGGTCAGCAGTATTAATTAAGGGCAGTTATTGTTGGAAATGGGTGAAGCCTTGGACTCGGGAAGTCCGTAAGCCGCGGCTCTGTGAGCGTGCACCAGGGAAGAGCTGCTCTGCGCATGATGGCTCTCAGCCTCCTCTGCCCTACTCACACAGGCTTCGGAGTGGGAACTCCTAAGTCAGAAGTGTCCAGCCCACTGTAATGCTGATAATGAATCCATTAGTTTCTTTAATCCTTTTATTTCGGTTCTCTTGGATTCACAATGAAATCCTTTGCTGTTTCAGTCCCCTCTGAATGCTCAGGTGTATCTTTTCTGGAGCCAGAGGCCGGCAGCCCCACAGCAGCATCGCAGGAGCAGAGAGAGCGGATGCCCCTGATCTGCTCCAGTGCCAGGTTCACTGTCCCAGCCTCTGTCCCCCGTGGATGTCACATAAATCCAACACTCTGCCTTTTTATGGCGTGTACGGGTGAAGGATGGGAACATTCAGTGAATGGGGGGATTGCGTACGGTGAGAGACAACACTCAGGCTGCCTCAGCAGTTTCTGGAGGGAACACCTAAAGAGATTCAACCGCTCTGCAGCTGCAGGGCTTGTATCTAGTTTATACCATTGTTCCCAAAGCTATTTGAGAAATTTGAGTTTAAAGCTGGTTCAAATGCAGTGCAGCACAAACCCCTGGTGTCAGCGGCCACACATGAAGGAGTCATTTACTGGAAACTGCATGACTTGCACCATGTAAAGCAAAGACACTGAATTTTAAAGAACAAAGTTCATCGTGATGGGTAACCATTATTGTATCTAGACTGGAGCCTTCTTGTCCATGTCCGAGACACTGGAGGGGAACCTAACAGCCACTCTGGCATCCATTTCCTTCTTTCCCTCTGTTGTTCTTTCCCAACGTTTTTGATATGCTATCATCCTGACCTTTCTGATGAGCAACTTTTTTCACAGACAGGGTGGAGAGGAACTGCTTACAGACAGAGACCTTTCTCCTTTCACCTGTTGCTGCTATGACCGTGCCTGCCATCCAAAGGTCTGATGAAGATAACTGCTCAGCGTGTTCTCCGCTCCAGGAGTGCAGCCAGAGGAGGAGGCACTGCTGCTCTCATCTCTTTTCCCACACATGGTTTGTGTAAATGTGGAGTTTCTGATCTATTTTTTAATCTGGTGTACTCCTGTGAATGCCACTGGGGGTAGAAATTTAAGAAAACATGTTCTAAATGTTTGGATGTTCAGATACTGTCAATCAAGGCTGGAGTTCTTTAACAGAGGAAGTTAAGAGTAGCATTTTCATTTCGTTTTCATTTCTGTGCGGAGAAAAGGACTCTAGAAGTTGTGCTAATTTTATTAAATTATTATCCATTACCCAGGTGCTAATGGCATCTGTAATTTGATTACATTTGTTGCACTATGGATCTTTGAATATTAAAAATATTATACACTAATATAAAGCCAAGGGATATCTCTCATGAATTCAGATAAAACAGCTATAAAATATATGTGCGATATTAAGCCCTCAAAACAAAAACCAGCAGTACGTCTTTTCCCAACTCTAACTCAACGTGATGCTTCTAGGCTATTTAGAGAAACATATTACTGTTTAGAACATATTAACTATTTTTTTTTCCCCAAATATTTCAATACCTGTATACTGAGACATATCTTTTCCTCCACCATCCTCATTCCCAACAGCCCTAGAGCTGCCAGCTGTGGCACGTCATGGGCCAAGACACTAAGACAAGGAAATTTAGACATTTCTTAGCCCATATGTATTTTTACTACCTGATTCCACTGGTTCAAAGGCAAGGAACTGTCACAGTGATCTTTAGATGACAGAAATAAATACAAACACACCTTTTAAAAGAGACACATGATGATAATTCTCCCCAAACCTAAGAAAATATTATGTAGAAGACCATGTGGACTAGAACAATTCAGTTTTGGAAAAAAAAAAAAAAAAAAAAGAGGTGAGAGCAGCAAAGCATGATTTCAGAAAAAGAACATTAAGAATTTATGAGAAGCAGGGAAACGTCAAATAGCTGATCACGCTGTCACCTCTCTGTGATGATTATTATAGCCTATCGGAAAACCCCAAATCTAGAAGTAGTTTACAAAATATCTAACAAGACCAAACTGGTGCCCCTGAAAATACGTCACAAATACCTCTAGCCAGGTTTTACTCATCGTAAACACTAAGCTACCAAACTTGTCCTGCTAGGAGTGGTCAAGTGCAGTCTCTTCAAACCTCTGACGGAGCTAAACCAGCAAAGAAAGCCAACCCAACCCTGAAAACTATGAAAAAGCCCAGAAATTCCCAGCGTGAGCAGCCCGCCCAGGTCCTGTGGGCACCAGGCATCCAGCACCTACCTGCAGACCAGACACCTCGCTTTCTGTTTTGCACGAGGGTGTTTTAATAAAGCGAAGTAACTGCCTGGAAAGCAACGGCAATAATCCATGGGGCTGGCAGATCGTGTGCTGACACAGCCTACGAAAGCTGGGCACCTAGTGGGGGCACAGGGAATTACAAATAAATTTGAACTGAGTGTTTAGCATGCCTTATTTGTTCTACAGGTTGTACTGCAATTATTAATGATTTTTCCTCATCATCTGAGCAGGTATTTTCTCCTTAGGGAAGGCCAATGTCTAAAAACCCCCTCCTTCCCTTATGTTCTTCCCTCCTGTTTCCTCCCCCAAAGACAATTTAAAGGTTAAGGAGTTAGACAGCTAATATTTTACCTACAGAAGAGAATAATGACTTAAACCACAATATTTAGCTGTTGCTGCTTGATGACTTCATATCTATTCAAGTCTGCTCTGTGACCAGAATGTGTCTCACCTTCTCCACATCCCATGAGGCCAATGAACCAGCTCAGGGAACTGATTTGACTGAAAAAGTATTTTTTCAAACACAATAAGATAAAAAAAAATAAATTTGGTTTCAGTCTGACTTGGTTTGGTATGTGGTACAAAATCATGAATGCTGACATAAAAGAAATGGAGGGAAAAATCTGGCTAGGGAGGAACTTCTGGTGAGTGCCTGTACTTTGCCTAAACTTTGTTTTGTTTGACACTGCTCTCATCTCTCAGAAAGTGAAATGAGGGTGAGCTGGAGTGGCAAAAGTAGGCAGAGAAGACCCAAACTGCTTCCAGCTGCAAAGTCAGAACCAGAACTTCAGATCTGGAATAAAAGGCAAAAAAATACAGATTTTTTTTTTTTTTTTTTTTTTTAAAGAAAGGAAGCTTATCCCATTTCCATGTTTATTGGGTTTAAGGGTCTGTTTCTGTTCTATTCCCAGGAGTAAAATACAGGAAGAGTTACAGAACATTTGTTGACAACAACTGACTATAGGGATGGGGGGAGAAAAATATGCTCTGGAGTAAGTGCTCCAGCATCCTCATAAATCTGCGCTGGAATAGACTCTAGCCATTGTATTTCTAAGGCTGTTGCAACAGAGCACAGCAGGACATACTCTCACCATAGCAACCCAGAAAACTGCCCCATCAGAGTACGTTTCCACTCTCTGCCACACCAATCTTTCCCTGTCCTTGCTTCTCAAAGGAAATCGATATATTCTGGTCCTGAAGTAGCACTTGAAGCCCGAGTCCCAGCTCCAGTGCCACTTGAAGTCTCCTGTACTCCACTGAACAGCAGCAACGGGAAACATCAATAGCATCTCTCTTACGCTGCAGAGAGTTATTGGAAAATGGGATCAAATCTGGGGAAGAGTCTTTCCAATTCCTTCAGTACACACCAACCTTTTGGAGCCCAGCGATGGCTCTTTACGGTGCATATTGGGCGGATTTAATGATCCGACATGAAGTTCTAGCTGTGTTCTTCCCACCATGAAGAAGGGGGCTCCGTTCACAGCCTGAGCCCTGATAAAAGTGGTTTTAGACCAAGACTGAACTGTGGGAGCTGACATTGGGGCTCACATACAGCCCTGCTACCCCTGCTGCTGTGGCTGTGGCTTCTGGCACGTACCAGCCAGGCAGCTAGAGGTGATAACGTCAGATTACATCTCCTAACCTAGAATTTGTCTATTAAACTTTGTATTCTTTAGGATTTTCATCACGTTTCACGTAAAATATTTTATTAGTTAACACTTCACGACAAAAAACTGTTCTTATGCAGTCTTCCTTGTGAAATAAGGTATTTCATTAAGCACTCATGGAGTCAACAGGACATCATCCTTATTTTCCTTGAACCAGAAATTCAGGCATTCCAGAAGAGAAACCACATACACTATCCACTGAGACCAAACAACTCTATTACCATCCTCAGTTTACTACATGCTCTGTTTGCTCAGGACAAATTGTTAAGAAGATTTTAAAGAACTGACACTATGAGGATCCCTGAAGGGCAGGTATTAATTCCACACTTCTTATGGAATAGAAGTGTATTATCTCCTTTACATAGGTGAGAATTAAGCAGAGAAGCTAGAGGACTCATTTTGGGGTGTACTGTGCATCCTACTCCCACGGAAACTAAATGAAGTCTTCCCTGGCCAGGGTCCCAAGAGATTACTGGTATTCAAACAGCTACTGAATCCTCCAATAGCCGAGCTGCAGAACTGCAAATATTATATTTAGCACTTGAAATGCTTTAAACTCGAACAGTCAGTCCTTACAACATGGGAGTAGGTGGTTTGATTTTTTTTTTTTTTTCTACTCAACTGATTAGAAGAGTGTGGGGAGAGATATACTTTTTGAATTAAATAATTTGGTCAAGAACTGAAAGGACATTGTTATTGAAGCTGGAATCTGAGATCTGATGTCTATCCTCTGTTCATATTACTGCTTACCTCTATGCACAGCTGTGCATGTTATGGCCACTTGCTCTCTTCCAAAAAAAGGTCAAATTCAGTTGTCCTTGAGCAAGCAAAACATTCAGTAGCTTCAGTGGGGGTTCTGCTGAGCCTCAAAGGTTTGATCAGGGAGCCTGCTTTTCATGGCTTATTCAGCCATCTAATCCTGCTAAAAACGTTTCCTACAGAGCTCTGTAGGCACAACTGAATCAGGCGCTCCTGCATCCTGTTCAAGTGCATCTAGTCCAGTAGTGAGTACTGTCAGTGAGGCTGAGACAGGCTTAACTGTGGGACGGACGCGTGCAACCAGATAAAAGGAGGACATTTACTCTCATTTGAAACAAAATCAGGTGTAAAAAGATTATGGGATCCCTGCTCTTCAAAGCTAACTCCACCGGTATAAAACGAATTCTCATGACTGTACCCAACAAGGTTATGTAGTAAGCTAATGCTCTACCTCTGACTCTGTTTCTTGATTTCAGAAGTGGTGGGTTATGTGACATTACCAACTGTACGGAGGTATATTGACAACTCAAAAATAAAGCCATTGGAATGGGGCTCTCTGCCTAGAAACAAAAAAACCATCTCTGAGCACAGGGTTAACTTAAGAAACACTCTTGCAATCTGTGATTCCAAAACACTCTGCAAAGAATGATACAGCAAGCTACTTATTCTTTTATAGTTTGTGTTGTTCTAAAAAAAGAGGAGAGTTAAATGCAGAAGCATGCATGCTAAATGCTAAATGCTGAAGCACGGGAACATGCAGGCAACCTACTGTAGACCTTTGGCATCCTGCTGTTCCTTCAACTAATAATTGAGAGTAAGTGGTGAAGCACCTGCCAGCTGCAGCGATGTGTATAGTGCCAAATATCCCAACATGACACCACAAGATCCCATGAGGAACTTCTACTTTCATTTATACTCTACTAAGGATCTTTAAAAGCATTGGCTTCCTGTCTCATGAAGGCATTGGAGCAAGTAATCTACTCCGCATGCAAAGGAAACTCCGCTAAGATGAGCCCCACCGTGTTTATTTTCCCAATCTTTCATTTACTCTGTAGCCTTTCTGTTTTATAGGCCAGTCATGTATCTGCAGTAAGTGATTAAGACGCTTTACAGTTAGACTTTGACCTGCACTAGTCGGAGATTATTGGATATTGTTTCTCCTGCAGCATTGGACGTAGCTTTGGTATTGAATTTTGGGTAAAAATTGGGCCAACAGTTATGCTAACCATAGCACAAGCTGCCAAACTGAATTCAGCTTCAAGATCTGTCTGTCTCAGTACTGACAAGAGAAATACCAGCACAGGCACAGAGTAATAACGTTGTGTTATTAGAAGGAATAGTCATATGCTTGTTCATCGTATATCATGAAAATATGATGCGTGCTTTTTTCTCCCTTTGTGTTGTAATTGCTAGTCCTTCACAGCAAAGATCATCTCGTTCATTTGTATACAGCCCACAGCAATAGGACCTTGTTCGTGAATCTTAATGTGCTACACAGAAGCTGTTTTTATTTTTGATGATGCACTAGAGATTTGAATCTGGAGGGAAAAAAAAAAAAAAAGCGCTGTTTAGAGAAGCATTACAGACAAGCAGGGTTCTCCTTTCAGAGCAGTTCTTAATGCATGAAGAAAGATTAGCCTGCTCTGAAGTACTGAGCAGGACGACTGTATATTTACCATGTGCTTTATCCTGTTATGCCGGAAATACCATTTATTTCAGTGGAACCAAATATGTAGTAAGGTACTACCCAGTAAAACTGAAAACTATGGCTGCTACTCACTCTGGTAGAGTTTGAATTCACGTGTAAACGATCTGTACCTCAGTGTGGTCATGCAGTCTTTCTTGCAAAAGGGAAGTTTTGCTCCTTGTCTGGATTGTTTAATGATTTTGATACCAGAGCCCTGCCATGAGGTTTTGAGAATCTTGTTCCCACAGAGTCAATTACTTTTCTTCTCATAGTGAGCATGGCTTTTGGGGCAAAAAGTCTTTGGATCTCTATTCTAGGCAAAAATAAATTGATGGAGCTTTAATCACCTAGTTTCAAGTTGCTTTTATGTGACAGCATTTGGATCATGGTCTCAGAAGTGCTACTAAAGTGCTCCCAGGAAATTGCGGGAAGGGTGCGGACACTGTTGCAATATTAATTTTTTATTTAAGGTTATCAGCATTTAAAAATTCAAAATACCATTCAGATCGCCTTTTTGCTGTGCTTATCTAGTTCTGGTTTTCAGAACATACCGTTACCTAGGAGCACATATTGGAAAAGAAATCCTTTTACCCTATTTCCTTTCTTTTCTCCTTCCCATGACTCCAAGACAGGAGAATATGAGGCTCTTGTGATTATAACGAACCCTCGTACCTTGATGCTATTGACCTCTGTCAGTCCGTTTCTGTTTCAGACTGATCAAGTATTTCCACTAAGGGTGCTCTATCTTCACGTTTTTCAGTGGGGAATAGCAGTAACAAGCCAATATACATAAAAGCCAAACTGATTGCATCAATAACAGGTTAAACTGTCTTGATGATGTGATATGCAATAGTCAGTGCACTGCTGTTCTCTGTAAATCAGACTTCTCATAGATACCTGCTGCTTGCTTGCTCAGACATACTACTCCAGATTTACTTGAGCTGAAAACTTTTGTCTGAGAAACATTACAATTTCCAGCTGAGTAATTTCCTTCCCTGCTGACCTGTTTTTTTGAAGGACAGCATACCTAGAGTTTGATCCCAAAGGACAAAATGGTGAAGAGAAATGAAAATACTGTCCCTCAGACGTTGGGGTTGTTTTTTTCCCATTGGTGAAATGCATACCTGCTCCCTTCAGTTCCTCTAATATCTTAAACTATTATCAAAGTTCTCTCGTACAAGCCTCCACACATTTGGCCGCAGCACTGTGAAAACATTCCCTTGTCTATATTCAGTTATCTATGCATTCAGATATTTTAAAATGTTAGTGTTCACTTTGAATAGATTGTATTATCAATAAACCCTTCTCCCAATTTCATATTTTCATATTAAAAAATGTTTTCCTTTATTTATCATTAAATTCAACTCCTAGTAAGAGTCTGCATAAGGGAATAAAACAAGCCTTTAGAGCCTTCTACAATTAGCATACCCTCATCATGCTCTAGTAATTATCTCCCCAGAGACTTCAGTTGGGATGCCACACTGCTCTCATCACTACAGTGTTCCCATGGGGGAAATTAAGAGGCAAAACACCAAGATTACTCAGATGCCACATTCACCATGCATACACCATTGATCTCCCAGTCTTTTTGCATTTGACTCTAGCCAACAAATCGCTTACCAGCAACCAAAACCAGCTCAGCTGGCTACTGTTCCAGGCCATCGATGGCAGGACAAAAATGGATTAGCGTGAAATGTATTCTTTATTTACAGGGAGGAAAAAATCTTTAGTGAATCAGTATTGCTTAGAAGATGCAGGCACTAACCTTCTTAGGAGGCATCAGGGAAAAGAGTGTTCGGGTGTGTTAATGGGGTGTTGTGCAGAGTGCTTTTGTTCCTTTTTCTTCACTCCTTTGCTGCCTCTTCCACAATTTACCTAAGAAAAGTCAATCAATATTGTCTTCATTCTCCACTTAACGCTACTTCTCTACCTGCAGGACTCCTTTGGCACGTTATTCTTCTAGTCCCAGAAAATGCTCGACCCCTTTCCCAGATCCCTAACGCCCTTTTTGTCTTCAGGTGACATAAAGAATTCTGTAGACCAAGTTAATATTCTTTAATTCGTTCTATCAAAAAGTGACGTACGTTTTCTAATTTTAAAATTCAGTATCCCAGTTCTTAGCTGTGCTAAGCCTCTCCACACTATTATCCCAGAAATCACCAATGGCCACTTCAGAAAACTGTAAAACAATTGATACAACTCCAACATTACCCACCCCACTTGGCAAAACACATGTAGAAAGGAAAACAGTTCTCTTAAAATCTCAGCATTTTCTATCAGCTGTAGATATTTCTGAGAACTGCGTGTAGCCAGGTTTCTCTAAATTAAGCCAGGAAATTTGGGTGCTACACTTTCACCAGGGTTACCTAGTGATGCATTACAACTTCCTGCTTGATTTATACTGAATGGGCACCAGTCATAGCCAAATTTTAGGACTGTATGCTTGATAAATCATGACTAACACTACATTGTATTGTAACAACCAACTGTTTATTTTACAGTTGCCAATGTTATGCAACTCTTTAGAAACATTCAGAAAAACAGATGTGTGGTATACAAACTCCAGGATAGCCATGTCCCCTCCTACATCAAGTTCCATGCAGTAACTTCAGATCTTAGATCTTACAGAGACCATCTGCAAAGATCACTGAAGCTGAAAGGAGCACTTCTGCTCGCCTTTTGATGCAGGAGATGGATTTAAGTAGCCTAGTTATTGGAGAAATACTTGAACACAATCCTATCACACATTCCCATTTGATGCCTTTCAATATATAAACAATTTAGGAGTATAAGGAAAGAACATCTCCAAGTTGTAGGTAGTTTATAAAAAATCATATTCAACACAGAAGAAAGCTTCCTCTTCTGTTCTTTGTTTTCCTTAAATAGTTGCACAGGAGAAAAATCCATGTTTTATCACAGTATGTACTTACTGGCTTACTGATCAATATATGATTTACAAAACCAATTTTCATTTATTGTCAACATTTAATTTTTTTTAGAATTTATTCCTTTCTTTTCTGTGCTGTCTTTGTACATTCATAAAAGCCCACTCCTAAACCTGCTGAATTTCATAATCCTAAACAAAGATTGGACAGAGTGTTACCTAGAAGGGAACAGAATATCCATGCCTCTGTGTACGTGCATTAGTGTTATAAATATATATTAAAAAGCCAATGCTACAACTTCAGTTTAAGAACACATGCACAGAGGTACGGATACTCTCATCCCTTCTACTCTCATGGAGTACCAGAGCATAACCCATGAGCAGGAGGTCCCTAGTAGTTAAGTCTCAGTGGTCTAGGAAATACAGTAGCCTGCAGCTCCAGTTTTCAGTTGTCCTTAGAGATAAAAAAACCCCAACAGTTCTCATTATTACTACCTTTTTCCCTACCACATATGTTTTAGCCTTGAATTCCTGTATGTTTTAGGAAGTTGTATGAAGATCCAGGTTCAAAATGGGAACAAGTATGGACTGGACAAAATAGACTGTCAGAGGAGGAAACAGTCCATAAAAATTGTGTTTCTAACAGCCAGTGGTTTTGAATGGGATGAGGGCACCAAACTACCCGTCGATGTGTAACACCAGTTTAGCAACATGGAAGAGCTGCTCTGAACCCCCCTGCACACGTGCAGCAGCGGCATTGCAGACCCAGGACAGCGGATGCAAAACCAGCTGCAGGTACGTGCGGCCTTTGCGCTAGAGCAACGCTAAACAAGAGAAGAACGAAAACGCAAGGTGCTCGCCTGCTCATCGTCATTTCCACACCAGGTCATGGCTTGGCTCACATGCTGACTCATGGGGACACTGCTCTGACGGAAGGGAGTAGTGTGGCTGGAGGAGTTCGGAAGATGATTTTCACAGCAGCATTTTGAACACATCGTCAGGTAAACGAGTGCTTTAAACACGTGCGGAGCACCTGTCATTTCTGCCTGTTGGAATTTTGCCCGGTGTAGTGCAAATACACTGCAAGAAATGGTAACTAATAGAAGTGTAAAATGACAGAAAAGGGATCGCACGGGTTTGAACCCTCAGCGCAAGCCCCCCAGCGACCCCCTGCCCTCTCCAGTGCCAGAGCCGGGCTCGGCCGCCCAGCACCGGCCCTCCGCGGCAGCCATTTTCCCCCGGGCCTGGCCCCGGCCCCGGCCGCAGGCCGGGCGGAGGAAGCCACCTCCCCGGCGAGGATCTGCCCCTCAGGTGGGGAGCGCGGCGGCCGGCTGTCATCCCACGGCCTTCGGGCCCGCCGGCAGCGGCTGAGGCAGAAGTCCGAGGCGGGGCAACGCCTTTACCCGGCTCAGGGAAGGCCCCAGCGCCAAGATGGCAGAACCGCCCTGCCCTGCCCTGCCCTGCCCTGCCCTGCCCCGCCCCGCCCCGCCCTGTCCCGGCGGGCACTCCGGCCCGCGCAGCCCCGCCGCAGCGCTCCAGGCCCCCGAGCTGCTGCCGCCCGGGCCCGGGCCCGGCGCAGGGTGAGGGGCGCGGGCGGGCGGGGCCGCCCCGGGCCCGGCGCATCACGCCAGGGGGAGGGCCCAGGCCGCGCCGAGGGCGTTGGGGGAGGCCACTGCGCCTGCGCGCCGCCGCCGCCGACTCCTGCGCACGGGTGTGTGACAGCGTAACCAATCTTGCGCTCGGGCTCGTCCCCCCCGGCCCGCCCCCCGTGATGGGCGTGCGGGCGGACCAGTGAGAGCCCGAGGTGCCGTTCAAACCACCGGTGCCGGGGGAAGGGCGGCCAGTGGGGCGGCGGGGGCGGGCGCTGGGCGGCAGCAGCTCCCAGGCGGCTCCGACGGGCTTTTACTGCGCTCGGGGCGGCGCCGGCGCTCAGTGTGTTTGGAGCCGGCGGACGGGCGGGCCGGTCCGGGAGCATGGGGGTGAGGTAGGGCCGGCCCAGCGGCGGAGGGCAGGCGAGCGCGGCTGTCCGGCGGGGCCGGGCCTGCGCGGCGGCGCCGGGGAGGGACGCGGAGCCGGCCGGAGGATGGAGGACAAGAAGGAGGAGGGTGAGGCGGAGATCCAGGAGCACGGGCCCGAGCACTGGTTCAGCAAGTGGGAGCGGCAGTGCCTGGCCGAGGCCGAGCAGGAGGAGGCGCTGGCCCCGGAGCTGCAGGACGAGGCGGCGGCGCAGCCCGAGCACAAGCAGCAGAAGCTCTGGCACCTCTTCCAGAACTCGGCCACCGCCGTGGCGCAGCTCTACAAGGGTGAGCGCTGCGGGGGGCCGCGGCGAGGGGGGGGGGGCACGGCTGGGGCGGGACGGGGCTTGGTGGGCGGCGGAGCCCGGGGGCGGTGGGGTCGGGGTCGAGGCCGGGTTGGGAGATGGGGGGGGGGGTGAGCAGGGTCGCTAAGGCGCGGAGCGGCCGCGGAGCCGCTGGGGGTGGGGTGGGAACGGGGCCGCGGTGTCACAAAGGGGATGTGGCGGCGAGAGCGGCCTGGGCAGGGGGAGGAGCGGGCTTCCGGCCCGGGGGCTCCGCGCCCGTCCATAGAGGCAGACGGGAAAACAAAATGGCGTGAGGGGGAACCGCGGCCGTTTCCCGGACATCGCCCTTCGCGGCCTCCGGCGGAGCGGCCTAGGCTCTTGCGTCGGCCCGGCCTGGCCACCCCCACCCCCCCCGCCTCCTCGCCCCGGCCGGGCGGCTGGCGGAGGGGCGGCCCGGAGGGCGGCCGGCGGGGCCCTGCCGGCACCGGGAGGCAGGACGCTCCGGCGGAGAGCGGGCCTCGGCGGGGGGCCGCGCCGGGAGGGTCCCGGTCGGCGGGAGCGAGCCCTGTGAGTGCCCGGGGAGCTGCGGGCTCCGGGGGCGGGGAGGGTGGGGGCAGACCGGGAAGCCCGGCCCTGCCGGCGGCGGCTCCTGCCGCCCAGCCCAGGGAAGAGGCTCCGACAAAATGGCGAAGTAAGGGGCCGGCCCCATTGTGCGGCGGGGGCTGCGGGCGGGGGCCGGGCAGGGCGCTTCCCCGGCGGCCTGGGGACGCCGCCGCCGTGCCCGCTGCCCGGGACCGGGCCGCTGCCGGCCCACCCTTCCCGGCCCTGATCCCGAGTTGCCTTCGGAAGGTGGAACAAAATGGCGAAACCTAACATGGCCGTTCGGAGTTGGTGACTCCAAAATAAACAGCGTGTGTCCTTCCCTCCCTGCAGACCGGGTGTGCCAGCAGCCGGGGCTCTCCCTCTGGGTCCCCTTCCAGAACGCCGCCACTGCGGTCACCAACCTCTACAAAGGTAAGGGGCTGCCCACCCCCCCCTCCCCGTCTAGCTGGGCCCCACTCTGCCTCCTGCCCCGGCTTACTCATAAGCAGGGCCTGTTAATGTCTCTTATTCACCCAGATAAAATCTAACCTGAGACTGCTTCCTGAATCTTGCAAGTTTTCCCAGGGCCTCTCTAGCTGACGGCAGCTGAATCTTTTCTGTTGCCTCATGTCAGTGACTAATAAAATCTGTTTTACTTCAAGACCCTTGAAAAAGGGTGTTTTTAGCATGTGCCTTGTGCTCATGAAGTCAGGGGAAGAGTGTGATAGCTTATTAAACAGTACTTAAGTTTCCTGCACTCTGTGTATTTCCTGGTGTATTAAATGTTGGGATATCCGTGTACATTTGTGCTGAGGCATGGGTTAGGTTTCGTGTTTGTAAAATTCTGTATAGATGTTGTGACAGTGAGGCTCCTTAAATAAGCCTCCTAGATTATTTTAAGCCCTAGAATGTCATTATGACTGTGTCCAGGGTGACTGTAAGAAAGCAGTGTTAGCCAAAACTTTGAAAAGTGTGCACTCTGCACATGGCTTTACTCTGTTTTTGTGCTGTTTTACTGTGTGTTTCTATCTGTCAGGATCTGTTCCTGAACTCTGCAGTTCTTTGGTCACAGGAATTCTAGTCTGCAGAAGAATCATTCAGTGGTTTGTTTAAAATACAGTTACAAAAATATCTGTATCAGTACAGGCTTAAATAGGCACAGTTATTATCTTCCATTCCTAGGAAGGAAAAAACCTTTTTAAGTTCCAAATTGTTGTTTTTCTGACTGGCAGTTTGATTTTTTTTTTTGCATTATGGGGTGTGGTTTTTTCTTGGTTGGTACAGCATTATGTGTAGTTCTGCCTGCACGTTCTTTCATTTGTCTCCACCTTTCCCATTTTGCATTTGTTTTAAACTTCATGTAACATGTTAGTGATGGCTGATCAGGTTTTTGACAGATGTGGACAGAGCAAAGAGGAGATGTAGCTGCATATCTGTCACTGCCAGAGACTTTTGCAGAAAGTGCATTGAAATGTTGTGCTTGTGTCATAGGTCATGTAAAGGTACAGCACATCCCATAATAGGGTAGGTGTTGGCCTGAGGGAGTGGGTCACTAGAACGTGGTTTGGGACACTAGTCACTTGAGTGTGGTGCTAGAGTAGCAGTGGGTAGTGTTAATAAACTGTCTGGAATAATGATGGTCTCTTTTTCCAAATGGCAGTGGTCTCCCTTACAGCATCTTAACTACAAAGATTTAGGCTGTTAAATCACTTGTGCTATAGGAAAAAATGAGCCCTATTTTTGTACAATAATGTGATTAACAGAGGAGTATGTATGTGGTGATTGGGAAGCTAGAATTTAGAGTAGGAAGCTGTCTTCAGTCAGGTGTACTGTAATACTTCAGAAAGCAGCACCTGAAACAAATATTACCTTTGAACAAATCTTTAAGTGCTGAAGTACCTCACAACTGCCATCTTTCAATTTTAAACTAACTTCCAAGTGAGTAGAAATTCATTGAGAACATGGATGGAACCAGCTAGACTCTGGCATACCAGGCAAGCTGCAGTTTCTTGATGTGAATTTACCTTCTGTAGTGATGAACATGGCTCTTAAAATCTCCTGTCATTTCTCACATACTCAGTGTTAGTATTTTGGAGGACTGTCAAAACACCGGAGAAGTGCTTGGTGTGTGGTAAACTGAACACCACAAATGGCCTCTTGCCCTGTCAGCTGTTTTTTGATCTGATAAATGTTTGGATTTTGAGGCATCAAAATTTTTGTTAAAAAGAGCTGCATGAGGTATATAGGAATATATATAAGGAGAATGCAGTGATATCTTGAATGTCAGATTTTTTTTAAATAAATTAGAAGTTTAATACCACACCAGACTGCAGGCCTTAGATCATTAATTTGATTGGTGCTGGTGACAGGCTCCATTGAAAGACATTTGATTATTTTGCCTTCACTACCTTAGTGCAATCTGTATGGTTGTAACAGGATTTAGAACTTGAGGTCACTGTAGAAAGTTTTTAGGCATATATTAGAATAAGACTTCTGAGCCTATAATTTTACCTTTATTAAAAACTGAATGTTTGCTAATGTTAGTTTTGATTTGGTAATTTCAGAATGTATGAAACTTATCTGCTTATATTTTTCCAGCTTAACTTGTAAACAAAGTAGTTGTAGCTTTTACCATAAAAATCTAATCTTTCCCAGAGTAATGATGCTTGAAATTTGTCCAGGCTACATCAGCAGTTGGTGTGTTTGACCTCATAACTAGTTCATAGTTAATCCTTTCTGAAACATTCTCCTACAGAAGGAAAGCAGGTTATTGACATAAAGCTGGACTCCTCACCTCCCAGAAGGACTTGCTCATGGTATTTTAGAAAGTGAGTAAAGGGATACTGTCAGTTTTCAAACTGACTCCAAAGTGTTTGAGTAGCTTTTATGTGTGCACTGGAGTCCTAAGCTGCTGTGCAGTATAAAATGGCTGGAGGAATAATCTGTCATGCTGCCATTGCTTTCACAGGAATTAGCATTTGTAAATCTTCTAGCCTTTTGATTACAAAACAGCATAGACAAAATACGCATAGAAGTAATTAATGTGTTAAGTGTACTCTGTGTATACCTGTCTAGTTTATATTCCAAAAGCCCTGAGATTTAACTATGATTGGTTTGAGATGTTTTTCTTTTCTGATAGGTTATGTTTGAAGTGCTGCTCTTTTATGGTGTAGACTGTAGTGTAGACTTTTGTGGACTGTGCAGTGGTGCCTTAGAATATAAGTCTGAGTAGCATTTAATAGTGATTAGTTTGGGGTTTTTCGAGTTCAAGAAAACTAGATTAGCTGTATATGTCATTGTTTACCTGTAAAGCATTATCTAGACAGCTGTTATTAAATCTCTTCAGTATTGTTCTGGGTAAATGGCTCTTTTCTGTTGGACTTCACTAGTAAAGCTAGAAATTAAAAAGCTTTTTTTAATCAACTCTGCCTGACTTAAAAAAAAGTATGAAAATGGAGTAAATGAAATTGGATACATTGTCTTAATGGAGCAAGAGCTACATAACAGAAATTTTCATAAAACCAAAAGAGCTGTTGGCGAAGCTCTAACATATCTAACAAACAAGATGAGCATAATTGTGTGGAGAATAGGGTTTGTCCCACCTGTTACTGTTGACTGGAACTTACTCAAACTAGTAGGCAGAAATGTACTGAAGTTTGAAAGAAAGCAACGTAATACAAGGCATTTAAGAGTGTTTGAGGCAGTTATAACTGATGCACACAGGTGACCAGTTACATCAGTGGAGAAAGAAATTGCATTTTGTAGGATTAATTGTAAATGTTTAAAGCTTTTGTCAAATTTGCAGTGGTATCTTAAATGGGGAAGGAGATTTTCTTAGACTTCCTTTGTAAATGATATGTTGCCTAATTGAAAAAGTATTGGGGACACTTGTGTTCTAGCTAGTTTCAAAACTATGGCCTCTTGCAAATTGCTTCTACGGTTGAAATTCAGATGAAACTAGAAGGACTCTAAAGAAGTCTTGAGTTCTCTGAAAATTCCTTACCTATCAGAACCAAGAAAAGCAGTGCTTTTTTTTACGTCGGGTTTTCTGACTGTACTGATGCACTTTTAAGAGTGTGTCACTTCCAGAAAGTGCATTGTCTGATTCAAGTACCCTCCTCAGACTGACAAGCCTAAAGTGTGGTTTTAATGTTAATAGAATATGGTTTTGTAAACTGTGCTGTAGTGTTGACCTGAAGTATACTAAATGCTATTTAGGTGGTGCTTGAGTTGCAGTTGACTTTCTGACTTGTGAAGGGAGGGCAACTTTTTAGCTAATACTCTTTTTTTAGGCTTAATAGGACTCATTTGCAATGTTACCTCATCTGTTAGAGCTAACTTGGTACTGTGTTACAGTAACCTGTAGAAGGTACACTTCTTCCCTGTGGTGGGCAGGAAGCCATGTCATGATGAGCCATATTATACATTGCTCTATCTGTAACTCTAAACTTTTTTCTGTCTTCTTGCAGAAAGTGTGGATGCCCATCAGCGAAGCTTTGATGTAGGAATTCAGATTGGCTATCAGCGTCGGAATAAGGATGTGTTAGCTTGGGTTAAAAAACGCAGAAGAACTATTCGTAGAGAAGACTTGATCAGCTTCCTATGTGGAAAAGTTCCTCCTCCAAGAAATTCTAGAGCTCCCCCAAGACTGACTGTAGTATCCCCTAACCGAGCTACTTCAACAGAAACTAGCTCATCTGTAGAGACTGATTTGCAACCCTTCCGTGAAGCCATAGCTCTGCATGGTAACAGTAATTTTTTCAATACTACTTGGTTAAAACTGGGTGGGGATTCTTAAAGCATGTCTGACTATTGGCCATTGTTGGTGCCATGTACCTGATGTTCCAGTTGAAGGTGTATCCTTCATTCTCTAAGTGAGTTTTTGCATGTATAAGGTGTTGTTAGCTACTAAACAGTTCCACAGTCAAGTATTTTGAATGAGAAAAAGGTATTGTATAAAAATGAGGTTTGGATCTATAATATTCTACAGCTGTGAACTTGACAGTTAAGTATTAACTCCTGGTAGTGTTTTTGAAGCATGAAGAAACCTGGCATTCATACCAATGCTAAAGTAAACAGAATTCTTAAAAGATGGGAATACTATGTTAGCAACTAGTTAAAGACTAAGATTCGGCTAGTAGCAAATAACAAGGAAATTTTTGTGGGGCTACGGAGGAAATTTGATGTCTGAAGCTTCTGTCTCTGGTGTACCTTAGCTCACTCTAGTACCCTTGTTATGCACTGGATAATATGGTTTAGCATTCTGCTTAAGCTGTTCTGGAAAGAGTACTTCACATGCACATCACTGCAATAATTGAGTCTTGTTCAGAACTTAGTTCTAGTTCACTTTCAGACTTAAGTCTTCCAGTGTCATACTGAATTTCCTTCCTTGCCATCATCAACAATGGTGGTGGTGTATCTTTCCTCCTTTTCAGATATGAATATTCAGTAGCTTATTCTGTATTGGTCTGTTACCTAGCAAGTGATAAAGAAAAATGTGTTTTAAATTGTTCTTGAGGTGAAATGAAAGCGGTTGACCTGTGGGTTTTATGACTTCTAAAATGCTAAAGGGTAGCAGATACCTTGAGGTAGAAATAGTACACCATTTTAAAAGTAAAAATCAAACTATCTACAAGTACCACCTATGAAACTTAAAAGAAATTTTTGCTGTCTCGATATTCTCAGTGGGGGTGGAATTAATGAGTTAATTAGATGAGTGGATTCCTGAAAATGCAGTCTTTGCTTCTGCTATGCTGTGGTGGTTTTTCAAGATACATAAGCCAGACACTGTTACTGTCTAGGTGACAGCCTAATTCTGGTATTGTTTGCTGCTCTGCCATTTAAATCAAGCATGCTTCCACCCAGTCACGTAGTTTTTGGCAGTTTTCCTTCTCATACTGGAATCTGGCTAGAGAATTCTGTGCACCAGTATTGCTTATTCAGTAAGTAAAGCTAATTTAATGATGGGAACAACTGCAGAAGCTGGCTCTCACCTGATAGTGTGATAACACCCTCTTCAAAAATCTTGTTTTCTGAAACTATGGTTGCATCTGGTGTGCAGTTGGCTTTAACTGTAAAGGCTTACTCTCATGGGAGTACAATAGGTAGACTCACTTCAGCACAGTGAGCTCTCAAGCAGAGTAAACTCAGAGGTGTTTTTATTGGCAATGGGGCTCTTTGCATGTCCTTGTGTTGTTTCTTAGTGTCTGCTTTGTATAGAGGTGGTTTTATGGAAATCACTTCTCTAGCATGGGAATCTGAACCATGAGGTATAACATTTTCTTTTGTATTTCATAACTCGATTAGGGTCATGAGGACTGTAGGAAGTTCTCTGTACTGCCACTGCAGGGGCTAGAAATGCACTCTTTTCCCTTCATCAGCTGGTTGACAAGATTACATGTCAGTCATCTTCTGGATTAGGTTCTCCTGATATCAGTTTCAATCTGGTCTTTGACACAGATGCTTTTGTGCTAATCCTTTAGTGACTAGCTTGTATTTGGCCTTGTAACTGTTTTTAGGTTATTGCCTACAATCTCTGCATTCTTCCAGCTTCTGTCCCCTTTTTTCTTTAACATTAAGGAAGCTGTGATTAAACCATCTCCCAAATTATTTTCTTATATGTCATAGGGCTACTCAGAACAATGTTTTGATTTTGAAACCTGTGTAGGGTCTTCAGGTATATGTAAATTAATGTACTCTGTAGGGCTGTGCTTATCTTCATTTTTGTCAGGCTTTTTATAAGTGATTTGCTGCCTCTAGGTATTGTGAGGAAACATGAGAACCTGATGATAGTGAGTAGCAGTCTCAGCAGGTGTTCAGTACTGAGGCTTTAAGGGGAGTTTTTTGACTGGTGTCTGAAGGAGTGAGGCTTTGTTTTTGTGCAGGTAGGCTTCCTGTGGAAATGGAGTATTTATCTACTGGTAATGAGGTTGGACTGAATTAGATTTGAGGGATAATGCTAGAAATTTGCTGCTCTAAGCAAGACCTCTTAGTGAGGCCAGGGATAGGTATGAATCTCTGACACCAAATAAAGCTCCGTGGAAGCAGACTTGGTTTATTGATGTCTCAGAAATAGATGCTAATGTGTCTAAAGACCATGGTGGTATAAGTTGCTGATCTTGCTCTTTGGGGGAAATACCTCTATTTTTATCATGTAACCTCTAAATGCTTCATAATCACATCTAAACTTTTGACAGAAGCTGTGGTAACAAAGCTAATACTGTGTTTTTTCCTGGAAATACTAGGTGTATACCCTAGGCTAAAATATTAGAGAAATATCTTTATTGGTACAGTCTTAAAACTGTGTTGCATCTAAAAAGAAATGTTAAAATTGGATTTCTAACTTTACCTCTTCTACCTCAAACCATGTTCTATCTGATCTATATTATAGCTCTGCAGGAGTAGTTCATAGTGTTCTCGACTAAAGCTAGGGATTTTTGAACCTAAAATTTAATCCTGTCATTTTAGTTAGTAGTCTTCTATAAGGAAACTTGTTCTTTACTGTTCTGCTTTCAAGACTTGTTATAATAGCTAAAAGCAGAATGATCATGACAAACTATACTGGCACAAGAATGTTTAAGATGGATATGATCTACCTGTTCTGTTAACTCTATGGCATGTATGCTGTGCAGCTGTTACTGAACTACTTAGTCTAACTTCAGGGTACTTGAGAATGAGTTCTTGGAACTAAGTAACCTTTTGAGAGAGTAAACAAACAAATCTTTGCTGTTAATATCAGCTTTCCATTACTAGTGTGCTGATGGGTAGCCTTTGAAGTAAAACATGGCTGGAAACTTGAACTGTGAGTACCTGAAAAACTAAAGCCTTCAAGAAAAGCTGAGAAGTTAGCTCAAGGTAATATATGCTATTTTACTCTGAAGGTCAAGTGGATTTTTCTGAAACTTCAGGAACTGTGCGTATGATGATGCTTTGTATTTTAAGATGTGGTAGTAGAAGATAAATAACTCTTGTTCAACATTGTAAATATAGAGCTAGGTTTTTAACTTCCAGTGCCTAAAATCTTGTAGAATCATAGACTGGCTTGGGTTGGAAGGGACATTAAAGATCATGTAGTTCCAGCCCCCTGCCATGGGCAGGGCCACCTTCCACTAGCCCAGGTTGCCCAAAGCCCCATCTAACCTGGCCTTGAACCCTTCCAGGGAGGGGGCAGCCACAGCTGCTCTGGGCAACCTGTGCCAGGGCCTCACCCCCCTCACAGGGAAGAATTTCTGCCTTACATCTAATTTAAGTCTCCCCTCTTTCATTTTAAAACCATTACCCTTTGTTTTACCCCTACACCCCCTGATCAAGAGTCTCTCCCTACCTTTCCTGTAGCCCCTTTAGGTACTGGGAGGACACTAAGGTCTCCCCGGAGCCTTCTCTTCTCCAGCTGAACACCCCAACTCTCTCAGCCTGTCCTCATAGGGGGGTGCTCCAGCCCCCAAGCATCTTTGTGGCCTCCTCTGGCCCTACTTGAGCAGGTCCATGTCCTTATGTTGGTGCCCCCAGAGCTGGACCCAGCACTGCAGGGGTGGTCTCAGGAGAGCAGAGTAGAGGGGGAGATTCCCATTCCTTGCCCTGCTGGCCACACTTCCAGGCAGATAATGTCAGTAGCGCTCTCCTTAAATGAATGCTGTAACCCTGTTGTAGAGGACCACCATATCTGTCAGGCATGATTTGCCTTTAGTGAAGCCATGTTGGCTGTCCCCAGTTACCTCCTTACTTTCCTTCCATGTGCCCTAGCATAGTTTCCAGGCAGTTCTGCTCCATGATCTTACTGGGCACGGAGAGGTGAGACTGTCTGGCTTGTAGCTCCCTTGCAATGTATCTGCAGTTAGCATAGGTATGAATGCAAACCTACTTTTTGGAAGTGTATTGCCATATCAAATTCTTTAAGAATCTCAAATGAGAGAATTATATCAAACTGAACTAACAGTCATAGACTGCCTAAAGCTGATGTGCCAGGTCCTCTTCTGCCTGGCTGTAGTGATCATACCAAGTTTTGCAGTGCTGGTGCCTGTGCAACAGTCGATGTTTGAAAATATGCTTTGGTCTTTTAATGTGGTATGTGCTCCGTGCTTTACAAACCATTCTCCCAGCATTATGGGAGAAAATGCTATGATTTGACAAGGGCAAAGAAGCAAGCTTGGGAAGGCACTGCTGGAATGCATTAGATTTGAGATTGACTACAAATGACATGAATGTGCAACAGCACAGCGAGTGTTAGTACTTTTGCTTCTTAGCTTTAACTTTATGTATCGCTAATGTGATTCAGTCTTTTTGGGGTGGGGGGGACCCTTGCTCTAGCATGTAGAAGTGTGTGGCTTGGCCCCTTTAAAGAGCCTGAATTTTCATTAGACCTCCTTATTCTCTTAAAATATTAAACTGCAATATAAAACATCAGCAGTTCTTAACAGTGGAGAAGCAGCAGTTGGTTGAAGAGGAGATGGGAGAGCAGAGTTCAGATTAGTTTAAAAGTTTAAAGGTTGTGTATGTCTATATAGCTATCAGTTGTATATTGGTAGGTACTGCTAAAACTTGCTCTTTGAGCAGTACTGTGAAAGGGTGGGTATGACAGCAGAGTGACAAGGATCTATCTGCATGCCATTTTGTATTTATCTGGGGTTATTAACTCATTTGTACTTCAGTCACACTTATCTAAGTGTGAATGTTCTTTTGATACTTCCTGATTACTAACTATTGTTTTTCAAATATTTTACTCTTACTATACTGAACAGCAGTTATGCAGTATATTATGCTGTGGTAGTGACCTGAATAATATTATGAACATGGTTACAGTGCAGATAAACTGGCATTTCTAGTTCTAGGCCAGTGTTGATAAACTTGGTAATATTGAGTTGACAGTTATTTACCTGAAGTATTTCATATTTCATAAAATATACTTTCAGCCAAGTATTCCAGTCACTTGATAGTATTGGTCACAATTTCTTCTGGACAGCAGCTTGTTCTGATAGTACTATAATAAATGCTTTAGACTGTAGCTTCAGATAAAAGCAGAGCTTTTCGTGAAATTACTGGCTATGAAATACTGTGTTGTTGATGACTGAAAGATATAGCAGGAATGAGAATGTAATAAGTACTGCAAAATATTTCAGATATGCCCTCCACTTTAATCCTTTCAAGTTTAAAAAGGGAGAAAGAGCCATGTGTTGTTACTTAAAGGCCTCAAGTAAAAAAGGAAATGTCTCCTGTACAAAGCAGTGGGAGACTTCAGAGGTGGTCATGAGACTGAAAGAAGTAAAGACACTTCAGTAGCTGTCCTGTTGTATAGACAAAACTGCCTGTGATTAGGTCATGTTAATCACAATGTAAAAATCTGAGGCTGTGAAATGGTGTTGCTGAAAGTCATGTCATCTTACTACTCCCTACTATCTTTACTGTTTGCTTTACTGCTTTAAGTGGTTAAATGCTTTGGGAAGAGGTCTCAGTCCACTGGAAGCTTCAACTCAGAAATGGGTTTTATGAGATTTCCTCTTTGCATTACAACAACTTTTCCAGAAAAACTGAACTGTGGATCACAGTTCCTGAAAGATGCTTTCTCTGTCACCAGAAGTAGAGCTTTTCACTTGCATTACTGTCTTTGTCTTCAGAGATGTTGCTTCCATGAAATGGCAACTTGGTATTTCAGTGCATGCCTTGAATGTGGCTCTTCCATGTTAGCTTGATTCCCCATCCTGAAGAGTGATCAGAATGTTTCATTTGACAGATCTCTTGGAGTGATGTGTAGTGCTGTGTAATAGTTAACTGCCAGTAACTGATATGAAATTGTAGTCAGTCTGTTAACATGCTTGGTAATGACTTACTAGTTCAGTATTAAATACTTCTATGAAATGCAAGATAAAACTGCAAGTATGTCCATGTTGTGATATAATATCCTTATACTATTGTTGTAGAAATTAATTCATAATTACTCTCCTGCCTTTGACACCCAGTTTGATGGAAGATTTTCACCTCTTAATTACCTCTTGAGGATTGTTTGTTTAAATGTACAGTGATTCAGTATCACCTAAATATTGGGAAGTCAGTACCTCCTTGAGATACTGCTTGTGAACTTGGCAGTCTGTTTTGTAATATGCTGTAGCATATTACAGATGCATCTTTTAATTCTGACTTCTGTATTTACTATTTCAAAAAATGCTTGTTACTTGAAAAGGCTCTAATTAAAAAAATAGTTATTGTGAGTACATTTTTTGGCATCACTCATTGTGGGTCAGTATTGGGGTTTATTGAGAACATTTTTTTTTCTCCCCTTGGGTGTTAAACATAATAAAAAGATGTCATGATAATACTGAATTAGTATATTGGCCTTTCGGTTGTGTAAGTAAATAAGTGGTGTAAATTGACTCTCAGTGGAAGTAGCAACACTGAACTTGTGTTTTCAGAGCAGTTTTGCTTGGAATAGTGATGTGGGGGGAATCTCTGCAATCAGTTTGGATTCGAAATGTCACCCGTGCACCATCAACTTTTTTCAGTTTAAATATGCAGGATGAATTAATGCTTTTTCTGATGTATGTCATGTCAATTGAAATTAAACTTGCTGTTGTCTTTGAACTGTGAAGTGATTTGTTACTTGCCCAAATATTGCATCGTTGGCGGTTTATCCAAGTTATGGTATCTGAATTAGCTTTTGTCTTTTGTCTTTAATCAATTAGCTGCTTTACTTTCTTTGCTAGATGTATAGGAACCTCTTCTCATAATGGCTTTGAATTTAAGCTTGATCTTAATCCTGGGAATGCTGGAACAGACCTTGTTTCTGAATTATCTTTTCCCTGAAACAGCTTCAGCTGTTTAAATACTTACTGCCATTGTGAATGAAAGATTATTTTAATATTAATAAACCTGCAGTGTCCCTATCAGACTTCAGACCATGCTTCTGAGTCATATTGAAACACCCCTTAAAGCTGTAAGCAAAAGCTGAGAGCATCAGTGATTAGTGACTGTTTCTACTGGTTGTTGCATAATACAGCGTACATCTGTGTAAAAGTATATCCTGTCCTGTTACAATATCTAAGCTTCAAGTATTCATTCAACAGGAATGTGCAGCAGAGTAGAATTTTGGCCTATTCTATCCTGATTTATGTATTGACCTGCTATTGCTGCAGATGGCTTTAGAATTTATCTTCTAGTTGAGGTTTCTCGCAACTGATCCTAGCAGCTGTAGCAGTCTTCTCTCTCACAGTCTCTGAAGTAGCTTGTTTGGTCTATCAGCAGGTAATGGATAGGGTCTCGTTAGGCTGTACCTGTCAGCCTGTGACTTCTGGCTGCCTGCTTGCCAATCTATGGAGGTGTGTATTAAATAAATGGCTTTGCACACACAAGATGTATGATGGCTGGACAAAGATATAGAGTATTAGATACTGGAGAAAACCTCTGAACTCAAGATTTTGAAGGTTGAGACAAACCTTGTACAGCATAACATTTGCTTGTTGTTATTGCTAGAAATACATACAGATGTAGATCTTGTTCTGCTCTTTGTCTTCCTGCATGACTCTTGCTTTGGTAGTTTATTTCTAGGGCCAGCATATGGTTTTGTTGTTTCCTAATAATGCTTGTATTTGAAGCAGTTTCAATATTAAAGATGTTTGATCTCTGAGCTTCTGTAGATTTGTAGATCCACAAATATAGCCTGAATTCCAAATTGAGAACAATTGTTAGGCTTTGGTGTACTAGCCCTTACTAAACTTAAGCTTTGGAGTGTCCTGCTTTTGTAAAGTTGTAATACTAATATTACTGAAGACAAAGTTAAAATTTATATGAAGTTCATGGTTTTCCTGTTTATGGCCTTGTTTTTCCAAGAAACTTGTGTTTTGATTAAACATTTTATTAATAACCTGGACACAAACCAAAGTAATTGCAGGGTACCTGTGGCAGTGTTTTGGATCACATCTGTCAGTAGAAAACTTTGGGGGATTGTCCTGTGGTCTTGCTTGGCTGCTTGCTTTAAGTGCTCTTGTGGATTCTGATAATACTAATGTGCTGGCTAATAGCAAGAGACATGAAATAAAGCTTTTATTTAAAAGCTAGCTCTAGTATATACCTGTCTGAGATCTGCTGTCATACTGCAGTTTTCTTTAGAGCTACAGTGACTGAGGGAGTAGAAGGGAGCAGAGTAGTGGTGGCCAGAACAAGACCAAGTCAGGTCAAGCTGGAAAGTCTTTGGTGAAGGGATTTTCATTCTGTGTAGCTGTTGGTCTAGTGTGAAACCTTTATATTGAAATAGTCTACTCCTGAGTTCATGTACTCATATTTTGAATAGCATGTCATGCTTATGGAGCTAGCAGTTGCTGTAGTGTGCTGTTACAACACTGGTGTATAAGTTCACTTTTCATTTAATAAAAAGCAGTTCCAGTAATTGCTAGATTCTTATATGGACTGAAAGCTGGGAAGGTGTGGTCTGGACTTCAAACAAGTGTGGTACAAATAATAGGGGTGAAGCGCCTTTGACATCTCACTAGAAGTCAGATGAGTGTCATCCCTTCTGTCACACTTAGGAAATTAACTTTCTTTACTGTTTGACCTAAATACTTTTTCTTTTTTTCCCCTAGGTCTTAGTGGCGCAATGGCTAGTATAAGTGTTCGCTCAAGTACCCCAGGCTCGCCCACTCACGTGAGCAGTGGCTCCAATGCTAGTCGAAGGAGAAATGGACTCCATGATGTTGATTTGAACACTTTCATATCAGAAGAAATGGCACTCCACTTGGACAATGGTGGAACTAGAAAGCGTACCTCAGCCCAGTGTGGCGATGTCATTACAGACTCACCAACTCATAAACGCAACAGAATGATCTAAACTGCAAAAATTTCAAACCCACCATGCTGCTTGAAAGCCACTTGATCCTCAGAGTACTATTGAAAAGGAAACATGAGGCCATCTTTCCATATTCACTGTTTAAGACAAATAAATTCAATAATTGCCATAAAGGAAATTTTAGATATTACATTAGATGCCTCTTGTAACTGCGGCTTTCTTAAACTATATTCTTAGCAGAGGACATCAGATATTGTGTAGTAGTTAGCAAGATCATCATAGGCGAACATGTATCCGTTCCAAGGCTAAAAGTGACCTTACTTGTATTCTTAAAGGGAAAGGAAATTTCAGATGTTTATTTGGTTATAGAATGCTTTTTTTGTCCTTTATTTCCTGCTGTGTTGAGTATTTGCTTAAACAGTATTGCCAGTTTGACTGAAATTGTCTACAACATGACTTGGCATCTTTGTCAAAACTGCAGGCTTCCATTTTTGCAGCACTGTACCATGCACCTAGTTTCTATATAGTAACAGTGTGCAAGTTATAAATATTGGACTGTACCCTTTTTAGTTTTAAAAGCAGTTGATAATTCTGGTGACTGTGTGATAATGTAAAGAGGTGCTATGATGGTCATGCAATTAATACTTAATATTGAATCAATACAAGGATCTTTATTGGATTCATTTTGTGTGTTTTAGTGCTCTGAAGTAGCAATATTAAACTTTTCCCCAATTAACTTCATAGGCTTTTAATTCAGTTTGAGAAAATATATGTACTTTTTGGTATTATCCTTGTGGTAATCATACACAGTGCAGACTGCACCAGTGCTGACCTAAATTTAGAGAAAGATGTCCTGTAATTGGGAAATAGGCTTTTCTGTTCAGTATTAGTGAAGGGTAGGTTTTGTGTACACCCATATCCCATTTTACATTTCTTGTGAAGTAATTGCCCATTTCTGGGGAGGGGTGGGAGGAGAGGGAATGAGGGGGAGTAGTTGGACAAGGGGTGTGTTCTAACAAGTAAGACTTCTGGTCACATGTGGAAACTTGGACTAACTTAAACAAGATTCTGTGTGATGCCATCTCCTTCAGGAGGAAGCGACACGCAGATTCTGTCAAGTGCTAAGAAAATAATTTAAAACTGGAAGTTGATTATAAAGCTCTGGGTAAACATGCCGTAAGGATGAATTAAAAAGGATAAATGGCTTTCTTTTTGTGTTGAGCATAGGATTGAACTCTGGCTGCCATAACTTAAGCATAATCTGAAACTGAACTAGAGAACAAGACCGATCTGCTGCAGATCTGTTTCTGAATGGGGAAGGATATGTGTCAGTCTCAAAGAGTGTCCTAACTATTTTTACATGTAGATGCAGCAAGTCTTTGGTGGAGAGCTCTGGCTTTTAGGGCCTCTAAATCTCTGCCTAGGAAAGGGGTAATAAAGGAGGAATAAGAAAAGAGCTCCAAACCTGCAAGTTGGGAAAGGGGTATTTAGTGAGGTGGTATGCATGCTTTAACTGGAAGCATAGGCTGATTTGTGGACAAAATGCAGCTATGCTAGATTCACAATACTACAAAAATTGTGGTGTTCTAGCTAAGTTAAGGCACCTTGAGCTCCATGTTAATACACAGTTCTTCAAGACTTTTGCTTACGTGCTTGTAGAGTCAGATCTTTTTTGTATTATCTTCCCTGTTTGAAGCAGACTTCACTGTAGTTTTGCTCCTTTTTACCCTGATGTCCTCTCATTGGTGTTCTGTAGTCAAGGCAAGACAGCAATGATGTGTTTAAATTCTCAGAATTCAAGGCTCTCTAAGAGCATGATTTCCTTGCTTTGTGGTGCTTCCATCGAATTTCCTTATGTTGAAGAGCTCTTGAAGATGTCAACAGTTGCACAATACTGTAGCTAGAGGTTCTGTAGTTTATGGGACAAGTATAAGAACTGTCCAAAGCAAGATGGTAAGAACTGTTCAAAACCTCCACCTGTGTTACGTAGCTGAACTTGCACATCACTCAAAGACTCAGTATACATTAATTTCAGTTACTGCTATTAATTACGATTCATAAGACTTATTTTATGTAAAATATTAATACTGCATAAAGCTAGTTTTCATTTGGAGACTGCATTTTCAACAAAGATTTTGAGGATGGTATCTAAATGTATCTGTTTAGTATTTATTAGGCTGTTGGCAGAGGGATTTTTCTATTCCAGAACAAAAATCTGGAGTCCTGAACAGAAAGGACATGTATGAGAACCATTCTTAAGCTCTTCTGTTTATTCATGAACTGGCTTCGTTCAACTAAGATGCTCATGCTCTGCAACTTCTAACACACTTTACTATTACATGTGGTAAAGGTAACATCATGTTGGTATCAGTTCTGCATATATGGACTGAACTGTAACAGTGCTTCTGGTCCAGCCCAGATATACAGAACCTGTTTAAATTACTTCTCTTCCTTGCAGTGAATTAAATCCTGTTAATGCTTTGAAGCATTAATTCAGTCTAGTTCCATTTAAAACTAAATTTGTCTGATCTAATTTGTGCCATTTCTTGGAAAGAAATCAGGCTTAGATATTAAACCGGTTGCATTAATGTTTTTTTGCTTGTACCTTAAATATTTGGCAACTTTTTGGTTTTTGTTTAGCCCCAGCTGTTTGCTTTTTGTTAACCTCTGTCAGAATGGTCAAAAATGCATGTATTCACCTGGTAAACACAAGGAGAACAGGTTGTCTCTTAAAAAAAAAAATAAAAACAAGTCCAGTACCTGTTGCTTTGAAGACTATTTCTTGTGCCAGTGTAGAAAATTGACATTCTGGGAATAGCTCTCAGCTAATATTCAAACTGTAGCTCCTGGAGCCAGAAGCAAGTTCATTTTCTGTAAGAAACACTGAATTGAGAACTGTTTAGTTTGGTAAAAATGGTGCTTACTTTTGCTTTCTCCTATGAATCGTATAGTTGACCGGTCTCTTCTCCATGTACATCAAATCTAACATGAATGTGCGGCAAGTTACATAAAGTACATCCTGCACTGAAGCTACTGAGCTTGGCTTGCTTATTAATGAAGTAAGTTTTAAATGTTAAATTTAAATCTATATTACAGTAAAGTAATGCAAAAATGATTTTGGCTGAAACTGAAGTCCTGCAGTTAAACTTACTCTCAAATGTGGTTTACCCAGCTGGAGTAATAGAAACTCTAAGTCATAATAAACCTAATAAAAAAAAATAAATACAACTAATCAGGCTGCTTTGTAGTTCTTTAAGTTTCTGAATCCATCAGTAAACCCAAAACAAGATAGTTAGTATGAGGTGACAGGCTTATTTGGTTCTGCAGAGCAGGATTTTTTTTCTTTAGGAATGCAATTTGATAGTAGCTGTTCAGTCCAGTGACACTTCAGAGGCTTTCCTCTCTCTTATGGACTAATGAAGATACCAAAAATTGGGGTGTGCTGTTAAGTTTGTACAAGATACTCTGTGGAGTTTAACTTCACTAATGTAGAAAAAGCATCTTAAACTGTGCCACTTAAAACCTCTTTAGAAAGTTAAGTACGATTGACTTCAATGGTAGAGCTTTACAATCTCTTGCAAAAGACTCCTTGGACTTAAGTGAAATGAGGTGCTTTAATTAGCAGCTTTTCTTGCTTTATATGGGTGTCCCTAAACCTACAGACTATTCCACTTATTCGCTGTATCAGCATGTCTTTGATTTAAGTTTAAAATGTCTTTTTTTAAAAAAAAAAAAATCACAATGAAATTCAATGTTAACATTTTTTCACTTCTAGCCAGTGAAATATTCCAGTGGGGTTTGGGGAAGCATTCTTAAATGTCTTCTAAAAACCCAGCATCCTTCAAATGTTAGCCTAGAGCTAGTAATATTTTGTCAGAAATAAGGAATGCACACCTGACTTGTTCTGTGGAGTTCACCGCACCAGGTGAGGCTGCTGTGGTTGTCTGGGGTAGCCACAAGGCCCTGTGGCTTGCTCGTTGCAGATCCCTGGTTATTTAAGGCAATGAGGGAAGGCACTGGCACTTGTAACCGTGCCTGTCTCTAAAGCTTCCCTTGTCTGTGCACGCAACTCCTGTGCATAGTTTGAGGCTGGTAAACTTTCTCAGAGAGATTATGAAATGGCTCTGGTAACACTGGTGCTTTCTGCTGTCATTCTTTCACTGGGCCCCTTTCAGACCATCTCAAGAGGAAGACTAAATGTCTCAAGCTCAGAAGGGTAGTAGTGAATAAACCAAATTCATTTCCGTGTAGTATGGAAGCATCACCTAACTCTTACGAGATGTGGATGCTAAATGTTTCTCAGTGGATAATGAAATTCCAGCATTTTCTATGTGACTTTGTTTTGGACAGTGATGCTGCTGCTCTTATGACTGTTAGAGCAGCTCTCGGGGATTTCTGGACAGTGGGGCTGTACATGGGGCTGTAATTTTTTTGGGGGAGGGTGGGATGTGGTGGGGGAGTGCACAAGAATATGACCTTGTTGGAATCTGTTACAAGCCCATTGAGCATACAATGGTTTGTAGAACATCTTGAATTTCAGTGTAAAAAATACTGATCAATTTAAGATAACATCTAAGATCACTTTTAATCATGCTGTGTAATACTTCACCATTTTTATATCGCCTTTAAATGTAAAGGTGAAGTTTGGTCTGGATGCTACATAACAGCAAGCTGCACATGAAAGGAAGTACCGGGGTCTTCATTTGTGTTGCCGTGGTGTAATGCTGCCTTGCATCTTTGTTGGAAACTCATGAAGCTTCTTCAGCTGTCACACTCAAGCCATGAGAAACTCATGAAGCTTCTTCAGCTGTCACACTCAAGCCATGAGAATTCTGATATTTTGTACATCTAGTGTCCTTTTTACAAATTATCAAAGCAGAAGATATGAAATATTTGCATTTAAACTAGGTATACTAAGAATCTTGCTCTAAGTTTCTACTGGAGTTGTGACAGGGTCGCTTTCTGTTCTTGGCCATACAGCAGTGTGTACCTCTGCTCACAGAATATGGTCGATGCTGAAAAGTCATAAGGTTAGCATTTATTCCTTTATTAACACATTTTTGTTTATATTTTTTGATAACTTTTTGAACCTAGCTTGCTTGTTTTGAATTCCTTGGGTCTTGCATATAATGCAGTATGCAAGACCTAGAGTAAGATGGGGAGAAAATAACTTGTTTTGCTGTTTAACTGAGTAATTACTTGATCTCATGGTTAACTCCAGCTGTCTGTAGCATTGCCTTTCTGCAAATCGGTGATCTTTAGACCACTTTCAAACCACAAAAATCTTTGCATCTTTGGAATGCATTGTCCAGCCCTGTAGCTATTTTTAAAAAATATTTTCTGTGCTTGTTTAAATCAAAATTTTAAAGCTCTGGGGAGAATTTTGCCACAAGTTGGCAACAGTGATACTGCCCTGTGTCTTTTTCATAAAGCATAGCTGGAGATAACTAAGGCTTCAACAGAAGTTTTCTGAAACCTGTTTTCCTATTCTAAGAGCACCAACAAAAAGAAGTATGTGGATTGTTTAGAGACAAGTAGACTTCCTGGGTAAGGTGGACCATCCTCTAGAGACTTGCATTGAATATCCCACCAGTAATCCAACTCTATCTTAATGAGGGAACCATAGTTTATTTCTTTCATCTCTAGGCCTTTCTGCTGGAAAAATTCCCATGGTTAAGTCTGCTCTTTCGTGGCTTGGTTTAAGTGACTTCCTGTGGAAGAGCATCTGTGATCTCCCATGGTAGTCAGGCTTTTTTCCTCTCTCTCTGGAGATACTGTTGTCATTAACATGAATCACTGAAGGTGCTTTATCAGCTAAAATGAATTTTAAAGTCTTCGAAGTGATTGTAGTTTTCAGAGTAGGAAACCGCTGAAGATGCTCTGAGTAGTGTAGCTGTGGAGGCTTGTGCACTGCTGGATCATGGTGCAACTCATTTGGAGTCTTAGATTATGTATTAAAAATTATTTGTCTGCCTCTGCTTCAAGAGCTTTGGGTATGGTCTTGCCAAAATTTAGATTTCCTTAGGTCTAGATGTATTTCCCAAAGTATAGGCAATTCATCTCTTCCACGTAGAAATTTTCCAGGGAAATTAATTTAATGTATTCAAATCCCAGCAAGTGACATCTTTAAGTTTCAACACAGGAAGGCCTGAGTTCCTTCAGAGTTAACTTTTCAGGTTGATTTGATCTTTCCTAAAGCATACACCCACAAGCTATGTCTACATCTGACTTTCTCCTGTTTGACCATGGCCCATCCTGACCTCTTACACAAGGAGCATCTCCCTGTGCTGAATGCAGCGTGTCCGAATATTGAGATATTTCTGGTAAGTGCCTGTATGTGATACATGTGATGTTTCTCTTAAATTAATATGATCTAGGGTTGCCCACAGGTGGTAGGGTCTACCTCCCTGGAGGTACTTGGGGTTCAAATGGATACAGCCTAGAGAATCTTACTCTTAAGATGTGCTTTGAGCAAGAATTGGACCAGGTTCCCTTTCCACCTGTGTTAGTCTAGGATTCACTATGTACTGTCCTTGATGCAGTTTTATCTGTGAGGGAGGGTAAGACACAGGTGTCTTTGCTGCCAAGTAATACCTGCTGCTCAAATAATCACTGACCACTGATGATAACTTAGGAACAGATGATTTTCCTTTCCTAGGAGGCACATAGACTCCTGGAAACTTAAAGGTTTTTCTACCAAAATTGCTAGTCTGACCTCCTCAGATTATGCAGCTGTGCAACATAGAAACTGGTCCCAAATTAGACTACTTTAATTTCTTGCCTCTGTGTTGCATGTTTCATGGCCTATCAAGTGACAGAGTTGCTTTGGGCTGAACTGTGAAGCTGCTGCTGTAGTGGATGTTTGCATCCACTACATCTGCTCAGCTGCTGGAAACATCACCTCTGAAGGACAGGAAAGCATCTGCCAGAGCTTGGCTTTGATAAGTTATAAAAAAAGCCATTTTTTAAGAGGTGAAATACCAATTAGAAGTAGCTAAGTGCTTCTATGTTAAGGCCAAACCCCCTCCTCATTGATGTTCTGGCAGACTGGTGTTACTGTGAAATTTAGAGTGAAACTTGGTATGTTATCTTCTGTTTGTGTCTATTTTGATGTGATCTGATATAGGGGAAATAGTAGAAAAGTGAAACTGTTGTCACATGCATATAGTAAGTTAAAGCTCTAACTATGTCCATTTCTTGTATGACTTATTGGAGACAAATGGTAAAATCATATTAGTTATAAAGGTCTAAAACTTTCCACTTACTACGAGAAGATTCAGAAAAGCACCAGGTGGACTAATAGTGGCTTGAAAATGTTTTTCACAAACGTGGGATATTGCCTGAAAAGTAGAACCTGGATTAGAGTTACTCTGTTCCAGAAATGCAGATTTTTGAAGTTGTTCCAGTGCCTGAGTCTGCTGTGAACTGGAACTGTAATTTTTTATTTGCTGAAATAGTCAGATTTTTGTGTATTCCACTGAGACTAAAGCAGCAGGTCCCAGCTAAGTGTCCTTTCTTTCGAGGATCTGTCAAACTCACAACAGAAACTAGTGGCAAATGTTAAAAAAAAAAAAAAGTAAAATTGAATGTATATTAAATATTCTGTCTTAGGAGGAACCTAGATACTACCTGTTGGCTACAGGCTGTTGCAAGTGCATGCACCAGTGTTTTTTCTTTTTTTGTACTTGGACTCCCAAGTTGATATTATGACAGTGCTTGAATACTTTTAACACAGCAAAGAGTTTCTTGCCTATCCAGAGGGTGGGCTGGGACAGATCAGAGAGGTCACTGGAGCATGCCAAAAATGGGGGCAGACTTGAGAAGGACAGGTAACTTCTCTACCTGTCAGTGCATCAGAGGCTGATCTGATACTGCGTGGAGTAAATAGCTGTCTGTAGACTTGGTCATGCAAAGTTCTGCAGTTATCTTTCATTAGTTTTAAATGTTTATACAGATGTAAAGATGTGTGAGGATCCCAACTCACCAGGTTGTCTTTCTATGTTGGCCAAACAGCTTTCAAATAAAACTTTCCATCCCATCACTTTTGTGTGTGGATTTGAGATAATACTGTCAACTTTTTTGTCCCCCTTGTGCAGCATTTTTGCCACAGCTGTTCTGAACAGAGGTGATAAAGCTAAAGGCAAATTCTCATGACCTGCATAACTGTAAACTTGCCCAGTGCAGTGCTCTGGGTCAACTCGTAAGTTCCTGTGGTAGGTTCATTAACATGGAGCTAGAAGGCTCCACTGAGGCCCCCAAATCGCGTACAGATGGTCAGCAGGAGATGGTCTTGAAAGTAAGGAGTAAGTGATGGGCAAGAGGTGGCACAGGAGCATTGGCAGGTGAAGTGAACTTGCCCATCAGCTGTCTCAGCCCTCAACTACAATAACTAAGCTTAGGCTGCAGAAGCTTTGTATTCCTGCTCTCCCTAGTCTAGCATTGGCTGCAGTGCCCAACTGATGGCTTGGGTGACTTCAGACAGTTTTTAAAACTGCCTGCATGCTGTATTACTTAGAGCTACATTTTTGGGAGAACTTTATAGAGTGGGGCTGATGGTTGGACTTGATGATACCAAGGGTTTTTTCCAACATGAATGATTCTGTGATAAAACAAATGGCTTAAGTTCCCAAATAAAGGCATGATGCACTAGCATGGAGGAGAACACTTTCTTAAGCTATAGTTTGATATGTGGTTTAGGATCAGTGGAGACATCTGTTTCTATCACAGGGGATTTCAAGGGGGTAACATTGATGCTTTAAAGTATCTCTGTGTTTCTCAAAGCTTTAAAGAAATGCAAAGAGCCCTTGGGGTTATTTAACTGCCATGACCAGTCCCTTTACCCCTTTGAAAACTAGTCATTCAGCAAGCAGAAATAATTCCTTGGTAACTCTTGCCAATGATTTTGAAATGTTCTTTGTAAAACAAAACATCCAGAGTCAAGTAACAAGTCACACGAGCTGTGCTGGGAGACAGGAAGATGATGGCTCTGAAGTACTGATAGGCTGTTACTGCACTGAGTATCTCATTGCTTTGGGAAAAAAGCATACTGCTCTGACCATGAAAATGAAGTTTTGGCCCTAAAAATATGTAGCCATGTTGCAGATCAGGTGTCAGCTGTCCATGGCCTGTGGTGGGGGGCAAAGTGGCAGCAGTGCTGCTGCCAGGTGGCTAGAGAAGACAGCTCCTGGTGCTTTGCATTATCTGCTGTCTCTCCAACCTGCCTGGCAAGTGCTTGGGATGTGTGAATAAGGATCTCCTGAAGGAATATGAAAAGGGCCACCAGGGGCAATCACCTTGAAGTTGTCCTATCAAGCGTTATCTATAAATACGGTTCCCCAGAGCAATCCAGCTGGCACCCTCTAGTCAAGCTCAGAGTGATCTCAGATAAAACTACTGTCAAGTGGAGCCAGGTCTTCAGCTGCTTTATGGAGCTGTGCCCATTTCCACTGCTTGGGAGAGTGAATCAGAGGAGTTCCTTCCCATGGTGCAGCCTCACAGCTGGCTGGCAGCAGGGAATCGGAGGGGTGAACTCCCAGTGATGGAGGCACTGCAGCTTGGGGGTGTTTACAGCATGCAACTAGAGATGAGGAGGAGGAAATCCAATGCAGAGATGAAGTGCCCCATAAATGCCCTGTGGTGGTGAAGCCCCTGTTTTTTCAGGAGCCTCACCCTGATGTGTACCCATAATGTGGCAGTGCTTCAGCTACTGCCTAATCAATGTGTTAAAAAAGCAGCCAGGAAAGGAGTCCTGGCTTTCCTGAACTTTGGAGGAGTTTTGCTGCTTGTGTTTTAGCCCAGATTTTCTTTTGGTATGTGGCATCCAATGGCTGTGCTGTGTGATGGTGGGGTCTGCATCCTTCACCAGTGGCTTTGCTTACGCACAATGCCTTTGCCTGCCAGTGTGACTGGTGAGGGGTTGTTGCTCTTTTTTAGCTGATGAACTCCAAAATCATCAGATGAACAGAAAATTGTGAATTTACTAGTTGTATCTGTGTCTTTAGAAGAACAGTGTGCTGTCACCTGTCCTTTGTGAAGATCAAAATACATCCTGACAGTCTGCTTTCCTACTTTCTCAGTGTCTGAAGGCAACTTTGTGGGCCCTTGGTGCTGAAATTGTCACTTTTTGTTAATCCTGTGTTTCCTATGTTTCAAATTTATTAGTAGAGCTGGTGTAATCTCCCTAGTCATAACTTTATTATACAAGAGTAACTCTTAACATACGTAGCCCAAAGTTAACTCTCCTCAGGCAGCAATGGAACGGGTGACAAGATGGCCAAGATGCTTTTCAGGTGATCTGGTACAACCTGTGGCACTGCTCAGCCCAGCTGGATGAGGCTCAGGTTGGTGCCTTGGTTGCTGTGGGGTGATGCATGAGGCAGCAGATGGAGCGATGCTGTGTGCTTTCCCACTTCTGCAACTTGTATCTCATTCTCAGTTTTACATTTTTAGATGTATTGTTTCCACAATCTGCAAGAGTGGCACTTAATCCATGCAATAAAATCTGGGTTTAGCATTTCACATAATTAAACCAATAATGCATTGCAAAATAAATGACATTATTTGCTTTATTTTCTGTCTCTGAATTTTGTTTCCATACAGGATACGATCAAGAAATGCAAGATGGAAAAAGAAAGTCGATATTCATTGATGGTAAAATGTTAATGCTCCTTCAAAATGAGGGGTGGAATAGAATGCTTGCTTTTCTTCTATGTGGCCCCAGGTCTGGGGAAATTCACTCCCAGGAGTTCACTGCAGCTGTGATTGGTGTCCCTCAGGGTAATGCAGGGTTGGCGGGTGAACCTGGAGACCAGAGGGTGGTGGAAGCACAGGCAGGGAGAGGAGAAATGTCTGATAGGAGTATAGCAGTCATCTTCCTCCCTGTGAAAGTGTTGAGATGAGCAGAGCTTGGTGGAAGAGCTGGTCTCCATGTCCCAAGTTGTGACCTGCCTGGTTTCATGGGAGATCCTTGTCCTCTGTTGAAAAGCCTCCTAGTATGGGAGGTATGGAGAAGATTAGCAGAGTGTGGGGTTTCATTGCTACATCAGCTTTTGCCATGCTTGTCCACGGGGGCACTAAGGTATCCCTGCCAGCCTTACCTCTGCCTGTCTGTCCTTAGGTGGGCAGGGTATGCCTGTTCAGCCCTGTGTTTTGTCTGGGGAGCCTTGCCTTGCCCGCAGTGTTTGCTGATGCTGCTGACTGGCAGGAGTGTCACCTTGGCATGTAAATAACATGGAAACCCTTTTATCTTTGTCCCTCCATCCTGCACTGGGGTTTACATAGGGTTCTCGTGTGAGTTGACTTCCCTGGGCTGTTTGAAGCTCTGACAAACCTCACACAGCGACGTGAGTGCCTGCGTGGTGCCTGTCCTGGGTGCCGGTGTGGAAACAGCACCCAGCATCAGCTGCTGCCATGTGGGTCCTGGAAAAATCCCCACAGGGGTGTGTGTGCCTACAGTGCTGTCAGGCAGATGTGATGGGAATGCCTCTGCGGGTTCTGCTGGCCAGCACTGTCCCCCTGCAGCCACATCCCCACTCACCCTGTGCTGGTGCGAGTGGGGTCGTCTGGGTATCGAGGGAAAAAATTAGGGGAGCTGGACAAGAAGTGTACTAGTACTGAAACAAAATTATTTTAAGCTATGGGCATGACTTAGAAATGATTATGCAGGGAAATGGATCAAGATTTCCCCCGTATTGAGGCTCTTAACTTTACCCAGTGGTTCAGCCCTCCCGGTTAGGTGAAGGCTGTACCTTTACAGCCGGTTTATCGCTGTTACTGTGCCAGGAAAGCGTGTGGGTACAGAAGGAGAGCAGCCTGTCCCTGTGCCTGTTGCAGGCTGCCCTGGCAGCGTCGGCTCCCTGCTCGCCGCAGGCACGAGGAGAGCCAGGACCCTGCGCCCAGGCCAGGCACCTCCTTTCCCAGGTGTCCAGAAACGCATTGGCACTCTCAACACGCACCTTTTATTCAGGCCTCCAGAGTTGATTATTATTTTAGATGGACGCCTTCAAATAAGATTTATGTGAAGGTAAAAAGCAGCTTTCTCCTGGCACACTGTGGGCACAGCGTGGGTTTCCAGGCCCATTCTTTGGGTGGTGCTGCCATCTAGTGCGAGTGTGCAAAGGTTTCGCTGCAGACACGGTATCCACGTCCTCAAAATACTTTCCACAGCCTTTTCCAGAGTTTACTCCCTGTGTTCTACTCGGGAAGGGTGTATGGATAGACAAGGTGAAGCCCACCACTGCTGATGGGGCAGAGCAGCACTTGGAGGCTAGGCATGTATCTAGTATGGTAATACAGTGTATTACTCCAGTGAAAAAGCGGCATAAAAAATTGCAGAAGATCACTGTATTGTGGCTTGGGCATTCGCATGGTCTTGGGGAGATGGGGAATTGGTTTCTGGCTTAGCTGTGGGCAGCACTGCTGTGGCTTTGGTTCACTGTGGGCTGCCAGTGTGTTGGCCGCGCTGAGGTTAGTCCCGATCTCAGGTTGGCCTTTTACATGTGGCTGGGCATGTATGTTTTTTGTTTGAGTGCCTGTGCGGCTTGTTGGGTTTGTGGAAGAGGTCAGAGATTGCTGATGGTGACTCGTTTCAGCCATGGACTACTGAGGGCTCTCCAGAGCAACCCTTACTCAGGCATGGCCTCTGCAAAATGCTGCTCAGTGGCTCTGGGGACTGGCTTGCAGGCCTTGCCGCATTCTTCGCTTTGCTTTTATGTTAAACAGTTCTTTTCTGTAGATCCAAGAAGTTTTTACATGTACTTAAAGGAAGGGTGAGCCAAAACTAGGTGGTGGGCCTTCTGCCTGGGCTCCAGGGCATGGTTAGGGAACAGATGTTCAGTTCAGACTGAAATCAGTCCGAGCTTGAAATCTGCATTAATGGCTCTGACCCCACATCAAGGACTTCAAAGAAAAGGGAATTTTTTTTTGTAGTTCCAGCTCAGGTGTAATTGAAATTCCGTTTTACAGACTGCTTTCCACAGTCTTCATGTTTCTAAAGCCCAGCAAACAGGCCTCTCGCTTTTCTGCATTAAATTTAAGCCTGGCTGAGTGTACTGAAGCTGCATGAGTTTGCCCTAAGCTTACCTTGGTGTACGAGTTGAAGACCCCAGCAAATCCAGATGGTATTTCACCCTGAGCTCAGATTCCTGGTTAAATGAGTTTACATACAGTCTTAAATTCCTCCTGGGTGGCTGTCTCAGTCAGATGACGTGGGGCTGCCAGGGCTGTTTCGCCATCCCCTGGTGTAGAGGAACTACGCAGTTAATAGTCCAGATCAATACCTGTTGCAGTTCCCCCACAGCTGTATTACTGTCACCTTCCCGATTGAAGGAATGGCCTCTGCAAAAGCGTGTGTACTTTGGAAAAGAAGATATGACAGCCATAAAGAGGAGAGTATATTTTTTTAACTGCCTTCTGCTTTTAACTGTTTATGGCAGTTAAACTATGGCAGTGCAGTTTGTGGATCTGCATCCTATCCTTACAAATCCCTTACTCCTTGTACCTCCTGGTAGTACCTTTATACTCTGCACTTACTCAGCAATACCTCACATTTTCTGTCATTTTCCCCTTTCCTCATATCCTCTAATTTTTGCATTGTTTTAAGTCTGTGTTGAAATGTATCTCTATAGTCCATAGTATGTGCAGTGTTGAGACAAAGTCTGCCAAAGGTTTATTAGGAATTAGGTGTGTTCATCTGGATGGAAGTCTTCCTTGGTTCCAGGTTGCCCATTGACTCTGAGGAATTTCAGTGATTTAGAGCAGTTTCTGACATATTTTTAATGTGCTCCGGCTGTAGAATGAGCTATGGATCGGATTTTAAAAGCTATATCACATTTGAAATGGTTTTACATGCTCCTGTGGGAAGTCTTATCAAGTTAGTAAGCCATGCAGATAACTTTCCCTTCTCACCCATTTCCTACAAATCAATCCTGTACACAGATGCTACAACCTTTTGCTCTTTTGATATAAACATTGGGTTGATCAAATATTAATGTGCTCAGTGGTGGAGGCATGATTTAAAACCTGCAAAATAATATCGGAGTGAACATGGCCGTTGCTTGTGATGCTGCATGCAGTGGGTCAGATTTAGAGCTATGTGGCTTTACACCAACTCTTTGGATCTCACTACTTACAATCAGTAACTACTAAATACAACTATTTACTGATCACACTTGCTACACTGAAGTTTTCTTTCATGTTTTTGGAATTACATGAAGTGGAAAGAAAATACTTTTCCCTTTGAAAGAAAGCAGAAGGGTCTGCACACCAAACAGCATTCCAGTTGGTAGTTTCCTGAATTTTCTTTTGGGTAGCCTATAATTTACCCTTGCCTTTTGGAAGTACATGAACTCATGCATTGTTGCAGCCTTGAGGGCTTCTTCTGTTTTTAAGGCTTCTTGTTGGACGTCTTCCTCCTCCCTGAAACACTTTAGAGTCCTGTGGTCCTGTTAGGTGATTCAGTTTCTAGAAAAATGTCTAGCTGGCACTTTCAATGTGTGGGTTTTTTAGATTCATCTCAAATGCGTACATTTAAAGCCCTATTGATTTTGGTGTGCTTTGAACTTGACCTTTTTCTTATTTGTTAATGTGGATGTAGCTGTCTGAGATAACTGTTAAGTTTAAGTATTACAGATGGACTGAAATCCATCAGTTACTCAGAGTGCAATTAAATGTTTCCTACTTTCAGGTGTTTTAGACATTTCAGAGACTGCGAGGCTGGTAATTCTGGTATGAATGCATTTTTAGTTATGACAAGTATTACACATTGTATCTTTATAATATTTTTATATTTTATACCTTGAAGTGATGCTTTTTGGCCATTAATGAGAAAAAAGTGAATGCTTCACCATGGAGGTTCTCTGGAGCACGTGAAGGATGGTGTCCCTATGACAGTGATGCCGTACTACAGCGAATACCTCTCCCGAGCTAAGCATGGATGCCATTTGGCTTGGGTAATTATTGCCTGAAGTTGGCCTGAGCATATGGACCTCACAAGTGACTTGAAATCGTGTTCCTAGCAGGGCAGGTGGATTTGAGAGGAGTATCTTCACTGCTCAATTTGCCAAGCACTTGCTGGAGCACTTGCTCAGATGAGTTCATTTTGGGGAGCTTTGGGTTCTTTTATTTGTCTTAGTTCTGAGCCACTAAGTGTCACGGTTTCAAGCAGTTGTCTCCAAACGTGAGAGATGGAAACCTTCACTGTAATAGCCTGGTGGATGAAATTCCCATGTTACAGCATGACTCCAGGTAGTGCTGATTCAGAAGGAAAGTAAGTTCCTTCTGTTGACACATCAATAACAATTCAGGGTTTTTTCCACTTTAATATTTTGCCCATCCTAGGGCATCTGAATATTGGGAATATTCTTTGGGAATATTCCAGGAAATATTTTCCAGCAACAGGAAAAAGGTTTGCTACTCATTCTTTTGGTTCCTTCAGCTGCTTTAGGATGGGTGATAAAATTAGACCAGAATGCAAATTCATCAGAGCTCCCCTTCAGAAATCCTTGGAGTAGTTGAAAGAATAGTTGTTTGAAAACACTTTAGCATCACCGCTGCTTTTGATACTGTGGTAAAATGAGGATGACTCTGTGCTTTGTAATTAAGTGTGAAAAGTCTGGAAAACAGACCAGGAATAACAGGAGCATAAACTTCCTAATATCAGACCTGCTAATGACTCCCCTTCGGCTTTGGTTTCCTCCTCTGTGACTTTGTGAATACTTTTGGCAGCAGCTGGAGTTGAGTTACAGCCACAGAAAGTAAAGCTGGATGTCATTGAAGATGTGTTCTGGAGAGAAGATCCAAGCCTGCTGTACTTAATGGAATGAGATAGTTTGAGGATTATTTCTTCCTAAATGGTCCAGTGCAAGCAATAACTTTTCTGGACGGCAGTGAAGAGGATGCGGTGTCCAAGTAAGTGCTCAGTGTTTTCATGTTTCCTTTAACCTTATAAATACCATTTTTTATTAGTCGGTAGCGGGGTGTCAGTCTCTGGCTGGGAATATTTCCCCCGGGCTCTGAAGGCATGCAGACACGCTGTGGAACGAGTGGGGAAGCCGGTGCGTGCTGAACAGGAGAGGGCACTGGCACTCCAGCAGCTGTGCTGGGCTCAGCACCCTGACCCGTGCCGAAGGAATGATTTGCAGCGCAGACCCTCATCACCTTACGCTCTTAATATGAGAGCCGATGAAAAGAGTAAATGAACTGCGTCTATTGTCTGTGTGTCTCTGGAGATAGGAAATCAAAGGGTTGGGGCTAAATTGGTTGTGCACACACTTGCACCAGGTGGGAACCTGCCCCTTTCCATTTAACAATAGGAATTCATCTGCTGGAGTCTGCTACTGCTCTTGTGAAAGGTTTTTTTGAAAAACTCTGATTTAGTGTCCTCTTTTTGCACCTATATTAGGTATTCAATACACAAACTAAGGTGACATTCATGTTGTCCAGGGGAAGCTCAGGTTGTTGCAGTCTCTCCTGCAGATGTAAAAGTGGAGCCTTTCACCCTGAGAGCCAGTGTGTGCTGCCAGTCCTCCTGCCCCCATCTCCCAGCCATCAGAAACTATGAAATGCTGGATTTCTCTCCTGCTTCACAGTGTTAACAGTGTGCTAGGGAGCAAGTAGCAAGTGGCCCCTAACCAGTGAGTGAGGAATGCTGGGTCAGGTTCTGTCCCTCCAGCCGCCAACCCACCATCTCCAGGGGTGATGCTGGTGAAGGTCTCCCTGCCCCAAGTCAAAATGCTGGTCACAGACCTCTTTTTTTCTTAATTTCCATATTTTTTTTGTTTTCATCTTTTTGCTTTGCACTTGTAAAGAGTCTATTGTGTTGGAAAGAACCAAGTTCTGTTTGTTTTCAACTCTAGTAAGTCTTAATTGGACCCAAAGTAAAGCTCCTGTGAAGCTGTTGGCATAATTATAGGCTGGGAGAGCGCCTCTGCTGACTCTAAATCCAGCCCCCAGCTTCCTGGCCCTGTCAGAGTGTGGCAGAGGGAAGGGGGGAACGAAGCATGGGAGGCAGCAGCCCCTTCGTTTCTCTCCCAAGTCCCTTTGCAATTTGTCTCCGCTCCGGATGAAGGTTTGTGAAGGGCAAAGCAGAAAGGGCCTGACTGCAATGAAAGGAAATATATTTAGAAACATGAAAAACAGGAAGGGAAAATGTTTTATTTGCATTATTCACCAGGTTCCATTATTTATTACATTGCTGTGCTAGTGTATTGTTTTATAACCCCCAAAGAAATGATCATGCTTCTGGAGGGCAGGTTTGTGCTGCTGCAGCCTGTCTTTTCAATGTGGGCTCTTGATATGAGATGTTGTTCGGTTTATTTCAATGCTACTTAGTTTAAATGACAAATTTGTCAGGTTGGGTTTTGACACAGGCCCAGGAGAAAGGCGATTCACATTCACACTGCTTGCTGTCTCCTGCTCTGCCTTCATCTGAATTTTTCCTTAGACAGGAGGTTATCTTGCAAGGGGGAGAGCTTGGCAAGGGGAGCCAGCGAGGTGCGGTGGGCTGATTTCCACTCTAGATTTAACAAAAGTGGAGGGACAGCAGGAGCTGCCTTAGTGCCCCAAGCAGGGCAGTGGGAATTTCACCTTTCTCAATGGCCTTCACAGCACCACCTTGTTCTCAGGCTCATCTAAACTAGAAGGAACATCCCAGGCAGTGAAGGGACGTTTGGATCTTGCACAAGCGTGCTTAGGATGTTGCTGCATTTCCAGTGGTGTTCTTGAAGGGCTGTGGAGCCACTGGTAGTTCTGCGGGGTGGTTGACATCTTCAGTGATCTGCCCTCACGCACAGCTTGGTGTGAGGGAAATGTAACGTTAGGAGCCACTTTCCTGCACTTACCTTACTACTTTTCAGACAAATGAAGATGCTTTGTCTGTAAGTCTGTGGTCGCTTCCTCAACACAGGAGAACAGAAGATAGGTGTATGTGGGGTTTGGTTCCTTATTGCTGCTCAGCTGGTTTGTGGGAGCACTGTCTCTTGGAGCAGTCCCCTTTTATTGCAGCAACTGCTGCCTGCTGCATTTCTATAGTTATCTTGGACAATTTTTTTTCCACTCATGATACAGGCAAGATTTTTAGCCTGTCATAAACAGCTCATAGACCCTATGCCTTCTAATACCTCCCCACAGGCAAATATTTGCACATATCTAAAAAAACATTCATTTATGTGCAGGATCTCATTTGGGTCCAGTTGTGCCCATCCACACATGTCCTTTAATGAGGGCCTGTCTGGAAACCCAGCCTCAAAATTGTTCATATTCAGTGTCTGTCTGAACCAGGCCAACCCTTAAAAAGCCTGGAAAAAATAATGACCTAAAATGTTTCTCCATGGGAATGCATAAATATTGAAATGCTAAACTAAAAGGCCTCTTGTCTTATCCCACAAGCCATTTGAGAGCATTGCTCATTCAGCCACAGGAGGATTTTAGTACTTTAAAAAAAAAAAAAAATTGCCACAAAACATCTGCAGTCTGCAAAGAGCTGTTCTGCAAAGCATCTTGTAGGCATTCTGCATCCCCGAAGGATTTATTACCTCCAGCTGGCTGATTCACAGCAAATCCTCCTTCCTTCATCTAGATGGCACTCTGCAGTTTGAAAAAGCCTTTTGCAAATTAATGCAGAGAGTGAAGTTTCAGGAATCACAGCCAGGAGCCTGGATCTTTAGTTGTAATTTTGTCAAACTCTGGTTACATGAATGGGCAGGAAAGGAAAGGGAGGAGAAAGGAGAAAAACAATGGATCGATGGAATTTTGTAGAGTTTGAGCTCTGAGACCTTAGAAAAAACAGTCTGTTCTCCTGGAGTAGGTGTTGGTCTCTTCATGTTGCTTGGTAAGTATGTGCAGTGTATTTTGGTAAGCTGTAGCATAGTCGGATCTCCTGATCTCCTTAACCAACACCACCACTAACCCACCTATTTCTTATCCTCATACTACTCCTGAGCCATTTTGGTACTGGATATTTGGCCCATCTGAGCTCGTTTGCTTTTTTCCCCCCAGGTCACTACATGTGATACAACCAGGCCTTCAAAGCCTTGCAAGTAAGCGAAGGGATTAGAAAACTAAGGGAAGATGCTTATTGTTTAGATACTGACATACTGTAGAAAATAAAGCTGTCCCAGGGTAGTGCTTTGTTTTAAAGGCAAACTTACTGCCTTTTACATGTTTATTTTTCTGGCTATTTTTAGGTAGGAAGATAAATGTCTGGGGGCATCAAATACAAACCAAGTTCAGATAAATGCAGTTTGAGGATGAGAAAAGGATATATGGGGATGTGCTAAAATGATCAGGAGAAAATGCGATGGGGTGGAAATACAAAGAGGAGGAGCTGGGAACAGCAACATGCATTTTTTAAACTGTTAAAATGCCAGCATCCCCAACAGGGGCAGAATACCACTGGTGCCATCCTTCCGATGGTCTGAATTCATGGCATGGACTTCAGACTGTGAGAAAATCAAGCGTCATAATCTTTGGCCAAGCAGATGTCCAGGGATGCCCAGGGTGTATATACAACATGTGTATGTGATTCCTTATATAGTTCACTTGGAAAATTGTGGAATTTATTGGCCTAGATGAGATGAAAGGTAATTAAAGTGTGTTGTGTAACATCCTGGTGGTCTCCTTTCCTTAGCATGTGTTGGTGAAGGGAGATTTTTGTTTATCCATATGGCCCTTGCCTGCAAGGGGAACTGCCTGAGGACTGAAATCAGCATTTGAGAAATCTGGAGCAACTCTGTCAGTGGCTTTTGCTTGGAGTGAGACTCCTCTCAGTTGAAGGCATCAGTGTTGGGAACGGTGTCTGGGGAGATTTACTTGAGATATTTCTCTGTCTTGTGAGCTTGCTCTGAGCCCTCTCTGACTGTTGGTGACTCATTTAGCTTCACGTGTCACTTAGAGTAGCCCAAGATGCTGCAGGGACCCATCTTCCCCCATGCTGGGGCACTTGACCATTTGTACTGGGCTTCATCCCAGTACAGATCCCCAGTACACATTGCTTAGATGTTTCCAGTGAGCAGCTTTTTGCTGGGTGGCAATTTGCAGAGCAGCAGTGGGTTTGTCAATCCAGTGTCCAAGCAGTGTTTAATTCTGCCCTGGATGCCTGGATGTGCTGCCCAGGGTGGTGGTGTGAGCAGGGCTCACCTGTTCCTCCTCCAGGTCCTTCTGGTTTCCTCCTTTTCCTCTTACTCATCTCTGGCATGATTACATGTGTGTCTGGGTGCATTTCCTGAAGCTCTCCTTCCCTTCTTAATTTCTGCACCTCTAGCATAGGTGGTGTCACATGTACAGCTATTTCTTGCCAATTTGTACTGGTTCAGCTTGCAAAACCAGTGTGCCTTGATTGTTTTGTTGTTTTGCGTTCACCTAACAGTTGTTGTCTGTTCAGGACTAACAAGAGCTCTGGGAAATGGTTTTGTAAAGCTGCTGCCCTGTCCTTCAGGTCCCTGCCCTCAAGGTCTATTACTGCTAAGGCAAGGTAGAAGAAGTATGTGCAAATTGAAGGTTTAAATAAAATTGCATAGTGATGTAAAAATTTTTACTACTTCTGGTGTCCATTGACCAAAGATGCGTCAAAAGAAAATCTACCTATCTACATACATATACCCATCCTCTCTCTCCATCCCTGTCCCTCCCATGTCATGTCTGTTGGTCCCTTCCACAAAGCATTGCCTTTCAGGTAACACTTTGACTTGCATCTCAAACCCTCAGCTCCTAAAATTAGTAGATACTCTGAAAAGCACGGTTCATGGTGGGTTGATGTGAACCCACTCTCTCTTCAGAGCTGCTTGCTTGACCCTGATTTGGACAGTTTTAAAATGTGTTGTCTTTGGCTGCTACACTCCATCTCCTCCTGGGCTGCTTGTCCCGCAAGGATGAAGGCAGAAGTGGTGGATATGGTCCCAGGGGGTTGTCACTCCTCATGCTGGCTGCGAGGTGTGACTGGGTGGATCACAGGGTTGCTCACGCAGGATGTGAGTAACCTGAAGGAGCTGTCCTGCCCTGTCCTGACTTGGAGCAAACAGCAAGGAGTGAGTAAGAGGTGGCCTGGGCATGCCCTGGTGGAGCACCAAAAATAGCCTCAGGCTCTGTAGAGCAGCTGCTGATGTGGGGAGAAGGGGAATTTCAGGATTCTGGCAGTGCGTAAGGGGATGGCAGAGCTCCAGATGGGGTTCCCCATGTTACGAGCTGGAGCAGACTTTGAACCTGCACTGCTTTTACAGCAGAAATAGGTTTTCCCATCTGTCTGCTGTCCCAGCAATACCCTCGCTGTGCCAAGGGAGCATCTGACTGCGATCTGCTGCACTGAAAACCTGCCGGGGCCAGGCAGCAAGATTAATGCTTATGAGATTTTCCTGGTGAGACTTTTTGTGGTATTCACCAGAAGTTCCTTGAATGCAGAAATCATTGCATTAAAAGATTAAGACATCATTAGTAATGTGGTTTTTCTGTCTCTCACTACCACCCCCCCCCCCCTTCCCCTTCTGGCAGGTTAGCTCAGTATTACTGGTAAGATCTTTTTCATTTTTCTCCATTCAGAGAAATAAGTTTATTCAAGTCTTTTCTACAAATGTACCATCCTCAGTTAAGAAGGAACCTCAAGAAAATTTCAGGCAACAGTGTGGAATTGCTTATTACTTTGAACACAGATACCTTCTGACCCCCTTGCATTCTAGATGTCTTTTGAGTGATGCGTTTAACTCATGGCTCTTCATAAATAGAAATAATTTTAAAAATGAGTATTTCGATAATGTTGTCATCATCCAAAGATCCTGTCTTGGTGTGAGGCAAGCAATGTGGGATGGAGAGTGGTTGCAGTTTCTCCTGATGTGGTGGCACTTGCTGTTGGGGTCAAGGGGTTGACCTGATAGTGGAGCTGCGTGGTGGTTCCCAGCTATGGCCTGGCCCCAGAAATAGTGTGCTTGAAACATAGTTTAGGTGCCCAGTAGAAAACACAAAAATGAAGGAAGAAATAGATGCTAGGGTAGAAACAGGGTAAACTTGCAAATTGGCTTTGGTTATTGAGATTGTCTGCACTATGGACCATAGATATGGCCAAAAGTCATGCCCTTGCTCCCTGGTGCTTTATTCATTTTCATCCCCGTAACCTTTCTTCTGTGCTGTGTCAAGGAGGTTGTGCCTTGTACAACTGTATGCAAAACATTTCTGAACTTATGTCTTAATTAATCTGACAGCGTGACTTGATTATTAGGAGCTTAGTCTCCTGGCAAGCCTGTCTTTGCAGACAATGATCCTTCCCTCTTATTTTAACTAGAGCAAGGAGCACGAGGCTGGAGCAGGGGGAGGCAGTGGCTCCTCTGGGTGGATGTTCAGGATGCAATAAGTGCAAGTACTGTGGAGGATGCCATAGCTTCAGAAATACCCGCTTTCAGCCTCCCCTTTTAATGGAAGTTTTATTTTAGAAAGTTTTAGCTAACGTCATTCTAAAGTTTATTTCCATTTTATCTTTTAAATAAAGAGGCTATAAAGCTCCTGGCTGGGTTTTCATTTTTGCTGGATGGTAAGAGAGAGGTGAATTGGCTCCTTGTCTCCCGCAGGGGTGCTTTTGGGGCTGCTCAGCGTGTTCCTGCCGGCAGCGCCTTGCAGCCTGACCTACCTACGGCCGTGACTCATCCGCTGCCTCCCTGGGCCAGGTGAGGATGTCGGATGCACTTCAGCAGCCTCCTGAGCTGTATCTATACTGCATGATGCTGCATGCAAGTTGCTTTTACCAGCGTATTCTGAGGCCACTTGGGTTTCCTTTTGCTTCCTGTGCTGTTGCTGTCCCAACCTGGGCACTGAGTCTTGCCAAAGTGTTGTTAGTAAAGGAAAGATGAACCTGTTGCTGTGGCAGCTCTGGGTTTGGTGCAAAAGTCTTTGCCCTGGCCTCTGGTGTGGGGATGGGGGGATGCAGGAGGGCAGCACTGCAGGCAGTGTGTGCTGGGGGGCCCATGTGCCAGCTCTCACCTTGGTGCCCGCCCCATGGTGTGCTCAGTCCCAGGAGCTGCAGCCTGGCAGGTTATTGCAAAAATAAATCTAACCACATGAAAATGAGTGGCTAGTCTTTCTATGCTTTTCCTTAATTGTTTTCTATGTGCTTGTAGAGCACAAGCTGATTAATTAATTGATAAAATTAAAGTCTTGTAGTGAAGATTTTCCTGAAGAAGCCCCTCTCTGTGTTAAGTGGGAGAGTAGCAGTGGCCAGTTCCAAAGCTGGACTTGCTCAGGGTTAATTCTCTATACTGCTACAGGCTTCTTGCCTGCTCCCAGGCAAGTTGCTGAAATCACTGTGGGCTTTATATGGAAGTCTGTGTGATTTGAGTGCCCAGATCCCTCAGGTACAGAAATTATCTGTGTTCCCACACATGCTTCAGTTGCTTGCCTGTAAAATGGGTGAAAGTGCAGCATTTGACTTGTGATGAAGAACACAAGACCAACAATGACAAGCATGTATTTTGTGATGATGTTTGCACAGTCTCCTCTCTCCCCTCACACCTGGTCTCCTCTTGGTTGGACCAGTCACTGCCTGGAAAGGTCCTCATGTACAGCTAGGCTGTGAGTGCTTTGTTACGAAGGAGCTTTTTCAGTGATGCCAAGTTTGTGCTGTTTGAGTTGCAGGCAGGGAATGTAATCCTGGCCGGTGCAAGGGCAAAGCTCCTGGGCCACGCTGCCGAGTATCAGGAAAGTCAAGGTTTGCCCATTCCTCCTGTTTGCAACCTGCTTTGCTCCCAGCAGCAGCCTCCAGCACTCTTGGCCATGCTGTGAACTGATCCAGCTTAAAAACTTGCAAAAGACCCCTCAGAATGTCTTAGATGGCAGTTCACTTCAGGAGTGGTGCTGAGCAATGGAAGCAAAGGTGGATGGGAAGAGCTATTGTGAAGCCACATCTGTGATGCTAAGCTGAGTTTGTGGGGTTGACAGGTGGGGAGAGAGTTTGTTTCCCTTTCCAGGCTGATAACACACATAAAGCACTAAAGTGCCACACTTATTTTTTTTTTTTACTTGAGTGTTTCAACAGACACGTGTCTGTACCAGCCCGCACACCCACTGCATCACTAAGGATGTGCTGAGGATGCACAGTGCTCCTTGAATTTTGCTGCTGGTTTAGAAACATCTTTTTCTTTATGGTTTATTTTTTTAGTGTAATTTTTTTTTGTTCTTTTATATATTTCAGCATTCCTAGTAATTTTGAAAAAGGAAGACTTGTTGGGGAAAACAACATACACACAGAGGTGTGGGCTGCATGGGAGAGGGAAGGCTAAATCTTGAATAAGGCTGGGTTGGTGGGTCGCTCTTCAAAAGTCCAGGAGGAGACCAAAATAACACCAGAGTCTCATATATTTAAAATTGTCCCAGTAAAATTGCTGTTAATGTGTTCAATGCAGCAAAAGTCTGGTTCCTGAATTCATGACTCTCCAGCTGGGAAGATGGCAGAAATGTGGGAAGATTGTTTCTAAGTCTACGTGCTCTGTGTATGGGTTTATTTTTTACGTGGAGGGGCTGGGAAATTTGCCTAGTGTAAGACACCCAAATAATCAAAAATTAATTTTGTAGGCAGCACGAGCACAGTACAGGTCCTGATTTTTATGAGCCTTTACGTAGTCCTTTATGTAGGAAAATGTCCTTAGGCTGAGCTTAGCACCAGTGTTAGGATGTTTGGACTAATCCATCCTGTGGGCTGGAGTCAGGCTTGCTGGTTGGTTTGTTCTTTGGTTTCCTCATCTGGAATAATGGAAGTGTTTTGAGCATATGGATAAAGCATTTCATTCCAGACTGAGGACATCCACGCAAGAATAACTGTTCCAGAATAACGTATTGCATAGACAAATGAAAAAACAAATCTATTTTAACCAGAAAAATGAAGGAGGGATAGAGTTCTGGGTGACAAGCACAGCTTCTGAAAACACATGAATCACAGATCACAATAAACTCTAAGAGCTATAGAAATGATAGCTCTGTGTTGGTAACGGCACATCATGATCTCATTTATACGTGCATATACTATATTTATACTATATACATGTATATATTCTGATTATATATATATAAATCTGATTTACTGGTCTGGGCTTTAAGAACAGGTTTGTAATGTTTAGTAAAATAATACAATAGAAAGAAATGTGATTTATCAAAGAAACACTGCTGGATTTATGACAAGAACAGGGAGATAATGGGATTTCTGAGACTGTATGGATGCTCTTCACAGTGATTTGAGAGGGCAGAATATGGGGAAACTTAACTGAGAATGAGTTATCTTTTTTCCAGAGACTGTTTTAAACCTAAACTGTTTGCAGCTCTCTTATTTTATAGATGCACACAGATTCTTATACGGATACTGAATTTTTTAGATAATTTATCATAACAAGTAGCTTTTGCCTGGGAAAGTTCTTGTGCTGCAGACCTCCATCACTAACAGTATATTCTTTCACAGTGCCAACCTTTATTTCTTCTTAGTCAAAGCTTTCTATCAGATTCCAGACTTGAATTAAAACTGCTAGTCTGACATGTGAAGCATTGCCTCATCACTTTTTTTTTTACATTTTTTTCCCTTTCCTTTTAATTAGACTACATGTAGAATCTTCCCAGATAATGCACATGCAGGTTTTGATGTAAGTGCTCGCAGTAGTTTGGAAAGCACAACAGACTTGTGACTGGAGAGAGTAGTTTATTTATAATTAGACATAAAGGCTTGATGAAGTCCTCCCATGCTCCACTCGTGCACAGGAACTTCACCCCACTGGCCTTGCTAATGAGCAGAAATGAGTATTTCTGCCTTCAGCCCAGGTCAGCATTAGGATCCGCCCATTTTGCAGCTGTGTGGTGAGGGGGGGGGAGTCCAGGCTTGGACACCTGAGCAGCAGGGAGGGGGTTTGTCCTGGGGCAGCGTGGGGTTGAGTGCTGGGAGTACCATATGGTCCTGGGGAGAGGCTGCGAAGCTGCTGGGCAGCTTGGAGCTGGGTGGCACTGAACCCCCCCTGCCCCCCATGAGCAATACTGAACACAGCTGCATTTTCTAGGAGCAGGAGTGGGTATGTGCTCATACGTGTGACTGGCTGATGGATATTGTCTGGGGCTGTGTTACTGTCAGTGCCGAGGGCACAGTTTGCAGCATGGCAGCTCCATAGCTGTGCTCCCCATGCAGGCAGCACGGGCCTTGTCAGGCTCACTTTTACCCCATGATCTTGGTGCAATCTACAGTGACCCAGTAGGTTTTTCTATGACTGCAGGAGGATTCTGTTACTTTCTCGGTCCCTTTTCCAGCTGCAGAGCGCAGTCACTTTGCATGATGGTTTTCAGTTGGAGGCAGTGTTCTGTGTATGATCTGTCTTTTTTTTTTTTTAAATCCACTGCATCCTGCGAGGTACAGCAACACATCCCAGAAACGTTCTCACGTTGTTCATGTGTCCCCTTAGAGGAATAAACCCCAAAAGACCTCAGTCATCCTCTGTGTTGCAAACAGCAGGCAGTCTGAGCGGTCGGCTCCCCGTGTACTCTCCACGAAACATCCTTTTCTTTTATTCACTTGGAAGTTTTCCCAGTGCCATTAACCTCATTTTTGGTATTGTTGAGGGACACTGTTGCACACAGGTCAGAGATGGGGCAGCTGGAGAGAGCGTTTAAGTGTGGCTGGGAGGGTTTTCTCGCCTGCAGGACCACTGGTGCCTGCCTTGCTCAGGTGTCCAAGCCAGGAGGTGCTGCTCTGCACATCCAAACACAGCCTGCACCTTCTGCTCTGGGCACATAACTTCAGCCTGAGCCCTGGCATTCTCTCTGCATGCCACCCATGCTTCTCACTGAGGGGAATGGAGCCGATCAAACCCCAGGCCTATGCTTCCAGTGATGGCTTGCTTTCTGCTTTAAAATATTTACTACTTCTACTGCTTCTGCAATGTATCCGTTTAGGCTGGGCTAGGAGCCGTATGCTATCAGAGTTTCTCCCTCTCAGAAGTAAATGCAGACCGTGGCTGAATTATCCCCACCACCTCTTGGGAAAACTGCATAGCCTGAGCTACGAAAGCCTCTTACGATCAGGCAACTTTTCAAGAGCCAATATAACTTCAGAGTCTTGTTTGAATCCACATATTTTTAAGACTATCCTTGAAATATGGTCACCAGAGCTGCTCACAGCACTTAACCGTGGTATCTTGGATACTGGATGCCAGAATAACACCATTTCCTTGCACTTGCTTGTTAATCTTCTATTTATGTAGCTCTGGATTGCTTCTCCCCCCTTAGTAACAGCATCACGTGAGGAGTTCATGTGAGGCTGGGTCTGTACAAACTTCTCCATTTCCTTTTCTTAATCACTGATGCCAAAATACTGTTGTCCATGTTATTAGCATGACCCGTGTACTCGATCCTCACAACAGGCAATGTGCCATACGCAGCTATTCAGAACACTTTGCTCAAACTGATATTACCCAGCTTTCCAGATCTGCTGTTGTCATTAATGCTGTTCCTGGCACCAAGTACTGCTATGCACAAGCTATCAGTAATGGTTTTGTGTATTTCCCAGATAATTGAGTAATGGACTGAATAGGGTTGGATCAGGGACAGAAACAATTGGCTATTTGTCTGTTTATCATGCAGCACCTATCAGTTAACTAGTTTTAAAATATTTTGGGTACCTTTATTTTGTATAAAGCACTCTTATATTGACAATCTACTGCCTGTGGAAGTCTGCTTCATGCTTAGGTCTCTGTCACGCTACTGATGCAACCAAAATACCTGGTTTCTCTGACGTTTTATTTTCCGTGGTTGATGATGACATGCAGATTTGCTGACCTTTGGTTCCCAGACACCCCATTTATTTGAGTATTGATTTATGCTGAGCTCTTTCCACAATCCCCAAATGGGTCTTGCTATTTTTTTCTTGGAATGTATTAGCAGTGGGCATGAACTACTCAGGGCTCTCCTTGGACAGCTTTTCTTCATGTCTTTGTGAAGAAGTAACACAAACCTGCTTGTTTAGGAGTTTGCTTAATAGAGTTTTTCATAAAAGAAGGGATTCTGGGCCAGAGGTGTGGGTCCCAGCAGTACTGTGAAATGCACTGAGTTAAAATATAGCAATCCTGCTGGTGACAGCTAGCAGCTTTTGACTCGGGGAGTGCTTCTGGACAGGTTTAATTTGCCTGGTGTGTGGCTTGTGCCCGTCCTGGCTTGCTCCCCCCCAGCATGTCTAACAGGGAGGGCAGTGTGCAGGCAGCTTGCAGGCTGACCCCGCTCAGTCTCCTTTCCAGGGGAGGGATGGCAGTTATGGGCTTGGGCCACGTCTGCGCCTGCAGGCTCCCAGCTTAACCTCTCCCTGACTCCTTTAATAGTGAAACAGCCCAGCTGCTCCTTAGGGTCTCTAATGGGCATGGCTGAGATGCTAACTGAAAATTCTGCTGCAAATCACCAAATGTTGATAACTGCCCGCAATTGTTCTGAAACGGATCCAGATCTGAAACGAGGTTATTTTGCACGTGGTCTGTTCTGTATTCATTTAAGCACCTATGGAGAATTATTGCTTCTACTAATAGGAGGGACCGAAGTGGCCCGATTTTGGGTTTCTGTATCAATATTAACAAGCTTTTCTCTGCAGCTCCCTCAGTCAGAGCACAGATAATATTGGCTTTCCCTCTCACCTGGGGTGTGCATCTCTTGGTTGCAGTGGTGGAACGAGTCTCGGTGGGAGCTGAGCAAGCAGCTCGCCAGCTCCTGGGGTGCTGCTTTCAAGCAGCCTGTGCCTAAAAATAGAGAGCCACCTTGGCTGTAGGTGCAAAAAGACTGTTGCCCTCCAGCCAAGCCTGTAGCTGTGCCTGGGCTGAGGCAATGCCACTGGCCAGCAGTGCTGGTACATACGTACCATGCCTAGGCAGTGCTGTGGTGTAAATGCTGGCTGCTCGGTGGCACTGTAGCCACCACAATAAACCACAGGTGAAAACTGCTCGCTCTCTGGGCATGGTCGAAACACAGGCAATACGTGGCTTTATTGCTGCAGCACATGCTGCTGTTGCTATTTCTGTAGCCAACTGCTTAAAAAGAGAGGGCACAAAGTAGCTTGTGGGGCTGCAGAGCAGGGTCCTGGTCTTTCAGGAGGAATTTGGCTCAGTCTCTGCCTGCTGGGCATCTTCTGCATGAAGATTGTTCAGTATTGCCTTCAAATTGGGCAGTATCTGCCAGGGCTAATCCCCTGGCACTTCTTACATTTCTCCCCCAACGGAACAGGTGTATTCACATCAGTGGAAAAACAAAATGGAAAGAGCTAAACTAAGAAATACAGGTGAGAAGGAAAAGGTGTGTTTTAGAGTCCTGCAGCTGTTGTAGAGCACTCTGCTGATGTGCCATTCCCCTGCGAGGCACAGCATATGTCAAGGCAGCTCCATTTAAAGGGATAACGGGAAATGATCTGAAAGGCTGTTTCCTTTTGTGTTCTTATTTCATCCCAGTGTATTACAGGATTTCGTTCAAGTTTTTCACTGGTCTCCTGGGTAACGCTTTATTACAGTGATGGTGTGGAGTTCTAGTTTGTAATAATGAGATCTATATAAATAATACTGATTCTGCTGCCTCCTGTAATGCTTCCTGCCTGGGAACACTCGAAAGCCTTTTGTGACTGTTAATTTCCTATTGTTTGGGATAAAGAAGCGTCTCCAGGTACTGCACAGAGCATTGCAGCAGTGTGTTGTGCTGGCCAGCTGCCTGTAAAAGCCATACCTTTGAGTCATGGGCTTCAAACAATTGAGGGTCTTTTTGCACCCAGAGTGAGTGATTAAAATAATTGCTTTTACAGTTGGGTTTTTTTTTGTTTCCTTTTCTTTAGTTGGTTTTAAAACTAATGCCAGATAGTATGAGACTAACTTAGGAAAGCTGAAGATGCTGTGAGGGGAGATTCAGCCTTGGAGAAGAAATGGATGAAGATTAGCAGAAAAGGATGGTTATGGTATTTCACAGATTATAACTGGATGCTCAGATTGGTGAAGGGTGCTGCTGACCCAACAGATTGCAGTGCTGTGTTGAGGACAAACACTGACTTTGGCCCAGAGCAGCATCCTTGGCACCCTAATACGGTTTTCTGCATGGTGCTGCCCTGTGCTGGGTGAATCTATAGTCAGATACCCAGGAACAGGTTAAAGCCCCCAGGTATTCAGGCTCATTTGGGTGTTTATGTTGCCTTAAACTCCCTGTACTTGGTCAGGAAGGGGAGGATGAGCTGAGTCCCCGGGACTCCATCCTGCTCCTCCCCAGGGAGTGCCTGGTGGGAGGGGGTGATGCTGTGCTGGGCATGGAGCGGACCTGGCAGCAGAGCCTGAGTGGCACGTGTGGCACTGGCAGAAGGAACAGCAACAGCCACTGAGTAAAGGTTTAATGGATTTCCTAGAACCCCACGCTTTGTAAGGGCCCGGTTGTCAGGATTTGCACTGTATTGACATGGGTTTTCAAAGAAACAAGGACTGGGTTGTATAGCAACGGCTGTCGCTTTATTTGGCTGACCTGCCATGCTCCCTCCTTTCAGGGTAGCATTAAAATGAATATTGTATAGTGGAGAGTGTGGCATAATTGGCTGCAGACAATGTGCTGTGCTGTTCTGTACAATATTGATTGCTCCTTGTCCAAATATATGTATCTAAAATCAGTCCATTAAGCGGCAGCCCTGCTGGGCGGATGCCAATCTCCTCACACTGCTGTGGCTTTCGCTTCATCTCGGCGGTGCTACAAGCCCCGTACACAATCTGCTGGCACCCTGGCATTAAGGGGCGTGTGGCCACAGAGGGGTCAGCACCCATTGTGGTTCCTCAGCTGCTGCCTTTGTGGGTGAGTAAACTTTGCTCTGCTGGGGATCTCCCTCCTCGCACTGCTGGTATCAAATACACAGTGATGATGTGTGGCACTAGTGCTGCCTGCGCTTCGGGGCTTCTGTGAGGCTGCAGCTATATCCTAAAGGAAAACTCTGCTCATTTTTTAAGCAGATGAATTAAGGGGAAACCCCATCACGGCTTGGCAGAACCCAACCATGATGCTGATGCAGAGATGAGTCCTGGAGGTTGGCAACACAGACAGGAGTGACGCAGATGCTGTCAGGGCACGTCTGCGTCACAGCACACTGCACAGCCAGCTCGGCTGCTTTGAGACGGTAAAACCAGTTGTGCAGCTGCTGGGCAGGATTGCTGCAGCTTGGTTATGCTGGAGCTGTGTCATGTGTGAAGCTGCACTGGCCTGTGAGCTGCCACCTACCTACACATGGCCATGTGCTGTGTCTGCTCCCCTCCCAGGCTCCCCGCCGAGTCCGTGGGATTAACAGCATCACAGCTTGCAAAGACTCATTGGTTGCCACTGTAGTACCTTACCCTTTTTTTTCATTCCCTTTTACCTTAAAGGCTCCTAAATCTCTTCATTCAAAGAAAAGCGGTGCTGCTTTTCTCCAGTCTTCTCCAGCCTAACCTAAATCTCTGCTTCTTACTCAGCAGACTGAACCACATTGCAGCCATCTGCAAGCAGAAGTTTTCAGACTGAGCACAGAACACGTTACCAGCGCTGGTATGTATAGCGTGGACCAACAGGCACACTCGATGGATGCGGCTTGGGGCCGTCTGTGCTGCTGCAGGGTTTACGGTGTGCTGCAGAGCAGAGGGCTCAGCTGCAGAGCCTGCTGCACCCGGCGGCACTGGCTTCATGCTGGAAGGCAAAGCCACTCTGCACCTCATGCTGCAGCTATTTGGAACTGAGCTCCAGATATTCCCACATCTTACTATATATATGTGCACATATATAAATGGAAATCATTCCTCTGTTAAATCTTAGTAAACAATTTCTTTCCTCCTGCAAACAGTTAGTCTCCTAGCAGATCCTATAAATTAATCTTCTTTACCATCCCGTTAATTGGTTTCACAAAACCAGTGAGCAGTGAAATCTTCTGACCTACTGATTGATGTATAATGTTGTATTAGAGAATTATAAGAGCCACTGTGTGTTTTACATTTCTGCCGAATTTGTGCTACAGGGAGCTTTTCCAGGGTTAGTGTCTTAGCCTGTGTGTTGCACGTAAAAACAGTGTGTGAAGGTCTGGGGAGAAGGTGGTCTGCTGTGGACTTAAAGCTCAAACTGAGAAGAACCATCTGTTTTAGATAGAGAAGAGCAATATGCTGTGATGTGACAGACTGCTAGCTAGAATCAGCAGCTGAACTTCTAAATAATACAGAATCGATGAAGAGGCTTGATTATTGGCTCTTGCGGAGCTGTGGGTGGCGGTAGGGGGATGTTGGGACAGGGCTTTGGGTTTATTTCGCCTGAGGTTTGGCATTTATTCCATGAGATGGGACACCAGCCCCCCTGGGCTCATTCTGCAGGAAGCAGGGAGGGAGGTGCACATCCGGGTTGTTATTCAGCCCACCTTAGATGTTCCTCTCTCTGTAGTCTGAAGGATGCAGAGTGTGGGCTGTGGGAATTTTACACTTCAAATTAATGTTTGATATTTAGGTGGGATGCATATGTTCTTAGGTATGTAATCAATTTTTCACTCCCCTGCCTGTGATCTGCTGATGTGAAAGGCTTGGTTATAAACTGTGCTTGTTTTGGCTGCAAATAGTACTTTGAGGCTATCCAAAATTATATTTTTTTTTATACAGCGGTTGGCAATAGCTGAAATTCCTCAAGCTACATTTTTTTCCCAAGACAGTGTGGGGATGTAGAAAAGGCAGAAAAGGAAACAGAATAAAATATCCCTGTGGTATTTTTTCTACTAAAAACCTACTGAAAGTTGCAGTGGTATGTTGAGACAAAGGGCTGAGCCCTTGATATCATCCAAGGGAAACAGCACAGAAAACTCTATGAATTCTCCTGTATTGCATTGACCTTTTATTCATTCACTCCCATCTTTTTCCTCATTTCAGTGACGTTCTGTGTGCTGCACGGAGTCACACCAGCCTGTGGGGCTGGGGGGAAGAGTGGGCAGTGCAAGTCTCAGCTCTGGATTTCAGTTCAGATGTTTGAGGCACACAAGTAACGCATGGGGAGAAACCATCAGGGCAAGTGGAAATCTTGTCTCTGTGCTGGGCTTCTCCACAACATCAAAGTGTTGGCTTTGTCCTGCTGGTGGTTTGCCCTTTTGAGGAGCCAGTATACCCGTAACCTCCAACTTCAGGCTCTTCAGCCCCCATTGCAAGATGCTGTTTGCTCATGCCTCTGTCTACTTGCTGTTAGCTCCATGCTGCACATCAGGGAGCTCAGACCTGGACAAAGCTGGTGGCGGAGGAAAAGAAACAGCTCTTTGGCCTGATTTTTCTCACCCCCTTTTGTGATGGAGCAGACTTTGGGCAGGGAAGTGGTGCATTTCTGTGCTGCTCACATGCCACTACTTACAGCAGGAGGTAGGTGCTCCTCTTCAGCTCCACGACTGTGTTTTGGCTGTTCATCTAGAGAGACTTTCCTTGAATGGATGTAGGGGCGGCTCGTTCACCAGGCACATCCCTTTCCCAGTTCTTGCTCTCCTTCCTTCCCCCAGTGCTGAGCCATTACATCTCTCCCCACCAGGAGGAGGACTGAGACCAACAAATCCTATGACCTGTAGCTGAGCATAAGTCTCAGCTAGAAATAATGCCTGGGAAGGATTTACCTGAGATTTGCTAGCTAAAATTTTAAGTCTTGGTGGGGTTAGGGTTCACATCTACTGCGTCTGCTCACAAACTAATGGTGGAGGAGGAAAGAAAAGCCTGGTAACGTCTGAAACCCTCTGCAGCCTGTGGGGTGAGCACATAGGATCCCACTGCTCCTGGGTAGATGGGCAGTGGCAGGATATAAGGCTGTGTGATGTTGTCAGAAAAGAAATATAAGGAAGAAAACATTTATTTCCCTTTTTAAATGGGAAAGAACACCTTCTTGCTTTCACGTGGTAAGTAATGGATGGAGGAGGTCCCCAGGCACAACATTTTGCATGTGTTGAGACAAGTTGCAAAAACTAGAAACTTTTGTGAATTCTGGCCCAGTACAAGGCAAAAAGCTTGAAAGGAGTTAGGAAACATGTTAATCCTCATCCCTGTTTGGCTGATGCACTGTATTGCTGCTGAGACTCAGGCACAGTGCTTTGTGCTGACATGAGCTTTGCTTCGCAGGAGCAACAGCACTACTAAATGACCCTCGATGTAAAGTGGAAAGGAAAGGTAAACTAGAAGATGTTCGCTCTTTTGTCTAACGTGAGTTTTCATTAGGAGTGTTTTCAGCTGAGGGTCTTAATTCACCACGTTGCTCTGCAGAAGGGATCCTCATGCACAGGAGTGATTTGTGTAGAAAAAGCATCTTTTCTCAATTCTACCCAGTAACTATCACAACAAAATGAGGCCTGCTTTTTATAAGCTTAAAATGTTCAGAGCATCAAATAGCAATTCAAAAAAAAAAAACCAAAAAACCAACGATGTCATCTAATGAGAAATGAGGGAGAAAAAGCTGAACTCTTCAGAGCTGCACCGTGAAGGGCAAGGGGCTGTGAGCAGTTTGCAGCAAGTGGAATTCTCGTTAGACAGAGAAAATGTCCTCACTGTGAGGCTGGTCAGATATTGCCAAAGGGCCCCAGGGAGGTGCTGCAACCTCTGTCCTTGGAGACACTCAAAGCTTAACTGGCCTCAGCCCTGAGCAACCTGATCTGACGTTGAAGCTGGCCCCACTGTGAGCAGGGGTTGGAGTGGAGACCTCCTGTCAACTCCAACCCTTCTCTGCTTCTGTGATTTACAGGAGCAAATTCTCTGTTAAACTACCGTTTTATAGATCTATTTTTATCATGAAAATACATTGCTTCACGAGCAGCGGTATCTCTGAGCATTCATAATTCAGAAAGTTTGTCTTCCAATTACACAACATCATAAGAAGAAAAGTGACTGGTTTGTCAGAACTGCAGAGCTAAAATAAGCTTCAGCAAGCACATTTCCTTGGCATGTAGCTGGTGTCTCTAATTAGAAAAGCTCTGGAGAGTTAGTCAACTTTGGTAGTGAGACCTATTACTTCCTCTTGCAGCATGTGAGGTGGCTGAGGCTGAGCATCTCAGAAAAAGGCCTGAAGGCTGGGCTTTAGGTAATGAATATCTCTCACCTGGGAACTTTGTATATTTATGAATATCCCAAACATTAGGTTTGGTGTGGTCCTGTCAAATGGCTGATGTGCAGCAGGGCTGGGAATTGACTTAGAGATGTAAATTCTTTTAGTTAATTAAAAAAAAAAAAAGGCTGAAAATTGTAATCTCTGGAAAGCAGTTGCTGCAGAGAGCATACTGAGTTACTGTACCATCTGTCTGGGTGAAAGATGTGTCCTCAACAGGCAGGAAGAATAGCAGTTGCTCAGAAGTGCCCAAGTCTGGACTGGTTTCTTGTCTGGGGAAACCATGCCTCCACCCTTACAGCTGTATCAGCAGTAGGAGGGGAAGAGGTTGTGATAATTATCTCAAACAAGCCTCTTCTGGACTAATAACCACACCCGTGCTACTGAACAGATAGCTTCAATATTTACTGAAATATCAAGGTTGTCTTCTACTCTTATGCTAATACTGTCCAGAGAAGGGGGAGTGACTAATCAGAGTTACAGGAATTAGTCAGGTTTTCTTTTACACAAGTTTAATTATTTTGCAGTTCACTCCACGTTCTTGTTAGCCATGGTCATGTTTATTCTGGGAGGCTTTCCTGCCTGGGGTTGTACAAGGGTTTTAATTTCAGGCCGGAGGCTACCAAGTTGGGTATTTCTCCTGGACTCTAAATTTCAGGAGTTTCTATGAAGCCTTGGTTAGCTTTATCAGATTTTATCAGTCCAGGTTCCTCTTCTGAGACATCTACTACATATGACAGTTTTGATGTGGGTACTGATGCACTAGAGTCAACTGATGTATGCCATTGGACAAAACCAGTTTGCATTTATTAGTGATTTGAACTAAACTGCTTGATTTAAAAGCAAATGCCTTATCTGACTCGGCCCACATGCTTCACTTTATCTTCTTCCCAGCAAAACTTCTAAACCTCACTCCAGCTGAGCAGTTCATGAGCTGAAGAAATATGAATGCATCGGCGAGGCAGACGACTGGCGAAGAAGGGGCTGAGTGCGTTGTTGCTGCAATGTCTCTCATTCAGATTTTGGGAAAGCTCAGCTTTTTCTGTGCCACATTCAACATGTGCTGATGTACCTCCGCTGGCATGATGGTGCTGCTCTCTGGGACTTCAGAACACCTTCCTGGCGTGGTGGGCAGCTCTCTGTCAAACACTCAACAACCATTTAGCAGATCGGCATTTGCTTAGACCTCATGCTTACGTAAGGACTGACTGAGTTATTAGTGAAAAGCTTGTCAGGGCTCTCAGGCTTCAGGCAGCTGACAGTTTGCTCTCTGATGGATGCTCTTCTGCCCAGTTACACCTGGATAGAGCCAATGCTAACTTGCATTTTAATACTCGCAGTTACTTACACATATCTTCTTAATAACAGATTCTCACATCTGGATTGACAAAAATTTGCACCTTACCCATCTCAAGCTTTGAAAATAATATAAAAAGTGATGCTGTAGGATTTTTTTTTTGTCCCTCTACTGTCAATCTACCTATTTCCTTTGAAAGCTACAAGAAATATTTTTATTGTTGCAGGCAAACTCCCTGGGAATGTGCAATTGATTATTCAAACCTCATGGTGCTGCTGTGGATTTGTGTGGCTGTGGCTGGCTTTGATTCCCTGATAGCCTGTCTCATGCTTCTGTCCCCAAATGCAACTGATAGCATTAAGTCATGTGGTTAATCAAGTGCAAGAAATTGCTTCTCTTTATCCAAAGACCTGATGACTTTATCTGACAGGGAGGGTCTGTAACAGAATGAGACAAGGAGAACGAGATGAGATAAGAAACATCCACAGAATTCAATATGCAGTGGAGTAGGAGCACTTTTAAGGGCTTCAAACTTGGAATAGAAAAACATACTGAATAATCTATTGTCAAAACCAGTCCTCTGGCTGGTACTTTATTATCTCCTTCTTCTATATTAAGAAGCCAAAAATCAAGAATACATTAAGTCCAGATAATACACAAAATTGTTAATTTAAATGTGGAGAGTGAGCTCAGCTCATCAGCAGGCTGTTCAGGCACTTGAGCACAGCACAGAGCAGAGTAACTCCATAGAGGAGGCAGCTGGCAGAGATGGGTGCAAAATCCTGTATATCTGTGCATGCATGGGTTATTGCATATTATTTCCATCAGTGATAATGAGGAATTAAAACATAATTCCCTACTTCATGAAAAGAAAGGTCTTCACAGGGTTGAATACACCCAGGTAATGGTTATCCTGATAAAATTAACTTAATTACAGGAGGCTCAGGAGGGAGCATAATCCCTCCTCCTTTTCTTGCTACCCCATTATAAAAATGATCTGTGCAAAACCAATTTGGCCATTACATCATTCCTACTAAAATAAACCAAAACCTTTTGCAAATATCCTTGTAGGATTTGCTGCAAGCAGACCCTGGAGCGTTGCATGGCTTCCAGTGCTGGTGAGTTTAATTTGCACCTTCTCTGTTACCTACCTACTTTGCCACGTGGAACAATTCTCTGATAACATGGTATTTCTGCATTACTGTAGAATGGCAGGAGGCAGAACGGGGCACGCTCCTTCCAAGGAGGCAATGGCAGTGTGCTTTTCTTACTCTTGAAGAGATGGTCTCTTACAAAGCCTTACAGGGATGGCATACGAAACTGTGCCATACGAGACAAGGCCCCAGTCTGATCTCTGCTGTGCTCTCATGAATTTATAACATCTCCGCTACAGTGAAATTGTTCTAAGGTTTTGCTGGTGAGGATGCAATAGAAATCTCTCCCACTGGGAGCATAAGCACTGCACGGGAGTTTGCCTCCTGCGCTGGTGTTATTTGAAGTTTGGCTGTCTTGCAAAGGCCTGTTGGTTTTCTCAGAGTGGCAGGCGAATAAAAAAGGTAAGGAATAAGGTATTTTCAACAGATGGTGGGGTTCTTTGGAGCACTAAGTGCCTCAGGGAAGTAGGGAAATAGAAATTATATTACTTTTATGCATGCTGCACCACAGAAGGTATAAAAACATACAAGTGTTTTACATGCCCGGGTTCATCTTTTGCTTTAGACTTTGGCAAGCAATAATGTTAGTACTAAAAGTTAAAGAGGATTGTGTGGAATAAGGGGTTGCAGGCTAAACGTGGATTAAAATATTGAAAAACCAAGAATTTTATGGGAAATTGCATAACATTTTTTCTGGCAGATGTTTACACATCTTCCTCTCCATTTAGACAAGATCTTACTGGCATTCAGGTAGTAAAGCCATTGTACATAAGTCTAGAGTAACCAGCAGAGCAATTGTAAAAAAAGCCACCATTTTAGGGATAATCTAGTTTGTTTAAATTGATTGTATAACTCCCTTGTCAAGGAAAGACAAGCTTTTACTTCTTGAGAAGAATATATCCTGCTAGACAAAAGAGTGCAGAAAATGTTGATGAGACACCCGTGAAATTATTAGATTTGAATATCTGAAGCCTTGAATTGCAAGTTGTAGATTCAGCTGCTGAAGGGGTAGAAACAAGAGCCACGAATGCTCCCAGCAGCACGGTACCACACTGATGTGCATCAGGTCTCCAGCTTTGTCACGTATGTGCACACCTCTGATAACAAAGCTGATGAAGGTCTGGGAGAAATCCCAAAATTTAGAGTAAGCAAGGCTCCTTGGTCACATCCTCACCTTAGTCCTGGCTAGGATGGTTTAGAGCATCTCAGCAGGTTGCTGTTTGGTTGTTGAATGCTTCTCAAAGCCAGAAGAAATGAGTCTGAATTTATCATGGTGCGTGACACTGACAGCAGTTAGAGCTGCTCCGTGCTGTGGGTGTCATGCAGGATGTTATGCCAGCATCCTGGAATTTATTATGAACATCTTGTCACATGTTAGAAGCCAACTGAAGATGAGCTGGCAGCATGTGAAATGGCCAGGTAATTTTGTTGTCTGGGCTGAACATCATACTCTGAGTTTATAGCAGGTCCAGTTCATTTAGTGAGAGACTGGGTATCATCTGCGCTCTGTACTGTGCCACGTCCTCCTCAAAGGACGAGTAGGACTACCATCCACATTACCTGACAGCCTGCATTTCACTTTCCATTGCATTTGTTTTCTAACAAATTTATTTTGTTTTGCTCAAGATAAGCCCATGCTAAAAAGAATTGGAGTTTCTCAAAGTCAAGTGCTACTTGACTTAGGCTCACGTCTCTCACCTGCTGTGATTACTACAGAAAGCAGGATGTGATAATGCTTAACATCAGGATTAATAAAATCCAAACACAAAAGGCCATTGCAGCAGTCTTCGTCTAGAAATGTGATAGGTCCTTATGAAAAATTTCCCTTCTCGTTTGTAAATGCTGACTTTTCTCTTTCTTGCAGTTTCTCTCTCCATGTTCATGGTGGTTTTCCATCCCCTGGTGATGAGCCAAGGCACAGGAAATCCAGCTAGCTGCTGTGTCCCATGCAGTCCCTCCCCAGATCATTCCTCCCAGGCAGACTGGGAATCATCTGGATGCTGGGATAGTTACTGTTTTCCTGATGGTTGGGGCCTTTTATACCTTTTCATTGCCAGTTTTGTTCAACTGCTAAAATGGTAAGATTCAAGCAATTGTGCTGTTATGGTTTTGGGTTTTTTTTTGTTTGGGTTTTTTTTTTTTTTTTTTTGAGTGCTCTCTTGCTCCTGGGCTGTTCCTCATTTATTTCTCTGGACTATATTCAATACTCAAGGTGAATGTCATATTTGCCCTGAATGCAGTGGTTTAAGAGACATTCTCTGGGCTCTGCTCACTCCTTCCCAGCTGGACTGATCAAAGACCTTTCCTGGTATGAGTCCAGTACTATCAACCACAAGTGCTTTGACCATGGAGAACATAAAAGTGACTGTAGGAATAGCTGGCTGCTGTGGTGTGGCTGCAATCGACTTTATCCCTCTTTTGCTGGGCTCTTCAGCCAAAAAAGCACCCAGGAGAAGTGTGGTGTTTGTGTAAAGCATGCCTCACCATTCCGGCACAACCTCTGGGTAATGCTGGACATCATTTTTGCGTTCTTTTCCATAAACATTGTATATAAAACATCTTACTGAGTAAATGGATGGTCATATTATATAACTGATACATAAAGTAGTTATTGTCCAGGAAAAAAACCCATATTTTATTGCTAAAAATAGAAGTGTGACACCTCATGACTTCTTAACTGGGTCTTGTTCAGGATATGTTACATTGACTTCTAATGTGGTGCATATTTTTTTTAAGTCATAACCTATTTCTGGTCTTAGAGTGTTGCAAACAGAAGGATATGTTGCACCATATCCATTCAGTAAATATTTTAGTAATAACATAAAATGCATTGTAATCAGCTGGTTAGGAATTCCCTTCAGAGAACATGACCTGCTTGTCAGCTTGCTACTGACTGTCCCCCCAGTTTGTGGGAATGTAGGGATAATTTGAGGAAATTTTCAAATAAAGTATTTTTGGCATCTAGGTAATTGGATATTATCAATATTAATCTGATCTATTGAGGATAGATAAATAAATATACTATGCTGACAAGTTATCCTACATAAAATCACAAATACATCTACTGGCTGTTTGGTGACTAAGTGGACTTTCTGTCCTCTGACCAAGGAAAGCCTCAGATAAATTTTTTTTTTCCTCCTGAATCTTCTTTCCACCACTGTTTTCCATCCGTTTTATCTATTAACATCACTAAAGTGAAGTTCAGTCTAAGCTTCTACAACGGCTCATCATCCTAGCAAATCTTTTACTGATAGTATTGTCATGTTAGTTATACTGTCCTTGTATTTCTAAAGATTATCTGATAGTATTTCTTTTATTACATAATATACTCAAGCTGTGCAAGGCGGATATGATTAGGTCTGCTAGGCAATTTGTCTTCTGCGGGTTGCATGTAACAAGCGTGCAGTAAACTGCTAAACCAGCATGAGTCACAAGCAAAATCTAATTTCAGAGAAGGGATAAGGGATGAGGTTTGCAATACATCTGCAAGCAGAGAGGAGGGGACCTCTCCAGGCCAGCTCCTTGTTCTTTGAGCAAAGCAATGACTGCTGGCTCTGGCAGACTTTGAGGTTATCTCTTCAAGGAAGGGTGCTTTTCCAGAGTAGTCAATTCCTTTCTCTGCCTGTATCCACCATTCCAGTCAAACCATTCCTGCTCTTGAGCTCTGTTCCTGGCTTGCTGTTACTGCGCCGCTGCTGGGTGTCAGCGGCCCTCCAGGTTAGGAGTGAGAACAGAGTCTGGATGGAACCTTTTCTTTTCTTTAACACATACTGATGCCAGATACACAACAAAAGTTTTCAAAGGGTTTTAGCCAAAACACCAGCCTGAGGACTCCCCTCAGTTCCAATAACAGCTTCTTATGTTGAAGTTTGGGTTGCTTGAGGATGACTGCATGGGCACTGGGTGTAGCAAAAAAAAGCATCAGGATGAGTGAAGAATTATTAATAAACTGTTCCAGGAGTGGTGGAATTAGTGAACCCTGTTGTGTCTGGATTTATTTATTTATCTTTACGACCTTCCAGTATTCCTTAGTTATGTATTGATGTTTCTTTGATCCCTCCATGCAAGACCTCTGTATATCTTCATGTATCTGTCTGTATTCCCTCTCTCTCCCCGTGCCCAGCCACACAACTTTATATCCACTGAGCATTTCTCTGACTGGATCTCACACTGCATTACTACTGCCTTGCAAAGTGAGGGCATTTGTTTGAGTCCTTCTTGGCCAGAGATTGTGCACAAAACAGGTATGACTTTAACATCTCTGAAACCACTGGGTCTTCATTAATTTAAGTTAAAATGGGCCAGCAGGCTCAGAACTTATCAGCGTGGACAAACAGGCAGGCAGCCGAAGTACATTGACTTCAGTGTCTTGGGAAATGAGGCTAAAATAATAGTGTATTTATTTCTGGAAGAATGAAATTGGGTTTGATCTACCAATCTTTTGAGCTAATAAGGGTAATGGAAATGAGATTACACTGGCTGATTTATTATTCCTGGTGGATATTAATTATTGGGTTTTTCTTTTCAGTAATAAAGAGTTTTTCCTGCTTTGAATGCACTAGATCTCATTAATCTGAAGTTTTAAAAAAATATTCTTAACCTGGATGCCCCCCAAAAATGCTAGTTTTCCTTGTAGCTGTTCATTTGCAATGTAAGACCATGAAGCTAATCTTACAAAGACTTCTTTGAAGCTTTCCATGTTTCTGTGAATGTGTTAGTCCTATTTATGCCTTGGCTGTTTATTTGCATTTTGGTTCTGCCTTCCTCCGTTTCTATCCTTTACAGATCTGGAGTCCTTAGCAGAATCAGTCATGGCTAATTTTAAGCACACAGATATAAAATGAAAACTGGATTTTTTTTTTTTTTTTTTTTGTAAAATCTGGAAACTTCAGTTTCCTTAAGAGAGACCTTAAAAGGGAGACATAGATGTGATGATTTTAGGTGGCAGCCCAGGTTCTTGCTCCAAGTGAACACTGTGGAGGCTGTTTTCTGCTGTGGGAGAGCTAGCTGAGCCAGAAAGCTGCTATGGGTTACTGCTGACATAAGTGCAGTCCGACAGCAGCAGGATGATGGCTTTTAAAAATAGGACTTCTTGCCATTTTGTATTCTTGTCACTGTGTCACAAATGTCGTAAGGTCGGATTTGTTTTGCCTACCGTTTTTCTCTCTGGTTATTGCCTTCATCAAAGGAATAAATTAATTTTGTTGGTGTAGGATTTTGTCCTTGCGATGACAAGAAAAGAAGGAATAAAATGTCTTGACTTTTTTGCAGTGCCCGCGGCTCCCTTAGGACCGCGGATTTGCATTCATACCGCAGCGTTTACAATGTGAATTATGGGGCCGGGGCTGAGCTCTGCAGAGCGTGGTGCTGAGTTTCTAATGCTCCTGTGATGAGGCATTTGACCTTTCCAGGGATAGAAGTGTCAGCTGCCCACAGCACTGCAGGACTGGACACAGGACTTGCAGCTTCCCGCCCTTCCCTTCACAGGCATCTCGTGCTCGGGCTGTTGAGGTCCCCACGACTGACCTACTCCGGGTGTTCTTGTCCGTGGCTTTCAGCACAGCAACAAAGTGGTGTATTTGACAGCTCATAAGGATTATTGTCACAAAACCCAAAGCCAAACAAATCCTCTTCCTATGCGACTCAGCCATGTAAGCAGAAAACAGGGAGGCAGAGAAGAGCAGAGTCTGGCTTGGCCAAACCAGTTGACTGGATTATTCAGGTGCCTCTTGTCAGCCTGCTCAGCTGTCCCAAAATCTCATCGCTGAAGTCTGTCGTACATAATCTCTGGGGAGCACATGTCAGAGGGCTCTGGCGAGCCTGTGGGAATGCTCCAGTGAAATTAAGCTGGCCCTATGGGTTTCAGTCAAAGCCAAGGCTCTGCTTGAATTAGAAATGTGCAAGTTCCTTGTTTTAAGGCTGATTCTTACAATAACAAATTTTTCAGTGATAGAGAACTTCACATGCTGGGCTCAGGGGGTTATATAGCCCAACTAGCTAGTGATGCAAAGATGCAGAGTTCTGTCACATTATGGACATCGGGGTTTTGGTCCTCATATTGAACAAATATTTTGTTCAATAGACTCCATCTAAAATGGAGTTGCAGCAACATCCAGTTCTTCAGCAAAACCAGTGGTCCCATGGACAATTCTGCCTTTTGTTCCATTGCTTTGCGTGAAGTTCATATTCCCACCCTTTCACTGTGACTAATTGTAAGATTTTTCTTAACTGTAAGAATTATTTTTAAAAACAGTTTCTTCAGAGACTTCTACAGAGCCATTCTTGAACCTGAGGAGTACCTGCAACAAATGGTTGATGCAGAGCCCTGTCTTGAAATTGTGAGTCAAAGAAATTAAGCCATTGTAAGAGAGATTGTTTAATTTTTCCCGTGAGTCACCAAAGGTAATATAAGTATTAGTCTCCAGCCTACATGTATGTCATTCACTTTACAGAAGGTAGCAGCTGTCTTCAGGTTAACAAAGGGACTGATATAAACAGAACAGATTTCTGAAGAGGCATTTGCAGGATTATGCAAAGATTTGGGCTGGAGCTGAATATATGTAAAATGATCTGTACAAGCAGGTCTGCTCAGTAGGGAGCTCTGGATGCCATTGCCCATGCTACTGCTTTCCTTAGGTGCTCAGACCCCTGTTCAGAAAAATAAATGTTTATTTAAATCCAGTTTAATCAGGAAACTACTGATGTACATATTTAGCTTTAAGGATACGTTTAAAAAACCATTTTAATGGGACTGAAATATGTGCTTAATTTTAAACACACTTTTAAATACTTTCTGAAACAGTGAGATCTTACTGTTTTAAAGCCTTCATGTGAGCTCAAGGCCACCTTATAACAGTGTTGCAGAAACACTCACATTTATGCTTGGAAATACAGACTTCATTTGCTGCCATTGCTGCGTGATCCTTGGTTGAAAATTGTGATCATGGGTCTTAGGATGAGTGCTTGATTTTAACCTTGATGGAATCTTGCTGATTACACAACTTGTAATTTATTAATTAAAAGTAAATGGTGGGCTCCCTTCTATTCTGATCAACCTAATAGCTTTCACAGCAAGAGCTGAATTTGACCAGAGACATCATTACAACTTTTAATATAATGATCTGGAAGGCTATTGAGTGCATCACTTGAAACACTTTTACTTATTAGACAGCTAATCTGCATGAGTAACCGCTTGGCAGCTGAACAGAAACCACAGAAGCCACCGATTTTGTGAATTTATCTTAAATCTTCTAGTCATGTATGAGAAGCTCCATCAGTCATCTTTTGGCTTTAACTAGATATGTTTTCAGCAGAGATGTGAAGGACAAGGGGCTTTGACCTCCTATAAACCTGTGAGCAAAGTGCCAGACAGCAAAATATAAAACTAGGACTAAAGCAGTTTGATTATAGATGCACTGAGTGATCTGGAAAGATAAACTTTGCATGACCCTGGGAAGAGGAACGGTGCTGAATGCTCCGTATTTCAAGTGATGCCACTGGAGCATTTGGTATTTCAAACGAAATGTTGTCTCTTCAGGGCTTAATGCAAATTTATAGCCCTTTTGTGAAGTCTGAACATACAGGTGAATATTATCTGCACCTCCTTTTTGGAGGCATCTGGCTATTTAATGTAGTGGTCCACTGTGACTGTTGTGTTATTGCTGATTGTGGCATCAGAGGGGGGATTGTGTTTGGGTACTTTTAAAACTCAGGGTTTCCCACGCTGGAACGGATTCGTGTGGCTGTACCTGAAGTCAGGTGAACATTTGGCCAGCTGCACCAGAAAAACCAGCTGTTAAAGACAAGATCAGCTGAAGAAAGCTCCAAAGAGCAACAGTGGCGAGACTCATGAATAATGTAATATTTTCCTTCTGCATCTCCCTGTCTACTTTTCATTCCCCATTCGCCGCCTTTGGAGAAATACAAATCCACATTTTGAGAATGTTGCAGGTAAAATACTGTCTTATCATTCCACCATAAAAAGTGCTAAAGAATATGGAAGCAAATTACGGATATTAATTGCTTTCATATTTGGAATTCTTGTGTATTTCTGTAGAGTAAACGATGATATTTATTACTTTTTGTAGAAGTCTGGGAATTTTGTATCATCTCAGGTTAACTCTTCTCAGCATAGTTCATCTCTGGCCCTCAACACTGACACATACACATAAATGATATTGCTGTTTATTACATTAAAAATAGCTTTAGGAGAAAAGACATTAAGTCAGTTTTGAGTCAGCATTTCTGTTAGTAACTGAGCTTTTATCTGGATAATAGCCTAAAAGTGCACCTATGTAATTTTAATCAACTTTGCAAATGTCTGTAGTTCAGGTGGTATTTTAAGAAGCATGATTCCAGGAGATCTGAACTGTGGGCAAAACCTGTTTTTCCCCCAAAATAGAAGTACTATGGTCTCATAATACCCAGAACTGTTAAAAAAACCTGAACCAAACAATTGTATTTAGCTCTAGCACCTGAGGAAAAATTCTTTTTATGAACTCTGGAAAAATAATATGTGCTTGGTTTTTCCCTAAACAGGTTATATATCTTCATTCTTTTTTATGCTTGCTATGAACTTAAGCTGTTTTGAGTGCGTTTTTACAGAGAACTCTCACCTTGATTGCTTTGTGTGAATTAAAGAATTTAGAGTTTTGCTTATTTTTATAGTTCAGGCTTATGAACCTGGTCTCGTCTATGCAACAAGGCAAAAATGTGATTTTTCTACAGCCAAACTCTGTGGCCATAGGACTGCTGGGCAATTTTCTGTGCAGCACATCCCTGCGCAGAAGAGCTACTGAAGGCTGTTCCCTGGAATAGAAAGGCTTCATTCTCAACTCTTAAGCTCTCATTTCATGCAGATGTAATTGCACTGGTATAAAACTAATAGTTTCTGACTTGTCCCGAGGTGTTGGGGAAATCCAGCCTTTCAGTTTAAGTTAGAGAAGACAAAGGGAAAATCTTTGACTGCAGTGAGCAGAACCTTGCTGTACTGATGCTTTTGATGCTGGATGACAGAAGATGTCTTCAGAGGGGATTCGGTAAGAGAATAGGGACTCCAGACTCAAAGGTGAAGTATCTCTGAGTCACTTGTGTATGTTTTTGTCTCTTAACAAGTGGCATGATAAACCAGTCCTGGATATTCACCGACTTGCTGAGCTGATGTAAAGGTATGACTGTGCCGTGGTCATGGCTGTGGCTGCAGCTCAGGCAGAGGGACCCCAGGTAAGTGAGGCATACTGATGGCGTGAGATATAAGTCTACTGGACTCAGTAGACACTTTTCCATGCCTAAGAAAGGCTCAGGGGAGGGTAGAGAGCCTGCACTACCTTTTATGCTGTTAAATCACTCTGGAAGGGAGCTACTTTAGGGTAGCTAAAGCTGTGTGTAAGCACAGCAGAGTGTTATAACTGTACTGTGAGCTCACCTTGCTGTCCTGGATTTACCTGACTTTAGTTTCCATGAGCTTTGAATGTGTCGGTTGGGTTGATCTTGATTTTTTTCTAATCTCCTTCAGGCAGTTAAAGAGATTCCCCATGTGGCTGGGGTAAACGCCAAGCTGTAGGCAGCAGTAGTTGATAATCCTTTCAAGAACATTGGCACCAATCTCTAAAATATCAGTAAGTTATGTCAAGAGCAATTTTTTGGAACTGGAGACAATCCCTATACAGCGCTTAAGCAGATTACACACACCATGTAGTGATTTTGCTGCTGCTGTTGCAGCCTTTCTATTTTTAGTTGATAAAGTCCCTGAAGGTGTAAGCAAGGGTTTTCCTCATTTATCACCTTCAGAAAAGACATGAAATGGTTATTCTTTTGCTTGCATATGATCAAAGAGTCTTTTACAGAGGTGGGATTTCAGATCATGTGTTCGGAGTTTCATCAAGGCTGCTGCTCTACTGGCCCACATAAAGGTAACTACTTAACGTACCTGCTTACACTCCACACACTTCAGAGGAGGTGCAATAGTAAAAATAACCAAAACAAATAACCAAAAATGTGTTTTGTTCTTCCTTTGTTTCAAGATAGTACATGCTTTAGGTGATACTTGTGAATGTCTGTAAGGGACCAACTCAATGAGCTACCACCACCTGCTTCTGCAGATGAGCTGTAGAGCTTACGTGTGTTTAACTGATGTTTTTATTAAGTCACATCAGTGTGTCAATTATTTTAGTTTTGTTTAAAAGTTCCTTGTCTAAAATGACTTTTATAGACTACAGCATGAACAGAGATGTAATTTTTTATGTTAAAATGATCAAGGTCATTGGGATCTTCAAGAAGAAAGAGCAGAACATCTCCAGAGTCACAGGTGAAGGTTACATCCTGGGAACAAGTATTGGAAGCTGGTCACTGCCAGGGCTCTTGGAAGTGATATACAGTAAAAAGTCCTTTACAGCACAAGCACTTTACCCACAAAATTAAGGATCTCGTTTCAACCATAGTTTCATTCCTATATATTGGTTGTTCCTTTTCATTGATTCCTCTAGTTATGAAGCTTTGCTTGCTTCTGTTCAGTCTGCAATTTATTTGTCTTCGTAGAGAGAATTATGCCAGGAACCTGCAGTTTCTGATGTCAGGATGGTAATCCACAGAAGGAAAAGACTGTTAGGTGATTCAGGGTATCTTCTCAAAATGTCCTTGAAATCTGCTTCCTTTCTCCCTTAGGAGTCACCTGTAGCGAACTGGGGTAAGGTATGCTGTAATATATGTGAGATCCTGTTCCATGAGCAACTGTTGCAATGTTCATAATGAGTAAGTCACAGTAAGAAAAAATTACTGTGCATTTGGGAGAGATGCACGTATTTCCACTGATTTTTGCTTAATGACTGTGCCCTTTTCTGATAGCACTCCCCAGATTTTAATGAAATAGCATGGCTTTACCACAGACACTTCTCCTCGGCAGTCAACAAAAGAGCATTGATGGAAACAAATTAATAGACAATGTTGGCCTCAGAGCAAAATCTCTGAAAACAGAAGGTAGGACACAGACTGTGACTCTGCACTGTCAGATCACTGCAGAAAACAGATCTGCAGATGATGATGTTCTCTCAGAAGATATTAGAAAACAAGAGGCAAAGGTATCCTGGAGGATTAAGAACAATTGTCATGGCTGTATCAGGGCATGGAACATAGCTGTGAGTCTCAAGAGAGTCCAGCCCATCTGCTGTAAATGTGCAGCCGTCAGAAGGATGACAGATAACATATGAACCAGGCCTTGCAATATGTCCCTGTGGATGTTAATGACAAATCAATCCAAATCTCTTGAGCTTTAGGATGTTTCTTTTCTTTTGCTCTGTTTCAAGTGAAAAAGATAATTCTCATGCAAAAACCATGTGTCATAAAATTTTAATTGTTAAGTAGGTCCTGATAGGAAACATTTACTTGCAGTGTTTGTTAATAAGGAGTACTGCCCAGTCAAGCCTGTGATCCTATACCTTAGGGCAGTGGTATCTTGACACACTGTGCAAGACAGATCCATTCCCAAGGGATCTTTCACCTGAAAAACAAAACAGTAGAGCAAAACCAGGAAAAATACAATGACTTACCCAAGGTCATGAAGGTCTGCAGTAAACCCAGGAGTAGAGTTCAGATACTTTAATTCATGGAACAACTCCCAGCCACAGGATGTACCAACCTCCAGTAACATTTAGAAGTGAGGGTCTTTTAATCTCTCAGATGTGCTGTTTATTTTGGGGGGAACTTTTCTTGTAGCTGGGGTGTGGGAAGACCTAGAACGTTGTGAGCCGTTTGTAAGAGCAGCTAAGGCATGTAGATAAGCTCAGGCTATTGTGGCTGCTCTCTTCTTGTGGAATCCAACAAAAAGATGCTGCAAACATTTGCATATTGAGACAAGGTGCATGGTATCAGCTGCCCTCTTCTAGCCAAAAGATAGAGTTAGAAGATGGCAGGTTTTCTCCACATGTTTCAGAATATGCCATCGATACTTCACAAAGCTTTACACTGGGTTTAGGTAGTGTTTTCAAACGTCCTGTGAAAATCAGACATCTGCAATTACTGGCTCTCGGAGAAGTCTGAGTCCAGGTGAAACTGGTAGCTGCATGGTCAGTACACTCAGGTAACACACGGATGCTCTGGATCACGTTTGAAACGGTTTTAACCATTGTCAGCCTTTCATTTCCCCCCTTTCTCAGTGGTGGTGTCTTCTGCCTCTAATAGCTATCTGGAGATGAGTTTACAGATATGCCATCAAATAGCCTTCACATGAATGACTGGGTCAGCGTGTGCTCAGCACGATGTAGAGGAGGGTGATGGTATAATGATGCAGCACGACTGGAAGAGTGCAGTGAGTCAGGGGTTATGCTGCAGCCCTGGTCTAAGACCTCACTGAGAACAGTGATGTTTTGAGCTCTTCAGGAGATAAAATATATTGCTGTATGTAAAGACATTCTGGGACTGGAGATGATACCTGTTTCATAAATAAAGGGTATGATGAGGCTGTTCTCCAAGAGGGAAAAACAAACAGAATAAAGTTGCTGATTAATTTAGATAAAATTGGGACATAAATTTGAGGGCATTAGATATTGTTTTCATATGGCACAAAGCAGCCAAGTCCAGAGAGGGAGTCATAAAGGGAAGAGACTGAGAGCCTGAAACTGATACTGGGGGGCAACCTGGTGGCTGTTGAAATGAATGTGTGAATGAGCTAGCCATGCAAGGCACCGTACCCTAAAGCCAAATGGCGATTAATCCCTTGGAAAGAGCAACTATAATGAAGTGAGAGGAGGAAATACCTCTTCATTGGTTCTCATAACTGTGTCCGTGTTGTTACAAATTGATGTGCATGCATCTTTCCTGTGAAAGGAAGAACAGGTCCTGTGGAAATAAGAATGAAGTTGTTATTTGCATGATGGTTGCGGTGAGAGGTCCTGATTCATACTGAGCCTACTCAATTGCCAATGGAGTGGGGTAGGAAGGATTTCATGACACTATTTTAAATAATTTAGGCACTGCAAGTTCTCTGTGTGCTCAAAAAAAGAGAAGTAGCTTGGGAAAGGACAGCAATGGCAATTCAGAGTAGCTAATTTTGGCAAAGCTTTGGCTAAATTAGGTGCTTGAAGAAGCCTAATGTACTTTAGAGATATCTGTAGCCCCCCAAATAATTAACCAAAATATCAAAACAACCAGAAGGCCAAAGAAAAAGCCAAAGTCCCCTGACTTTTGTGGAGTTCTTCTAAATCCTGCAGTTGTCCTCCACCAAAATTGTATTTTGAGACATGGAGCTAAAAGGAGGTAGTCAGTGTCAGAAGGAACAATGCTAGTCCAGTGCTAACGCCCAGCAGGACTGCACACTTTATCTGTGAAGAGTTCAGGTCAAGAGGTGATGGTGTTTGCGAACACGGCGGTACCAGCTATGTGATGCTGGAAACAAAGTCCTGATGCTTTGGAGTTGAAGGGAATGAGAGTTGGAGTTTTAATAATATTAATTTTTCAAGTGATCTGCAGGCATTCTGCAAGTTGGTAGGTCCGCTCTAGTCTGCGTGCATTATATAACTTTGTGTGTTTTAATCATACCCTGACAATCAGTGTGCCTTGGTTGGAAAGTGAGTCCAGGTTTGGGTATTTATAGCATAGACAGATTATAGCCGAAATGTAGAAGCCCTTAAAGAAGTGGAGGGGACACAGAGACCTTCTGGCCTGCATGAGTAATTCTCCAGCACAAACATGCCCGTCACTGCATATCCATACTTGAGTGGGGAAGAAAATTTGCTTTGACAGCTCAGGCACAGTAACTGGCAGCAAAACAACAAGTTGTAAATAGGCCAAGACAGATCTGTTCTGTAAGCTGATTAGCTTTTTGTACTTCCAAGTAATTATTAGTTATGAAGAAGGGTTACAAATGTTCTTAACACCTTGAAGACATTCAGAGGTCTGTTGTGGAGAAACACACACAGCTGCTGCTTGCTTTATTGGTGAGGAGGTTGGTTAATGCTTTCACTCCATCACTGCTGTGTGCCAATTACTCTGTAGTCACTGTGGGTAGCAATGGAGAGACAATCTGCCCCATAACTATACGAAGCAGTCATGACTTACATGACAGCTCCGATAAGGCAAGCGTACGAGAGAGGAGTGAGGCTGCAGAATGATCTGTTCTTTCTGTGTGTGGAGGTCAGGAGTCACGTAGGGCTGTGGCTGCAGCCACAAGAGCTGGGCAGGTATGTTCAATGCAAATCCGTAAGCTCCTCTATCTCATCTGGTCTGCCACAGTCATAATCCTCGGAGGAATTATGATTTATGAAATATGTTAATATTTATATGCGTATACACACATGGATTTGTTTTTATTTCCATTCTTTCACCAAGAAAATACGAGTAAACTGATGTTTCTGATGGAATTTACACGTGGACTTTAATCTGAATGAGACTTGAGAGTTCTGACCCACGGAGGTAGAAAGTAGGAAGGGCAAGGTAGCCAAGTGATGCAAAGACTAACTTCCTACAGCTACGGTGTCTGGAGTCCACTTCTCAGCTTTCCTTTACTTGCTACAGTATAAAGTGATTCCAGAGCAGGTATTAACGATTAAGCTGAATAGATAAAGTAATTGGCATTTCATATTTTAGCAAAGTATGACCGTATTTGTTTATATTTGTGTCTCTGACCTACCAGCCTTTGTCATTTACCTTTTTGGGTTGTAAACTCATTTATTCTCATGCAATTATTTCATTGGGCTAATTGCTGAGGCTCCAGTAAGGGTGGGAGCACTGGGCAGCAAATGCTGTCAGGATTTTAAGACCAGAAGTCAGAGTCCTGTCTTGTCTGACCTTCTGAATAATAGACCACACATTCCAGCAAGTGTTTCCTGCATCGTCTAATCACCTGTGGTTTAACACCGTGCTTTTTTATTTAGAGACTCAATTGCTGATAAATCCATGATACCTATGAATGATCTACCTGCTGTTTAGTTGCATGAAGGTTAGATTTTTATTTTCAGTGTGAAATGTGGATGACCACTTTTCAGACATGGCATCTGCTTTTAATTTTCTTTTTTTTTTTTTCTCAGATTTTCTAGTCTCAGATATCTCCTCTCTAGGCTGATAATTATAGCTCATGAACAAGGTGTCTTCACTTTGAATATCTTGCTAAACTGAACTCTTTCAGTTTCTCAAAAATAATGGATCAAACTAAGGAGTAGATGTTTTATTAGTTCTGAGATGACTAAACAGTGGGAGTTACAGCATGTCAAAAGGTATCAGAACTGACCCCAACAAGAAGGAACAAAAACGAGTGGGCCACATTGCAACATATACTTTAAAAAAAAAAAAATAAAAAAAAATTGGGAGGACTCTCAGCTGCTCACCTTACTTCAGTTCTCATAACTTAGCTGGTGCACCAGTTGTGCATGGATGATGTTCTTCTGCAGTGAGCACTGGCGTTGTACAAGGAACTCTGAGGGACATGTATGAGGTGGAGAAATATGAGCAGGTGGGAGTATAAAACATGTTGTATTGTTTGTGTTTTGTGTGTCATGTTTATTTAGCGCAGCACTATACAGGAACTGTATGGGTGGTGAGGGTGTGAGGAACTGTGAGGGGGGTGAGGCCCTGGCACAGGCTGCCCAGAGAAGCTGTGGCTGCCCCCTCCCTGGAAGGGTTCCAGGCCAGGTTGGACGGGGCTTTGGGCAACCTGGGCTAGTGGAAGGTGGCCCTGCCCATGGCAGGGGGCTGGAATAGATGATTTAATGTCCATTCCAACCCAAACCAGTCTGTGATTCTGCAGCAATAATTAACAATCCTTCACAATTCAAGAGAAAGGGGGAGAGAGCTGTTGGAACAAAATGGATTCCAGCCCAATCACCTAATGCAACTGGTGGCTTTTTGTTTGAGGATATTTTTATTTTAAAAATTTTAATTTAAACTTTAGGGGAATCTTTTTTTTTTGTACGTGATTATGTACATCTTCTTTATCTGCATTCCTCTCATTTATGCCACGTATCTTTAAACGTGTGTTGGCCTGATTGACTCTTGCTTCTCATCTTCATGCATTTCTCTTTCTCAGATGCCTGTAGCCCACATCCAAGTAGGAAGAGAAAGGATGAAAAGCCCTTCAGAAAATTTGCCAGCAAAGCAGTATGTCATAAAAATAAAGCTAGAGTTTCTAGACTACTGTTTTGAAAATCAAATGAGTCATAAGAACATAACAGGGCCATACCTAGCAGGGACGTGATGGCCAAACATTTCAAAGAGGATGATGGCATCTGGAGAATCCAAACCACAAGGTGTTTTGCTTAGAGTAAGTGCTTCAGGAACAGTTCCCTTCTTGATCGGAAAGGGGAGCTGCGTTCTCCGGGTTCTCTGTGATCTGAGCTGAGAATGAAGGGCTGTCACACGTGCCAGTGGCACTCTGCTGTCAGAGCGGGCTGTGCCAACATCCCTGTATTGTGGGTCCACCAGTGGTTCCTTCACTTCTGCAATAAGTAATTTGGCTGTGAAATGCATGCGCTTAGGCTACCATTTTTTCTTCGTTAAGGTGTGTTAGGGTAGCACTTTTCAACTGGCAAGATCTTCCCCTGCTGAATAAGCAATGAGCCCTTATGTTTCTGTGCTGGAAGCCTTGAAGTGCGAGGAGGATTGAGAGGATTCTAGTTTGATCACAGGGAGGCATAGCTTAGATCTTCTTGGGCTTTCAGCCTCTGGTTTGTGGAGTAAGTATGTGGTCAGGCGACTCTGCGAAGGTAGATGAGGTTGACAGTTACAGTTGTCATTGGCTACTAACTAGGATTGCCTTTCTTCCCCCTCCTTCCACATCTGTAAAACAACTTCTCCAAAGAAATCATGGTCTTTGAATTTCATTACTGATGATACATTCTGTAATAGCTCCTGACACTACTTTCTCAACTGATAATTTAGTTAAGCTCTCTGCTGCACATGCTAATGCTTCAGTGTGGAGGCAGTGGGAAATTATTTAATGAAACTTAACACTGCTTTCATTTCATGGCTGTTAGTATTGAATATTAGTCATTACTGAGAATCATGCCTTGAACACTTCTTTCTTATCTGTACAAATTTGGCTATCACCTCTTTGAAATGCAGAAGCATCTTGGGTGGTAAATGAAGGCAGCTTTTATTCAGCTGTGCATCTTGAAAGTGCGTGTGACCTTAACAAACAAGAATTATTGCCGTTTCTGTGTCTTCTGTGGTAGTTTATCATAAAAGATGAAGTTTTAGTTGAAGTCTCATGGATGAACATCAGAACTGAAAAATTTAGAAGTGATTCTGATTTCTGTTTCTCACCAAAAATGTATGTGCTGATTCAGTCAAAGTTAAGAAACTTTATCTTGCAGTTGGGTCAGCAATACCCTCATCCTTCTAATCTCTATGAATTTATAAGAGCTGGGAAGAAGACCCAGGTCTTGCAAAGCTTTCTCTGTGCCTGTGTGTGTATACAGACTCCAGAAGTTCTTCTGCCTGTTCATATGAACAAAACTTTAAGTATAAGCACTTGAAAGATTTTCAAGACCAATAACATTTCCATTGTGGCTTGAAAAATCTGAATCATGTTTATTTTCTCCTTATACTCATCGGGTAGAGAAGATATGTTATTAATGTTATATTAATGTTATTTTAGTGAAAATCAATGCTTCTGATGTTCAGTTGAAAAGGACATTCCTGCCTCTTACAGCCACATTGCTCTCTCAGTCTAGAAAAACACTGTGTTTTGTGTTAGAATCTAGATCTATGAAAATAACAACCCTCAAACAGTTTTTAATACTAGGGAGATGCTTCATGACGCATCCTGCTTTGCTGTGGTTCTTTTTTCTTATAATCTTCCATTCCGAAGACTACATTTTCCAGTCAGACAAAATCAAATGGCTATCTGCTTGATGTTGATATATATTCCACCCAAATCACACGCAGCAGGCAGCATTACTTATTTATTTTCCGCATCTTGGATAACTTCTAAACTGTTTGGAGATTGCTAGGTCCTGATTTGTGCAATGGTGCTGTCAACTGCATTTTGCATGGCTTTGAGGGGCTGGACCAACACTAGCTCACCAGGAGGGATGAGGAACTCTGGAACATCAGGAGCTCCAGGAACATCTGGAGCATCAGGAACGTGCGCATTCAGGTGAAGTGTGTTGGAAGAGACTGTGCTTACAGCCTCCTGGATCAAAACATCAGTTGTGAAGGAGAGAGTGCCAGTCATCACTTGTTTGTATGGTTTGATATTCACGTTTTAAGGTTAATTCAATCTGTGCTTTTGTACAAAACCCATGACGCATGGGGCTTCCTAAGGAAGTGTTTACTGTAATGGCACTCTGCCACTTCAGCCAGCCAGCCGAGCCTGCCTGTATCGTAGCTTTTCATTATGCTTTCCCTCACATGCACTACCAATATAAACATGGAAACCCTTCGTTTGCTTTCTATTCTGTGGGTGTCTGGAGTAAACTTTCACTGTGGGTGACTGGGAAAGATGTTTTCTTACCCTTACAGCATCCGTTATGCCTCTGTGTGAAGTGGAATGTCTTCTCTATGTAAATGAGGACTCTCTGAATGTGCAGTGGACTTTCTGAGAGGGTAACAACTGAAAATGAGAAGAGATCGTCTCTTGTTATTTCTAAGGTCATTGCCAATCGAACTTTTAAACATGAATTATTTGTTAAATGATAAAAAGGTTTCCACAGAAGCATCACTGACTCCTGAGCCAGAATTTTCTTCACCCTGACAGAAACAGGTCCTCCCCTAAATTTTTTTTTTTTCAAGATGTTTTACCACTTCATGAGTCAGGTAGCAAACCTGATGTAAGAAAATCAAATCTCCTATCACTCAATTTCAGTTAATTTCTATTTGGAGTAAGATCTGACTTTCACCTCTTTTTTCTTTGTCCCCTTTGTGCTTCATAGAGCTGAGTTCAATGGAATTTACCCAATGAAATATTGAGAAATTAATTTCTGCTCAGACTAAATCAAAGGTTCAGAGACATCTTTTGGGTCATGCTGGTTTCCATGCCTGAGATCTTGCTTCTCCCTTGGGCTGTGCAGGGCGCTGCACACCCGTCAGCTTGCACACTGGAGATCCTGGCTTCCCAGCAGGCTGTTGGTATATCTTGTGGTGGTGTGAGATCCCTCAGGATAGGTAGAGATCTATAAATGTAAAATGTGATTTCTGCCGTATTACTTTAAAGGTCAGCCTGACGTATTTGCACAACAGGGTTGAGAGTGACTGTCTGCCTCAGACGGTTTGTGTGCCCAAATATTAATAGTGCTGATTAAATAAGGCTAGGGAAAGTATTTGTGCAAATATTGAACCTCCTATTATATTTATAATCTTATAGTAAAAGGAAAATTTAGGAGGAAAAATGGGCATATCTTCAATGTTATAGACTATATATAGTGACTTTTTAACAATTTCAAAGCAAAAACCCACCCTTGTGGAGTCAGACATCTGTAGGGGTAAAGCCAGTCTGTTTTTTCTGACCAATGTAGCACAAATTCAAATAGCCTAAAGAATTAAAATTCAGGCAGCTGAACCATAGCCCAAAGCAAATCAACAGCAAGACTATTAGGATTTCCTTTCTTCAAATGCCAGAAGCATTCAGGTTTTTTAGGGGGCGGAGAGAAGGAGGGAGGATCCTCATAGAGGGTTTAAAAGAATAAGAGGGTTAAAAAGCATCATGTCAGATTTTTCGAAGTGGCTGTGGGCACTTACATGCCTCAGAAATACATATTCAACAGTGAGTATCAGGGCTGGATGATTTATACAGGCCTGAAATCCCATTAATGCAGACATTACATATTACAAAATTCCCTTTCTGGATATAGATCAGCAAACTACAAGAACACCAGTAAATAATCAGCTGACCTTAGAAAAAGGGCAGGGATTAAACTCATCCATTGCTAACCAGCACATCTGTAGCAAATCCACAGAAAGAAGAAAAGAGGCAGAGGGAAGATAAACATTTTTATCATCTTGCACTTCTTCCTCATTCATTACTGAGCGTGTGAAGGGCGAGTATCGGTATCACAGCTGGAAGTAGAGAGAAATGACAAAGCAAAGGGCAACCTTTTCCTCTTTTTGAAATGGATCTGAGGCTTGCCAGGGAACTGGGATGTGTCTGGAGGTGCAGTGTAACTCCATGCAGCCCCATGGTGCTCCCCCAGGGAGCCGGTGGGTTGAACTCCACCCATTGCTGTGAATTCACAAGATCTCTACTCATCTTGAGGTCTGCCAGTGTTATGGCAGAGGATTTTGTCTTCTCCGAATTATTTTGTACCACGCATCCTCAACAGCACCCATCTCAGAAGCAGAGTCAATACCGGCATCTCTGTGTTCATCACCCTGCGTAACCCCACCAGCATGGGGCAGAGAGCACAGCGGAGGGGTGAACCGTGACAGAATACCTCATCTGCACCCAGGTTCCTCTCAGATGTCCAGGTCTGTACAACAAGAGACCAAAGGCTGTCAGGACTGGAAGGGAAAAAGGATGTAAATGGATCGCAGGAGGGTAAGAGCAGCTGCAGAGGAGGCTCCTTGCTCATGCAGGTAACTTCGGCAGGGGCTTGAGCTCTGCTTTTGCCACCTGTGCCTGGAGGAGGTGGCTTCCCCGAGACAGAGAGGATGAAGTGAGGATTTAACAATGTCCAATGTAACTTCATTAGTTTGGCCCCTTATAAAATCCAGTACAACTCATTTGGCTCTGGATATTCCTTTATAGACTGCTGTTCTTCTTTACTGCTGTAATAATTTTGCCCTTCTTGCTTACAATGAAACCTCTTTATTAGGACTTCATCATTTGTTTGTTTTCTTCACTAAGCATACCTCATAAGTATAGCAGCATATTGCAAAGTGTTCTTTTAAATAACCAGATCTATAGCCATCCCAGTAAATGAACTAGGAATGCTTTATGGGGCAAATCTTTGTTTTCATTGTGTTTTTCCAATTACTTTGTAATTCACAAGGTTCAGTAGCTCACAATGGGTCTCCCAGCCATTACTGCAAATTTGCACAGTTCTGGTGTAGGTAAAATTACAAGATAGAAAACTCCAGCAAGAAAAGTAACCATTTCACTTTCTCCCAAGCCTGCCTTCCCCTCAACTTTCTCCTGCCTCTCTGAAAGGTCTGTTTGCTTTTCGTTCTGCTCTGGCTACGAGGAATGAGTTTGTGTGTACTGCTGTTGGATGCTTCAGAGAGATTGATGGAAAAATCAAAGTGAGATGGGACTTGAAATGCCTCATTTCTGATCGCTGAGAGTCCTTTGCAGCTACTAGGAGGAACAGCCCCGTGACTTCTTGTGGACCTTCAAGAAACTGCGGCCTCTAGCACTACTGTCTCCAGCGGGAGAGGAGCCCAGCATCCCTGCACCTCCACTGTGCTGTGTATGTCAGAGGGATGCTGGCATAACATGCTTTGATCCTTTCTGGGAAACTCTGTACATCTAGGAGAAACAAGAAGTCTGTCTGTGTTTTTTTCTTCTCTTCTTTTCTCTCTATCGCCTCTCCCTGTTGCTCCCTCCTCCTCTATTCCCAGTCTCCTCCTCTGAGCTGTGTGTGCTGAGAACAAGCTGTGTGAACACCCCTCCTGCTGCTCCTGCACTGATTGTTACAACAACGAGAAGTAGCCCTGCAGTGAGATCATCAGGAACCACTTTATTTGCCAGAGGTAGATTACCACGGTTTAGCAAGGAAGTAAAAGTTTATTTGGAGGAGCAAACAACAGCACACAACAACTTTTATAAACCAGCTCAGGCTTGCTGATTCCTAAAGAAAAAGAGGTGAAACCCCACGAGACCTATTTCTGCACCCCAAACAGAGTGGACTTTCAAGAGTTCAGGTCCAAAGTACAGATTTGGACTTTATCTGTCTAGTGTTTGTGTGTGTCTGTCCATCCTTTCTCATCCCTCCTGACAGCATCAGCCAGTTTTAACAATATTTGATAGAGGGATAGGGACTCAGAGACACGGTTCCTAGAAGATTCACAGCAATACATGGACAGGGAATGCCCTCCTCCTGTCTAAGGTGAGGAGAAGATGGTGCAGAGCCAATTGTCATGGGATGCTGGAGAACCAGGTGGACTTTGTCAATGCCCCAGGCACGTGGAAAGCTTCCACTGAAGTTTGAACCTTCCCAGACCTCAGGGAATTTGGTAGACCTCCAGAGAAGGATGCTGCTTCTGGTTCTAGTTGTTACACAGATTTCAAAAACACTGTGTTTTCCAAATGAAATCAACACAACTTGCTGGGAGGTTTTATTGGCCTCTGTGGAATATCTGTGGAAGTAATCGATTGGAAAAGAGGGGGCCAGCTCACTGGCAAGGAGAGAGACTTTGAATGAGAGCGAGGGCAGCTGCATGGGAAACGCTGGATAATGGCAATGAAACATTTAAAATTGGTGAAAGAGAACTCCTCTGAATGGGGTCAAAGTGAAAATGGCTCAAAGTAGGGTGTATTTTATGTTGCAGTGCAAATAGATACTGAGAAGAAAAGATAACAGCAATGTTTTCCTCAAGGTTCAAAGGTAATTAGATCCAAGATAATGGCCAGGCAATAGCATTTCAATTCGGAGGAAATGCTGATGTCTTTTCTCACCCTGAGCTAGGGGGAACAGGCCCAAAAGTGAAATGCAGGAGAGGAAAGCCCCTGCCAAGCCTCCACATGGGCACAGCAGGTTGGATGCATCCTGCTGGAAATAGCGCTTGGGAGTCCAAGAAGAAGATGCCAGAAGAGAATGGGAATATTTTTTTCTATTTTTGTTTTATCACCACATTTTTCAGGAAGAACCAGAGGAAAGCCAGTGCAGAAAATCCTCAGAGGAATTTGGAAAAACATTTTGTGTTTCCAAAACTTGAAAAAGAATAAATGCATGAGATGAAAACTGACCTATTTCCCCTACTTGCATTTTGTCATGTCTAGAGTTTATGAAATCTTATCTAAGTGAGTGGTGCTAACTTGATTGTTACTAGTCCTCTTCACTAAAAAAGTAAACTTTTACAGACTTGGTGTGGAAACTTGACCAGAAACTGCTGATGAACCAGAATAAAAATGGGGGAAGCTGAATAAACACAAAACAACTGTGTTAAGTGCCTGACTCTGAAGGGCTATAAAATCTCTTTTGGAAAATTCAGCTGTGAGTTTAAGCATCAGGGTAGGTTTAAGTAACTCAGCTTATTTTACAGGTGTTTTAAAGCAGCCTGGAAAAGAGCAGAAGGATTGCTCAAACTGCTAAAAATCTCTAGTAGCAGTAATGCGCTGACTATCTCTTGTGCCAACTTTGGAACATAATATTAACATTACAGAACTAAACTGCTTTTCAACCTAAAGCAGAAGGCGCAGGTTGATCTGTGCCTGATGGGTAACACAGGAGCAAGCTGGCTTCTGGTCTCCAGAAAAGTCCCTCTGAGGTGTGGGGTAAGGGCTCTGTAGCCTCTCTTTTATATATACAGAAACATGAAATTCTGAGCAAAGGAAGAAGCTCACACGATAACCCTTTCTTTTTCTCTCTAAGGTTTTTGGTTCTCATTCATTCTTCGCTCCTTAGAGAGGGATATGTGTATTTACTAGAAGAAACTATGGCCCCTAATCACAGCAGCTCAGCTAGTGATAGTAAATGTGATAGCTGTACTCATGAGATGTCATTATTATTTACTACAGGCTCGCTGATAATGAAATGTTTGTGTAATAAGAAGCACTGAATCCCTTTCTGTTGTAGTAACCACTAACAGCTGCATGTTACAGGATATGAACAATTGTTCACATTATATGAAACTGAGTTCGAATACCTTTTTTGAACCACATTTATTTTAAGATAATATGGTTTTTCACTCAGCAATTCCACTGATTATCTTAAACATATGCTACATACTGTCAACCCAAAAGGTTAAATCCTGATTTATTCTTCCCTCAGGGGATGTCAGCGCTGAGATGCAATGTTTCATTAAAGTCCATTCCTGAACAAGCGGTTTAAATCCCTTTGCATATGTGAAATATGTACTGCTATTATGGGTTTGCAAAGGCCAGATCCTGAAATGTGAACGTATTTCTAGGGTTAGGCTTGTCTGAAAGAAAGCAGTTACCCTTGTTGGGTGTCAGCCCAGTCTCCAGCTCGTTATAACACAGTGCAAGCAGGATTTTCAAGGCTTCCTAAAGAAATTCAGCTGCCTGCTAATTATAACTCTAATTAATTTGAACAGCTTTCCTGACAGATTCAAGAGCTGTACAGACATCAGATAACTCACATGTGCATGTGTAGGGCTGCAGGTAACAGCTAAGAAGGTGCTGTTGTCCAAGAAGAATCACGATTCATCTCTTCGGCAGCACAGCCCACCTTAGCGTACAGTTTGCGTCTCAAGACAGCCTGTGGAGGTGAAGAGGATGTGTAAACCTGTGTCACGCAATCGCTTGGGTCTTCTGAAAAGGAATGTAAGCGTGATGGTAGTGCATTTAAAATGAGGGTGAAACTGCTATTGAAAAGATAGTCCAGTCATCATCAGTGTGTTGGTTGTAGCAGTATTTGGTTACAAGAAATGAAAAGACGCTCCATCTTGAACGTAATCCTATGTCTAGTTCTATCACAATTATTCTGTAAATTAAGTCTTTCAGATCTGGTCTGTTTTCTTCCTAAATGTTTTCTGCCTTAAGTTAAAAATATTATCCTGATGTGGAAAACGTACTGTGCTCTTCAACACACTATTCAAACCATTCCTTACCCTTTTAGTAAAAGGTAATTTACAGAAAATACCGTATTCTTTCTGTTCTTCATTTTATCACTGACAGATGGATAACAGAAATGTTCTGAGACAATCATGGTCCTTCTGGAGATGACATATGAGAAAGTGAGTGAGCAGCTCAATTCCTTCATGACGGATCTTCTCTGCAGGACCAAGAGGTGTAAATAAACTGCCTGGTGAAGGGTACTGACCAGACAGTCTATTTGAAACTATCTGCTGCTCAGTGTTAAGCATATCAAACAAAAATAGGTGCTTTCTATTCAGTCTGGAAGAGGAAGAATGACTGCTCCACCCCGTCCTGTGTTTGCAGTTTATATCTGTTCAGGGCCAAAGTGACATGAGCACAAACTCAACCAGGTTTGTTTTTATGAGTTATATGGGCACAGGCAGTTCTCTGGTGAAATAACTGCTCTTCAGCTATTTGTTTCATGTCTAATTTTCAAAATTTGCCTGTTCTTTCAGGACATCACTGCTGGAGTGCACATGAGGATGGTCTAGCTTCTAGTTATGAGCTAGGCTGTAACAGTTTAAAGAGCCCTTGCACATGTTCTGTTCTAAGCATTAAAGATACCAAATCCAGAGCTGGGCAGTGAAAGGTAAGGAGGACATGGGACATCTTAACGCTGTAAGATCAAGACAGATGCTGTGGTGCTGGAAAAGCATCCCCAGGTGTCTGTCCAAGGAACTGGACAGAGCCACTGTGCAGTCCTTAACTCTCCATGGATTATCGAAGCAAGATTCCCAGACAGATCTGTGTTTCAGGATTGTGATTGTGTCTAGAAAAAGACTTCTTGTCTGAAAAGTTGGGCATAAAACACAATCCCAGATGGTTAAAGGTGGTTTAGGAAGGTTCTTCGCTTGATGGTAGGATGCCCTGGGCAGTGCTCCAGACCAGGCTGTGCTCCTGCTAGAATGATCTGTGCAGCTGCATGCAGGATGGTTCCCTTGCTGGGTCAAGCTCTGTCCTCTAGCTCTGTGTGACACCATTGAGATTCAGAAGGTGGTATTTGTTGTTCTAAGAACAACATTTGGATTAGTATAAGCTAAAAAAAAGAGCAAAGAATATACTTGTACCAGCTCCCATTAGAGTTGGGAAAAGTATTCTTACAGGACTTTGAGGATGGATGTGCTTAGCTGCTGCTTAGTGATTTCTACATTGCTCTGTGCCTCAGTCTCCCCATTGGTAAATAGGTCTGGTCTCCTCTTTGATCTGTGTGTGAGCCTTTGATTACCCTCAGGTCCCACCTGCAGCTGAATTTGCAGCCTGACGTAGCCAGAGCTCTGATGGGAGCCGTTCAGGCAGCCCATGATTGATGCTGCTCTGCCTGACGGTGCTCCCAGTGCAGATGTGTACTCAGAAGCAAGGTCAGCTGCCACCAGGGAAACTACAGCTGATTTTCTGTTTTGATTCATTTACTGCCTTGTGGGTAGATTCAGCCTGGAGGGATAACTGATCTGTGTGGCACTGAGGTGCCACATAAGACAAAAGGATGGTTGGATGTTGTGCTTATGTGCGTTTGCGTAAGCAGGTCGGTGTATATCAGGGGGCTGCTTAGGTAACCAGCAGGTGTGGGAATGCAGTCTGTGCTCCTGGAAATTTCCGAGCTTTAAATTAAAATACCCTTGCACTATATGGCATTGAGTACTCAGTCATAACGCATGTGGCCTCACAGCTATTCTTTCCCCTGTGTGTGTGTTCTTTTGTTAAATTTGATTTATTTTCACACCAATTAATGCTGCTCTGAAAACATATGTGGGTGTGTAACAAAACAAGGGTGCCTGAAGAGGGTTGGGCCCCAGGTACTTAATTATATAGCTATGTACTCTTTTCTCAGGTTATGAACTCTTTTTTCTTCACACATGCTGGTGAATATTTTCATCTGGCGTATGTTGTTGCATTTCCTTTGACTTTAATGCAGCTGGAGTTTCTACTGGTGAAGTGTCTGCCCATGGCATTTTACATCGTAGTTTAATCCTTTTATATTCAACCTAATCAAACCTACTGATTTTCAAAACTGCCAAAAGGATTTACAAAGCCAAGTTTGTTTGAGGGAGGTGGGGACGAAGGCATCCTAGCACCTTGGGGCCAGTGAGTACTGAGGTCAGTGGAGATGCAGATGGATGGCGAACCCAGGTCATGGTGTTTAATCAGATGCCCTGCCTGCTGTTAAAAATCCCCTGACGAGCCTCTCTGGAGTTTTCACAATTCCATAATTTTGTAGGTTTCCCTCTAGGTTATTTGGAAAATGACTGCTCAATATTTTAAACGGTTTTGAAAACTGTACTCAACGCAGCCAAATATACTACTGTGAGACAGCTTGTTTTTAGAAGAAGAGCTAGGATTAGAAGATGGTGTAAGATTTGTCCCTGGAATGGACGCTGGAAGGTGTAAAACAGCGGTAGAAGAGATTTGGAGAGGTTACAGTGCTCCGCAGGGAAGCGGAGGGACACAGCAGTTCCCTCTCGCCGCTGCCCTGCCCTGTGGGTGATGGTTTGTGTCTGCAGGCGGTTGCTCCCACACCTTGGAGTTGGTGGGTGCTTGTGCAGAACCCCCAGTGCTGCTGTGAAACCAGGCAGCTCTGGCATCGTGTATACACCTGATTTACCAGGCCACCAGGGGTTTTGCTGGGACTTGAGTATGGTCAACAGGTCATGTTTGTGAGCATTGCTAGTTTTGTTGCAAAAGCAAAACCGTTGTGACTCTGGGTAATGCTTTGGAAACCTCTACTTGTACATGAAATCCCCGATGCAAAGCAGTTCAAAATTCTTTGCTTGTGTATATTCAGTGTCCTAGAAACCATTAAATCTCTTTCAGGTAGTGACAGGGGGTTAGCATATCTGCAGAGAGAGAAATTGCCAGTGGTTTAACAATAGATTAGATGATGCAAAAAGCTAAAGGTCTTCTCCATACGTTTGAACCTCCTAAAGCAGGTTGGAAGTTAAGATATCTAATCTAAAAAGGCCGGCACAACTGTTTAATAGCCTGAAGGCAAGGGTCAAAATTCAAAAGCTCCAGCATTATGAAGTTTCCAAACAAGATGAGGAAAAATCAGATCCCTCGGTGCCAGCAAACAAAGGTGGAGGACAGAGGAGATTCCTGTGAAGGAGTGTAAACCCTGTGCCTCAGCTACCAGAGGCATTGGGTTGTTTCACGTACCACTGACGTGTTCAAGAAAGAGAAATGAGGAGACCTGCAGGTTTTAGGGCTAGTAAGTGCTAAGGAAATGTGTTTAACCAATGCATCTGTTACAAAAATCATGCTGATTTCATCTAGAGTGGTGTCAATGAGTTGTGCACCATTATGATCTGTTAAAATAAGACCAAAACCAGGCTCTTTAATGTTTTCTGACCTATCTTGAGCTGTCTTCCTGGACTTCCTATCCCACCTATGCTTAGGTACAGATTTCCACCCATTTGTGAAGTTCTCAGTTGACCTGCTCTATAGAAATCAGATATTCAGCAAGTCCTAACTCTTTGGGGCTTTGAAGTTGGTTGGTGGTGGGTTTTTTTGGTTTTTGTTTTTTTTTTTTTTTTTTTTAATTTACAGAGTTCCCACTCAATCAAGTCTGTGTTAACACCTGGGAAGAGAATGAAACTGCTTTGGACTGCTTATTTTCATGTACCACCCAACGCTTCCCTCAAATCTGTAAGCTGGTTTAGTATTGTACCTCCTAAGCCATCAGTGTGTCTCAATACAATGCATCTCAGTGCAGCAAAAGAAGTCTTGTTCTATTTGGTAAGACCTGAGCCTATTGCAATTTGAACTAAAATTTCATGAGAAGGGTGTGTGTGTGTTTTTTTTTTTTTTTCCTACTGAACTGGGTCACTTTTCCCTTGTCATGCATAATCCTTTATTATTCCAGCAGAATTATTATACAGAGTGCATTTAATTTTCTACACATAATGAAGACAAGCACCCACAACAACTTGTGATGGCTCTTTGGAAAGTAAATATTTAATTTGTGAATGCATACATTTGTTCTTCATTAGAAGATACAGATCTAATTATTCCCTGAGTATTATAACAAAATTAAAGCAGCACAGTCACGGAGTCCTTGTAAAATGCATATGTAATTGCAACAAGGGAAGGGAAAAATTTCTTAGGGAGTGGCAATGTTTTACAGAACTCCTGTGATAAAGGAGATCCCATGTGTAGGATGAATTCTTGCAAGAATCTAGGCACAGGGGGTTAGGTTTTGTGAGCACCCACCCCATGGCTTAGAACAGCCTTTGCAAATGTTGCAGTGAATATTTTCACTTGGTTAAAAGTGAGTTATCAGTGATGTGGAAGTAGGCTTCCATCGAGATATTCTATTCAGTCATCGCGATACACACAGGTTTTGAAGTGTCTAGATCTCGGGATGTTATATAAGCGGGATAGAGTGATATAGCTCACTGCATCTGCAGAAGTGTCTCATGAAATGCAAAATGAATGGCCGAAAGAAATATTTTTACTAGGGGAAAAATGGAACTCCTGCATGTGTCATAAATTTTGCCAACAGAATTTTAAACGGGGATACTGGCTACAGATTTCAAGCCCCTCCCCTTCTCGAGCAGCAACTAAATCTTCCTTCATTTTCAATAAAGTCACGTTAAAACAACTCCTTTCCGCCACTAGTGCTGACACCCTGATTCCTGCTTTGCACTGACATGACTGGAGTATTTTCAAGGTCACTGCAGTCAGTAAAAACTCTTGTTGATGTCAGTTGAGATTTGGGTTTTCCTTGTCCTTTATTCGTGTTGTAAAGATTGTAGTGTTGGTGTAAAACAGCATTACACCTGGGACCTTGCATATATATATATACAAAAATCTCACGAGACATTTAGTCCTTTTTTCATGAAGGTGCAAAGAAGGTGTTACCAGAAAATTCTGATAGGCAAAGACCTTGCCAGGGTAGAGGAATGGGCTAACAAGAACATGATGACATTCCGTAAGGATGGACACGGCACGTCCTGCCTCTGGGACACATCACGGTCTGACAGGCTGGGGGAAGCTCTGCAGAAAGGACCGGAGGGTCCTGGGGTCTGTAAGTGGAATATGAGCAGTGTGTTTAAGGTGATGAGGCCGACTGTGTATTGGGCTGTTTGGGTAAGAGTGTAGCCTACAGATCAATCATTTCCCTCATCTCAACACTTGTGAGGTGGTTTCTCACAGTTGGAAAACTGTGGGTTTGGTGTATCCCAGTGCAAGGGAGAGGTCAACAGGTGAGAGGAAGTCCAGGAGAGCATCAGTGGGATGTTCAGGAGACTGGAGCACGTGGTGTATATCAGGAGAGGCTAAAAGAGTGCTGGGTTTGTTTACCTTGCAGAAGGTAAGCTAAGGGGGCATCTAACTGCTGTCTAACGGAAGGGGATTCTATAGAAGATCAAGTCAGACTCCTCAGCAGCATCTGCAAAATGACGAGGCACTGGTCACACGAGGGAAAATCCATCCTTCATTATATGGAAAAAAATTAATCAGAATAAGTGTTATGTATCACAGGAACAGATTTCCTGGAGAGGCTATGGGCTCTCCATCCTTGAAATCTGTCAGAACTGAGCTGGTCAAGGCCTTCAGCAACCTCCCTTAGCATCAAAGTTGTCCCTGCTTTGAGCAGGAGGCTGGGCTGGAGGCTTTCAGAGGTCCCTTCTCACCTCAATTATTCTCTGTTTTTATTTCAGAAAGTTGCTAGTACCTGTGAAATATGATCCTACCATAAAAATATGGCTGTTAGTATGGCACTCAATCCTACAGTAAATATGTTCCATGTGGATATATATATATAGTCCTGCCTGCTACCTTCAGTGAGAACAGAAAGTTCTTACTCACATAAGCTCCATACAGCTGCCAGCAGAGATGGTGAAAGAAAGCCTTTCCTTCCTTCACCTACAGCATCTCTCTGTGGATATTCATTGGCTCCAGCTCTACAGGCCCCGAGATATCTATGGATTTGTGTGAGTGTCTGAAAGGATCTAATTTAAAAAGAGAACTCTCTCTTCCAGGCAGTGCTGGTATCTGTGGGTGAGTTTGGTTGGCTTTCAGATCATGTGTTGATTCTGGGGCCAAGAATAAAAAGAGGGGGGGAAAAAAAAAAAAAGAAAAAAAAGTTCCCCATCTGTTCCTTCGGCTCCTTCTGTCCTTGGGGACGCACATGTGTCTCGTGTATTGGAGCCTCTCTAACAGCAGTATCAGGGGGTGGCTCCTTGGGGTCTGACCAGGGGCAGATGTAGGGGGGAGCTCACTCCTCTCCCTCTCAGCTCCCCCTTCCCCTCAATGCCCGCGTTCGGACAGGAGCAGGCACCCTGACTGCCCAGGGTAGCTGGCATGGCGGGGAGCTGGCTCAGCCAGCTGTATCCTGGTAGCCTTTGGGTTAAAATAAAAGGTAATTACTTGAACACCAAAGATTTCCTGCAGGTATTTGTAAGAACTCTTCCCTGATCATGTTTCTGGGTACAGAGCAGCAAGAAATTCTCAGGATGGTTTCATTTCGATGGGGATGAATTTTTTTTTTTTTTCCCTGACAGCATTTCTCTCTCAGCTATATTCTCTCTAATGAAATTGCCTATTCAGTGTTGGGTTTGTAATCTAAACTGAGTGCTATATAGATTAGCAGTTGTTGCTGCTTTATTATTGAAATGAGAGTCATGGGATCAATTTAACTGTTCCTTGCCTCATTATTTGCTTAAGACAATAGAGTCATCTCTGCAAATTCTATTGTTTTGTGGGTATTTTTAACTTAATTATCATAGATATTAGCAACAATCAACAAAGATTTCCTAGGTGCATGCACTTGCTCCTTGGAACACTAGTTTTATATAGACTTTGTACTTCTAACTTGCCTTCCTTTTTCTAGTCAAACCAGTCTGCTCTCAGAAAAAAAAGCAACCAAAATAACCCCGATCCAACCTATTTTGCAAAAACATTAATTTTCCTAGTAGTTTATTTTAAGAGTTGAAGGCATAGTGATGGTTGTGCCTTCTGTTATACATGTAGCTAAATATTCTGGCAATTGAGTCTGTGTAGGTATGATGGGGACTTTTTTGGGGGGTGGGTATTTCAAATAGTTCAGAATAAATCGAAATTCCTTTCAAGCGAGCTTTCAGTAAGGCCTGACTGACCCCAGGTTTGCATTTTTTTGCAACATCTAAGCTGAAGATAGAGCTGTTGCCCAAATATCTGCTCCCAGCTGCAGCTGGTTTGCTCCTTCCAGCCTGGCGGGGCAGTGTTCATAGATTCTGATCAGAGATTAGTGCCTCCGATAAAGTGACTTAGTGTTAGCTTCATATGACCTGAATTAAGATAAAAATCTAACCTACAGTATAGCCGACATAATTTTCTTTGAATCCTCCAGTATAATTTACTAGACTCCTAAGTCATAAACTTATCTATTGCTGATATTTGAATTAGTATTAGAGTAGGTGCCAAGGGGCAGCTCTCATTGTCCACTGGCTTTTGGATCCTGGCAAGAATTCATTCAAAGTTTGCTGGACAACTTTTTTGCAGAATATGTAAACAGAAGTCTACGATCAGTTGGAGCATAGCCGGATATCCCAGCAGAATAAAGAAATCGATCTGCAGTTCTGTTTATACTGCCCATCTTCCATTTAAAATGTAGCAGGAAAAAGGTCTTATTAACATTTCTTAAGAGTGCCAGTAAAAGCACTGGGCAGTCTCTTGCATTCGAAGTACTTAAAAGCCATTTTAATATCTAGTTTAATATAACATAAACATGTTTAGCTTGTGGTCAGCGTTTTACCAACCTTTTAGATTACTTCTGCCTACTTTAAACATAATCACTGGAAATCTCTTAAACTCCTTCCAAACGGCATCCCTCACAAGATAATATTCTAAGAAAAGAATTAAAATCTTTTAAGATAGGCGTAATTATCCTTATGTCACAGTCCTTCTTGTACCTGATTTCCTCTTCTGCTTTTCCCCTTCCTCCCAAAACAGGTAAGACAGTAGGAAAGCAGGACTACTTTTATATCCCTTTTAACAGATGGCAAACTAGTAAAAGGGGTAGAGAGAGCAATGGGGGCTCTATTTTAGCATTGCACCTCAAATCTTGTAGGATTTACACATTACCTAGGTGTTTGGGTGCTCTGCTGAATCTAGGCTTAAGTATTTACCCAAGGACGCAGAAAAGAATTTAAAATAAATACACAAATTTGGGTTCAATACCACTTGCATCAGAGTGTGCTCTTAATTCCTTTAGTTTCAGTTTATCTGTTCAAATTTTGGACGTTTTTCTGTAAAGGTGAGCTTTGGCATAAGTCCTTATCAAATGAAGCTTTCCTGAATTAATTTTTTTCATTGTCCAGACAGATGTTAGCCATATGCAGGAATAAAAAGGACATGTGAGGGTGTTTGGGTTTTCTTGGTTGGTTGTTTTTTTTTTTGGGGGGGGGGTGGGTGTTGGTTTTTTTTTAAGGTAAGATGGAGTGATGACAGAATATATACAAATGCCCAATACTGGATTTGATGGCTAAAATATATTAATCTGGAGTCAATTTTGGCTGTACCTGGCACCCATCAGATGACCAGCATAAGTGTTGCCAGGCAGGGGCTGCCATGGTGCAGTGCCAGGCGCGGTGGCATCCTCCTTCCACCCGGCAGATGCTGCGGCTCTGCCCACATCCTCCCTCTGCAGTCTTTCACCGCTCATTTGCACATTTCTCCATAATTTTGCCTGCAGTAGAGAGACTTTCTTCTTGAAAATAACAACAACCAGGATTTAATTAGGAGATTTAGCTTTCCTTTGATAAGACTGTGGCCGTAATAGAGTTTGCCTGTCTGCACAGTCCCAGCGGTGCAAACAGCAACTCCAATATATTTGCTTCTTTCGTATTATTTGACCAGCTAAAAACTCAAGCCAAGGATTTCTTGTATTGAAAGAATGCAAATTTTTTTTTTCCTCAATATTAGAGCGAAAAGATATACACATATCTGTAGGTGGTATTGAAATGAGCATTTGCTAGTGTATAGCTGCAGGAAATAAATTGCTCCCAAACGTTTATTATTTTTTTTTGCCATGCCAATCTAACATATCACAATTCTGAGAGACGCTAAAGAAAACTTTTCAAGTAGAAGCTCCCAGTGAGACAGTGGTGTCTGCACGAAATAACTGCGGACTCCTAAACTGAAAAAATATGTATGTTAGTCAATATGCCTCATCCAACAAGTGCCTCAGTAAATTAATATTCACCCTACCTGTGCAATTCTCACTACCCATGTACAGAATGGCTTTGTATCTCCCAAATCTTCTGGTGGAATAAGCTATTCATATCTCATGAAAGGCTGTTACCTTGCTGTGCTGGGCACAGATGTAGCCCTGGAGTAGATTAACAGAAACATTTAGGGTGTCTCCACTGTGTATCTTTCCTTTCTTCAGTCTTTTTGTTGTAGCTGTAACTCTTCTCTTGCAAATAAATGCCCTGCAAGTTATTAACATGTCTTCCATCATCTGGAGACGGTTTTTTCATCTAGACTCTGTGAGGCTGTCTGAAAGGAGCTCCAAAAGCTACATGTGGTGGGGAAAGGGTGGTCGCCTTTGCACATCGTAGACTATTGGAGGTGGAGTGTTTCAAGGGCAGAACACTGCAGCAGTGAGAATTTTTGGACCATTCATTCATACCTTGATTGGATTAGCATTGATTAAGGAGGTGATAGAAACCAGACTTTCTCTTCCAGACATAATTCAAACTATTATATTCACTGATTTGGATAAAAATTTTTGGTTTTTATAACAAATGGTCCCGTGTAAGAACCTGCCATTCAACTAGGAAATCTTTGTTTTAGAGCTCTAATTTCAACCCATGGTCTGAATGTAAAATAGGTATTTTTTGACACTGCCAATTTGATTTTATCTGCCACAAGTACAGATATCTCTAGAGTCCTTACTACAAATTCTTGTCAGCTTCTATCTTGCAACATCTGACAGTAAAGTCAACGGTTTCCTCCTGGTGGTGTTTTGAATACCACATTTTTTTACAGTACATATATTAGGACCATACAATGTGATATGTTGATGCCACCATCTGATAATATTTGATCAGTATGGATTTTTTCCCTTTTATGATAGACCTTTGTGTGAACTCAGAAAGAGCCTGCAGCAAGAACCTGACATGCAGTTGCTGTCCCACATGGCCAGAAATAGCAATCAGAGGTGATTGTGCTGTTTTCACCCAGCAGAAGTCAAGCTCCCAGAGGGAACACACAGGCTGGGTGCTAACACAACTGGTCCCGCTGGAGGAATGGGCTAAAGTTTGCTTCTTGTTAGAAATGCCTTACTGCAGACTCTCCTCCATTCTTAGGGTCTTCTCTGGTTGTGCTAGGGTGGCAGATTTTACATTTAACTAGTTGATGGAGTAGGGGACGATGACCCCTACTGATGATTTGGGTGCAGGTGTAATGAGATTAATAGTATGGGACAGCTGGGGTGGAAAGGCAGGTATGGTTACTGTCCATTAGCCAAACACGCCTCACCCTGATGAGAGGAGCTATTGCATGGGTTAGGGTTAGGGGTTAGGGTTAGATGGCTCCTACCAGAACCAAGGAAAACACGTCTGTCCTCTTAGTCCAGGTAGGTTGTAACGTGCTTTGGGATTTTCTGAGGTGAGAAGGATGCTTGTCACTGCTCGTCAGTGAGGAACGTCTTAGGAAGGAATTATCATCTGCCTGCTGTCTGAAGAGGGAGAAAACCAGTAAGATCTGGTAATAATGTAATGACTACAATTTCCGGTCACAAGTTTTCATCCAAACCTTGATTCAGCTGAGGAAACCATTAGGGACTATTTAACATGGCAGTGACTCTAATTACAGCATCTTCAATATTCAAGTGAAGCCCATGGCTGTCCTCCTACTTTTCTCCCATAGCAGCGTCATCACCAAGACGAAGTCTGTTCTCTCAGCTTTCCTGCAGTGAGCATCCCTCTGTCCTCAGTGATTTATGGATGGATCCATGTTCTGTGAGACAGAAGTTTGGCTCCTGTAATTTATCCATCTTAGACCATTGTCAGTCACCACAGTCTCAAGGCTCCTTCTGCAAGGACAGATGACTTGATCTTTGGTCTCATAAATATACTTGCTCACTGGAACTAGGTTATTCTGTCATAAAACCTTTCATCCCATTAATGAAGAGAGCATGATGCATGTCAAATAGACAGTAACTGGTATAAGGAAACTGGATACTGCAGCCTGGCCTGATAGGGAGCCTGCTTTACTTTCAGAACTATCATTGTAACAAATATTTATGGACTGATGGGATTTTGCTCCTGTTTCTAAGACTGAGGAGTAGGTGGCTGGTACAATCCTACCCATTTATTTTCAAATAGTTATTCAGCATGGGCAGAGTGGGATGGCTTCCTCAAAAGGGTATAGAAACATCCTTTGCTTGGGACTGCAGAGAAAGCTAAAAAAACAACAGCATGTTTGGTTTTGTCTGGCTCATTTATTTCTTACAGTTCCACTGTGCTTTTATGAAGGCAAGGTGAATTTAAATGCAAAGCAGCAGAGAAATCCACTGAGAGAAAGATAAAAGAGTCTGAAGCCATTACAGGCAAGTGGAATAATTGATGGTATGAATCTGAAGAGCATGTGAGGCTTAACAACATCTTGTCTTATTTTTGGGACAGTCATTTTCAATTGCCAACACTTGAGTGTGGCTGGGAGAGGGTACAGTAATTCAGCCTGCTGCCTCTGCTTACCAGGAGAGACAACTTCCAAAGGCTCAACAGCGAGGAATCCTTCAGAGGGCTCAGAGAGGACCCAGCTGCCCCAGGGCTTGAAGCTCTGCTTCTGACCTTACAGGTTATTTTTCACTGAGATCTAGTCTGTGGAGAAAGGCTCGGGTCTTCTCAGTGGTGCGTGCTCATTCAAATTTCTTCCATGTGTTAGAAACCAAAAGAAATATTTCTTGACAAGGGGATGGATGGATAAAGCGAAATGATTCTATAAATTTTTAATTTAGAGCCCTATATCAGTACCAACTGCCAATGTCTTAGTGCTTGTCTTCCCTCATGCCCACAGCTGCTTCGTACATGTAACTGGTAATTTGTGCATGTTCCTGACTGTCACCCTCCAGTACGCTGGCCGTCCAATGTTCATCTGTACCTCTTTACATATTGCAGGAAAGTTATTCCTACAAGTATGACATTGGGATATCAGATTAGTACAAATTGGTTGTAGATAGAACACTTTACTAGTGCGGAAGGTCTGGTCCCCTAACCTGAGCTGCTTAGATGCTTCACGGGTAATACCAGTGATTTTGCTATAGTGGAAAAGTACAACAGGAACAACATTAGAACTATTCCAAGTGACAACGAGCTGTGGTTCACTGCAAAATTTTCTGTTGCAGATCATAAAACACAAGTGAAGAAATGTTTTTCTCAAGTGATCATTCACTTTTTGCTGCTTATTTTTAACATTAAGAATCATTTTGGCCATGCTTAATAACATTGAATGATGTGTTTTTACATGCAGTGGGATAAGCTGCAAGAGATTCAAGCACTTAAGTGTGAACTGAAAAAATGGAGAGAAGCTGAGCCAACCAGTACTTTGCAAATCCACCTTATGATAATTAATACGTGACCCTGTTACTTCTCAGAGGAATCAGTCCAATTTTTCCATCCTGAGGGACAAAAAAATCTCCAGTCCAATTGACTGTTAGTGTGGATTGACCGAAACTTCGAAGAAAGAAAAATTTTATAATTGTCCATGAGAGAGCAAGAGCAGCTCTTATTCTGCATCTTAATGGCAGCATAAAATGACCAGCACTTCTGCAGCAGATTACAGGGTCACGTCTCCCGTTACTGGGGAGTGTGCAGAAGGCAGAATATGTAACTACAGGTACCACAGTGCTGCCTTCTCTGCTTCTCAAAATTCTTCTCCTGTGGTTAAATAAAGCTCTAAGGTGCTTTGGTTGTGCTATTCCCATCTGCTTTCATTGCCTTTTCTTTTTTTCCCCGCCCGAAGCAAGGGAATATGCTGAGCTGCAAATGCTCTTACTCATTGCATTTTTCCTTATCCCTGGAGTTATATGTTCATATCCAGCTTGCAAAAATAACCTGTTTTATTCTATTTCCAAGTCCTGCATGAGACAGTTCTTATTTTCCCTGTGCTGACTCCCTGTAGTTTTATCACATCTGGCTGCCCACCTATGTGCTTTGTCTCGGCTGTGAAGTTTTCCTTCTCTCGGAAATTGCAGAGCAGTTGTCTGCATCAGCTGAGAAATGATGGTCAGTGCAAAAGTCTCTTTGCGTTGAATTAATTGCAAACCTCACCATTAATTTCAGAGAAAGCACTACAGTGCCCTAACTTATCCTGGATGATATGGGGGATCGTTTCTTTCTGTGGTTGTCTCCAGTCAGTCAAAATAGACGATCGTATGCTCAGTACTCCCACCTCCACACACCTTATGTGTCTCATTTCACCACTCTTGCTCCCTGCGCTCTCTGAGGCTTTGCCAGGCTAGCCCATCTGCTGAGGAGGCTGCAGTCTGCACCTGCCACAGTAGAGAGCTGAGTTTAATTTCAACAGTAATCAGTGTTGGTCACTATTGCCATAAGGGATAGATTAAAAAACGTTGGACTTCAGTTGTAACAAAGCAGACTGAGGATGGATGTTTAGAAAAATACATCTTCCAGTACAAAAACATAGTGAAGCCCAGGGATATATGGTTAAGCGGTTGTGGAATTTTTTTTATAGGTTGGACAAGCATGTCTGAGGCCCACGGTGGCCGTAGGTGATGGTGTCTTTGAGCTGAAGGGTGGGCTGGCTGCCCCCGCTTGAGCAGCTCCCTGCTTTTCCATGGCTGTACAATCGTTTGGCTTCCAAAGGAACTGCTGTTACATCACTAGCCTTATTATCATTGCTTTATTACTTTCTGTTCAGAAACTGCAAAACTGAATTACTAAGCATCCCGTAACTCCACCACTCTTCACACAGCTCTGGTCTCTTTTGAACTCATCCAGAACCATCTACTCAGTCAGACGCATGCAGATGGATCCCTGGAGGATCCGCAGGACACATTTATGAGCAATTACCAATCATCTGAAAGGTTACAGAGCAGCAGCATTAATGTGAGCTGCTTTCTGTATTTATATCTAACACAAGACTAAGGAACATCTCTAGCAGACTGGAAAGCTCTCTAGCCCCCCACAGCTTCTCCCAGATGGATTATTTACTATCTAGCACCTAGTAGAGAAATGTGAGTTCATCCAACAGAGTCTCTCTTATGTCCACTTCTTAATCTTTCTCATTTAATCCATAAGGGTCTCAATCAGGATTGATCAAAATACTCAGTGAAACACTAGCCAGCATAGGGGATTTATTTTTGACCTATTTTATGACCTATTTTTTTCATTTGTACACTGCTAGAGAATTGCACCCTGTATGTAACACATGCAGAAATGTTTCCTGACTAATTTATACTAAAACTTCAGCCACTGGGCTGTCAAACACCACGTTCACTCTGGTTATTTGCTATTCACCGTGCAGAACTCTCCCACACAAGGCAGACAAGTGGCACATTTTCTCTCTGACCTGCAGGACAGTCTCATGAAGATGGCAGTCCTTCTACAGGACTTCTTAAGACCCTCTCCAGTAACCTCACGAGGAGCTGTACAAATGGACAATTGTCATCCAACACGGCAGTGACAGCACAGCAACCTTTGGTTGGTTGGTTAGAGGCATCAAAGCAGTTACAAACCTCAGCCAGAACAGAAAGTCAGGAAAAATGGAACTGTAACTCTTTGGATGGCTTTGAAAACCTTGCCTATTTTCAGTCAAATTTATGGAAGTATTTCTGTTATTTAACTGAAGTATCTTCTGTTTAGAGTAACAAGATATTTTTTTCCCATCACTGAACAGATCCTCTTCAACCCAGGGTACAAATTTCATCGCCTCATACTGGAGTTGGGGGTCCACTGATGGAGTGGCACAGAATATAGCTGAGAAAGCTGCAGACATAGTGACCCTTTAATTTAATTTTATATTTCAGCAATACATAAATATATCAAAAGAAGTACACCATTTCTATTGGTTTCTGGTTGCTTCTAAAATACAGTTCTGGGGGCTCTATTACTGACAGTCTATTCTAGATGTATTTTATGATGGGCACAACAACTGTTAAGATAGCAGTTAAATGCACTTACTATAAACTAAGTATTTCTTCCTGAGCAGTAAATAAATAAATAAATAAATCTTTTAATTCTTTGGCAAGGAGAAGAAATTTATCTGCAAAAGCCAACCCATAAACAAAGCGCTGTTGTCATTGTCAAGACCTCAGACAGGACAAAGGCATTAAGTGCCAGCAATACATCCTCACAGTGGGCAGCTGGCTGTTAATGCAACTTAATACATTTACTTTTCTATCTGTAGTACCCCTTTATATTCCACCTGGCAGAGACTGAAAATACAAGCTGAACTTTGGCTTCAGTTGGATGCAAAGATTCAGTCTGGATCTTTGTCTGAAATATCCTCTTTAGTGTGGAAACTGCTGCTATCCTGAGTAGAGAAAATCATGTAACAAAATTAATGAGTTTATGCCATTTCATGGGACTTCTCTAAAGCGAAGAGGTGTCTGTGGTTCTTGGAGCAGGACATACACACTGCTCAGTACGTGTTGCTCCACTCTGAGCTTGCTTCAATCCAGTTACCCTTCTTGTTTGCTCTTTACTTCTGCCAACTGCAGCAAAGTTGTCCAAATGGAAATTGCTTGTTTGGCTCTCTGGGACCAAAACCAAGTCCTCTTGGAAAGTTTCTATCCATCACTCTGTAGGCCTGGCACAAATTTGGAAGAATTTCTTGCATTGTAACCTTCTAATAACCTTTTCCAAAACTCAGAGGTTGCATCTGGCCTGAGCTTTAGAAAGAATTCAAGACAAAGCTTATTATGTACAGACTGTTAGGCTTCCCTTTAAAGCAACATGAAAAAAAAGAAGAAAAAGCTGAAGTTTCAGTTCTGTGACCAGCTCAGCGCTTCTGAGCGCCAGCTCAGTGGGTCTGCTCCAAGACCTCTGTTACCTCCTCCCTTCCTACCTGGAACACCTTGAGACTGCACATCCAGAAAGTGTTTGGGGAAATATTATGAAGAACAGGTGTTATGGAAATCTTACCTGGTAATTTTTTTTCTTTTTTTCTTTTTTTTTTTTTTTTTAAAATCACTCAAACCACAAACTGTGCAAGTATTTGCAACGGCAAAGTGAAACACATTTCAGAGCTGATTGTATTAATGGGAAGTAAATATATGATCCCTTTTCACAAGTAATCCTATTTCTTTCCCACATCTTATGAAGTCATTGATTCTTCAGAACTTCCCAAATGAATCCAGGGTAAAAGCGGTGCCTCGCAATGGGATTTGACACTATTTTTGCCAAAGCAAAAGCTCCCATTGTAAGCAGCAAAAACCTGGAGGGAATGTGCCAGCCAAAAGAGATTAAACATTCTTTGTATTGTACAAAAAAAGCGTTGTAAGGTTGATTACAATAAAAGCTTTCGAAAGTGACGGCGTTGGGTTCCTTCACCTTTTTCTCTCCCCCTTAAGCTGTTACACAGTTATAAAAAGAAATAACATTTCAGTAAAGTGCATGGTCATTCAGTGTTCAGAAGCTAGATAAAACATATATTCATTTTTTCATGGATCGAGAGCTTACTATGTTGGTCCCTGGGGGTGGGTTGAGGAGCTGAATATCTCACAGAAGGCTACGCTGCTGGATTGTAAATGGGAAAAACTGTCTTTAAAATACCCTGATACTCTTTTGAGATTGGCCAGGTTTATGTCAAAATTTTTAGTCTCTCCAGGAGGCAGCTTCATTAACGTCACAGCAATTTGATAGGGGTTAGAGGACTTGTGAAGAGTGTCTATTTATTTGTGACTTTTATTGGATTTTTTGTAATATGCCTAGTTTAAAGTCAGAACACCGAGAAACTTCCTAGCTATAGCCCATATTTACTCACTGGAATTTGAAAATCTTTCAAACATCTCCTAGCAGACAGAGTTAGTCAAAGCTCTGCTGAGATCTTGTAAATCAGTTCAAGCAGGCAGCCTGTCAGTGAGTAACACCTTGTTTTCCTGGGACAGACCAGTGAGATTGGATCCCATCCTCATGTTAGAAAATTGAGCATGGTGAAAAAGTGTGGAAATGAAAAGCATGGGTCACTCATTCTTTTTCTCTTCATTTTACTTCAAGAAATTCAATGAGATCGACTTTTGTTTATCTGGGGAATTCAAAGTAAAAGTCAGAAAATGTAAACTAAAATAGTAGTCTGCCCTTTTCAAATGAAATACATGACCTACAATTCCCATGCATCACCCACACACCTCGGGTTAATGCAGTTCTGCATTTATCCGGTTAGGAAAATAATGGGGCAACAAACAAGATCTCATCAAGCTGATAGACAAGGATGCATTTGATCTCAATTTTCTTAACAGAAAACCATTCTAATTGATACCAAGTCTTTCCCATTTTTGTGATAACTGCATTTTCTGTGAGCAAACCATTCTGATGAGAGAAATTTCCCAGCTATCTTTTTTTTTGGGGGAATAATTGGGTCATGATAATGTACTCCCCTGAAGAGAGACTGGAAAGATTAGGCATGCTTGTTTTGGAAAGGAGGGGGCACGATAAAAATGATGACTGCTTTATCTAAAGCACATCAGAAATATTTAATTGTGTTTTTATACAAGAGTGGGAAGATATTTGTTAAAATTAAGAGTTCAAACTCATAAAAGTGAAAGCAAATTTAGTAAGATTTGAGACTATTGTATGAATAGCAAGAATAGACAGAAGGGACAAAGGTGGCACTGAGCACCTCCAAGTCTCAAACTAGAGTATAAATGTTCCCAAACAGAAAGAAATACTGAAACAAACGTCTCTTTGTGCAAATGCCATAAAAACTATGGAATACCCCAAAGCTGTGGGCTTTTTGTACAGTTTTCTTTTTGGATGGGTTGAGCACTATCAAATAAATCCTTGTTTACTTAAGGAGGAAGCGGTTTCAACTGAATTGAGGCTGAATTTTCAAAAAAAACCTCACCGCGATTTCAAGGAATATAACCTCATATCTGCCTGTCAAAAAAATCAAACAAAGGAAGCTTCCCTTAAGTGTTTGTTTATAAGTGTTTTTTGTATTTCTGCTCTTCTTACTGGGAAGTTTGGAAAAGACATTTCTTTGGGATTTTGGTGAACGGCTACAGGTATCTGCTGCGAATAACAGTCTTTTCTCTGAACGTTACTTCTCAACAGTAAGGGGCCAATCTTACAGCACGCTGTGTACTTACAACAATTCCCAGCTTCCTTGACACCTTAACTTTCTCTCCAGGAGCAGAATCTACCTAATTTTAAATGCACAGTATCAGCCCAGACCCTACATAAACCAACCATATTCATGGACAGAGAAACGAAGAGGCCGGCTGGTTCATATTTCTGCTCCAAAGCAATCACTAATGATCCTCAAGTGTCTTCAGCCTTCTTGTTAACGGGGCTAGCTAATCTGAAAACATACACCTAAGCACTATACCTCTCTCGTTTGAATCAACACCCACCATTTTCCTGATGTAATCAGAGTTTTGGTTGTTTATTAATCCTTGCATTAGTACACAGACATCAGGGGTGCTTGATGGGACAGGCTATTTACTCCCTTCTTATTCCTGTTAAGGACAAATCCATCCCCCAGATTTTTAGGTTCTTGCTGAGTCCAACATCATTTTTAGCTGCTCCTCTCTTCCTTGTTATCCCACTTTGTTATTGCTAAACCCTTCACTCGAGCAGCAATAGGCAAAGATTTCTTTCACTATATGAAGCGCACTTCAGCTTTGATCATCAGCTCAGTATACATCACCTTGTGATCAAGGAGGTCAAAATTACCCTCTGGAGCCATGTGTTTATCAGGGATGCATCTACCTGTGTTTGAATATTGTCTCTTGCCAGGAAAGAGCATGAGAGCATTGCCTGAATCCCCAGAGCTGTTACGTATGGAGGTGTCCCCTGACAGTACCGGGGGTGTCTGTGCTGATGAAGAACTGGACACTCTGTTCGTTTCTGGACTGAGCACAGCAGATGTTCACTGCCGTGTTGGAGTGGGCTCCTGGGAGGGAGTACAACTCTTGGAGTGTAGAGTCTAATGGATAGTTTCTGTTCACTCCCTGGAAACCCTTCCAGGGGTTGGGAATCTTGCAGACTTTGGGCTACACAACCTTTCCTCCAATGCCTGTAGCACATAGACATAATGAGAGTCCTTCATAAATTCTTTCTTTGGGCCCCCTGAAGTGCTAAGGAATGGTATTTGACTTAAAACTGAGTAAAGGTCCAAAGCAAGTTCCAAAAGAATAGATAAGAGGGAGCCCTTGCATCGCCTCAGTACTGCCACAGGTGTCTCATCTCAACACCAGCTGATGGATTTAGTGATAACTGTGACCTCCTGAAGGAGGGAGCCTTAAATTTTCCCACAATATTATCAGCTTCAAGCATCAAAGTGGGAAGAAAGCAGTTGTGTTCCAGAGCTGGAACAGCACATTTTTCTAGAAGGTATGACCTAATGTAGAAAGTGTTCTTCCCCATATGTAGTTTAATTCAAGTTCTAATGTATTTTGTGTTTGTTTTCCAGAACTTAGGTTAAAACCACAAAGGACCTGCGAGCACCGAGTGATGACTGGGTCTTTCTTTGGACTGGTATTCAGCACAGTGCTGGTGGGGGTCCCTCTGACCTCTCAAAACGGCAGGGCCAGTGGGACCTGCTCCGTCGCTCCCTGCCTCTGCTCTGGATGGTGGTGGGAACAACAAAAATACAGCTTTAGGTTTTGCTTATTCTAGTTAAATTTAGTGTAATTTCAACATTGACTGTGGCTAGGAGGAGTTATTTCAGCAAATAATACTATTGCATGCCAATTGTTTTTAAGGCTGAGCCTCTGACCTAACACTTTAAGCAGAGCTTCTATTGATTTCAGCTGTGTAAGTTCAGGCTCTTCCTTCAGTCTATCCTGACTCCTGTGAAAAGGCTTAAATGTCCTCCTGGAGAGTATGAGATGTGTTTCTGTTTGGTTTCTTCCTGCCTGTGGTGCTGTTTCCCAGAGGGGAAAGCACAGCTGAACCTGCTCAGGGCCAAACCCTGCCTTGCTGGAAGGAAACGGAGGGAGCACGTGAGCAATAATGAGTTCATGTGGGGCTTAGAAAGAGGGAAGTCAAGGCAGACAGTGGCTGTCGTGAACTTAGAAAGAGTTCTTACCAAGTGGTAGTAGGTAAACTGGAATTATTTAAGGTTATACGGGTGTACTTTAAGGAAGGAAAGTGAATGGAAGCTTAGCTCATTGCCACATGCCCTGGTGTGGGCACTCCGACAGGCTGGCTGTGATGGCTGGGTGAGGCAAACCAGCACCTGTAATGTACTCTGAAGCATTTTTTTCTGACTTGTGACCTTTATGTTGTTAACCTTTGCTGCTAGTGGCTTTATTCATGCTTCTGAGAGCTGCTATGTAGGCTTGGCTGATGCAGCAGCCTCAATATTTGTCCGTTATGGTTTGTGTCGTCCCATCCACGCTATGGCAAACTGCATTTGAAGAAAACTTTTTGATAATTTTCCCTCTAAATATCACTTTTCTGGTTTATTACTGATTGAAGAGGGGATTTGTTCCTGAAGTTTTCCATTATCAGTTCTCTGTGGATGAATCCAAGCTGCACGCTCTCTGGACAACTGCCAAGGTATTTATCTGTTTCTTATTGGAGCTCTGGCTGGGATTCCTTTCTGATATTGCAGTAGAGTAAATAACATTTGTAATTCTCTTTCAGTCCAGCAAAGTGTATCAGTAGCATACTTTTGCAGGTTTTCCTTGCTGCTGCAAACAGTGCCTGGTTCCCTGTGGAGTTGGTGTGGGTCCAGGATAGAAACCCTGTGGTGCTTTTAAAATGCTTCACTGTGAATCTTTGCAGTTATGTGATTGTGACATCCCGCTGGGTCTCTGTTGGAGCGTAATTCTGCAAGCTTCTGCTTTGAAGGCTGTGGCAGGTCATGGAGTATTCCTTCCCATGCGCTTGTTCTTAACCCCGTGGCATGTCTCTGGTCATAAACTGTACTTGGAGTTTAATCTGGCTGGAAAAGAAGCTGCCGAAAGTAGTGGTCATTTGTTAAATCCCCGTCCTTAATCTGTTGTCCAGTTCAGTTCAGCACGCATCTGAAGAAACATCTGGATTGCAGCCTGTGGGTGGCTGGGAGCGTGTGGCAGGAGGGGGTGTGGAGGGAGGAGCTGTTTCAAAGCAAGGCTGCCAGTGAAGGAAATTCTCAGAAAATAGGAGCTTAGCTGAAGTGGATTTAGCTCTAAATATACGGAAAGCAAAGCAGAATTTTTTTTTTAATTTTTTATTTATTTTTTTTTCTTTTTAGGTCTGCTTCTGAACCTTTGAGAGTGTAGGCACTTGACACATAATAATGGGGGAGCAAGAGGAGACTCTAGGCTTGCTGGAAGCTTGGCTAGTACCCATACCCTACGGTGTGGATATTAGCCACATGCTCGCACTGGTGCGGATTGACTAGCCTTCCTCCTGTGGGTCTCTGTGGGAAGGACCTCACAACCTCTCCTGATCAAACCTTTTATGTTTGTTTGTTTTTTTTTTTTCTTTTTTAAATATCTCTTTTCCTTGGTACCATTTATGTTAAATCCAAAGCAAATGGTACCAATCTGCAGATTTCTAGAAGGAATTAATTATTGTTTTTTCTGAATAGCTCTTTTCTGCCAACATGCAATGATACCGTTTCCAGAAGGTGCTGGAAAGCTCTGGTTCCATGTTATGATTTTTTTTCCCATTGCATAGCCATTAGTACTTGCCATTATTTGCCTTAGAGCCTGTAATGTATTGTGGCACACTGAGGGACTGGTGTTCCTGTGTTGCAATGCGGTGTTTCTTTTAGATATATGAAGATTTTAGCTGTAAATATGGCTATAGGGTATATTTGTGTAAACTTAATTACAGAGTGTCCAGTTACAGGCACAGATATGCTGTATTTTCTGAAAATCCTTAGAGGTTTAACCTATGGCTACTCTATCTGACTGTTTCAGACTTTTGACTCGGATTGCCCTCTCCTCTGTAGCAGAGTCATGAACTCAAAGGATCGCAGTTTTTACATTGTCGTAGTGTTTGGATGCAGGCTGCATCCAGAGGATGGAAAATCTGCCAGTAGGTGAGAGCTTTGTGTAAAACTGCTTGCAGTGAGGTCTGGGCTATTTATAGTGGTGCCCTGCGTAGCACCTCCTCCCATCTTCGTCAGGGGCCAAATGTAGAAGGGCTTTTTGTGGAGAAAGGGAGACCATCAGGGAGAACTTCATTCCCTGGAGAATTACTGTCCAGATTCAGGATGTATCTCCCGATGCACCAACCTTTTCAGCTTCTTCAATCACAAACTCACTTTGACAGTCTCTATTGCCACCCAAATCATCCAATGAATCAGCATTTGCTTTCTCTGGTATTTTCCTGGTGAAACACATTTTTCTTTAGCGACTCAGCAAGCAGTGCTGGTTATGATGGATGGAGGCGTAACTGTAACCGTCCATGTATGCCGACACTTAATCGATGACAGACCAGTCAAGCAAGACCACCAAAGGGGCAGTCGTTCACATCGGCACAAACCGATCGTGCTGTCAGTTAACACGTCCTCGAGATCACGCAGATAGTGTCGCCTTGAAAGTAAGTTCACTGAGGCTCGGATCCCTCTCTCCTTCTGAAGTTAGCTTGATGCATTTTTATCACATTTGCCTGTGAGTGAGGATTTCCATAAATTTGCCTGGAGGGTGTTTTGGTCTTACTTGTTGTGAGACATGTTATCATCTGCTTGGTGAAATCCTACGTGGCAACAGTATCACAACAAATGCAGCACTTCTGATGGAAAATTGTTTGAATGGTCTTGTACTGTTATTGAATCTTTAAACTGAATAAGTTTTTTCTTTTAATAATGGCATAGAAAGAAATGTGGATAAACGTGTTTGTTTGGGGGGACAGCTTGAGTCGGCTGAGCGGGAGTACTTGGATTTTTTTTCTATGTCACAAGTGCTGTGTGATTGCTCTGAATATCTGGAGTTGCTGTTTTAACAGAGACTGGGCAATGCATGGAGGCTAAAATGAAGGCACTGCCCGGCTGTAACTGTACAAACTCATTACCATTTATTACTCTTCCCAAGAGGTTTTCAGTGGGAAATTAATCTCCCTGTTCTGCTTAATTAATGCCTGTAGGTGCCCTGTGGGCTGGTGACATGCGTGTCCGTAGCTGCAGCCTGGGAGCCGTGCAGCACTCGGTGTGCCCACAGCTACAGGACCTGCTGTCGGCTCCCAGCATCACATCAGGTGTGCTTTGTCCCTGGGGCTGTGAGTGTGAGAAGTGTGTCATCTTGGACGTAATTCAGATAAGGCTGAATGTATTTAAATATAGGTTTTAATGAGGAGAAAAAAAAAAATCCATTTGCTTAAATACTTAAGGTGTGGGGTTGTGGTTTTTTTTTCTTCAAATATTTAAGGACAGTAGATGATAACATTGATTTTCATGAGACTGGATAACACAGAGGGCCTTCAGAGAGAGGTTAGGTGTTAGAAATATCTTCTTTCCTATGGTGCAAGCAGTGATAGCAAGCTTTAAACATGACAGTTGTTCCTCAAGAACTCAGGGTCTTTAAATAAGAGTATTGATGAACTTCATCAATAAAGTGCAGGGGTGTCTGGGAAGAGCTTAGGGTAGAGAAGTTTCTCGTTTATTCCGTTTCTCTAATTTACCTTAAATCTGGCCTCAACTGATATATGGTCTGTAGAATAAGTAAGTTAAAAGAAGCTAAACGGTTATGTGTGCAATGGATGTATAAAGACTTAATACTCTATGTAAACTAGGATGATATTAATGCTGTGCTGAGATGCAGACTTTGGAATGTAGGTGCCACATCTACAGTTGCGCACAAGAAAAAATATAAAATGGTCTAACATAAGCTGAAATGTAGGATGCTGTAGCTTATCTCTGAGTTCATACTTACTAAACATGTTTTTGACAAGTCAGGTTTTTGTTTTTTTTTTTTTTTCAATACAGAACATTCACCTTACTGATTTTCTTATATTATTCAGTTGACATGGACAACCAAAATAATCTCAACATATAGAAACTGTGTTTCATGAGTAAATACACTCTGCCTAGGACTAGTAGACTGTTCAGCACAACATTTGAGGTACCAAATCCTGTATTTATTCATTTTCTTTGCGTTTTTGACTCCTACAAGTTTTTCTGTAAGGGCACCTATGTCTGCAGCCTTGGTCCGTACTGATGCAAAACCCTAAAGAATTCAGATAAGTTCATCTTATGTAAGGATCTGAGGCACAACAGAATATGAGAAGGATTTATGGCTTACAGAGCTATCGTATGTCCCACTGAACTCACAGTTCACTGTTGTGAATCTAGCTAGGAGATGTAAATTAATTCCAGCCATGAGATGTAATATATCCATGCAGAGTGCCAGGGCTTTATCTCCCCTGAGTGCCCTACTGTAGTTGTTTTTGAGAAAGATCATGTAAAAGACAAAACATTGCCTCCTCTCCTGCAGTGCTATCTGATCCTGAGCCTTTCTACTAAACTCTATACTCCGGAGTCCTGTGGCTCTGAAAGAAAGGAAGAATAAGCTAATAAATATCCTTATATCCCTTTTACCTTAAACATAAAATCCTATTTTAATGTTCAGGTAACAGTTACTGAAAATATTATTTCCATTCCAACATTCTTAATAAACATGGATAAGGGAAATAAGGTAGAGAATGAGTACAGTGTTTGTAAGGAGAACTCTCCCTGCTTTCGTTGTACCTAAAGACTAAGCTCTTATTTCAGATGGCTTTTGTCTTATTCCATAAAGAAGTCTTAAATCATTACAGTCCTTGTCATCGCAGTTGAAGGATCTCTGAGCTAGGAATGGCAAAATACACTACGTACTATGAAAATGTGCCTGTTGTATGTTTTTAATATAAAAAGTGGCTGACATTCATGATTTGAAATGCTTTCACCACATCTGCATATTGCTGAGTGCTGAGATGGGAGGATTTTTTATTTGTAATTTATATTTCATAACCTGTTTAGTTTGCCTTTTTCCCCAGATTATTTGTAGTAAAAATCAGCCAGCTGCACATTAAAAGCATAATCTCTCTGACAAAGCAGTACAAAATAAGGGCAGGATCGGAGTTATGATCACAAGTGCAGGTGAGTTCAGAGGAACCTAAGTGTCTCTATCAAGTGTAAAAAATTAGCATTCCAGTTAACTGCAAGATAAGAAAACCTCTCAGAATTCATTGCAGCAATAAACCTGTACACCTGTGGGTGGCATTATTGCCCTTCTTTTCACTTCATTGTGCAGGGTGAAAAAGCAATGGCCAAACTGCAGCAGCAAGTACTGGTACAAATGGAAATGAATGATGCATAGAAGTTCTGTTTCTGACAAATTTCCTTCTTTGCAACAGGAGGATTTTGCAGAGAAAAAGACTGGTTATGACTACGTTCTGCTTTAGTTTCTGACTGGTTATTAAAAGCTGCATGAGTGAGTACAGCGGTCTGGAGCCGCTCATGAAAGCTATTTGTGCTGGCAAAAAGCAGCGGAATACCTATATTAAAAAAAAATAAATAAATATACACCTAGGTGTCTTTAAAACCTATTTACTTCTAAAATAGATCCCAAAAGTTATGTATTCCAAGCAGCATTCCTATGATCAGATACATCTAAGTCATAGACCTCCCTCTCCGGCCTCCTTAACCCCCTGCTGGTTTGGGTGCCCTGAGAGCATCACCTCTCCTGCCCTCCTTCCACCACTGCGAGGGGTTTCCCCAGGACTCTTCCCCCACCTACTCCTCTCTTTGACTCAGACTTTGCATTTAGGTAACGCCATTTTCAAGCATAAATTCCACTCCATCTCTTAGCTGACGTTTCCCACTATCTGACCCATGTTCAAGAGAACATCTAGGTTTCTCTGACACCTTTTCAGAGCTATCTAGTTACCAACTCCAGCTCCATGTAGCTCCAGACAGATTAATTTTTACTCCTACCCTGCTGCTGCTTTACTAGACCAGTAAGGATAAAATCCTATCTGTTAGGTTGGAGCACTGATCCTGACTGAGACTTTTCTGTAGATGCTTTTATTTGGCCAATGTCTAAATCTTGCCGATTCTTTCTGCAAAACACTTTCTTTTCCATATTCATATACATAAACAAGTCCTGAAATGCAGCTTTAATTACTGTAGCAACTGTTTTTCTCATCTTGGTAACTGTGGTCTGTCTTTCTTCCTTCCTTGTAGCCACTGAGAAGCTTCTAGAAAGGTGGTTTCCTTCGCCTGTCCCTTCAGCCATGTCACCAGCTCTCTTTGTACTCTGTCACCGCTTCCCTCTTCCCAGTCACATCAGGAATAAGCTGATAATAAGGAATAAGGAATCCTGTTCTCATGTGCAGGATTGCTCATGGCCTCTTCTCCTCCCTGCTATCCTCTTTATTACTCTTGAGTTACCAGCTCTCACCTGGCCCCTGCTAAAACCTTTAATAGCAGAGCTACTGAATACTGAGAGATGTATCTTGAAGGTTTTCCTAAGCTTAGCAGAAGCTCCCTATAACCAAACCCACCTCCTGGCCTGTTCTCTAGTTCCTCCATAAAAGTTTTCCTGCAGCACTTGGCGATGGGTGGGCAGCTGAAATGCTGAGGGTTCCCTGTCCCGCAGACCTGCATGGGTGTCGTTCCCCCGTCTGCCTGGGTTATGGCCTCTCTGTCTATCCCCTCACAGGGTTTAATACGTGTCTCACTGTGCTATTTTTATGTTCTTTGCTTATTTGTCACTTTGAAGAATGGGATTCTGGGTCAGATATAAGGTTTTGAGGTGCTGCAGTAATAAGATGATTAACTGTAGGTCTGTATTTCTGACACCGTGTGTAGATGGTAGCTTTCATTTTACTGATGCATTCCTCAATAGACTGCCGTGGCCAAACTCTGCTCTTGGCTTTGTGGACGTGACCTACCAATTTCAGTGATAGCAGGGGACTGTTAGCAGGAATATTGCAGTCTTGTTGCTGTTATTTCACTATCAAGGCAAGTTATGGTGCAGTGAGATAATAAGAGTGGACAGGTTTTAGCTGTGTTTACAATGACTACATTTAAGAATAACTCAAAAACATTGGCACTGCTGGAAAAAAAGGTATAAAAAAATCATATTTGATTGTTTGTGAAGGGGAATGTGATTTCATATCTTTTGTTGACATTAAACTTGAAAAAAAAAAGTATAGGTTCTCTTGCCAGTAATTAAAATTACCATCTAAATTTTTTTTTTTGTCAGACTATTTTCTTTAAAGTTGATCTTTAGATCTTGGATTGGTATTTAGGAGGAAGAAGGGAGAATTCTGAACACAGTGTGATATATTCTACCAGGGGATATCACAAGCTTTCACTTTGATAAACCAAAAGAGATGGCAATCTCAGCAAAAATTTCTCATCTGTGTACTAAATTCCATCTTTTTTATTTCTTTTTCTTAAATGCTTAAGGCTGCATTCAACTTTTTTTATTACTAAAATAGGATAAAGTTAAATCCTGACCTAGAGCCCATTGAAATCTATGATTATTTCCAGTGGCCACAGGGGTTTTTGAAAGACTTTTGCATGAGGATTTCTTCCACCTAGCTTTAGGTGCTTAACTGAGGTACTTGAACTTGGAGCACACTACAGATGTTCCCCTATCGATAATGAGATGGTGGGTTTCAGCAGGCCATTGATGTCCTGTGTGGGCTCAGTTGTCCTCTGGAGCTGCCCGTCTCTGTTCATTGATTAACTCTTTTCAGTGATTAAGCTCTTTAGGTCCCTGAAGTGAGATGATACCAGAGTGAAACTATGGTGTGAATTACCCAGACAGTGCTAGGTACCAGAGGGGTACTCCTGCTGAGTAGTTACACATTTAACCCATAAAAGTTTTTAAAGCAGTGAAGAATCTGCTGATGTGGATGCTGCAAACTAGGTTTGGTGTGGGCATGGATGTTACAGGCTTCCTCCTATCTTCTTGCCTACAGGTTTGGTTCAGCATTTGAAATGAAGCTGTTGGGAAGTCTCTCCACCCACTTGCATCTCGCAGTTCAGACTCTTTCTTTTAATACCCATATCTCCAACAATCAGGGCAAGCCTTGTGATTATCTTGAGAGGAGAAAAAAAACAACCACCAGGCTCTCAATATGTTAATTTCCTTTTTTTTTTTTTTTTTTTTTTGGTACCTGAACACACGGTTTTGAGTTCCTGTGTAGGCTTTTTGATACTGTACTGTTACTTTTCTCCACCACCTACCAAAAAGCAATGTCTCACACCAACCAGAAACATTGGATCTCAATGGCTGGGGATATTCAGTCTTGAACATCTCGTTTGTGCTGCCTGAGCCTGAAGTACCTTCAGCTTTGGAGGGGGTAAGAAAAGGCTGCATTACAGCTTCCCCTGCGGTTGTTTTGAAAAACTTTTACATTTTCTTTCCTACATTTCAAGGCTGGAAAAAATTGGCTCTGAAGTATAAATCAAAGTCTTAAGCTCCCAGCCTTAGGAAAGAAAGATGCTATAATAAACAAAGCTGTATGAAATGAAGGATTGTGAGAGGCTCAGAGGTCTGTCTTTCCTGCTATAAAACCTTCTTTACTCCTGTGACTCCTACGTGGACTCTCTACTCCTCCATTTTTCCTCATTGCTTCAATGCTTCATATCTTTCCTTAAGTCTCACCCCCTCAGGTTTGGGCTCAATTTGTCACCGTCCTTGCGTTGTCTTCACAGCAATGATTTCTCATTTTGATTTATTTAGTACTTTGCAAACCTCTGTATGAGAACAAAATAACAAAGTAATGACAAGGTGGTGATAAATTGGGTTATTTCTTTTCAGGAGTCTGATTCTCATTTTGGTAGACTGACGCTGCTTCATGGCAATGAACGCTGTCGTTGCTCTCTTCCATTTTCTAAATCTACAAGTAACAGTGCTTGAGGGATGCTAGATGAAGTAATCCCTCTGGAGAACAGCTCTGTGCTTTGCACAAGCTTAGGTCTGTTACAGCCCTGGTTCCAGAGCACAGAGGAGTCATTATCAAACTCTTAGGAGAAATCTGAAGTAATTTTGTACTACGAAGGTATTGCAAGTGTCTTTTCTGAAACCTGCATCAGGGGCATGGATGTTCCTAAAATGAAACAGAAACAGCCAGTGGTGCCAGTAGCAAAATAAGAATGTGGCTTCATGTCCTAGCTAAACCCTGCGGCAAATCTCTGAGATTTATGTCAAACTTACTGGAACATGTGTCAGGATCCAGAGACTGAATCCATGAGGTTGTCAGGTCTCTGTGCATGTCCAGAGAGTCCTTGTTGTAAACTCTTTGCTGTCAGTTTTGTGGGTGAGATTTAATGGCTGTCTGTGGTGTTAATGACTGAATTATTTCTGCTCCAGCATTTTATTTCATGTTATTTTATGACTTTCCAGTTGGGTAGATCCAGTACCAGTGGGGTGCAATATATCAAGCGCATCAGGAATCCTACATTACTACTTCAGACCCGCTGAAGCCATATATCTCTGTGTTTATTGGACTTTCCAGTTGAGACCTCAGACATAAAAGTGTTAGACTGCTGAGATGCTGCACGATGTAAATAGCTCAATAAGCTACAGAAGACACAATCTTTAAATTGCTAATGGAAGAGCAACGTGCCCTTTCATTGAAGGGGCTCACTTCTTGAGCCCACAATGTGGTGGTTGATCCCCAGAACCATGTAATTAATGAAATGCACCGAACTTACTGCCACCTTAAGATCTCAAGGTCTTCAGCAAGGGATTAATCTGCAAATGCAGATTTTTTTAACTAGTCTTCTTATTAAAGTGACCAAGTCGATGTCTTTGGGACTACAGCAAAAACACGTGGCTTGTGTTTTCTTTCGATTCCGCTAGGACTTGTCATGGCATAAGGCACTAGGAAGCACGGGTAAGGTGGAGAGGCTAAAACCAGCTAGTGGAGCCTGAGATAAACCCAGAATGATTAAAATAATACTGTCATCTTAAAAAGTCCATTTGTGTTAAAACATCTGATTAAACAAACTTGGAATATTCAGCCTCCGCACATAAAATCAGATAAGTAACAGGTACCTTAAACATGTATTCCAGTAATTTTCTCTTATGATTTGTATTCTAAGAGGAAAGAGAACAAAATTTTAGACCGATATATAAATAAATAAATGAAAGAAAAGATCAGCAGCACTTGAACTCCAGTGATGGGGGCACGGTTTTCCCACGAGGTAGTCTGATCTCTGGTCATGGTTTTGTCACAAGGTTTGTAATTCTGGCCAATTCTTTCCCTTCTGTATTTTTCCTCTCTGTGCAAGGCCTTGAGGGCAAAGTGTAGACTCAGTTATGCTTGGCACTCTATCTCCTCTGGGAACCCCAGAGGCTGTTTAAACAAACAAACAAAACTGAAACAAAATACCAGTTAGAAAAGGAAATTATTTACAGGAAAAGGAGAGGAAGGAGGGGAAAAAAAAATTCCCTAAATTTATGTTGCTCTCAGTGATCCACAAAGGTGAGACTTACCTTTATGCTGATGTTTCTTTGTACCGATATTAACCTTTAAGGCACAGGCACTGTTTAAGGCTTCAGTATAGAGTATCCAAGAAAACAGAGATTACAAGTAGTATTGCAATCTGGTGGTTCATTGGTTCAAGCTTTCAGAGCCACTGATTTACGGAACCCAATCTGGCGTTTTACAACAGGTTGAGTGCCAACGTGGCATGACCTGTGCTCACATAACAAATGCACTGCCCTTTGCGTTTCTGTTGTAGCTGTTTAGGTTATCACTTCCTCCTTCTTTACTCATCAGTCTTAGTAGTCCCTTGGGCCTTCCCATCCATGTACATTCAGTCCATGGGAATATGATTACCTTCTTCACCTTTAGAGGCAGACAATATGGTACACTGCTGCTAAATATGTCATTGTCACCTTAGACTCTAACTCATCATTTATTTAATGTAAATTATTTAATATTTTACAATGCAACAATTTAATGCGAAAGGTGTTTGCAGCACTAATACTTACTGACTTATTTCTGGCATTGAGAGGCCATGCAATAAAACTTCACCTGTGATTTCCACTTAGGGGAATTACCAACAGCGGCGTTTTATCTTATTCAGTCTTTTATTGAAAGCAAAATCTGCATTTGATGCACAAATTTAAGATTTAATTATGTACTATAACACTCCTGTATGAAGGTACAATGACTTATTTGTAGCAGGATGGGACCAAAAGTAGGGAAATTCTTCCAAAGGACTAGTTTCCTAGCAGTTTCTTTGCCAGGGTGTTTCCTAGGAGGGATAATATCCTTCTTGATCAAATGATAGTCTCAATTGCTAAAGCACAGACAGTGAATTCTTAGGTAGGTGCTTTATAGCAGGTGAAGACCTGGTGTCTGACTGGCGATGAATGTCAAGAACCTATCTGGAACAGATAAAGCTTTTTTAGAATAAAGTAGTTTTTAAAATCCCTTCTGAAATCAGTGAGACTGCAGAGGTTGCACACGTAGTTTAAACAGAAGAGAAACAGGTAATCCCATCTGGCAGGAGGCTGAGCACATACTGTTCATCAGAACATTTTATCTACTCCAAGAGACTGGAGTTGCACATTCTCAAGCATCTCACATCTTAAGGTCAGAAAAAGATGAATGCAATTTTTATTTTTCAGAAAGTTCTGTTGTTTTATGATCTAACCTTTTTCTTTTCCTGGCCTGCTCCTCTGTTACTAAGCAGCATTTCAGTGGATCTTTCCTTCACTGTATGCAAACCTGGCTTTTACCACTTTCTTCCCTAGTGCTAACTGCTGAGGTGTCCGTACCATTGTCTTGATGGCTGTAGTTGCACAGATATTCAGCTTGGTTTGCAGAGATGTGCAAAGCACTACTGTAGCTATTTCTCAAACCAAACATACAAACAGAACAGTGAACCATAAGAAATATGTCTATGTTCTTTGTGGCATGGTAACGCAATAGCAATCCTCTCCACATAAATCTAGTTTTTGTACTAGCAGAGCCCTAGAAGGGACCAAAAAAAAGAAAAAGGTGGAGAAAGAAGGGACACACATACCAATCTCTGCAAGTCCTATCACAAGGAAGGCTGGTGAAAGCAAGGTATAAAGACATGACTTGTAACAAATAGCCTCTGTGTGTTCAGTGCCCTGACCCTCACAGGTTTGGAAAATTGGGCAGGGCTACATACGAAGCAGGTACTGAGTTACTCATTCTTGTCCAAGTTTTCTGCTGTCCCAAAATCCTGATGGCTTTGTGATTGCTCCTGTTATATCGGAACAGTTAGATGTGCTTCCCTCATCTGCCGTTTTCATACACAGTGTAATTAAACATCTCTTCTACTTGTGAAATTGTCGTGCTAAAGAAGAAACAAGAGTGTTTTTCATAAGGTCTTCATTTGATGTTGACTATCAATCCATCCCATAAAAATATTCCCCTTTACAACCAGTGCTGTGGGTGTAGCAGATGCCATAAAGGAAGAACCCTCCTTGTACGGGAGTGGCCTGAGAGGGGTCAGATACTCCATTGCTCACGCTGGAGGGCAATCCCTCCCAAGTACTCCTCATTGATGTCAGAGTCTAACACTGTATGAAACTTTAAAAAAATATGTGATCAAGGGGTTGAAATCCACGTTCTTACTGTGTATTTGAAGAGTGAAGTGCCATTGGAGGGGAATTGCTACAAAGAGAAAGGCTATAAACTAATTAATAAATACTGGTTATAAAGTCTTCTGTAGCAGGAAAAAAAAAAATCAAGTTCTAATAAGGACAGTAATATTAAAACTTGTTTGATAGGTATACAGAAGTCCTCAGCTTTATCTGTGTCAGATGGACAATAATAGGATCAAAGTTATGTGTAACGGAGTTAATTTATGAGCTACTCTCAGCATTTCACAAACTGGTTTTGTAGATGGCCCTCAGGTGGGTCCTTTCTCAGCCAGGCAGTCTCACTGGAGTCCGTGTGCTGGAATCCATGAGTGTGACGTCCATGAATAACCCCCAGCACCAGCAATCACTGAGGCAAGGGCTGATGTCCTGACAGGATCACATTAATAACGGAGAAAGCACTGGGCTGACGTAGGAGTGCAGGGTCAAGGCTGGAATGTCTAACTTTGGGACTGCTCCCCTCTGTGGCTGTTGGTCTTGCATTCTACAGACCTTCAAGGTTAACAGACTCATCCTGGCCTCCTGAAGATATTTAATTGAGGCAATTTACTAACACCAGATAGTCTTCTTTATGTAAGAACATAAATCTCCCTTTATTCAAAAGATTTGTTTGCAATACCCCAGTCAGGATTATTTGCATGCCTTACCAAAATACAGGTGTGAGGCTCATATTGTGAGAGGAACACATAATTGCCTGTGTACTATTGCAGTTAAATATGTACGATAACCTGGAAATATCTGCAGTCTGTATTTCATTTGGTTTTCTTCTTAAAAATCCTTTGATTTTTAAATCTTGTCACCTCTAGTGTTGACACATCACCCGTGGAGATGTGTACTCAAGTTTGGTGCAGAAGGTCCTTGGCAGGCTGTGGGGATGGTTCCGATAAATGATTCACGTTGCGGTAATGGTACTGCTGAAGCAGACACTCAGGGATGGAGACACAAGGCTTAGCACTCTAGAAATGATGAGTGAAATGTTTTTAATCTCTGGAGGAATTAAACTTAGATTAGAAAGGAAAACAAAGTTTGCAAAATATTCAGCGGAGCTAGGTCAGATCTATCCATGAATTAATAATCAAACACAGCAGAATTCTGTGCAACTCTTCCACTCAAAGCTGTTTAAGAAGAGAAATGTTGGGAGTAATTGCAGGCAGCAACACTCAATACTTCAGGACCTTTACCCAATGAAATGTGATGGGAAAATAGGACCTGGGAATTTTTTTAGACCTGAGACTCTCTCGGAAAAATGTGCTGCTCCTCAGTGGGTGGTATTTTGCCCTTGGCCATATAATTACACAAACTGTGACTGCACCAGATTCTCAGGCGATAGACATGCTGACAAGGTAAGGAAACAGTTGATGGCACCACTTCTGAGAAAACTACCCATTGCAAGATTTATCCCACTAAACAATTTGTGTGAAATTTGAGTTCATGAGAGACCGATAACTTGGAAAAAAGAAAACAGTTTTTCTTCTTTTTATATTGCCTTTCCCCCCTATCCTCCTGTCAGAAAGCCTGGGAACTCCAAAACTCCAGTTTGTCCAAGACTGAGAGGAAACCTTGCACTACTGTGCATGTTGCAAGAAGCTTGAAATATTCTTTTTGTGAACTGCTCATCACACAGAATAACAAACAGATGTTTTGGTTTTATCTGCCTTTTATGATTGAGCCAGAAGAAAATATTGAATCTTTAAAACAGAGGGCATCGGATCTGCTGTGTGAGAAATGTTGCTTAGAATGATCTAACTGAATTTTTATCATGTTTTGTTTTCTTTTAGTATTATTGTGGCTCAAGAGAGAAATGCTCTATTTGGCCAGGATCAAGTTTTCTTACAGTATCACCTCATCAGCTGCATCTTGCTTTCCTGTGCAGTCACCAGCTAGACAGGGATGATAGCTGTAGAGCTTTCCTGAGCAGGATGAGAACATTGTGCTAATGAAGCTCTTTCAAAGCCACAGTGAAGTGGTCTGTAAATTCAGCATGCCCCAGCTCCACTTAATTTTCCACTGCATTAATATTGGCAGAATAGTATCTGCTTTCAGTGACTCAGGAGGTTAACACTGTAAGCAGAGTTTTGTTTTGTTTTGGTTTTTTTTTTCTTAGAAATCTTATCCACGTTTCCATTTTTGCTGTATTCCACCACTGGGCAGGAGGGAAGTGTGTTCCTGGGCAGTCGGGAAATCTGGTTCCTCCAGTCACACTTGAGAAGACTCCTCTGAAGTGCTAGGATGATGGACCAGAAGAACAGGAAAGAGGTTTTTCCTTTCTATGTCATCTTTACTCTTTAAAGCAAAACACGCTTCCACTTGAAACAAATCTATCTTCAAGTTAGATCAGGTTGCTCAGGGCCTTAAGGCCTTTCAGTGGAGTCTCTCATGTTTGTCAATGACTCTTATTCAGGACCCAAAACTGGACACAGTTTTGTAGATGTGGCCTTACAAGTGCCACATATAGTGAAAGAACTGGTTCCCTTGGCCCGCTGACCACGTTCTTGCTGATGTCCAGATTGTAGTTGGTTATCATGTTCCCCACAGACATGTTGCTGATTCACATTCAAACTATTTAATCAGCCTGTGTTTCTGAAATATTCTCCAAGCACAGATTTGAAAGTGAGTGTTACTTGTTTCTCTCTTGTTTCAGTGTACCTGTGACATTTCTGAAAGCCCTCTCTTAGGAATATTCTGCTGTGAAGTAGCCGAGGTGGGAACCTGAGACAAGAACTCGGGTGCATAAGCACACTCTTTGGTAGTGAGTTCCAGTGGAGAAGCATTCTTGTTCTGCTTCTTTCCCTTCTTCTAGATTAGCTGAAAAAGCTTACAGCCCTCTCCATTTCTTCTATGCCTTTCAGTGATTTAAAATGCTAGGGTCCAAAATGGATGAAAGCTAAGAGACTGTACTGCTTGTGATGCTTTACTTCATCATGGAATACTTTGTGATACTTCATGAATTTCATCCCCAAGAAACACATATGGATGTTTGCTTTTATGTGAAACTTTTTTTTTTTTCCCTTCCTCTGAAGTTGTTGCTTTGGAAAATGATAATGATAAAACAACCCTTTATCTAAACTGCTTAGTACCTCTTGTATAATATGGAGAACCGGGAGCTGCACTGGCAGAAACTTTGATCATAATAATAGAGGATGTTTGCTGTACTGTGTGGGGTATGGTTGGTTGGTTTGTTTGTTTTCGTTTCAAAATGGGAATCCACTCTCCTCTCTCACTGCAACACAGGAAGCAGCATCACATTCCTGGACTTAACATACTGCATCGCTCAATGTTACCTAAATGTAATCTTGTCCAATTAAATCTCTTAAAATTTCCTTTACCAGCAGCTTGCCATCTTCAGTTTTGGAGTCCTATATTTTTTGGAAGGTGAACTTTATCAGAGAGATCTAATCCATAAAAGCCTGTATGTTCCTAATTCCAAGAGATACAAGCGATAACTGGAAAGTCAGCATCTTGTTGGATCAGCTCAGTTCATAAGCGAGCAAGGTGAGGAAAGGGCATGTCTCATACTCCAAGACTGCCTTTATTCGTGCAATGTCTGTTAAATATTACAAATATTTTAAGGCAGTACTTCTTCAAAGGAAGAGTGGCTCCAGTTTTGTGAAGACAAGGCAATTTGAGTACAAAGAGATAAAAAGTGAACATGAAGCCACTCCAGAGGTAACCAAGCAATATACTGTTTCATCCAAAAAGAATATATACATTTTCCAGCAGACAGAATTCAGTCTCTCCAAGGAGATGAAAAAATTATTCCCTAAAAAAAATAATTTGTTTGCATTGCCAGTTGTCCCAGTTAGCTTCTATCCAGCTAAATTTCAAATCAATTTGTAGGGCATCATACAGATGGACGGCAGAATGTGGAAGATTAAATTCATATCTGATAACTTGGTTATCTTTTTTTTTTTTTTTTCTGTAGCTATTTGTTGTGCAAATAATTTTCCCAGTCTCTGTGAGCAAAGGTGTGAAGACTAGTTCTGATATACTTTTGAGCAACCTTGATCTTGGCTTTATTCACAAACAAATGTCTGTTTTGTAAACAGTTTGGCCCATCATGTATCCCTTCCTCAGAAAAGCAACTGCATGTTTACTCTCCCTTTACATTAAGGGAATCAAAGGCAATCATGTCATTTATTCAAGTTGCCCACGAAGTGCTTAATGCCTGTCTGCATGATGTGGGGATGTAGCTGTAGCCATAACACTTCGATCTTTCTGAAGAAGAATGGCTTACATGGAACCAGTGTATTCTTCAGTGTCATCTTTAAATAATAAACCTCGATGGTTTCAGCAAAAGAATAAAATGAAACATCTGTCTCTTATTTCCAGGTTAGAGCGGAATCGATTCTCAAGTGAAGGATTCAACCTGCACATTAAAACCAGTTTAGAGCACATCAGTAACTTTAGCACCCCGTGGCAGTGCTAACCATCACAGTGCTACGCTCAGGAGTTAAATGACCATCTCATTTTAGCTCTTGTGGCCAGGGGGGCAGCACTCCAACAACCGTGAGCTGACTGTGCACATTTTCTCCTAATTTTTCTAGCATAGAACCGAGTGTTAACATGTCAGTGCTTTATAAATGATGCTGTTTACACTGTTTCGGGGCTTGTAAAGGTGATCTCAGTGCTGTTTAACTAGCTTCTCCTAGAGACAGTAAAACACTGAGGGAAAGAACTTTCCCTCTTCAGAAAATGAACACAAAACACTTTTCAACTTTAATGCTTTCAAGAAGGGCTTGAAAGCTGCCATGACCTTTTTGCTGGTTCTAGGTTTTCACCGTAGGGAAAGAAAATTATTTAATCTCTTATATATTTTCAGTGATTCTTCCCTGTAAACGATGAGTAATAGTAAACCTCCGTTTATCCTTCTACCCTAAAATGAGGACAGCAAAAAAACTTTGCAAATACTTGTCTGTGTAGAATTTTAGAATGAACAGGTAGAAAATTTGTTGGCTGAGAGCTCTACCTGTTGTTTAATGAAAAAGGAATATCATTCCGATGATACTCTCCCCTAAGACCTCAGTGTTTACAGATAGTGCATCTTCACATAAGGGGCTGTAAGAGTAGGGCAGGCGGGTGGACCATGTCTATGAGCTTGGCCATGGAAATGGGTTGAGCTGGAGGTTAGAAGAGGCCAAGGTAAAGATAATGAAAGAAATAACTAATTGTGTTGGTGCAGGGATGAAGAGGGAATGTGTAACAAGGACTGAACATTGATATTGGGAATCTGGAATGCCACTCCTGGGATAGTCCTCCTCCCTTTGCTTCGGTGTTGAATTCAGCTAACACATATAGCTTAAAATGGTATCAGAACGGCACTGTAGATGATTGTTGAGGAAGGAGAATAATTTAGGTTTTAGAATAATTGATGATTTCTTTTGTAGTTCTTTATAATCTGAAAAAAAAAAAAAAAAGTTCCTGACATCTTACCTCTAGTAACGTGAGGAATTTAAGCACCTCGAACTTGGCCTGCATAGTCTGCATTATTACAATATTACACCTGCTATTGGACTTGGGATGGGCTGGCTGCACACGCATTTGGCATGCTTTTCACTCAATCTTCTGGATGTATAATATTTAGAGGCTTTCTAACACAAGTCAAATCATTCAATCTGAAGGGAGCAGCTCTCCGTTTCCTACAGAAACGAAAAAATTCTGATTTTGACAGAATTGCCTATGGCAGGTGTTTTCAGAAGCAGCGGAGTAAGTCATGAAGCTGATTGCATGATCCTTTTTTTCAAGAATTCTTATGATAAATAAAAAGAACAAGCCATTTTATCAAGTCAGGATCTTCCAAATCCCACTTGGAGCAGTTATATAGACAAACAACCCCACCCAAACAAAAACCAAATCCTATAAAAATCAGGGGGATTTAATCTCTACTTTATTATTCTTTTTACATCTAGCATTTCTGAACTATTAGTCTCACTTTCTGCAATAAGATCTGACAGGACCTGAATGAAAAGTATATATCTAGACAAAAAAGATCTAAAGATGTGATTTATATTTCACATTTCATTTACTCAAAGCATTTACATCATTAGGAGGCTAGTGTCATCTCTCCATCTATAAAATCAGATGGAATTCTTATTAGGCATTTGGTGTGTATTAACAGATTTAATTTGATGGTATACCTCTGGGTAGAAATTCAAATTATGAAATCTTAAATTCAGATGATCATGCAAAGCCATAGTGTTGTCAGTCACCATCTGATGAAAAATAATAACAGAGCTTTGAATTTTTCAAAGAAGTCAAAAGCTGTTACATTTGTGTGGAAGTCAGAAAAGTAATGGGAGATAGCTCTTAAAGGCCTCTAGACTTTTTATTTTTTAAAAATATCAGCTCAAGGCTGTGAATTCTTAATATAATGCCAAAGAAAGCCTGTGGTCAACTTTTTTTTTTTTTTTTTTTTTTAATTTGGAATTGCAAAATCAACATTATTCACAATTATCTTCATAAGAAGAACATATGGCAAAGACTGCCCAGACCTGCCTGCTGAAAATGACGGCAACAGGCTGTGTAGGGCAGAAAGACGATTTCTCTGTGTTATCTTATTGCAGGAGATGCAGATCTTCAGGTGCTTCGAGCAGGGTTAAAGGAAAAGTGCCATTCCAACCCTTCTAGAGGGCTCAGACTTATTGCACTCTACCTACCATACGTTTAATTAAACTATATACTTCAATAGGTGACAGTTTCTGTAGCAAGGAATCCAAATGGCTGCTACTCACAAATTAAGCACTGTATATATTAGTTACCATAGGTGTCATAATATGCAGAAGTATTAGATGTAGCATATGTGATACTTGTGGGTTTTTTTTTTTCCTAACTTGCAATAATGGGAAAGGAATGGAGAAAAAAAACCCACTTTCAATTAACTGAATAAAATGTACAGCACAGATAATGAAGATCTGAGAACCTTTCACTGCATCAATTTTTTGGTTTTTTGGGGGTTTTTTTGGGGGGCTTTTTTTTGACACAAGTAACATAAACTATCTGCAATAACTATTTTCTGCTCCAGGCTTAGGAGTTGTATAGTTTGCCTGTTACAAAGCAGTAAGTAAATGCACCAGACACTATGTAAATGTTGCGGTGAGAACCTGATTTTTATTCTCAAAACTCCTGTATGCAGAGCTGTGCAAATCAAATCCAGACTTCAGTTTCACAAGACAACATGTCATATGTGAGTGACCTTGAAAGTAGAGTTGGCATAGGTGTCTACAAACCATAGTGTCTTTGTCGTGAAGATCCGGATTATCATGAAACCTCAGCAAAAGCCCACACAAAATGGGTTAAGAGTGTTTTAAATTAAACATAATTTTCTATTTGAAAGGAACCGCTGTTAACTTCTGCAGTTGAGAAGCTGACCTGTGTCTGGGCAATCCTGCCATCCCCATGGATGGGCAGGGAGGGTGGCCTGGGACAGCGCAACTGTACGAGGAGTAAAGATGGGAAATTTGTCTACAAACAGTGTAATTAAGAGAAAGAAAAGCACTGTAGGGGTGTTGCAGGGGAGAACAATGGCAGTAACATTCCCTGGGCTGGTGGGTCCTGTAGTCAGAGACCCACCACTATCTGCACAGCCAGTGCTGGGAGCCCAATAGCAGTCAGAGGAGCAATCAGACTGGCACTTAAAATCAGTATTTAACTTGTAATATCTGATGATATATAAGGCTAGCAAAAGCTCTTCACAAACCTTGCAGGGTAATATAGTTGGAAATGGAGAATAAATGTATGTAATTGCTGGTTTATTACTTTTTTTTTCCATATGATGCCAGTGTGTGAACACAATGGGTAACGGGCTGCCTCTTCCTCACTCGCTGCTGGCTGCAGGGCAGTTGGAGGCAATGGGACAGCTTCCAGGGAGGGGAAAGGAAGCATCCTCTACAGTTTCAGCTCTCAAAAAGTGCTTGTTCAGAAACAGGTTTATAGATATTTGCCAAAAAAAAAGTAGTTAATTTTTTCAAAGCTTCTTGTGATGCGGAAAGCAGAGGCAGGAAAGCTAGCTAAGTGTGCAAATCATGCACAGCATTCGCTTGGAGGCTGCACTAATATGTTTTGGAAGAGGTATGTGCAACACAAAGTGAATTTGAACCTAAATAAACCAAAGTTTACAATTCTGCAAATAAGCAGTGCTAAAACTCAAGAAACAGGGAATATGTTTATAGAGGTGTATAAACTGTGGAAAAACACAGAGGAGCAATTTTTATTCACTTGTACTTTATAAAATTGACCCCTCTGTACCTGAGTTTTCTGTTCCTTACACATCCTTTGCTCCCAGTTAAACGTTGCCATCCAGGTGCACCAGTGGCTCACTTGTGGGGTAATTATTGTGAGTACCACGGGACTTCAACTGCTCCATATATTGTTATAAAACTTTAAATGGTAAATCACTGCAATGATGAAGACTCTGTAAAAAGCCATATAATAAGCACAGCTTTCAATTATTTACCATACCACTAAAAAATCTTTTTAAAATATCACTGGAACCAGCTATAAAAGTTTGTGGTACTAATTTAATGATGTGATAAAATCTGTAATATATGTTTTGGGATGTAGAGGAAGAATTGAATATGAACAGATTTTGTGCAGGATATTTTTTTAATGTCTGCTGGTTTTGGACCTGTAAATCTTGTACTGAATTATGAAAATCAGGACTTCAGCACAGTGCTAACATTTATATTTTTTTATGTGGCAAAGGCAATGTAGTAGATACTGCATCACTGTAAGTATGGAGTTACACTTTCACTGCAAAAAAACCCCACCCCTGCTGCATCTTAAGTAGAAAAATATAATCTTGAAAGTTAGCACTACTTCCTGGGCTTGATTATTTCTACTGGCATTAGAGAGAGATGCTTGCTGTGGGGTTTGGTAATGACGTTGAACTTTCATCCGATGGCTCAGAACTGGGTAAAGGTATTATAGTGACTACAGATTGTCTCCTCCTGTCTTCCAGATGCCATTATGACTTTCTGAGAAAAGTTGGCACTAGGGTGTCTCCTACAAAGCTGCTGGTTCCAGGATCTCTTTCTACCCGTGACCCCTTAGCTAGAACCTGGGCATCATGGTCTCCTGTTTTGCCCTCGGGAGCCTGAGGAGGCCTGTGGGTTTGAGGGAGCTACAAGGTACACGGAGCTCAGAGACATCTCGTTGTGCTGCTTCCATCATGTACAAAGACGGGGAGGACTGAGCAGTTCACACACCAGCTCTGACCACAGTTCTGGTCTGTGGTGTCTTTCCCAGCAGCTGGGGTTTGTTAGAGCTGATTTCCAGCATGACTGTAGTGCAGGAAATCTCATATATTCCTCCCTGAATGTAGAATTGTGTAATTATTTCATAATCACATAAAAATCTGTTCCAAAATACGTTAGTAGTGACCAGGGATTTATGTCCTGAACATTTCACAGGACAATGAAGTAAAGATCTATCTTTCGGGTTACAGATTACCACATGGCAACATGATACAGAATTTCTTCACTCGCATCCAGTTTGTCTGCAACTTGAATGATATCTTGTAATATACAGTCACAATATAACTCCAAAAATAACTCATGCTAGCTGTGGTTGTGCCTCAAGAAGCCATGTAACGTAAAGGATAATTAGGACTAAAATTTCAGATTTTAGAGATTAAGATAAAGATTGCAATAATGTCACCTTGTAGAGCAGTTTCCATCTTAGAGGCCTCCAGCTTGCTTAAAGAACTCATGCTTGCAAATAAATATGCCCATGGTTCTGCTGGGAACACGCAGTCAGGTTTGCAGTTTTAAAACTGTCTCTGCTTTCTGTAAATGGAAGATTTCATAGGACTGCTAAGGGGACTAACCTCCATTTTCTCATGTAAATATTTTGTTTAATGAATTATGATATGTATTTAAAGCAGAAGTAATTATTAACCTTCATCATAAAATATCTACATATTTGCATGCTGTCACAGTGATGTTTTCTGCTACCTATTTAAAAAAAAAATATTAAAAATTCATGTCATCAATGAGTGACAGCAATGACTTCTGGTGAATCTTGTGCTCTGAGTCAGCTGGAAAGGGATTTGTCTCAGCTAATTTTCTCTAAGGTAGATTCTTTTTGTAGCTGAGGAAGAAGTAGGCAGTTTTAGGGTGCTAAGAATTTCCCCGGGTAGGCATTTGACCCAGATCAGACAATGTTGGCAATGTGCCAGTTTCATTCAATTTGCCATAAAGAGAGTCAGTAGGCAACTGGGCGAGAAAGTCGAAAACGAATCCTACTAGTATAATCCTACTAGATACTTCAATATATCAATATACATAATTGTACGTTTTGAAGATGAACGGGCTACTACTGGAAGTACATATTCTATGGATGTTTTAAATCCAGCGAATTTTACTCATGTGAACAGTTCTGCAAGAATGAATATACTTCTTTACCACCTCATTTATTTGTCTCTTGTACACATGAACTTCTTTGCATAGTTTGATTGGTTCCAAACTCATGTTTTGCATGGCTAAGGATAGAAGGAAGAAGTATTTCATAACACAGACCAGCACCCATTCTTTGAGAACAGGAATGGAAGCACAAGAGCTATAGCCCACTGTGGGTTTGCTAATGGAAGGTGTCTCTTATTTTCATATACTGACAGTGGCAGTGACTTGGTCTGTTCGATTGTACCATTCCCAGACAGATATTTGTTTATACTTAGCTGTATTGCTTATACCACGTACATTTTTATATGTCAAGGTCAGCCTTTTGGGACACACGAAAATATAATTTTCATCTCATGCAGTTCCCATATAGAAAATGAAAGATCCCATACCACCGTGTCTCATGAATGATAGAAAACATACAGGCAAATCAGATGGATATGGAGTTTTAGCTGGGGTCTGAACACTGCACACAGGATGAGAGTGAAGGCAGGATTTTTTTCCCTGACTATCTGACACACAGAGCTGGCTGCCCTCCACAACCACTGCTCCTCGCATTGTGCCTGTTTCTTGGAAATGTTCCTGTTCAGACTTGTTCTGAGTGACCGAGATGGAATGCAAAGTAGATTTTTATTTCAAATATTTGAAGCATTTATCCCTGGTCACATTTCAGAGCAGACAACGAGTGTAATGGAATTTCAGAGCGTGATGCCAATAAAATAGGCAGCAGGGCAGCAGATGAACCCAAAACTTCAGGTTGCATATGTGTCTTGGGGTGGTTGTTTCCCAACAACTGGCAGTAAGGGAGCCCTCTCTGCCCCTTGGCAGCCAGCCATTTTATTAGTGGTATTTAAAGGTCTGCCAAGTGCTCTACCCTCATCTGTGCAAGATACTGCTTTGAAGGCCCTGCTTCCTACATGATGAATTCTACAATTAATTTTTAATGTATTTATCGGTTACTTTGCTTGTCTGTCCTGAAAAGGGAAAAATGCTGCTGAGACCTCTTGTATTTCTCACTGGTGCAGGAGCAGCTGCTTCTTAGTAATTTCTTTGTGACATTTTGACCTTTTAAGGTGGTGAAAATCTTAAAGTATAAGCTATTTATTTAAACCTTCCCCTTTTTTATTTATAGATCTACAATGCAAGAAAAAAAAATGGATTTTTCTAGGGCAGGCTAGAGATATGAACGCTTCTGGACTCTGGAGGTTCCAGAAGGCATTAATTGAGGTTAACACTTATTTTTCCTGCTTCTGTGACACTATCTGAGATGCTTTTGCCAGTATAGCCCCACTGGAATCAGTGAAATCCTGTTGATTTTCATCAAGAAGTCCAAGTTACTCCACCAAGGGAGTTACCCTGATTTCAGTGTAACCAAAACATCAAGTTACAATACCTTCAATGCTGGTGTTGATCATGCATGTCAAAAGCATCCAGTTATTTTTAGAAGAGTTATTACAGTATTGATAATAATTCCTACTTTGCTTAATGTAATTGTTTTTAAATAACCCTTTGTCCTGTTTAGAAATAAGCTTGGTTTTTAACAGATTTCTTTTTTTTTTTGCCAGATTTTGCTCAGAAAAATCAGAACAAAACAATAAACACCATCCACTTGAATATCTTTTAGATGACATCAGTATTAATAAGTGTAACCAAACTGTATCAGAAACAAAACGTTTCGGTTTCAACTTTTACTAGTGAGCACTTTTGGAGAAAAATCTAAAGGGGTTTAAAGGAGGCCTCTTCATTTTAAAGGTTGCAAACATGTCTCAGTGCACACAGCATTATCAGTAGATAGATGCTTCCCATCTTCCCCCTTTTTCCTACACCTTGGTTGTAGCTTTTCACCCACATTACGCAATAATACGCCTGCACAAAGCTGGGTAACAGGTTATCATGTAACACCAGCCCCAGAGCAAAGCATGCTCCGTTCAGTGCTAATGGCAGCAACAAGAGGGTGACTGATGAGGTGCTTGACTGGTCCCAAGCAAAGGGATACGCTTACTGTGGGAAGAGACTATGGGGGACCCACCTACTACACTGCAGAGGATGCCTGGGACAGGACATCCCTCTGGAAACCACACTGCTTTTCTTTTTCTGGTGGGTTACTGGCAAGTTTTCCCTTTTGTTTGTTTTTATTTTTCCCCAAAGTAACTTTTACTGATAGGGTTGATGTATGATATGAGTTATAGACTGTGGAAATAAATCTTTGTCCGTGTCAGCCCATCTCAACATCCTTTGTGTAAAATGTATTAGTGCATCGAGTACAGTTCACATCATCAAGAACTGATGCGTGAGGTTTTATACACAGAAATAAATATCAGCCATAGCTTTCAATTCTCCTTCTTCAGCTCTTTGACAATATTACTTGTCAAGAGTTAGAGAATAATTGTTATTATTCAGTAAACCCCAATTTAAACTAGGCCTTTGCTCTACTACTCTGTATTTCTGTAAGCTAGAGAAAACCTCCACTGGACATGGAACAAGATTCTGGGGAAGCCACTGCCAAACAGGAGGCAAAGGCTGTCCCTGAGCGGCATCGTGAAAATCTGAAGAGGTTTTCATGTCGGAAACTCTGTGGTGCAATCATCATTTTTAATAAATTGTAAAAATCTTCTTTATTTATTACAAGCAAGAATGGATTTGCTCTTGGCTTGGTTCAGGAGGTGATCTCCTTAATTTATTCATCATGAAGCGTGAAAGATACACTCGATAGGAGATGAAATGGCCTAAATAAATCCCTCCCCACCCCCCTATAGAAATATATGTGGTACCATATTGCAGAAAGAACAGGTACATACATTCCAGAAACAATAGATACATAGCCTTAGAGTCCAGATGGCTTATATATTATTTTTAAAGTGCTCAGTTAACTGAGTTTCCCATTTAAATAAACGCTAGAGAGGGCAACACCAATATTATATACACTTCACTCTTTAATTTCTCTATTACCTAAACAGTGGCTTAAATAGTGTAGCTATTACGGATAACAAAGCCCGAGTTTCATAATAAGAATGCAGCAAGTACTTTGTTATACAGCAGGGAACTACAGCAAATCAGTCATGCAAAAAAGGCCTCTGAAGGTGAAAATACAATGGAATTATTTTCACTTTTCATCTTTAACCTTGGCAGGAGCTGTGGGCTTTGGAATCTTTTGAACCACGGTGCGACAGTCCTCGTTAATTCTAGCCCCTGAATTTTCAGAACGTTGGGGAAGTAGAATGAAAGAGAAAAGTGAGTACAAAAGAACTCTAAAAGGGATTATAAACAGATCACAGGCCAATTCCATCTTCAGAAGAGCACCTCTAATAGTGTGACTAAACTGGAAGTTGAATAGGTTGATAAATGTATGTAGAACCATTTCTTACTAAATCTGTGTCTAGATGAGCATTTATTTTAAACACTCTGGGCGTAATTCTTACTTATATAAAGCCAACTTAGGACACTTTGGTCCTACTGCAGATCATTTACATCCAATTTAGGTATTTAAACTAGAGCAAACCTAGGAGAAAAGTCTTTCAACAGGGAATAAAAATAACGATATTTTAAATGACAAAATGACTGTATTTCTGATGTGCACTCTATGTCAAAATGAAATTGTGTGTGTACCAAAAACTGAACTGTGATTTGAAGGATGTTAGTAGAAAAAGCAAAGAGTTAGGAAAATTTGTTCCTCCTTTCAGTAGTTGGGAATGATAGCCAGTCGTGCGCTCTGTCTGCCTCTTTTCATGCCTTGGTTTGAACTCTGTTTGGATGATGTTGTGTTTCAGAATTTAGGCTGAAATGTAAGTAGAACTAGCTTTGTACCGGATGGCCTGGCATATATAGTGTACAGGAACTCTTCCATTAGAAATGGTGTAAATCAGATGAGGACCATCTCCTCTCACAAGAATATTCTCATTTGAGGCTAGAATCTCTCCAGCTCTTAACTCTTCAGTGCTGATTTGAGTGAAGAGAACAAGAGTAAATAAGCAAGGTGGAGGGCTATATTATAGGACAAAGGAGTAGTTGCAACACTATTGATTGTATTCAAGAGGGAGGAAAGTTAATATTCCCTTAGCTGTTTCTGTGTAGACTCACAGTACCTGAAGTAAGCCTTTTTCAGGCAGATCAAGGATAAAGGATGAATACTGAAGTTCAAATGCAATTTCTTACTGTGAATCTGGAAAAGTTTTAAATATACATTATTAATTTTGCCATGGCTACTTGTGGAATATGGTTATTCCCATCTATGTGTTGTATTATTCCCAAGCAGTCACACACAAACGTAATAAATATAACTGTCTCCTCCACTGAAAATCATGCACAACTGCACATGCCAGATGGTTCAATGTGGCCAGAAGCTACAGGCTTTCCCTTACTCCTATCACAATTGTATAGTACTGACTTTCAGTCTTCGAATTCTCTTGAAGGTCAAAGATGTGAAATTCAAGCACATGTGAAATCTGAGATGCTGTTGGTGGTAATGTTAAACATATTCTGAAGTAGGACATGTACTATCTATTTTTAGCTGTAATCTTGGCTGAGTGGCAGAGTTAATGCATTGGTTAGAATTTGAATAATACATGAGACTTGTACTATGAGAACAATAATTTAGCTATAATCTGATGCATGAAGTAATGAGTGGTAATTTTCTCTTGAGATTCAGTAAATCGCTATGTACCTTAGTAAACAAGTGTAAATGGTTTGGCAAGAACATGGTAGTCATAATAGACTCATTTAGCCTCTTGTTGAAATCACAAAAGTGATGGCAGGGCTGTACTTGTCCCAGTGTCTTGTAGAAGATTTGCAGCTGTAAAGAAGAATGAAGCATCCATCAGTGTAAAAAAAAAAAAAAAAAAAAAAAAAAAGTATTTGTTTCAGAAAAGTAATTGAGAATATTTATTTCTGTACTTTATGGAAAAATAGTTCTCTAGAGATAAAACCTATTGTCTTTGCAACAGATTCAGATTTTACTAAAAATTTCTTGATTGCATAGATTTTGTTTGTTTTCCCTGGCTATTGACCTCGTCCTTAGTGAAAGTAATGCCTTGGCCATATTAATTTCTGATGGGCTGTCCTGACAACAGAAAACTCAAAACAAAATGTAATTTTACAATAGTATACCTGCAGGATAGGCATTGAGAGGAGGACAATGACAAACATCCCCTGTTTACCTGGCTAAACTCTTACTCCTTGTGTAAGGGGGTGGGTCTCCTCAATTTCTGTGGTGATCACATCAATGGAATGTGAATGAGGCCTGGGTACCTCAAGTGTCCTCTGATCTTCCAATACTCTTAACACTTCTTACATTTAGGGCAGGAATTAACAGACAGACTTTTGGGGGTGATGTATAATATATCCATATAGAACCATAGGCAATAATACACAAGTCTTACAGCTCACAACATCTACACGATAGATTCTTTGTGTGCCTCTGGCATATGTTTCTCTCTAAATCAGAATTTAAAAGAAATTCAGCATGTGTGATGGCTTTACTTTAAAGTGTACTCCGAACTTTCTTGAAACTAGGATCTCAAATTCTTTGTTACTGCCAAATTGCCAGTACTTTCAGGGTCTTGTTTTCCATTTTCCAAGCTTCAGGCATCAGCGTGCAAGGCACTGGTGGAAGGCTCAGCCAGCTCTGAATCATCCCAGAGAGAGAAAGCAGAGCCTAAAGATTTGTAGAGAAATAAATCTGTACAATTAGGTCAACCCATGCAATTGTTGCTAAAATCCTCCTGAGGTGTAAGCACTGAGCTCAGCTTTTTTCATGGCTCATTTAATGTTGCAACGATTGAGTAAAGGTGAAGTGAAAACATCCTTTGCTGGGAGCGGAGAAAACAAGATGCAACTCCACTTGTCTTAACTTTTGGGCAAGAAAGTCTGGATTTCTCCATAATCCTAAAAAATAATGTAAGTGCAACTGAAGTGATCAATTCAGTCAAGCCTATTGCTTCTGTCGCTCTGCCGCTCACTGACTTTACACTTGCCACCTCTTCTTCATGGCAGACTCTCAACTATTTTTTTTTTTTTTTTTTTTTTTTTTTTACTACATTCACATCGTGGCTCTCAGCATTATATATGATTATATATATATATGTAATATATAATGATATATAATATATGATATAAATGTGGAAATGTTAAATCTGTTTGAAATGCAACTTCAGAATCTTTTGAGCAAATCGAATAAATAGAAAAAAGATAAGTAACATGACATTTTTATTTAATCCCAGAAAAAAAATCTGATCTGTTTTTGATTGTTAATGGAACAGTATAAAAGAGGGATGGTTCTAAATTTGTGGTGGTACGTAGTCACGGCAGAAGTTATGCTTTCAGCATCCTTTTAGTGAACAGTCTTTTGTCAGTGGCAAAGGGGTAGTGTGATACATGATAAAGAATAGTTATTGTTGAATTTGATTAACCAGCTGGTTAATGTTCCAGAACCTATGGTCTATGACGTACATGGAGCTGTAATTGTGGCTTCCCTTGCTTGTGCTACCTTATTTTCCTTATTGTTGGAATTTCTACAGTGTTTCTCTATGGCAGTGCCACAAGGGCACTCGGAAGAATTGCAGGTCACAGAAAGCAAGATTGAAATTCAAGCGATGAAGGAAATACTGTCAACTCAATTTTATTCATCATCTAAGTAAACTTAGTCTGAAATTTGTTAAAGTCGGGCTTATTTAAAGATCTATTTCTGTTCCCTTGTAGCAGTAAAAGTGCAAACCACAGTCTAAGCTGATGTAAAGCAAGACAGTTCCACTGAAGTGAACAGAATGGTCCTAGCTGAGAAGTTATCCCTGCTGATGTGTGTGCATATATATATCTACATAAATGATTTTAATGCCTGCACTCAGGCATAGTTTTCTGAGACACTCCTAAGGTTGTATTTGGAGCCCAGGTTAGTGACCTTGGGAGTTTTAGTGAAGACATTAGTTTCATCTCATGAAGTCTGTGTTCATCTTTTTTTTTTTTAAATAATTTTTATTTCCTTTCTGTTCTTCTTTTTTTTTTTTTCTCTCCTTTCCTTTTTCTTTTTTATCTTTTTTTTTGTCCTCCAGGATGGAGACAGAAAGGCATTTTAAAATGTAGCTTCTTCACGTTTTCACCAAAATCAAAATTAAGGAAAAAACTTGAGAGAAAGATTTTTGCTCAGTTCAAAGTGGGATGGAAAAGGCCAAGGGCTGCCTGGAGCAGGAGGACAGTAGATTTTATTCATGTGAAAAGGTGAAACCAAAGTTTGGTGCTCTCTTCTCTCCAGAGTTATGAGAGAAACTCTTATTGAGACTTCATTTGAAGATGCTGATTACTTCCAAAGCTTTCTCTCCCCTATGAATTCATAAAATGACACTTTCACAATTTTAAAAGTTCATGAAAATTACTACTAATCAACAAATTAATTTGCTATGAATTATTTAGCACTAGTGATGAGGATAGTGTTCCCCACGTGCTGCAAAGAGCTCACAGGGAGTGGGGAGAAGCCCACAAAAGACAGAAGAGGGTCGGGGCCATTTTCTGTCCTGCTTAAATCCTGAAATAAGGTGTGTCCTTGGCAAAGCAAGCATCTGACCAAATCTCAAATTGAGAATGAGACATGAAAATAAAATAAAGCTCACAGCTGTTTTGGTCTGCGTCCAGTAAAAGTTGCAAAACCTTAGTTATCTTGGGTTTTATTCCTTTGAAGTTGCCATTACTTACTTTTTTTTTTTTTTTTTTTTAATGTTGTAAGTTCCAAAGCTCAAGAATTGTTCCTCTGACCTCCCAGACATCTCATTTCCCATAATACAGTTTCTTATCTTTGACAGCTACACCATGTTCAGCTCATAGAAATTGTTCAAAACAAAACAAGTCTATCAATCAGCTTCAAAATATGTGCATGGAAAGAACAAAATCTCCTTATCTGTAAGATTTCTTCAGTTTTTACTTGTAGTTTTAGATCTTTTCTTTATTAGAGTTTTCTTTCACATAGTGACACAACCAAATTGCAGTCACAGAACTACCAGAGGAAAAAAATTGCAGATAAGGGAATAGCAGAGCGGCGTCACAAGAGGAGCTTCTGCTGCAATGTTTTGCCTAGCTTAAGATTTCAAGGTAGTGCTAAGTCAGAACATGCATTTTAGCAAACTTTAGCTCTGGTTGTCCCAGAACAGCTGGGTGTAGCTGCCTCTTTGCCAGATTTGGCAGTAGGTGCAAGAAGAAAACCTGCTGCTGAAGTACCTTGGAGCTACCGAGAGTAAAACCCTGCTCCTGGCTGAGTGGCAGCTCAGTCCTGTTGGGTGCAGGATGTCAGAGGGACAGCGAGAGTGTGGCAAGCTCTGAATCTGCACAGGATGATGTGAAGCCTAAGGGCTCGAGATGAAAAGCTGTAAAGGAATAGACAGGCAAAAAAAATGGGAAGAGGGAGAGGTAGAAAGGGGGTGATAGGGACAAAAAAGCATTTAGAAACCAAGGACAGTGTGTCAAGTAATAAGGAAATCCCAGAAACAGAGATCAGACAAAAGAGAATAATGAAGCCAGAAAGCTTCAAGACTTATTTGTTCAATATATATGGAGCAGCACAGATCCTGTGCTGAGCTGCTCAGTGAAAGCACAATGTGAAAGAACAGAAAATAACCAAAGGGAACAGTTTATGGCCTAACAATGATAAAGTAGATAGAGAACATCTGTAAGCATAACTCGGTGTGGGTTAAGGCATGATGCTTCTTCATACAGCTCCATAACAAATTTTAAACAGCTCTACTATGTGTCAGATTCCCACTTCTGGACAGATTTGGTCCAGGAGTAGATTAGTGCTGTGAAGTCCATACCTGTATGACCAGTAGTAGGGTTTTGCAGTGTTGATGCAGCCACATCTACACCTATATTATATTGACTCTGTTCCTTTTTACTACAAGACAGCAATGGTGGAGATTAGACCATTTTTAATCACTCCACAGCAATAAAGTTTTGTTTGACCATGCAAAGGTAGTTAAGTATAATTTATCCCTAGTGCAACTGTATGTGTTCACTGGAGTTACCCAGAGGAGAAGCTGGTGTGCCATATTTATAATAGAAGCAATTAGCACTGAAGTGCAAGTGTTTATAGCAGACTTCACTGTGGCTCATTTTTAATTATTTTACAACTTATGTACCAGTTTAATTATATAGAGGAGATTAAGCTGTATAAAAGTGACATTGTTATGATACAGTCACTTGAGATTCTGGCTTTTATAGCTTACAGGACCAAATAGAATCTTCAGAGAGCTCCCATTGTCATTAGAGCTGAGAAAGTTTAGCATCTTCTAGGAGCATCTCAGCTTCATATAGGATTTGCCTGGTACTGGTTGTCATCCAAAACAACATGACGGTGACGTAATGATAAAACCTGATGTAACATGTTCTTTGAATCTATCTGCCTAGTTCTATATAAGTTTCAAGCAAACAAGTTGATGGGGTTCCCTCCCCCCCAGTTGCACTGTCTTCATACTGCAACCTAAACACAAGCTTTTAGGATTGCACATCAACCCCCTGCTACCTACAGCATCCAGCTGCTCTGTGCACCAGCTAAGACCATGTAAATCTGAATGGAGGTCAAGAGTTGAAAGAGATTAAAGAATGAATCCATTAAGCTAGGAAAAAAACCCTATTTTTCTAGTAGAGCAGTCTCTGTGGAAAAGATACCTTAGCTTTATTTCGTCCACATAATTGGTTCCTAGAAAAAGTAAGGAAGAACTGAAGAAATATATGTCTCTATCTTTTTGATGTACAGTTGGCTGCAGGGCTATCTCAGTGGTCAGTATGTCTTTCTTATGAGAGGTACTTTTAATGTCTAAGGTACAGTTAATAGGGAATATGCTAGAATTAGTTAGTGTCCTACTTAAGTGAGGAGTATTACTGAGCAGATTTAGAAAAGTTGTTTTTATCATCAGTTTTCTAGACTGGCATGGAGGAAGAATTCCCCTGGGACTGAGTAAATTAGAAATGTGCTATCAAAGTTTATGGAGCTGAGCTAATCTACTGCAGCTGAGCTTTCTGTGGACCACGCTCTCTGAACTTCTGACCTAAACAGTGGTGTTACTGGTAATTTCTCCTTGTCCTATCCAAAGCAAGAATACACCTACTGCTTTGCGTTTTGAGACCTGTTTCTACCTGCCTTGACGTTGAGTCTCCAGCCCTGTTGGAATGGGTATCAGCACAATGCCCTTGACCCCACAGCCGGGTCCTGCTGGAGCCTACTGCAGCTCGCACTGGGCTGGGAGCAGCACAGCACCTGCACGGGCACACCGTGCCGGCCAGCCCAGCTGCATCTGCGTAGGGCTGCTCGTTCCTGGAGTGGTTCCCGAGGCAGGGGATCCTCTTAGTGGGAGTTAGAAGAAACTGGCTGGGCAATCATTACTGCATAGTGAATTTTGGCCAGGAATAATTCCTTTCTCTCCTGGGAAGAGCGCTGTGGGTGCTGAGGGTAAGTATCTGCACAGCTGGTGGCTTTTCTGGTGCTGCATATCTGGGACATAGCCTTGTGAGAGGTGAAAGGAATGAGACTCCCCAACTTTAATTGATTTGGTCTCTTCCATTGGAACAATTAATTAAATGTTTAGAGTACAATTAAGAGGAGCTTTTACTCTGAATCCAAACAGCAGCACCTGCCCCTCTTGTGTATGAAAAGACTCTCAAAGTAGTTTCAACCCTTTAAGTTACTTGTCCTGTTTCTCTACTTGGGGGAGAATTTGTTATCTTTTTGCCTTTGCCCTTTCCATAGTCTACTGCCAGTGAGGTTTATTTAACAAAACTATTGACAAATATGCATATCTATTAACTGCCACATCATGTTAAGTCTCAGCTGGTCTGGTTTCCTCTGTCAAACTTAATTACAGTCCAGGAGACAATATAACATGATACAAGTGACAAAAATTGACAGGACATGTCACAACACAATGTGTCAGCCTGGCATAGCCAGAAGGCAGTTCCTTAAGCAAGAAGAGATCCCACTCGTCCCCCAGCTTCTCTCTCAGCTTCCTCTCCTACACAGGTGAGTTCACAGTTCTCAGCTTGACTTGCAACACGTCTGAAAAATTAAATTGTTTTATTTCCTGATTGCTTGTCAAATCAGAAGTCACGTCCTGTATGTCATTTACTAAGTGTCCTTTTCTGTATATTATTGTTCTACAGGACAGTTCCTGTAACCTTGTTTACATCTGGCCTCGTTTTTAAATGCTTCTAGTTCCTGTCTAGCCTATAGCTCCCTATATCAAACCATCTTCTTCAATCAGACATCACATCTGCTCACCTTGATCAGCATTAATGAAACATTCACCACTATTACATTCCTTTGGGCCTTATTCTTCTTGTGCATATAGTAAATAACTCATTCTGAAGAGATAACAAAACTATTTGCTCAGTTTTGGTTGATATTCTGCAAAAGCTACAGTCTTAAGCTGAAGGTTACAGCCATGTCCTTACTAAGTAGTACAGTCAGAGTAGGTGTTGGGACTAGGATGAAAAATTTTCCCCTAAATATATACGAGAGAGGGAAAGCTTTTCTTTAATCATGTTAATGCTGTTCCCATAATCAAGAAACGTGTGAAACAGGCAGTTTTTCTAATAATGATTCTGTCCCTGTGATGTCACTTCCAGACTTGCTTTGAGAACTCACATTATTGAATGAACATCAATTAAATTTCTTATACTGGGCAGCCTCTGTTGAAATTTTGTTTTGATTATGAGATGCCATATTTCAGAACGACTTCAGGAAATTGTGTTTGTTTGACTAAGTGTCATGCATAGGTAACAGCTGAAGAATTGCAATGTGGAACGGACATGACATGTATGAGTGATCATACTTATGACTTAACTCCTTTTCCCTGTTAACAGAAAACTCATGAATCATAATTAATGGATTTCTATCTCGTGTTTTGGGTTGGGGTTTTTTTAGTATATCGAAGAGGGGAATTTGGCTTTGTGAACTGATTGATTTACTGCTGAAGCTGCTGAATCAGCTCTCTTGTTAGTGTTGGTTTTTAGGCAGAAAAAATAAAGAGGTAGAACTAAATCCAGATTTAATTTTAAATCCAGATTGCAACCTCATGCAGCCATTGAGTTTAGCTTTATCTATAGACTGCCTCTTGGCATAATATACTGTTTTGGCTTGAGAAAGACAGAAGACTGGCTTGTTGCATTACTTTGCTCTTCTGAATAATTGATTCAAGCAAGTGATACAGTGAAAAGTACAGCTAATGTATTTGCCTTAAAACTATTGAACTGAACTAACTGATGTTGATTTTCTTTAATTTAAAACTGAACTTCAGAAATTCTCAGGTAAGTATTTTTAAAGTTATAAGATGGAGATCTGGAAAAATGCAGTTAAGAAAAGGTAATTGTGAATAACAGTAAATAACAGATTACCGCTTTGACCTGGACACTTTAAAAAGAAATGGAACCAGCCAGAGTGGGCTCAGTGAATCCCTGGCACATTTCAGTCTGAAAGGCTGAAACATGTGTCTGTGCATAACTCAAAAACACACCTCAGTGGAGCATTCTAGGAACAGAACTACAGTAAATAATTTTGACTGCTGGAGCCTGGAAGTCAAGGTAAGAGAAATAAGATACAAATAAGAAAAAATGAGCAAACACGCTAATAAAGCTAAAACAATAATTTGAAATGAAAAAAAAAAAAAATAATCTTAAGCTCCATCACAACTTTTTCAAGCTTCTAGGATGAAAGGAGGAAGGTGCCTGTCTGTGTTTTGGCACTTAAGCTCTGGTAGAAAGTGAAGGTTTGCTTCAGATCTTGGTTTACTCCAGTGTTTCATTTCCAGTGTCCACAGCTGGGCCATAATTGCCACAAAGAGTGTTCTCTTCAGTTTCAGGTAGTTTCTCCTCTCCTGGACGAATATATACATTTTTCAAGAGGGAAAATTTCTCCTCCCACAGGGCTTCCACTACATAGGGCTTTTACTTCTCATTTGTTGACCCTAACCACCTCTCGGGACTGGATGCAATGTCTCTGAAGGCAAACACGTCACAAAATAGGAGTATTCAAACACAGAGTTTGGAAGCTGTGGTCTTTATTTATCACAGTTTCCCCTTCAGAAAATCATAGAATCAAAGGTATACTCTTAAACTAATCCAATATTAACCAAAACATGTAGTCCTTCATGACCTAAAGCAGTTGAAGACTGAATTTCTTTCTAAACGGAGATTTTGTTTCAAAACCGGTCACTGATTTGTTGAAGTAGTTTACCAGATAATATTCCTCAGGCTGTGTTATGGAGGAGAAAAAGCTCTTACTACATGATTATGTCATGTCTGACTATAAAATTTCTTATGTTGGTTGTTCTCAGTTATAGTAGTTGTTTTCTTTTTGTTCTCCTTTATAATTTTGATTGTCCACAATGCTAAATGAGGATTTTTTTTAATGCTTTTTTATTTTTTGGGGCCTAGAAGTGAACAAAAATGTCCTCTCCTTTCATTGCAATCAATTAATTCCCTGTGTTTTATGTTCTAGCTGTCTTAAGCAGATTTTAAGTCTTAACATTTTCCGTGGTTATATACTGTTGACCCATTCTTGGATGTTCCTGCATAATATTTTTATCTTCTCCATGTCTAGATAAATTGAGTCTACTGTTCAGAAACTCTGAACCAGAAATGCATAGTGGGACAAAGCTAATCAGACCAATTAATAAGTGGATTAAATCTTGAATTAAAACCAGAAAAACATTTATATACAGTCAGAGGTTTGAGTTCAAGCCCCCTCGTGAGTAGACACTGTTTTGTGTAAAGTACTTTGTATTTCATGACTACAGAATGATCCTCTAGAACAACTACCAGTGAACACAAGTCTCTATACCACTGTACATGGTCTTCTGTGTATCTAGGGGCAATCTTTTTCTTCCATTAAATCTATTTTCCTTCTCCCTTACAACTCATCAACATTTGATCAAACATCATCATTTTTTCTATGTGAACCATCAGGAGCTCATTTCTCTGTCCCTCTTCCAGAAGCTTGACGAAATCCATTAAGGTCTTGAAGTCAATATAAGTCACTTTTCTTTTCCTGAATAACAGGGAGAAAGACTGTGAGGGAAATAAACTTGTGCATTCATATTCTTTTGCAGTGCATGCACATGGGGTGAGTTTCAGCATAATCAAAACCCGATGAACTGTGTATGATGATCTTGGAGAATCTTCTTAGTACTTTGAAATCTTCCCTGCGGTGTCACGTCTACAATTCTAGTGTAAATCTAATTTTGAACTTGGTCCTGCTTTAAGCATAGGATTGCGGCAGATGACCTCAAAGGTCCCAAGCTAAATCATTTGGTCTTAAAATATTCTAATAATCCTCTAATATTGGCCTTAAAATATTCTACAGCACGTTACTGCAAAATACTTTTGTGCCCATCAAAGACTTGCTGATTCTAAAAATGTTGCTGCTTTGGCAGTTGATCAGCACAAAGGTTTCAAAGCGTCTTTTGGATTAAGTCATTATGCTTGACATCTGCATCACCTCAGGCTAACATGAATGAACAAACACTAAAAAAGCAATGGTTTACTCTCTCACTAAAATCAACAGTTCATGGAATTATCCCGAAGAGAGACACAGTGTATACATGAGAGAAAATGGGCTGTTGTGTATCTGCAATGATTACTCTGGAAGCTTTAGTATTAGTGCTTCATTATCTGAGCTCATTTTGAGTGTGAGGAAGGGAGAATTAGCTGTATTCCTTTCTTGAGAGAACAAATATGATTTCAAGGGATTATACAGTATGGAGTAAGGACTTAATTTTATTTTTCATTCTGAAAGAAATCTGACTAAGTATATTCACCATTTTCACTAATTTTTAATGAAAGAGAATTTAACACTAACAAAATTTCTGTATGATTTTATTAGGAGAAGTAGCTATTTGATGTTTAAGACTTATCCTTGATGGAGGTAAAATTTAGCAACATTTTCCACCTCCTGGTGAATTAAGACCAGGCAGTCAAATGGTGCTGTCACATCAGAGAAAACAAGACAATTAACCAAGGTTTGAAAAGGTCAACAGAGGAAATCTGGAAAGAAAGAACTGAGGATTTCAAAGACCAGTCAAGGCTTTATCAGCTTAAGAAGATGGAATTCACTCTAAGCATGTGAGTTTCTGGCCGTGTTTTCTTCTGTGAATGTTTTTACTCTCCAAGAAATTCCTGTTGCTCTCTCCAAAGGTCCAATACCCTTTTCCAAAGATCCAGCTCCGTTTTTCATTGGTCTAGATCCTCCCCCCAGACCTCCACTTCATCTGTTAGTAGGGTCTTGATGTTACTCGAAAGGGTCATGGATTTTTTTTTTCCCAGACAGTCACATTCTTTTCTCAGGCAACCTTCTTCTTATCTTGGAAGGCTGTGATCATATCTGGGTTTTTTTTCCCATAATGACTTGGTATTTTCTCTTCTGATCTCTTTCCATTTCCTAAGGCTCTGGTTTTATTCCAATAATGTTATCACCTCTTATAAATCTGTGATTAGTTGTCTTAAGGTTCTTGAAATAAACTATTCTCTCATAACCAAAGAGAGATGATCTAGCAAATTGGGAAACCCTAAAGTACCACCTGGAAAGTGACATGAACTCAGGCCAGTTTGTGATGCAAAGCAAGATCCTATAATGGCAAGTACAAAATTGAGTTAAAAGATGAACCAATAATCCCATCAGTGAATTTGCAGCACATAGAAAATAAAGTCTATTATAGAATTTATTTTATTGCATCTTCTATATAAATTCATGAGAAATACGGTGCTATATTTTAACTGTCAAAATCTAATGAGGACTGAAAAAGTAAAAAGTAGCCAAAGTAATCACTGGAATTTTGTAGTCATTCTATGTCCTTTCTATAAACACCCACTCTGAATTTAAAGCTTAATTTTCCTTAGGGTAGGAAAAAAGAGAACTTTGAAGGACATCTTCGATGAAAGTTTTCCACGGTGCCTTGCTATTAGCCCCTCATCAAATCGAAAAAGGTCAGAGTAAGATGTAATGATAGTTCTCTTTGGTGACAGAAGAAAATCTACTTTTTCATTTGGTTTGTTGTCATGGTTGCCTCCATGATGTGAAACGTATAATTTATAAAGGGAATCAGTAGTACTTTGGGCATAGTTCCGTAGTGTCAGTATTGATGTATCAACCTATATCTGAAGAATACACTTTTGCTTAAATAGGATTTAGGGCTTGATGTAGGAATTACTGGATGAAATTTTTATGGCTCATCATAAATGGACCAGATTAGAGAATAATGGTGTTTCTGCCCTTCAGATGTGTGGATACTCACAGCTGGTATGGTGTCTTAGTAAAATAAATCCCACTTGCAACAAACAAATAAACCTCCCAGGATGCCTGAGACATTTCTGTTCTGCAAGCTGTCAGTAAAAAGGCTGAGAAAGTGTCCTTTGATTTGCATAAACTTTGTATGCACTGTGAGCATATAAACGATTTTGGAATTGGTGGTGGAAACAGACAAGAAAGGAAAGGAAACCAAGCCAGATCTTTGAGAAGTGCAGGCTGCAAAAATTAGAAAATAGATATTCTCCTTCAAAGAGAATTCCATATTTTCTATCGGAAGTACACTTTGTCTTGCCTCTGTGTTTTCAGCTATTGCTGTCCAGATTCATATTTCCTTTTTCGGTGAGTCACTTTCTGCTTGTCATACCAGTAGATTCTTCCCCAAGAATCCTTGCAGTCCCTGTGACAAAAAGGTCAATAACAGAGAAAATGTGCCCTGTTTGTTTTGTTTTTAACATACTTCGGATCCCTTAAAAGTCAGAGGAACAGGCCAGTACCTCTCCTCCAGTTCTCTTATATCTCCTTGTACAAGAGGGATGTATCCACACGTACATCCCAGTCCCATCCCCACCTTAACACCTCTGTATCTGTTTCATGAGATCTTTTGTAGGTTGGTTTTTTTTTTATATATGAAGAAAGTTCTTCAAACTCATAATCCAGACTCACTTGTGTGCTCCCTTGCAGCCAACTCTGTGCATCCTGTACTGACAATACTAAAGAACTGTTGGGTGATATCACCTGTAGTGGCATCATATCTCAGGCTGGTGATGTCACATTCCTGTGGGGGCCCTTAAGATGGGACAAAGGTGGGAGAGGAGGAGTGACTCTGGGGAAAGTAGACAGTCCCTTCTTGCCACTTTTTCTGTTCAAGTAGGCAGTGCTGGAGGGCAGCCTGTATGGCCTGACTGTCTGACGTTAGGTACGTGCACAATTTTCATCCTCACTGACGTGGGCCTTGAAGCCCAGACGAGAATATTCTAGGGGGTTGGAGCAATTTGAAATCTGCTTTGTAATTGGGAGTCTTTATCTGCTTCAAGATACAGCTTGATCAGATCTCACAGGTGACCTTAGTTGGCTGTCTCCTGCCTTACCTTATTTTGGGATGTTGAGAAGGGGGGATTTCCCTATATAATTTGGCAATGCTAAAGAAGATATACACAACCTGCAAGCTGTGAAATGATTGCACTTTTGAGGACTTGCAGGCAACCGCACAGAATTTCAAGGATGTGTTTAGGGCAAGAAAGATAAGAAGATAATATAGAAGATAAAATAGGTGTAGGCAAGCTTAGTACAACGTGTTTCATTTGACAATGCTCATAAGAAGCATGGCACTGGGATTCGTGTGGGATATACCAAAGAAGCAAAACAGTCAGTGGTGGTTATTTCAGGCAGAAACCACCTGAGAGGCAGAGAGAGGTCAGGAGCTGTAAACGGTGGAGCTAACACTCTCCTCCATGTGCGACTATGTCGTCTCCTTCTCTAATGCTGTTCCATACAAGCACTGATTTTTGGCACTGCCTTTCAAGAAGATCATAGGCTTCAGGGCTGTGCTTTTCCCAACTGACTCTGTTTCTGACCTCAGCACAAACAGGACCTGTCCGTTCAACTCACCTTGTTTTCCTGATTGCAGCTTCAGTAGTGACAGAGGCGTTTCCTGACCCCTTCTGAATGTTTCAGAAGTGGGGAGGATTACTGTGCTCCCCACCTTGTGCCACAGAAACGAGCATCAGCAGCCTCAAAAATATGGAAATTTATTTTATGTAGGAATCTTTGCTCTTGCGTTGTGGCAGGGAAATGGGGGTAATTGCAGGATTGTTATGTTGTTTTTATAGATGAAAAATTAGGCAGAGATGTCTTTGATATATGAACTTGGTTTGGCCACCAGGATGTGGATTTTCCCCTTAGTTAAGTGTTTTCTAGTGCAGTGTGCTAATGCAGTGCTATGCCACTCTGAGGAACAGCAGCTTGAGTCACTGAAAGAACCAAATCACTCTCTATAGACATCTCAAATTGCACTGTAAAAATGACATTACTTACTCTTCAGGTATTTCTCTAAGTCACCATCTATTTTGCTATTTTTCCCCATAGGGTCATTATTGTCTTTCTTACAATACATAAAAGCTATCAAGAAAACACAGTGTTTGTATGATTACATTAAGCCCTTTAGATTAATGGACAGTTTTATTCAGTACCCTTCCGAAAAGAATGAATTAAAATGCCTCCTTGCATAAGAATACCTGCACCTCTCCCACTGCTGTTGGATGGTTTCCATGCAGGTCATCCCTGCTCAGATCTCAGGACATCTCCCCCCATGCCCTGTGTAGTTATTTATAGCTGTGCAAATTAATATGTAAGTATAATGCAGGTTCAGAAGCTTTGTATAAGGAATTAAGGTCAATTAGCAAGGTAGGCTTTCTGTCATGTAAGTATTGGAGAAACTTACTGTCACAGACTAACTGTTCAAATTTGAACCCAAAGATCTCTCAGCAGATTTTTTTTTTCCTTCCCTCCCTCTTTCCCCTCCATTTTCTTTCATGGTGCAAGAATGTGCAGAATGGGCTTTTCACTGCTGGTTGGCAAAGCTTTTAATGGTCAGATGCTATTCCAGTCCTCTGCATCATGTCGTTAGCAAATTTAAGCACACTGATTTCTGAGGGCCGTGTTTAAACGTTGGGGATACAAAACAGCCTTCCCTTGTCTGCTGTTGAAAATCTGTTTCCTCTTCCCTCTTTGTCTCCTCTGTTCAGATTGTTCTTTGCTGTCACAGCCTTCTTTTATTAAATCCCAGCCCTGTACCTGATTATCAATCCAGTCCCCAAAGTACCTCAGTCACAGTGCTCTGTGTTTGGTCCTCGTGTTACCTGTTCCTGGGAAAAGGGTCTGTCAAAAGAGATGGGAGAGGCTCGGCTGGGAAATGGAAATGCTCTTCTGGAATGGGTGGGGCATGAGTGCATGTCTGTGGGTGTGCTCCATGTATTGTTTTTATAGTATCTGTCCCAAATACTTAGCTGTCAGACTGTACTTCAACAACTAATAAAACATCTGCAGTAGAATCTATGAAAAGTCATCGAAATTCCCAGCATGAGCTTGTCAATTATCCCCAAACTAATCCTTAAACTCTGACAAACTTGAACAGTTCACGTACTCACGTACTGCTTCTTAGCACTTTTTCTCAGTGAGGATACAATTAAGATATGAAAGGTGAAGGTATTGAGGTCTGTCCGGTTCAGTAATATTTTGAGTTGCTGGAAACAAAAATAGGCAACACAGACATGATGCAAAAAGTTACAACTCTATTACATGCACCTCCTACATGACATAATGTTACCAGCAATAAGGCAGTGCATCACCTGCCTTTGCAGACGGGAACTGTCCTGCCTGCCTGCCTAGATCAATAACCCCCCCAGACTGCCTCCCCTCCTCAGTCCCCCCTCCTGGCTGGGCAGTGCAGTGCTTTGCTTTCTCCTCTGGGCGCTCCCCCCCCTAGGACTGGGCTTCTCCCCAAGCCTGTGACTGCCCAGCCGTGTTTAGGCAGTCGGACACATCATCTGGCTGCTGCAGGTCCCTGTGCTGCTCCAAAACCCCTTCCAATCCACTAGAGGTTCTGTCCTGAGCTCCTAGCCTCACTCTATCCCTCCCTCTCCTCATTATAGGACCATTTCTAATTCTCTTTTGCCATCTCTGTCCTATCAAGACTAAGAATGTTTTGAGTTGTTGTTTCTTCCATCTTCCAGCAAGATCCCTGATCATAAAGTGATATATGTTAGCCAGACGACCACCAAGCCCTAAGAGCCCGTTGTGCTCTGTGCTGTGAGCATAGCATACAGGTGGGCTGCACAGGCAGAGGGACGCAGCAATGTAGTGATTCCTATCGAGACAAATTTATAGCATCATTCAGAATTTATAAGCTTTATGCATAGATCCTTCCAGTGACTCATACATGTATGCTGCCTGAAACCAAAGATGTGCTTTGAAAGCTCCTTTCTTTTTGCTGGCAGTGACTTTGGTTTATCAAGGCACTAATACAGCATTTAACTAAGATGCTGTTGCTCTGGCTGCTCTGCTGGTTTCTGTGCTGCGTGTTTTCTATCTCAGACCAGGAATAACACTGCCTCAGAGCCCTGCAGTCTACCACAAACATTTAATGACAAAATACTTTGTCTAGGGCTTCTCAGCATAGCAACATAATGTTCCAAAAGGCTTGATCATAGTGATATTTTATCATCCAGAGTTATACAATGCTGTGTTAAATATTTCAGAAGAAATTAGAAGTGAATTCAGTGGCACCGATCATCTCCTTGTTCTGGTTTGTGATTAAAGAGGTGCTGTCAAAGTGGGTAGGCCAGAAATTAACCTCGTTTGACAAGTGTCTCATTTAGTAGCTCTTTTCTTGAATATTCTGCTCCTGCTTCCTTGACTTTTAATTCAATGCTAAGCCAAGATACAAAAGCAGCTGACAACGGCTTTCTTCTTGGTCTTGTTCCAAACAGACCTTCAGAAAGATGCAAGCTGCCTGATGGGGATGTGTCAGGAAACAAGGTTCACAGGCAGCTGTTTGCCTCTTAATTTTCCTTGACTGTTTTATAGACTGCTGCCACTTCTCCTCAGCCAGAGGTTGATGGCAGCGGGGCTAGTTTGGAAGTCTGCTTTCGCATTCATCTCACAGAGGCAGGCCCTTTGCAATGACATCCTCTCAGGGCCTGTCTCCCATCTTGGCTGGCAGCAAGTGACTCTTATTGCAGAGGCTGACCCAGCACACGGAAGCAGAGTGGGTGAAAATCCGGCAAGTGTCACTAGGTGTAGATGTTTCTGCTTCTTTTAATCCCTCAGTGTCCCCCACTTCTGAAGGGAAGCGAACAATTACATCACTGCTGGAAACAGTGTGACTCAGCCAGAGATTCACAGGAGAAACCACACTGCCCAGGAGAAGAAATCGCTGTTTATAATCACAGCTGCTAAAACTAGTTAGCCTTTTCATATTGTCTCCTAAAAGACAGCCATCACAGTCCACGATGGGAGGGGATGAGCAAGGAAAAGTTGATGAAATAGAAAATGCTGAAAGGTCAAAATAAGGTGTTCATGTGCGGGGTGCATGACATTCAGACACCTAAAGCTCACACTCATTGGAGGCAGGACATAAAAGCTGAGTGCTATTTGTGATTCTCTCTCATGCTGGTAGTAATTGTGATGGGAATCATCAGTGACACTGAACTAAAACTCTCTTCCTGCAGTCTCCTTGTAGACTGTAAACTTGTTCTCTGCTTTGAATGCTCTAAGGAGTCAGTGTCCACATGGGATCAGGGTGAAGAGGAAATCCTTGCTCTGAGAGGGAAACCCAGAGCATGAAAGCCACCACTGTCAATGCAGACTTCATTTTCTTGTTTGCAAACAACTAAAGCTTAGCTTGGGGCTTCTCGTGATAACCTGTCTGAATTGCAGTTGCGTTATAAAGTAAATAAAAGTTGTGGCAATCATACAAACTCACTGCTAGATAGCCCAGGCTCCATCTTTTTTCCAGAAGCAGGCAGTAGTAGAGGTTCAAGTGTGGTCATGGCTGTACTTTTGTCCCCTCTGTACACTGTTGATAATATGGCTTTTTACTTCCTATTATTTTTCATACTGGCAGTGATTACTACATAGCCAGCCAGCACTATTTTCCCCCTAAGTATAAAAACTCCCCCTTTTTTTTTTTTTTCTTGCCAAGATGATAAGCTTGAGAGGTGTCCTGTAAAGAAAACTAACACTTTGTTAACTATGCAATTGATGTGCACAGCTAAGTTGTCATTTTCAGCGTCAAGCTGAATTGAATGGCATTAATTGGAGGTAGAGAGGATAAGAACTTCTCTTCTGAACTCCAATAAATGTTCTGCCTCTCTTGTATCATGCTTAAAATAAAAAAAAAAAAAAAAAAAAAAAGAAATCTGCTAAGCACTAAGACAATTGTTCTTGCGGGTTTGTGCAGTGGCTTATTTGCCTATGAAAATGGGTCGGTTTCTTGCATCATGCTGTATTTTCTTGCTCAGATCTGAGAAGCAAGATAAAGTGTTTGTTTCTCCTGTCCCTTATGGATATTGCTGCATGGATGAATTTCTAAATGGGATTACTGGGAAATATTTTTTAGTGAGGGTGTGTTTGATGTTTCTAAAGGGGATGGGTGGTGAGAGCTGGATTCCAGTGGATCATTCTGTTCTCCCATATTGCTGTAGCTGTTTCTCTGTTCTCCAACTCCCATTTTTTTCTCACCTATGTACATTGCTTTTCAATTCTTTGGTGCTCAATATGAAGACAAGAATATAACCGAGCAAGTCTGAGACTGGACAGTTGAATATATCTCTTGGGTATGAACATGCATAGCAACACTTATTTTTCTAATCCTTTTGAAGATTTGCTATTCATTTGTCCTTTACAGGTGTCATCAGGGGGGCTGCAGGGATGAGGTTCCAGCCACCCAAGCACAGGGCACAGCTGAGCCCCTCAGTGAGGCTGGAGGCACCTCTGGGAGAAAAAATTTAAGAAGGGATCAAACCCCTGCCCAGGCAGTGAGGAGTGAGGAACAAAGTGTGAGAGGCAGGCTGTGAGCACCCGGGTGGGAGCAGGAGCAGGGGCAGGAGGTGCTGCAGGTGCTGGGGCAGCCATTCCCCAGCAGCCCTGGGGAGACCGTGGTGGGGCAGGGGCAGAGTGTGAGGGGGAAGGAGCAGCAAGAGGAGCTGTACGGGCTGAGCACAGCCCCCATTCCCCTGCACAAATTGGGGTGGGACGAGGTAGAGACGACGTGTATGAAGGGCCAAGGTTGCGAGCCTGGGAAAGGCAAGGAAAGGTAATGTTTTAAAGTTTGTCTTTTTGTTTCTCACTACCTGCATCTATTTTAATTGTCAGTAAATTAAATTAATTTTCCCCAAGTAGAGTTGTTTCACCTGTGCCCGTGCTTGGTGAGTGATCTCCCTGTCTCTGTCTCCAACCATGAACTTTCTCGTCCTATTTTCTCCCGCTGTCCTGCTGGGTGGGGAGTCAGGTTGAGTTGATTACTTCACATCACCATTTCACTGCAGTTTCAAAGCCATGTCAAGCATTCATCTAAAGCAGCCTGAAAATGTCAAGGGCTACAGACAATCAGAACAAGAAGTTTTAAATGATTGCACTCTAGACTGGAAAGCAATATTTGTATGGGCGGTGTGAAGAGGGGAATGTGTGAATGGGGAATAGAATGAAGCTAGGAAGAATCTGTTGGGTTTTGTTTGTTGTACCTTCCATGATTCATGTGTGTTACTGTGAAGAAATGGGAACAAACTGTCCACTAAAATATCATGTGAGTTGCATTCAACTGTTTTCAAAACCAGTAACTCTTTTTGCCCATGCCTTTGCAGAATTGTAGACAACATCTTGAGATAGATAAAATAAGAGCTATATAACGTTGCTAATGTCAAGATCGATGATGATTAAAGTACCTTCAGTGGAGAGTCATGTGTTGGATGGGACATTACACGGCTGTTGTGCTTATATTGGTGAGTTCTCACCAGAAGCTGTTGTCAGGGGAACAGAGGGCTGTGCACTTCTCTTTCTCGTATCCTCCAAACCCCTGATGACAGTATAGTTATTGTACTTTATAAGAAAACTTTGAAGTGAAAAAGTCCCGTTTTCTATTTTTCACTTCTTTATTGCTATAGCTGCAGTTTTACCTCACTTATAAATTATGCACTGTTTGCCCTCTTGAAATTGTCTGGTTTCTGAGTTTTATGCTTTTCAAATGTTTTTTTCTTTCTGCACTGCTTTAGGTCACTTTGTATGGTACATGACTCTGAGTGCTATTTATGGGGATTTGATTTATTGCCTTATTCTCACAAATCTAGCAAGTCTATTTATGTATTTGGTTTCACTCAGAACCACATTTTCCCCCCTAAACTAGTCTAACTTGGTTTTGAAAGTCAGTCCTTTCTGAAAAAAGATGTACCTCACTTATAGCCTCGAGTACTTTTTCAAAAGAGAAAACTAATTCAGCCAAACTGATCTTTCTTACATAATTTTTCTCCTTTATTTCAAATAACATTAGAAGACTGCATCATTCTGGTTTCAAGATTTATTTCCCTGAATTCTAAAATGTGTCTCATACAGCGAGAGATTCACTCAATTTTTGTACAACAGATGGCTGATTGCTTAGATGGGAAAGATTGTCACAACTGGTCAAGAAACGTGGGATGTGTCTGCTTACGGGAAGATGTCTAATGAGGCTGGCTGATAGAACGTGAGGCTTGTTAGAAACTCAACCCCTGGTTACCACAGGTTATCTGAAATTAGTCGCTTACGTTTAAGCAGCTGAATATTCCAGATGTATTGGGTCATTCTCACTCTCTGAACTAAATTACATAGGTAGAGGTTCAAACGTGACTGTCCAAGGAGAAAGGGAGCCCAGTGTATCCCTTTCCTCTCTCTGCAAACGAGGGATTTCCTACCAGCAGGGTTTGGTGTGGCTGCGGCTGATCTGCTGTGTGGAGCCGATGTCCACAGCTGGATGAGAGTGTGACAGCAACCTAGTGAAGCTCAGCAAGTAGACAATGCAGAGGTAAAATGGAATGATTTTTCTTGCCATCCTCTGTCCCTGACCCAAATGTACTTCAAAGCTGAGGCTTGAGGACAGCGTCACCCATGCCTTAAGTAGATGCAATTCCACAGATTCCAAGGGAGTTGTTTTCATGCAAAATAGACTTGAATTTAACCCAGAGGTAACAAAACCCTTTGGAAGTAAAACTACTGGCTGTTTTAAAAACATTTAAAAAATGCCCAACTACACACTTTTTATGTCTGCTTTATGCAGCTGAGCAGCTGCTTTTATAGTCTAAGATTAAAGTGGAAGGAGTTATGAGCACTGTGTAAGATAATGAACCTCTGTATAAACTACCTGCCTGAGAGAATATGTGTCTACATGTTAATAAGGCCAATATGCAGGGACAAACCATTTTGAGTACTTTGTTTCATTTTTTTTTTTTTCCCTATTCCTCTTTTTGGGCTCTGCGAAAGCTCTGATGAGATCTTACCTACATCCTGGCTGTGTGGGAGTCGATTCTTCCTCCAAATTGTCTGTTGTTATCCTAGCAGGAGGTTTGCCCAGTAGGCTGATGTAAATTAATGATTAGACAAGGGTTTCATATATTTTCTGCTTTGGATCATAGCTACGTGGTTTCACAGTTCTTTGAGACTAGCTTTGTACCAGTTTAACTACATCAAATTTAGAGAAGTTTTACTTGATTTATCGTGAAAAGAAGATGAGAAACAAGACATTTATAAATGCTTTGTCATTTAAATGAGCTGGAGAAACGTGGCATTTCCATTCTAATGTAACGTCCCCCAGACATACAGTAAGCTCTGTGCCTGCCCTGCCTGCCTTGGGGTTAACGATGAGGAGCAGCAGGATGCTGCAGAAAGGGCAAGGGCCAAGGCACAGCCGACCTGCACTCTGAGTGCTGCTACTGAGGGCAACTCACTTCATCTCTCTGCCTCTCTATCTCCTCTCATTCTGCATTCAGATGATAACTTCAAGACACAACTGCCTATTGCTATGTAAAGGCAAAGTGTGTAGCTCAGAGGGGGCCTTGACTACGTTTTAGTCTGTGGTGGTATTGTAGGACAAAATACAGTCATAGCACAAACTGTTGGTTTTACTGTCCTGGCATTGGTCATTTTGAAGGTTGCCATCTCCTAAGTGTGTGCCCAAGGTGTGTGTACAAAACATGGGATGCTGTCTCAGAGTGTGGGTTATGCCTGGGTGTCACTGACGCCTTTGCGCCTGGCGAAAATATTTAAATCTTAGTGCCATGTTGTTCCATGAGCAGTTGAGCAGTTGTTCATGCAGCAGTTTCATTATCCAGCAGCGGAAACAGCCTATTGAGCACAGAATTTGTTTCCAAGGGAATTGTTTCCTGGCCTCTAATCAAGTGGATGTTTTTTTAATGCTATAATATCAGATTGTTCAGTGTTGTCATATGGGTACTCTGCAATGTTTTTCTATTGTTACAACATCAACATTTCACTAAGCTGAATATTATTGTGCAGTTTCAGTTATCTGAGTCTTGCTTCTGCAGATATTTCTAACACCTCCGTATTAAAGCTAAATGTTTAATTTATATATTTATCCGCTTCATATGAAAGAGAGGGAAGCTCCTAATACTAGCCAAGCAGTGGAGAACTGCCCCCAAAATATGCCAGGAAGGTTACCCTAAACTGTGCATATAAATCCCCTAGTAGAACTGCTGATTTACCATACCTTTGCATTTGAAGTTATGATTTGAAATGTAAGTAAAACTAATAGTAAACATAACAACTTGAAAAAGTGATATAGCCTGATGACTCACTCAATACCTCTGGGCAAAGCAATGTGATAAGTTAAGATACAGGAAAAAGATTGAATAGGGGTTTTTTTTTAATGATCTAAAAATTACCGGCTGGAGTTTAAATTGGATGAATTCCTATTGGTATTTGACACAACTACCACAGACACTGCAGCAATTAGGAAAAGGAAGCAGGTAGCAAAGACTATCCACTTCCACTTAGATTTCTGTGTGCACACTTCAGTCTTGTTTCATTGGGACAATGCCTGTGTTTTAAGATAATCCATACCTAAGTGCTAGATCAGGATAGGGATCAATAGAGGAACACATGGATTTATTAGATAACTTATCACCCTCTACTAGTGAGAAGGAAGGTGTATAGCAAGTGGAGAGAGTGGATAAAAAGGGTGACGGGTGCTGGCAGTGACCTCTTGCAGGGAATGTGTCTGGGAAGCGCTTTGTTGTGCAGTGCCATGTGCGTCAGCGGAGAGGCCGCTGGAGATGTTGGGCTGAGCACTGGGCAGCTAATTATCTCAGCTGACCGTTGCCTTTTGTGGCAGAATTTGTGCCATCCAGATGGACAACTTTTGTCCTTGCTAAAACCAAGGAAATACCTGGGGCTTTGGGGCCTTGGACAAGAGGGAGAAGGAGTCTGATAGCTATGGCAAGTTAAAGAGGGGCTTTATTCCTCTCCTACCACCATCATTTGTGTTTCCAACGCCTAAAAGTGGATTTATATGAAAAATACAAACTAATTTTATAGCTCAAACATATGAGATGGCCTACCTCTGAATTTCCCTTCATCAGTTAATAACCAATCCAGACCTTCTCCTGTTTTCTGACCGGTGCTCAGATACCAATTTCCTGGTCCACTGTGAACCCCTGTCCGAATCTCACCCAGATACAGCTTTTTGCCTTCTGGCCAGTGACATCTCTGTAAGTCTTGCTTGAACTGATGTCATGTGCAGCCTAACTGTCTGCACTGAATGAATATTTCTCACTGGCCCATGGACTTGATTTTAATTATCATTTATATTTGGGTAATTTGGGGCATTGTGCTGGTTACCAGGGGCATGAGCATCTTTAGATATTTTGAATATTTTATAAAATGTCACACCAATTTATGCTGCTTTGAAATAATGCATGTAGCTTAAATAAGAAGTAACCATTTCAAACTCTGCTAAAATTTCAGGTTGTGTTCTTAATTAGCAAGTAGATCAATATACATGAAGGCAGAGACTTCAGTGGTTCTCAAGGGATTTAAGCACGCTGGATTGGTGTTAATTAAATTAAATTTAAAAGATTAAATTGGAATGGTGATTCAAACTTTTTAACCGGCATTAAAAAATTTAAATGCTGGTTGCATAGACGTTATATTGAATACTATTATTTTCATATTGCTTCAATATAACAAAAATTCCTTATGGCTATATTTTGCCTCAGCTTCTATGCATCCATATGACTTCAACCCTGCCTTCAACTGCCATAACACTGTGATCTATGTAGGTTTTTATTCTGAAACTAGTATGTTAAACTTTCACAAGAAGGAAGTTAAATCTCAGACAGGTCCTGACAGCTCTATTAATCATATAAAAGCCATGATTCTTTTTATGCATCTTCACAGAGGATTTTATGCCTAAAGAATTGCCTGTTTACATCTGAGTAGTCTTAACAGAGGAAAAACAACTCTCTGAGCATAACAGCCTCAAGAATGTAGTAGAACTGTGCTGATGGACCAGAGCAGCCAGGCCACTGACAATCAAGGAAGGCAGCAGCTGGTGATCAGAACATTCCCAGGTAATTTAGTACACCACAGGCATGGCAATGGGTTCTTCAGTGGAAATGGGAAGAGGTGCTGAACAGGCACACCACTAAAAATGCAAAACTGGTGCTGAAGTCAAGTAAACATCATCGTGTAAGTAGAAATCTGCTTCTTATCCCTGCACAGGTTTCAAAATGAATAAAAGACAAGGGAAAGGAAAGAATGTGGTGCGATGTTTCTTTGATCTATGTCTGAAAGGGAGAACTGATTGACAGAAGGTCTGCACCCCGTTCCCAGGTTGCTGAAAAGATGTTTGCATAAGTGCAGCTGTCATGTCATCTGCTGTCACCTCAAGATCCTCCTTCATTTTGGCTACACAAACATATCTTATTGTAACAGTAGACAGTGCACAACCTGCAGCAACAGTCCATCATATTACTGACAAAGTGACCCACTCGGAAATACTGAATTTAGCATTGTGGGAAGACCATGGAGCTTGTCTCAAGCTATGTTAAAATTGTGTTGATGTTGTTTGAAACCCCGTGTATTTAAGTGAATATTTTTGCTAGTGTCCCAGGAATTGTGAAGTAAGTAGCAGCCAAATATAGGTAACGCTATAACCAATTTCCAGGTTTTCCCTAACTATACTGTAAATGCAAGAGCTTTCCCCAGTTTTGGGGACTATTTTGATCAGTCTATGAACTTACCTTATTGTAGTCTCTGGAATTTTAGCATGCTTTCCATAGAAATGATTCTAGAAAACAGAGTGTGCATGTAATCCTCTGATTTACACAGCATGGCAGGACTTCAGTGTACTCAGTATCTGAGGATTTTTTTCTTTCTATAAAGAAATTCAGTATCTTCCACAGAAAAATCCTCCGTTATCCTCTTTGTAGAATGCTCATGTATTAAATGTACATAACTATGTCATGGCTTATTTTATGTCATGTTACTAAATAATCCTGTCAGAGAAAGTCTTCCAGGCATGTTATAGTTATAGCAGCACTGCAGTACTGTTGTGTTAGAGCATAACATAAAGCAAGAGAAAACCCCTGGGGGCTTACAGTGAGCAAAGCAAGGTGAGAAAGGATTCAGAGGTGAAATGGAGTTGAGGATATGCTCACACTGTAGGCTAGGGTCAGAGTCAAGAAGAGAATGCAGAGATTTTGTTTTCCAGAGTTGTTGTCTTTGGTTTAGACTCTGTTATCTCCCTAATCAAAGACTACATTCCCCTTAACTGCTTATTGCTCTTATCTTCTGTTCTTGGGTTTTCCTCCTTGGCTGTATACTAGAGAAATACATCCAAAACCAAATGGATATTTTCAGGTAGCTGTTACGAGTATTAAACATTTATCTGGGGAAACAATGGCCATTTCAGGTAGCTAGTTCATGTAAGAACAGCTCTATAGGTTATAATGAGAAATAGATGCCTACAGAGTTTTGTAAAAATCTGTATTTATCATATATTTTCCTCTGCATATATTATCCTCTTAAGCAACAACATGTTATGGACTGAAGTTTAGCAAAGATGAGGCTGTCAAAGGAGTATCTGCATAAATAAGAAAAGCACAGTTTACCAGAAAAGATGTCCCTACATAAGGATGTAAAATCGCAGATTTTTGAAATGTGAGAAAATTTTTTCAGCTAAACTTAATTAATTAGTGTAATTGCTCTAGTGAAATCTAATCTTTAATAACATTTACCCACAGAAATGCAAAGTACAAAATGACAACAACATGGCACAGTAGGAAACGGGTCAAACCCACATGTAATGGTTGTTATGTGAACCTGGTCCCATGGTGCAATGACTGCTTCTAATTTTCTTCCCAAATTATGAGAACAGTGTGATCTAGTTTTCTGGTTACAGAGGAGGCTAACAAAAAAGTCATATTGAAACCCACTGTATTGGCCTTGTACTTATTCCTGAGGAGTGAAGAAAATCAAATGCTATACCAGTGTTAAATAAACAAATAAATAAAATAGTGTGGTCAAGATGACTACAGAGGCATTAGATTGGCACTGGCTCAGGAGAAGTCATGGAAATCCTGGCTTGGAATGTAGTCAATGAAGGATTAAAAGACAATAGCATGAATTACATGGTATTATAGAATGTAAGTCGCACCAAAATTTTTGATGGTGAGTTTGTTTACTGCATCTGACCAATGTGAATTTTATGCCAAAAATGAAGTTTTGAGAGGTTCAAAAACAGAGTTGTAAGAATGATTTGAAGTCTTGAAGACACATCTCATAGTAACAATGTTAAGAATTATCTTTGACCACAATCAGTCTGTTTGGTTTATTCAGAAGTAAGCAAGAAGTTGTCATCTACCAGAACCCTAGTGGGGATGCAGTTTCTGGTAGCAGAATGTTCTTTAGTAAAAGATAAAAAGACATGTAAGTGATTAGAATCTGAAGCTAGACAAATTAATACTGGAAATAAAATGTAGATTTTGTAGCCAGGAGAGTCAGATGCTAGACCAGTCTACATAAGGAATGGGTAAAGCCTGTAATGATTTAAGACTGAATAGTAGATGTATCTTAAATGATGCATTACACCTCAGTCTGAAGTTACGGGACTGATGCAGAAATTGTTGGGTGAGATACTCTTGCAGCATGAGTTACACAAGCAGCCAGGCTACATGTTTATAACGGTCCTCGTAGCCTTAAAGTAGATAGAATAAGCTCACATTTGTTAAAGGTCTCAGCAAAGCTGATGGTGTAGACACAGGAGACCACTATGTTGAATTCATTGAATTCATTTAAGGGGCTGTTGCGTATGCTTGTGCTACTTAAGACAGAAGAGGTAGGACGAATCCCTGTTTCTCCTCATTGGTATGGAGAACGTGCATAGGCAACTTGATTTTATGATGGAGAAACAAGCTTTGGATTAGATGAGGGGACAAGCTGGAAAGGTATTCAATGGTGAGAAGGTTCAGTGCAACAGGAAAGAGAGCAATAAGAGTGGGGCAGAGAATGGAGAATTCAACATTTTGATCAATTTTTATATTTTAAGTTGTATTTTAATTGAAATTCTGCTCTGTGGTTGTGCTGGATTTTGGGTGGCTTGTCTTCCAGGATGTGATACAGATACGATGATACTGGATTCTTACTCAAGAGGAAAAGAAATATTTGGGGCGTTCCTGGCATCAACCTAAAAATGTTTAAGAGAAACTTTGCCATTACTGTTTACAGCCTTGTGTACATAAAGCATTTTGTTTGTTTTATTGATTGGAAAGAGTCCCTGTTCTTGCTAACTCAGCTCCTTTTATTGTTTAAGTATAAGTCACAATCTGGTGGGAAATGAAACACTGTTGTTTGTACATTATAGTCCCTTGTCTTTGAGTATAATTGCAATTATGTTCTGTAGTTATAACAAATACTCTGAATGTATTATAAGGGAAGGAAAAACCTGCTGCATTGCAGTCCAGAGCCTATTTCCAATTCCTAATATAATTTACTGACAATGAATTCTGCAAATTATTCATAAAACAGCAGTGGGCCTCATTTAACAACATGACAGGGCTGCATGTAATTAGAACTATTTTAAAGTGGGTTTTTTTTCCCCTATAGATCAATTGTTCCTGCTATAAGTGTTGCTAAAACTGCGCATACAGTTTTTCACTGTAAAGTGCAGTGCAACCATCTGGATCTTAGTCTGGCAGTACCTGGTGAATGCTCTAGGTGATTCAATCTCTAGTGACCTGCTCTGAGTACGGCTTGTCTGTTTCTTCTCAAGAGTCAGCAAATGTATATAGCTTTGCAGAGACACTGGGAGCCATGCTCTACTCAAGTTTAATCTAAAGACTGGGCAGAACCATTGTAGGTCACACATTTAATCTAAAGGAGATTCAACAATGACAAACTTTTTACTCAACCCAGTATGATCGGAATTGTAATTTCACCAAATTAGCCCATTTCTCTGACATGCTAAAGTAGAAAATATGGTATGTGCCTAGAAAAAGCCTCTCTGCTATCGCTTTTATTACAAGACTTTGCATTTTACATGAAATCTTAATTTTGTGACAGTTTTCCAAGGTATTGGAACCCAGAGCCGCTGCAATGGTAGTCACATGCAGTCAAATTTGTCTGAAGGAACTAGTAAATATGGAAGGAATGGGTAAATATCACTTGCCTTTCTGAAGGCAACTACTTTGTTAAGTCTGCTTTAAGCTACTTGATGAAGTGACTGGATCACAGAACATGGTTCTTTCTGAAGCTTGTAACTCTCCTGATAAAGTACTACCAGAGTCCCAGAGTCAGGCAATACTGATAGAGGCTGAGGGAACAAATGACAGGGAGTAGGAGCTGCTACTTCATGTTCTTTCTATTGCAGAGTTTGAGTGTGAAATCCTTAAAAAAACCCCAAGCAAAACCCTCTAATATTATTTCTAATGTTTAAAAGCTTAATTCAAAACTCACTGAAGTCATGGGGGTCTTTCCATTAACTTCAGTGGGGTTTAGATCAAGCTGTGAAAGTTTAAAGAATCGCTGTTATGTTACATTTAGATAATTATTTCTTTCTCCCTTTTCAGATTGTTCAAGTTTGCTTTGCCCGCAGCATTATTTTGCACGACATTTGCCTCTCGACTCTTTCTACATCAGTGGCTTAACTATAAATGGGACTTAGATTAGCTATAAGTGTGTTTTCTGAGTATATGTTGAACATTAATACGTTTCCAAATCATAAAGCCAACACATGTTCATTTAAGTCAGATCATGCCATGCAAATTTAGGAGGTCAGTCCTGTATAAGAGAAATTATAGGTTAAAAGTGTGGAACGTTGCTGATCTTTTATGCCCATTTCAGCATTTCCTTTCTCAATCCCCACCTTGCCAAGCCTTTGCAAATGTTAACTATTCAATCACATTATTTTTCATCATATGGGGAATAAGACTGGTGTATCAGATGGAAGGAGTGTATCTAATCATGAGCACAGTAGATTCTGAGAGACAAATTCTCAGGTGAGCTTAAACCAATAGTGTACCATTAACTTCTGCAGGCTGTGGTGATTTATCTCCGCTGGTGACCAGGTCCAGGCATTCTCCAAAATACAAAGGACAGTTCCTCATGACTTTTTTTTCACAATTTGTGCACAAATATGCTGTTCCATCATACATTTAAAATAACACCTGGACCATATAAGACACAGTTTCCATCCCTGAGATTCTGTAAAGAGTAAAGCACATGATTAAAAATTTAAAGATTCAGTTTCTGACAGAGTTTTCTCATAAGTGAATCATATCTGATGAAAGGGGAAGAAAAAACATCAACTTTCATTAGCAGTGTGTTTTCAGTTCATTAATTCCTTAGAGTAATGCTTGGAGGTTGAAGAAGTCCCTCGTGTTTCCTTGAGATCTCAACAGGTTCTTCTGAAGCCCATTTGGAACCTTATGAAGTTCCTGGGGACTAACAAATTAGAACAAAGAGACATTTATGGGGGTTGGATTCTGCCCTGCACCTCAGTTCAGCACTCTGTCCTCCTAGCAATGGCACTTAAACACACGTTTTAATAGGCTATTGCTTGTGCATATGTTTAAGTGCTTTGATGAAATGGTGCAGATGGGAGGAGAGGAAGGTTTCTAGGAAATTACAGCACAGGTAGAAAGAGAGAAGCAGATAAACAGAAATATGGTGGTTTGTAGAAAGAGGCAATGAGAGACAGGTGGTGCTGTATAAGGGAGATTTGTTAATTGGAAAATATATTGCAAAAATTCAAGGGACAGAGAGGCTTTAACCAGGCGCTTTTTTTTTTTTTTTTTTTTTTTTTCCAGAATGGTGGAATCTTTGAGAGGGGCAGGGAGCTCCCCTGAAGTAATTTGTCTTGAATGATGGTGTCCACTGGAATAAGAAAATCTTACCTTCTCTCAGGCAGAGATGTATAATTTTAGGATTGACAAAAAAATTTATGAGACCTTTTTATGAATTTAAAGTGTGTCCTAAAAAAAAAGAAAAAAAGAGTTCAAAAGTTAGTTTTCAATCTTCAAAAGTTAGTTTTCAATCTATGAAAACGAAGCTTGTCTAGAACATTCAGAACCATTAATAGAGAGTGAAAGCAAACCTTCACAAAACAGCCACCAGTTGGCAGTGCTTATGTGGCCTGCTAAGACCTTGGCTCACACAGAAATCCTTGACTTGGCTTTTAAAGCACTCCTGGGTACCCTCAATACCAGGCATAGATTGGCCATTGTTTCTGGCCTAATGAACATTTAAACCAGGACAGCTTAACAAGAGAAACTGAAGCTCTCGGTCAGGCAAGGGCAGAAGCATGAGATTCCTGCTTATTTTTGAGTAGGTACGTCTTCCCTCTTTTTGCCTTATTGTCATCAAAAGAATCTGCTCTGGCCCATAACAGATGCTTGCACAAATATACAATAACATTTATCTCCACTTTTGCAGAGAACCCCTTGGGGGGGTGGGTGGAAAGGCATCAAAACAAATTCATAAGTAAATTTTCCTCCCTTCCCATTTATATGCATAAGTAGTTTCTCACTGAGTAGTCCATCAACAAACATTCAGCAGCACAAAGGCTTGGTAAGGAAATTAATTAAAAAAGAATCTACATTTGTTTTTTTTACAGCCCTGGCATTCAGTTATGTGCAGCATTCAGCTGTTGTCTTTTTCAGTAGAAGCTCTTTCACAGTTTCCCTTTCAACAGCTTGAGATGGTAAATGCTAACAAAGAACGATGTGACCGTTTCCCATATTGATAAGGGAATCCAGCTGATTTCTGTAAACAGGTCTTTTTCTTTTTAGAAGTCTGCCAGCATCAGGGCTTTGGAACTATGTATAGTAACCATTGCTGCGGGAATCCAACTGGCTTTTAAAGAGGGATTTTAACCCGTAATTTCATCTCACCTGTGGTGTTGCATGAGTGTGGGAAGACAAAAGAGGCAAGGTGGGCATTTCTCCTCCTGTGCTAATGAGACTGATCCAGCTGGCATATTTAGATGAGCAGAACCAGGGCTCCTGTGTCTTTGTGCAACCGCTTTCAGTCCAGGCAGTTCCTGTCCTTCTGCAGACTGTGCAATGTGACCCTTCAAAGGATGTGCTCAGGGTGAGAACTCCTCAAGGGCAAAACCATAATGCTATCAGTAGGAGTAGTAATGTCAATGGGAATCATGGTGCCATTGGTATTAAATAACACTTTTAGCCTAGTATTTGCTGATAGGCAAAACTTCTATTCAGACTTACATACACATTGAATTCTTTCAGCATAACCTTGCTCACAGAACACTGAAATATCTCCTTGGCCCTGCTTGTCGTCTCTAAGGTACCTTAAATGACTCATCTCACATCTCTGTTACTCAGCTTCCTTACATCAAAAATAAGATTAAATATACCCATTTCCTTTGTGAAAGAGTAGCTAAGAGCTACCAGTAATAAGGACTATGTGAGAGTCAGAGGTTTCTGATACTACTGAGGGGAGGAAATGGCAGCTGCAGGAGAAGGTTAAAGTGCAGCCAGGTAGCCTGGGATACAAAGCTGTCCTGATGAAGCAGGCCACTGACCCATTGCAGCATGGAATGATGATGAGATAGCCAGAGGAACCTCTCCAAGCCTTCCTTCCAATGGAAGGAAATGTCTCTGTTTCCTCAGTCCTTGGACAAACAGCGGTACAGTTTCAAGCCTGTGAGCCTCGGACATACAGCTTCACCCTCAAGCACATGAAACAACTTACAATCAGTTGTTCCAAAAAGAATGAGCCATGTGAAGTGTTAGCATGATCACAGCCCCCTCCTCACCAACAGAGGTGCTGATGCTTCAGTAAGACTGACAGTGTTCTCTTGTGTGAAGGGAGAAGGAGAGAATAAGACCCTGCAAAGTATTGGAAGGAGGGTGACAACATACAGTGTCCAGCTCTGAGATCATGCAGTTCCCATGGATAATACAGACCAGCATCTCAGAAAGCTTTCAGCTGTCTGTTTCCAGAGATCTTTGTTCAGCAAAGCACAAAACCATGCCTTATTTACAGTCAAATGCATGCAAACACACGTTGGTAATGCTGATTTACAGTTGTGTTTATATGTTTTGTGAAAGAAGGCTGATGAGTTCAAAACAAGCAGATACACAGGTCTGTCTTGTGGTAGCTGGGAGGTGGCAGGAGAGCTCAGGGACAGGTAAGTCTCTGCCATTTCACTTGCAATAATGACTGAGATTCTTTTCATACAATGTATTTCCCAGAGACATAATTTATTACACACAGTTTCCAGGACAAAACCATAGCCCATAAAGAGAATGGAAGTTTCATTTTACTTTCAGGTAGGCAAGTTTCTTTTTAATTTCTGTTCTTTAACTGCTTTCTTTGGAACTTGGGACTCTTTCCTCATTGGGACTATAGTCAGACACTTAACACCGTATCTATGTCATATTTCTACAGCTGAATATGGCCAGACTCAAAAATTCCTGGCAGGCCAGAATCTTCTGGGCTCAACTAGTGTGAAGTGTAGAACTCAAAAGTTGAGATGCATGCTAAAATGGAAAGCCCCAGGAGACCTTAAGATACTCACTCTAACAGTTCTGGTTTCTTACAGATGTTCTCTTTTCTTTTAGTTTTCCCCTGATTTTCTTCAGGAAAAGAAGTAGTCCTTCAAGATAAGCATAGGACTTCTCATTCTAAAAACTAAGCTCAGTCTCTTTCTGTACATTGTACAATGCCAGAGCGTTACACTCCGTTAGTGACCTGCTGTAATGTTAATAAAATATTCAATGCAGTAGGTTGTCCTTGCCTTTCTGGAGGAGAGTAGGAGAGAGACAAGATGGTAGAAAGAGCTTTGCTTGCCTTGTGTTCCCACTTCAAGCTCTCTCGTGATGGGCCACAGTTTCCTATGCTGGGCAACTCCAGAGCTCTCTAAGAGCTGAACAGGAGCTACAGTGCTGTAACAAAACTTGTGGGGACGCAGAAGTGTGGTAGGCACGTTTCCTTCACTTAGTTTCTGTTGTGCGTGCTCTGTTTTGCACTCAGAGGTAACAAATCACTTAGAGTAAGGAAAAGACAGAATTGTGGCTCCCTTTCTTCTCTGCGTTCACCTGGAGAATTTATTGGGCATTGAAAGGCATTTTGGCTCCAGTGCTTGAGAGGTGACATTAGAAATGACATTTCCATGGGCATGCAGAGGGATTATGTCTCTACTCAGGTTGTGGCTAAGGGATAATCAGGAGGTAAGTCAGAGAGAAATTGTGTTCTAAATTGCTGCACTGGGATACTCATAGCAGCTTCTTTCTCAGCAGTATCCACACTACAGCATAAACTGTGAACCATATACTGTAGAATGGGAGGGAAAATACATAAGGCGGTGGCCACAGTGCACACAGACACATAGGACAGTGTAATCAATCTTTAAAAGCAGTTTTTCTTTCTCCAACTTTGGGAATTTTCTAGATTAATTTCTTCTTCCAAGTTTTCTGGGAATTTTTGTTCATGTTGTGTTTGTTTCTCAGGAGGAACCGTGTAACTGCTGTAGTTTTCCCTGCTACATATGCATTCCTGCATTAAATATAAACAAATAAATTAAAAAAAAAAAAAAAGATCCAGGTATTTTATCTTAAAGCTGTGACTTTACAATTCCAAATCAATTTACGGCAATAAGAATTCATGACCAGTGTACTCTTCTATATGGCCTCACTCCAGCAAAGCACTTAAGCACATGCTTAATTTTAATTTTGAACTAAATGAAGCAGTGAATCACATGCTCCAGTCTCAAATGAGGTTAAAATTAAAATTAACCATTTGTCTATACTATCTTGGATGAAGGCTGTGTACACTATTTCCACTTATTGCCAGCGTTTCCATCACTGCAAAATATTAATTCTCACTTTTCACCATCTATTTCTTCATTGTTCTTGAACAGTTTTCTTTGCCTCTTCATCAGATGGATCTTATTTCTGTGAAAACTTATTATATGAATTTGGTGTATGCAAACTGATATCAAGATAGAATCCCAAGGCTATTGCCCTGTGGAATTTTTTCTTTTTGTCCTTTTGATACTCCTTTAGCTTACTCTCCATCACAGATATATAAGAATTAAACGGGCATTTAAAACAGCTAATGTTGTCTCTTTTGATCAACGATTTTTTAAATCATATTTGCCAGATTGAAAATACCCTAGAGACTGGAAGGCTTTGTGGTGATTTCAGTCGTTTGATTAGAAGCAAAAAATCAGAAATGAGTTTCAGTCAGCTCTAGGCTCAACATCTTTTGAAAGATGGAGATATGGTGATCCTACTCCTACATCTTATGTTGTAAACCATTCAGCTGGAGAATATAAAAATGATCTCTCATCCCTTCTATTAATACGGCACAAACTCCTTGATATCTATCAGAATAATTGGGCAATGTGCAGAAAGAAATGGAGAGAACATATTTAAGTGGCTGACGAGAGTCTAGTTTGGTTTTATTTTCTGTTAAATGTTACTCTGTGCAGGAATGGCCATGTTCACAGCTTCTTGTAATTGGCCTAGAGCTTTGGGTCGGTAGATATCTGAGGGATGGATACATATGGATTGTGTGTGGCAGCACTTCGAAAGGAGCAAGGCAAAACAAGTTGTCAGGAAAAAAAAGGCACTTTTATGGTTGATACTCTTCAACTGCTGGTTTACATTTCTTCCTCCCTTTAACTGTGTGTTAGGAGCGCAATGAAGAGCTTTTTCTCCTCTTAATCTCTGCATTTCCCTGTACGAGTTGATCCCAGCTCTCAGTGGAGTCTCACACCCAGTATCTCCATGCCAGGAATGTGGAAGATTCCTGTTTCCTCAGCCCTCTCCTACTGCTCCGCTGGAGCCTGAGGGTCTCACCTTTGCTGTGTCCCAGTCTGGGAAGTACACCCGTTCCACGAAGGTGGGAAGGAGCTGGAAAGCACTAACCCTAGTTTAATATCCTGAACTGGATTAAGCTGTTCCTTTTCAACACATGAAGGGAGGAAAAAAACCCAACCCAGGATCACATTTTGTAGCCCAATTATCACCGTTACATTTGTTTCCTGTACTCATTTTCTGCAGCTGATTCTTACCTGTTACTGCTCTTAATGAGGGGGCTAGTCCTAGTCCTTTTGCATAAATAGCAAAGATTTGTGCTCCAGGAACTGCATTCAAAACTTGCGCCAGCTATTGCACATATTGCTAAATAATATTTTTTAGAGCTTTTCATACTACTTTTTTATCTCTTTCGCAGTGAAACTTTCCCTTAAACTTGGGAAAAATATATTGATGTCTTGACAGAATATTAATTCAGAATATTCACAGAAATATTAAATTTCTGGTTTTGTTGGCTTAAGCAATTCCCTATGTTTACTTAGTGGCAATGTTTAAAAATTGCTAACATTCTGAATTTATTTTAGTAGTCCTGACACTAATGATTAATTTTGTATCTATTAATTTGCTGTATATTTCCTTTGGTATTTAATCTTCCGCTTCAGCTAAACTGACATTACTCAAGCATTAGGTTAAGGGCTATTTACAAGAAAGTTTAATTTATGGATGATTCTGAAGAGCCACCAGTAGTATGTGAACTGAACTCAAGGTGGGAATTCCTTTCTCTCTATGTTATCCAGCGTACACTGTTGTTTTGTGTGTCTCCCTTACAGGAGCAGCATTTTAGGCAAATAATCATTACCCTGACAAGTTTAGGCACAGTAAATAGGCAAAGAGGAGGGAGATATATCAATGCTCAAGCTGGATTTGCAAAGACTCGTACGAGTTTAATGGAACTTCTGTTAATTTAGAAGTCCAAGGGAATCGAGAACTATAAGCAAGTGCATCCGATCCCAAGTGAACCATCCTTTGTTCGTTTCTAATGCAGAGGAACACCATTGGTGCTGGTCTGATCAAGCTGAAAAATTACCTCAATTTATAATTACAGATAATTACTGTGCTCCTCTGGCCAACATGGACAGAAAGAGGACAGGCATGAGGACAAAGGAAGATTCATTTTAACTTGATAGCTCTTATCTGTAGTATTGTGGGATTGGCATGGTAGGCAATAGAAGTAATAAAGTGATTTAGAAAGAAATGAATTAATATAATTTCTTAATATGTCACATTTAATTGTTCTACTTGCCTAAAGCACATGTAAATTGGTAAGCTCACGTCAGGAAATGTTTCTGTGTGCGAAGGCCCCAGCAGTAAGGCAGGTTTCCTCTCAGAGGTGACCAGTGCAGTAAGATCCTATGTTTGTTCATAGCAAGCACAAGTTAGCTGATATGCCAAGAAAGGAAATTTTGAACCTACTTGGGAGGCCCTCCTAGAGGAGAGCTTAATTACATGGGCAAAGTTGCTATTTGTGGTTTTTTGTTCATTCATATTTGATAAGAATTAAGAAAGTGAAGTCTGGGGTTTTTATAAGTGGTTAAGGACCTCTCAGTCAGGACAATTGAAAGGTGGTCTCTAATGGTCCAGCCAGCAGTTTGTTCAGAACTGAACAACAGGAGGTGTTTTAAATATTCTCAGACTCCTACATAAATGTCCAAGGGCTTAATCTGGTAATACATATGTATATGCACTATTGCACGTAGGTAAGCCTTTCTTCCACTCTTTGTCTTTCTCATTTTCCTCTTTTATTTGAACATCTTTTACTCTCTTTTTGTTTCTTTTGATTTTGCCTTCATTGCCTGCCTCTTTCCAGTTCCCTGCATTTTTTTTTTTTTTTCAAGTGCTGTCATGATCCTGTGATGCTCCAGCATACACTGACTCTTTTGGTGTTTGAGAGAACAGATGTCTTCATGGACCCCTAGATCCATGCCTTCATCACCCACTGCTTGCTCAGACTCTGCTGCGTCATATCCAAGATCCTGCTCTTGGACAGTATTTTAACCCTTTCCAGGCTGTGTGACCCAGTCTGAAGTAGTTTATATACTGAGAGAGGAGTTTATCTCTGTGCAAAGATTCCTTTATCTCATGACCTAGAGCCATGGGCAACAGGTAAGAAAAATCAACAAAGCCAACCAAATGAAATATCCTGCAAGCTCAAGGTGAACTTGTATTTGCACAAGGCTGATTCTTTCCTCCCTCCCTAACGAACAGTATCTTTTGCCAGCTTTAAGGAAACAAAAATAAAAATCTTAATGAATAAGTCTATGGTGATAATTATGTCATAGAAATTAAAAAAGGTATTTTATAATTATAAACTAATCCCAGCTTCAATTTAGAGCAGGGATTCAGGGATTTTTATTTGTGATATAAGTGAAAGGGATTTTGAACCCTGGGAACTCCCGAACTATCATTGCCTGCAAATCTGATGTCAGAGCCTTGATGCTTTCACAGGACTGGAGGTATATACTTTGTGATAGCACAGCTTCCATTTCTAGTTTTCTAGGGGCCGTACAAACACAACATACGTAGTTTACAATACATGCTTAGTTTAAAGATCACGGGTACCATGGCTCTGCCATGGACCTGCTGTTTCACAGACACTTTGGAGACTGATGGGGCAAGGCAGGGGCACACAGTGCCAGAGCAGTTCTCAGGAAAGCAAGGTCTTGCCCTGAGATGCCAAATACCAGTTCTGCAACTCTTGTCTCTGCATATTGCATCCAGACTACAGCAAATTAAGCTAAATTGTTTCCACCACTAAGCAGATTTCACTAAAGTACATGGGAGAATGGCTACAGAGACTAATCGCCAGAGAAAGTGGCATGAATTCTGAGGTAAGGAGAATGACAGCACCATGTCTGACATGAATTTAGGTTATAAATTTAGAAAAAACCCCACATTTAATATCTTCTTAACAGGGCTGCTGGGACTCCAGCTACTCCGATGATCACCTATAATGTTAGATGATGACTTTGTCAATGATTTGCAGAAATTAGATGTATGTGGGGGGTTTTGTTACTGATTCTCTAGAAGGAAAGGAAGAATGTTTATATAGAAACTTTGATGTGTTTGGCTGCGCCAACAGGAAATTGCTGAAAATATGTCAATGCCACAAGTGTAACAAGGAAGAGCTACAGAAGTCACACATTAAGAGATCCATTTTGATTTTATTCTGACTAGAAAGAATGTAGGCAGGGCTATTGGAATAACAGCCTGGATTTGGAAATCCATTTGAAAATGGTCATCTTGCAGTCCAAATAAAGTATAAGTAATTTTTTTACTAAAGCCTATCACAGATTAATATACATTCGAAGGAATCTGTGGAAGTCTCTAGTCCAACTGCTTGAAGCAGGCATAATTTCAAATGTTAGTTCGGGTGTCTCAGGACCTTGTCTCCAATGATGGAGATTTCACAGACTCTCTTGGCAGACGTTCCCAGTGTTTAAACATGTTCACCATGAAAAATGTCTTCATTATATTCAGGTAGAATTTCCCTAGTTGTAGTTTGTGACTGTTGCCTCTGCTTTCTCTGAGTATTTCTGAGAAGAATCTGGCTTAGTCTTCTTTATCATCCCTCCTTTAGGAGGTTGAACACAGTAATAATATCTGAAGGCTTCTCTTATCTAGGATGAACAAACGCAGTCCTCTCAGCCTCTGCTCACAGGGTAAGTGCTGTACTTCAAGTCCCTACCATCCTGGTGGCCTTCTGCTGGCTTCTCCCTGTTGGTAGATATCTCTCTTTAAAAGTGGCATGTAACTTTGAACCTTCACGTAGGAAGTGAAGATAGGATCTTGATTTAATGTCACTTCAGAAAGATAAAAGTTGGGGTGATCAAATTTATCCCACCTAACTCTAGCTGGTACGTACTGGAGGCTATTTCGACATGTACAGAGACACCTCCAAATTCCTGGCTGGATACATACTACATAATCCCTTATTTTTATTACTAAAATAAACCAAAAGAAATTCATGAATACATGTACCATAGATTAAATGGCTCTATTCACTCAGTCAGTACAACTAAATCCTTACACTAGGTATCTCTATATCATGTCAACCATAATGTGTGCCAAAACTTTGCCTCAGAGTGGAGACCCCACAAAAGATGTTTAGTATCCAAAAATTTCTGGTTTGTTGGTTTCAGTCCACTTCTCTTTGTTCCAATCACATATGAAAATAATGAAATGGTTTCTCTTACCTGTTTCTCCTCCTCTTTGTAATGTATTGATTGCTTAACACTTGCTTAGAAAGATCAATACTCTATTAGGTAGCAGAAGAATGCACTATAGCAGAAAACAGCCTGGCTGTTGCCAAAATTGAAAGCTCAGTGTCGAAAGACAAAAGGTTGTTTTGTTTTTGTTTTTTTTTTCAAAAGTGGAATGAAAATCTTTTGAGTAAACTGAACAAATGACGGTGTATTTCTACAGACCTGCTGGCAGGGTGTAGCTGTTATTGTCAAGAGAAATTGTTTTGCCCATCTCCACCAAATCTTCATTAAGTCTAGGAAGCAGCTGATAAATGTGCTAAAGGAAACAATTCAGCAAGATGGTACCAAGCAGGAGTACATTAGAAAAACCATAAAATGACGTTCTGTTTAACTTCACCGATACATAGTGCACAGACAGCCACAGAGATACGGTCACACCTATTGCTTATTTTGTCTTGAAGTTTGTGTTTCTTTACTCTGAGACTTGTGCAAATAAAGCCAGCACGGTTAGGCCTTCTGAGTAGCTACTTTCCAGAGTTTTGGAAGGTGTATGCGATGTTCTTCTTCTTTCATTTTCTTAATTGCATTTTCATAATGAATAGGAACCTGTATAATCATATAATGAGGCATTGTAATTATGATGGGTACAGATATAATTAAAAATCTTTACAATATATCATGAATAAATGCAGGTTTTCTACAATGAAGATATTTTTAAAGATTAGCAAGGGAGTTATTTTTATTTGCAGGTTTGGAGTTAAAGGATTTACTAGCTAATGGGAGGTATGAATCTATTGAAATCCAGTGCTTCACATATTTAGCAAAAAAAAATTAGCCTGGCATTCCTGGAAATATTCATTAATATTTTCAAGCCTTATAGAGCCCAGATTCCTCCCTGTACAGATGATATACAACAGATGTGGGGAACCTTTAAGAAATTTTATTATCGAGACTGTTTTTCTGATGTCCAAAAAAGAGGCACCAACATGTCTCAGGGCTGGCCCCACTGTCTTCTCTAAGGAGTAACACTGGTGAAAAGTTTGACTCGATGCACAAAAGGTTAGTTTAAATGCTTGAATGGGCCCCAGAAGGACTGAATTCCACTAAGTCTCTTATATCACGTGTATGTTTTAAATTTACATCACAGTGGCATCTTTAGTATAACCCCAGAGTTTTTCTACATTATTATTTTTAATAACTCGTTTTTGTAAATATATATATATAAAATTTAATAATGAACTCATTTTACAATTCATTTCTTGATAGATGAGAATAAATTCCTTTAGAAATACTACTCAGATCTGACAGGTTTTTTAAAGAAAACAAACACTAATATTAGAGACGAAGTGCATTGTGCACACATAGAACTTCCCTTTATCATATGTGGGGAATGTTCTGGATAAAAAGACCCCTTGTTCAGTGTACTGTATTCTTCATTATATATGTCAGAAAAAAATATAGATGTAATGTGGGTGGGGTTTTGACTCTAATTTTGACTTTTCTCCTCAAATAATATCAACGGGGATTATGCAGCTAAATCTCTGTGCTCTTAATGCCATGAAACCCTTTATTGTGCTCGAGGGAAAAAACGGGAAAGCAGAAAATTGTTACTCAAGGACATAACATTTGAAATGGCCATAAGCCAATAGAGTAGAAGATGTAGTAAAGCCTGGAGAGTGGTGATTAAAAGTGAATGCAGTGATGCTGAGCAGAGTTGTCATTTTCAGTGACATTAAACAGTTTCGGTTGAAGGTGAATAGAAATTATTTGCCAAAATACCTTTTTTTGCTAGTATTTCTAGAAAAAGGCCACAGCTGACAGGATACTGATGTAGCTTGTTTAGTTCTCTGATTATCTGGGAGTTTGGTTTTGATGCTTTTTTCCTTGGGAAAAGGTGTTATGAGCTGCCTTTCTAATAAACTATGGTAAATTTAGAGATGAAGTGAATAGAAATTACGAATTTAGAGGAATTTCTCATACTTTCATAAATTCTGTTCAGTTCCATTGCTGTTAAAACTTTACCTTTCTCTGGCACAGTAAGTTCGAGGACTTCAGAGTTATCATTTAGGAGGACACTAGCCAACCCCAAGTGGTGATGAGACAACACTGAGGACATGAGGAGGATGGCATTAGTACTTCATGTAGGATTTGTGGAAGTAATGAATTCATTGGCTGGTGCTATTTGGGAAAGGAATAGTCCCAACCTTAGTTGTTTTCCAGTAAGCAAATAGATAATATCCAATAACTGGGGGCAGTGATAGAACATGATCCTAGCTAATGTACTAGACTTGACTTGGGGGGATGGAGAGAAGGGGAGAACAGCATTTTGGTGGTTTGCTGAAGGAAATGCAGACATCTCACAAACTGCTGTCCTTTCTGTAGGAGACAGACAGAAACAGAGAGGCAGAGGTAACATTTAAATCAGCCCTAACTCACTGAAGCAGTTCCAATATGATGGCAGATTTTGCAAAGCTATGAGGTGGGATTTTCTTCAGCAGCTAGCATTCCTTGACAAGCCCATCCATTTGGTCTTGCTGTAGTAGGTATTTTGCAGAGGTGGTGTTCCAAAGGGTGAGATTAGCATGTCTGCTGGCAGCATGGGCATAGCAGCAGATGCTTTTGAAACAGGCCAGGCAGCATCTGGGCCAGAATGGCAATTGTTGGTGACAGAATTTTCTCTCTGTTCTGTGATCCTTTGGCAAAAAAGGATGGGTTTTTTTGCCAAGTTCATTACTGTGAACCTTCCAAATTTTTTTTTCCAAAGCAACTGGGCTTCAACTTCAAAGCCCATTAACCACTGAGTTTTGTTACTCTTGTCTTGTGATAGAGAGGAAAAGAAACTTGTGTTCAAAAAGCTAAAACAAATGGCATATATGATGAATTAAAATCAATTATGTTAAGAATCTCATTTGGTTTTAAGTCAAAGCCTAAAGCACACACCTTTCTCTTGCATTCCTTATCTATTGATTTTGTTAAAGGTGAAAAATGAGACATCATGTCCACTCATTCAAGCACCAGCTGCTATTTTGCAAATACTTTTTTTTTCCCCTTCTTTTCTTTTCTTCCCCCCCCCCCCCCATATTTGAGGATTGCTGCCCTGATGTGAAAAGTAGGATTATACTAATTGCTGAATTCAGTGTCTGCAGGTTTATGCTTTCACCATGGAGAGCAAAGCTTGGCTTCTGCTTCCCTTTCAGTTTCTCTCCTGGCTGTTCTGTGTGCAGATGAGACACTTCAGCCCTTTGGCTTGGGATCTCAGCTCATCCTCCCAGTATAGTATTTCTTGGTTTGTGGTCAAAGTTCTCCCAGTAATGAGAGTAAGCAGAGAATAATCTTCGTTTTTAGTAACATTAAAGCCGGTAGCACCTTCTGACATTATCCACATTTACATTATCAATAACTGTGTTTGCTTCCAGTCCCTGTGACAGAATCATGATCCAGGGCACTGCCTGTGGGAATCTTTTAGGCCTTTTGTCTCTGATTAATCACACAATATGTATGTTGAATTATTGATAGAAATGTGAACCATCCCTTAAATGGCACAAATTATTTATAAAGCTTTTAATACCTTAATCTCTCTTTTGTCTCCTAAATAACTCTTACAGAGAGCTCTGTTTCAACGTTGGAGGCTTCTAACTTGTATTGGTGTTTTTTTTGTCCCCTGAAGTTGTGTTTGTGTGTGAGAAAGTGTATCCTTGTATTTTCTACACAGTGTGATCTGGTAGGAAAACCAGAAGATAAATATGTGAAGAGTGGAGATCGTAGATTTTTCTAAGGCCTATGTGTAGGCCTTCGTAGGCCCGTCAGGGCCTTTGTAGATTTTCACAGTGGCAGCTGGGGATTTGAAAATAGATCATGTCAATACAAATAGGTGTATACACACAGACATTGGATGCTCTGCTCGTGGTTTTGAGCTGGCTGACTGTGAGGCAGTGCTGGTCCAGAAGCCACTCATCCAGCCTGTCGTGGCACGGTGCTGGAGCCGCTCTGCTGCCTCACTCACCTCACAGTGATTGCCCAGGCACAGCATCTCCTTCAGTCACTTCAGGGAAAAAAAAAACAAAAGATGCAAGTAGCTGGTTACTTTGGTATAAATCACCTTCGTTCCAATTCCAGCTAACCTTACAGGAACTGAAGATTAGATGTAGTGAGGCCAGAAGACTGTGTTGTGTGATAGTGAGGGAAGTGGTGAAACCTTGATAGCAAATGGGGGTGATCCTGCATCTGGTGAATGTGACACCGCCACAGGAAAATCATCTCGTCGCGGAAGATACATGTGTGTGATTCTAGCACTCACACGAGGATTTAATGCACAGGTTCAAAAGTGGAAAATTACCCGGAAAAGTCCTTGCAGGGATGTTTGTGGGGTTTTTTTTCCCTCTAAAGGTAATATTTATGTGTAAAAAACACACAGCTAAAATACAAATGTCAGGTATCCATGGGCATTATTTTCTAAGCGTCTGGCAAAATATTTCCAGAAGGGGCGATAATTAATAGCGTTTTAATTCCACCAAGGAGCATTTTTCTGCTTACATAATCATTGAAGTAATTTTTCTGAGTGCTCCACTGCTTAGGAAAAAACAAACACTAAAGAAAGGAGTAGCCATCAGCACAGAAAATCAGCAAAGTCCAATTAAAATTATTCCAATGGGCTATAAATCAGTAGAAACCGATTCTCTTGCATTATTTGAAAGCCAGTGGTTTTCCCCATTAACAAATTGAAGGGAACGCTGACCCTTTAATGTTACTGAGCAATGATTTAGATTCCACTGGAGCAAAATTCATCCTTGAAAGCAACCTCCTGAAACCAGAGGATTTGCACCTGTATTAACCTGTCCAGCTTGGTCTGTAAGCATTGAACAATATTTCTTATATTCATACCTTGCCAAGATACTAGGTTTTCTTCTACTCTGTGTTAAACACATCACCAAAAATCCACCCACACGAGTAGAAATTGTGCACTTATCTAGGACAAAAGCTGTCCTTAGTTTTATAAACATCTAGTCCTAAAAATAGGTTTCTTCTGGCTGAAAAGTCCCAGGATTTCCTTAGCATTTGCAAAGGCTGACTTTTTACATCATTTACTCTTCCTTTATTGAAGAAATAAAATGGTATTTTGAGTTAAATATAAAATGAAATTATTAGGAGATGGAACCTGCATGACCACAAGATGGAAGGTAACTCCCACAAGAGTTAGAGGCTGCTAATGTTTATGAATTAAAATAATTCTTAATGTACATGCTGTAAAAAAAGTATGTTTCAATATTATGGCTCAACCTTCTTAAAGGGACAAGAATGAATACAATCTATTTACTATTTCTTAGTTTTGCTGAAGAGATGATAGAAGCTTTCCCCCCATTTTCTGGAAAAACTTTCACCAGAAAGGAAAAAAAATATGGGAACCCTTTATTCCTTCTGAATGAAATTTACCCTGTGCAGGGGGGCAGCATTTGGACTAAATATTTAAAAAAAAAAAAAAAAAAAAAAAAAAAAAAAGGTGAGGATTACAGGAGAATTTTCATTACACATATGCTTCTCAACAGAACTGAAATTCCTCTAGGGCACCCAGTAGTTCCACAACTGTTTGTTGGGTGATGGACAAAACACGGACTACTGCCCTGGGAAACACACCCTTTTCCAACTGTGTGTTTTCCTATCTTATGATGGTTTTGGAGAAACATTTTTGGCATATTCATCAAAGCTGCTTTTTAAATTTAAAGCCTTAGCAGCCTATTTAAAGGCTTATCTTCCAAATATTGAAGTTTTGGGGGAGAGAAGGGAGATTAGATTTAGAAAAGAAGCGTAAGAAAAGGAAATGATGTTTTCAACTGGCAAATGGAGCGTTTTTTCCTGTGTACCATAATAGTGATGGTTCTTTTCAGTGCAGCTGCCATATGCATGGGGAAATGGGTCAGATTTTGTGTAGCATTCAAAAGTTCTGAAGAAAACTATTGAAAACACCTGTGTCAACTCAGCTGTACATCTGTGATGCACTAGTATCTACCTGTGCCAGTGGGATTTGGCTACAGAACTATTCCTTTCCCAGCAAGAAAAAGAGAGTATTAGAAATTTCTGGCAGAAACTTGTATTGCTGAGTCTTTATTCATGCATGTTACTGCTTATAAATGTGTTTAATTGAATATAATTTTGCTTGTAAGTTCTCTGGGACTGGGGCTGCCTTTGGTACAGTGTTTGTGTCATTTGCCACTTTTAAAAAGTGTCTGTTTAGTTGGGAATACAGACGGGAGGAGAGGAATAAATATATTTGGGTCCAGGAAACCTCAAAGCTCCATTAAAAGTAGTGGTTGTGGTCTCTGGCATAGAAATGGCTAGGAATGAAAAACAGACTTCAGATCCTAATTTTTTTTTTTAATTGGTGTTATTTTAGATTACCAGATCTGAGATTAAAACTAATGGTTTTTAATAGTTTTATTGAACTACATTTTCTTTAAAAAAGTTTTTCACTCATTCATCTTTTACTGAGCAGTAAAATAGAACAAGTGTCTACAAGCTGGTCACTTCTTTTTTTTTTTAATACTTTGGGCCGTTCTCTAATATTAATATTATTATTATTAATATTAAACTTTAGATCACTAGTTGGAGGAAGTAGGTTTTTATTTTTACCTTTCAGTAATTTAAAAGTTTAACTTCTCAAAGTTGTACTGAGTCAGAAGGAAAAAAATAGAAAAAAAATCTGTAATTAACAATTTTCCTCTTTTATTCTGTGCCAGAAAAGGACAGAGGAAAAATATAGGAACAAAAAGACAAAAATTAAATTGTCTTTACTGAAACAGTGTTAGAAGCAACCAACACTACCAAAAAATTTTCAGCTATAAAAAAGGTCCAATCTTCACAAATAGAAATGTTCACCAGCTCTCCTTCTAAAGAAAGGCTGAATTAGGTCAGATCAAATTGCCATATTACAATTAGTTTGACTGAAAATTGGATCTAATAAAACATGAGAAATTACATTTTTTTTTTGTTTCCTTTGTGCATGGTTGGAGTTCTGACAATGTCATCAGTAGTAGATACTTAGGGAAAGAGCATAAAAAAAATAAAGCAAACATTGCTTGTGCTTTCTTTGTTATATTCTCCCCTGCTTCTACCCATCAAGGACTTCCTGAGCCAGAGGTTGCATCTGCTCTGTTGTGTTTAATAAGCATCAACGGACAACCTCATCTCACAGCTTTCAGGGGTCTCCTTTTGAACACTCATATTTTTATTCTCTGCAATATCCTGTGAAAATGTTCTATGGCAAGAAACAAGTGAATGAGGCATTTGTTTAATTTTTAGTAGCTGGTCTGTACGCTTACTTCAAAATTGACTGTGTTTGCTGCAATTTATACCAGTCTAAGCTGATGAACCTTCACTTTGCTACATTTCATCCCCATGCTCCTTGCTTCTACTGCATCTACATCTACTGTTAGTCCGATGATGCTTTCTAATAAGATTAAACAAACCACTTCTGGGATTCCATCCAATATGACAGGTGTGGACCAAGCAACAGGTTCAGAGGAGTGACAACAATGATAACTAGGACCTTTTGGATTGGTGCATTGCGTGCCCTAGGACCTTGCAGTAACCTGGCACATATTTTTGTATGCTGCACTTTCCAGCCAAAGCACTGTTTCCCCCACCTTTCTCTCCGCAGGAGCTGGAAGCCAAGGTCAGAGTCTGTACCTGACAGTTTTACAATGACAGAATCATAGAACGCATAAGACAAGCCGAAACTTCAGTTGGAGTATTTTAAATTGTTTGTTAGATTAACACAAACAGAAGGAATGCATACCTTGGAGCCTGGGAAACAGTAAACATACTTAAGGCCGTATTTTTTTTTCTTCTCCTGAACCATTGCTTTAAAGTAATCCTTGCATGCACAGTCCTTGCATAATCCATTTCTGCACTTGGGAGGGAGAGAGCGGGAGGAGCAGAGAGCTGATATAGGTCACCAGAGTGATTGCTTCACCTCCTGGTTTATGCAGGGCCTATCTGGCCAGCAGGTGCTGTTTTGGGCAATCAAACTACACATTGTCATTCCTGCCAAGGCTCTCAGGATGGAAGTGGCAGTCTCACAAATGTCTCCCACCTCACATTTTCCCTGCAGCTTGGCCTCTCGCCTATTGGTAGTTGTGTGCTGTGTTCCCTTTCCCCTGTGGTGTCTGTCAGGCCCATCGACTCACCCAGGTCACAGCTGAGGGTGACTCTGTGTCCCAGCCAGGAGGCATCTTCTCCTTGGCTCGTTGGAGCTTTGCTCTGTAATCCCGTCTCTCCCTTTGACTTTACCTGCATCCTCTGCTCTACTGATTTGGAAGCATTCGATTCAATCTGCAAAGTCTTCATGGTTTGCGAGACCTGAGATGGTTGATCCTGACCGTGATAGGGCACATTGCCACTGTTCGCACTGATCTGCTTTGAGAATCAGCTCTGAGAGAGGGGGTAAATCAGCCATTCTGGGATAGGCACTGCATTCTTCCGCAGCTCTGCAGGGCTGTCACAGCGTGGAGTGAGATGGTGTTAGTGCACAAAATTCATGCCCATACAAAAAAGCCTGTGCAATAGTTCAAATCCTACTTTAATTCTTAGATCAGGATTTTCAGGTTATGTTTCATCATGGTCCTCTGCAAATGGGAGACTCACCTTAAAATATTTTTGAGTCAGAGTCTCCAGAATGAAATGCCTGCGGATAGTTCACTAAAGCGGATACAGTTTGTATTATATAATGACTTCAGATGATGCTAAATTGATTTTCAAGAAGAGGAGGAGAGAATATCAGGAAGATATTTTGTCCAAAAAAAAGCACTGGGTGGAATATAGCGTTCACAAGACTTATCCCCATCTGAACTGTTCAAATCTTGCTCAAATTTCATTGTGCGCTTTTTTTTTTTTTAAATTTTTCATTGAGTCATATAGTTACTTATAATTACAGAGGTATATCAGCATCTGAAACAGGGAACTGGGAAAGAAACTGAATTAGATTAACTGTTGCTCTTTATTTTGCTGTGTTATCTTCTGTATCCTATGAGAGAGACCTTTTGTCTTATCCACCACAACATCAATGCTAGTTCTAAAACTCTGCTTCAGAGGACTTGGGAAATACATAACTGAATATCTATAATTTCTTAAATAATCCAAAGCAAACTGAATTTTCCCATTACTCCCGCATAATCTTTCCGACGTCATTAAAACAACCAGCTCACTCTGCTATGGGAATTTTCCTCTTTGTTTTTAATAAAAAATGATAGGTTAGAGAATAGTTTTTCTTATCTGTTTGGTTTGTGTCTTAAGCACTGTCTCTTTTTAATAAAGTGTTGGATAGGCAAATAAAATACCTCATGAGAGTCTTCTACCCGTGATTAACTGAAAACTTAAACATTGTCTATCATTCACATATATTCCTGGATGACCCTTCTCAAAAGCTTTGCAACAGAACCTGAAAGTTTCCTTTCCTAAGCCTTCAAGAGCTTATTGAAGTAGAAATTACACTTTTTCTTTGCACAAAAGAGGATGTATTGTATGTGTATGTTGGAAATTAATTTAGTCCTTATTAAGAAGAAAGATTGTATGGCACTGACTGGACTTGGCATGACACAGAGGGAATGTCTGCAGAATTGTCTCTATGGCTTTGCTTGTGCAGCTTAAGACCAACCCACAGCATTCCTGTTGTTCTCCTTGGCTTTCTTCTGAGATGGGTCTGTCAATTGTGCTGAACCTACAGGGTGGGTTTGTGATGCCTGTAAACACTGACAGGGCATGTAGCCACCCCTTCCACTTCTATGCTTTCAGGTTAGTTCCCCAAAGATGAAAAACTTTAACCCACTGAGCAGTCTTCCTTGGTGGGGAATCTACTCTAATGGCCCACAAATCCAGATCAGGAACAAAAGGGTCAGAAACACTGAATCTCTCTTCTATCTTCCCATGTCAAATCATCATTTTTATTTTTTATTAATCACTGCTTTTTATAAAGTTTTGTTCTTTAATACCAGTCCTACTGGCTGTGTCTAAACTTCAGTTACATGTGCCCTGCAATGTGACCCCAGGACTGGGCCCCTGGATCAGGATTTCTGATGGAGCATGCTGTGGATCCTGCTTTGCCACATTTCAGAGGAAATCAGACTGAAGAACTGTATCTTTAAACTGTAACATTAAATTATTTGACTTTCCAAAGTTAAGAGCTCTTGGCGTTTTCTGCAATGAAAACTCTACAGAGAGAGTTGGTAAGGCAGCTTTGGGGCTTCTTGTACTGAGAGGCCCTCCCATTAATTCCCTTTCTTCTCTCTCTCCTTACTGAACACCATTAAGTAGAAGAGACAAAGAGATGGAGATTACTAGCATTTAGGAATAGCTCACATGGAAATACTTAAGTGACACTGTCTTCTGTGCCTCAAATATTCAGCAAGAGTTTAGAGACTTTGGAATTACTGAGGTGGCAGAATGGGATAGAGGAAGGGAAAACTGAATTTAGTAAATGCATCTTCTTGTTAAAATTCTTGAATGATGGTAATTTATTTTATGTTTTATTTTTATTAACCTGGTAGATAAGAACCACAAAGGACACAAAATAAGGTTTTCGTATTAAATTTGGACTTTATAAAATGTATGAAAGGAACAAATTAAGGAGCTTGCTGACTTCTGCTTTCCCTCCAAACTGTGACAGATTCCTTACTTAAGGTGAACTGAATATCTTCTCCCTGCCCAGTATCCCTCTGCCTCAATTTAGTTGTGCATCCTGTTTTGCAGTGGACTCAAAATTTTTTTTGCAATAATATAATCTACTTGAAACTGCTGAACTGTGTTTTGCCAGGTGTTGTGGAAAGCAAAATAAAAATATGTTCCATGGCTCAAAGAGTTAGCAAGCTGTATGTCATACAAAAGATACCAAGGCTGGTAGATAAATTTGAATGAAGAGATGAGCTGGAGGAAGCAGTGGGGTAATGTTGGTTAAAATGGGACTAACATTGTGAAGAAGCAGAGTGTAAAGAGGTATTTGGAGAACCATAAAAGGCGGATGGAAGGAAGGTCTTGTGGCAATTTTGGAATTCTGTGGTGGATACCGCTTCTATACCCACCACTGTGGCTGCACTGTGAACAGCTTATGTGCACATCAGGAGAAGAACCATTTCTATTAGGAGTATCTTCCGTGTTTTCTCAATTGTCTCATTATTCATTGTCTGACATTGCCTAAAATCTCTTTTTCTACCTTTTTGGCTTTTTAATTATGAAGCTGTCTTACATTTTGTGAGCATGAATTCTTTCCAACTGTCTCAGTACTCCAGGGGATACCTTACATTTATCCTGTCCATCATATCGCAGTTGTAAATGCTCATGCGTTGTTATTTCCCTAGATGTTAAACTGAAAGAGATGGAGTGGTTTCATTTCCTGTTTTCTTTCACCTTGACTTCCCTCTGAATGCTCTTGGTAGATGTATTCATTAAGGATGCACTCATAAGCAAATATAAATAAATGATATGCAAAGAAATATCCATCCCTTGCTTCTAGAAAACATAGTGTTACATACTTTGTAGCTGACCTGTCAGGATAGTGAAAAAACTTTTTAAAGTTTCATTCAGATGAATATTGGAACCCAGAAAACCTGATTTGTCAGTAGTATTGTGAAATCAATTCATTTATTTTATTTCATATTGCTATTTTAATGTGCTTTCTGAAATATTCATGGAACCATTAAAAACTTTTCCTTCTTTTAGTAATTCAAAAGTAGCTTCACTGAAGTGTTGTCAAAGCAAGCTTTCAGCAGATTTAGCCTGAGATCCTGTTTCATTTTAGTTTTCAGCTTTTGGAAACTGTCTTTGTTCCTTGCTTGTTGAACCTCATCTTGCATAAACACACAGCCAAAAACTCCAGTGGTACAATGCAAATTTACTTGTGGTCGAGAGAAAGGGATCACATTTAAAGTGTATCAAATTTTATTAATATTATTATTAATTATAATTAATATAATGTATTGGCTTACTCCAGTATCTGTTCTGCCGTTTACTGCTGTTATTATTCAGCATTCTAGAATATCAGAAAATCTGTATCATCTTCAAACAGGCCTATACTGTTAGAAACTGGTCTTTTTCTTTATGCAAAGAGACAGCAAGATGATTCAGAAGCTGTTCCACATATTCTTATTTTCACTATGTGCACAATGCTTGATTAAAGTAGAAGCCTAGTCGATTTATTACGGCTCTATTCAGCAGAAATACTGTATAATACAGGCATTCTGCTCCTTTTGACCTGTTTAGCAGAAACGTAGCTGAATAGTCCAGACCAGGGCAAGGAGGCACAATAAGCACTGAACAATTTAATAATCTTAACTTGCTGAGGCACTTCTCAATACAGTCTATGACATGTAAATCCAGCTAATGGAAAATCTGTTTCAGTGAATTTAAGGGTAAAAGCTTCATGGATCTAGTGAAATCAGGAGTGGGTGTTTGAATCACTGTAGACTGATAATTATGTATCAAATACAAGCCCTCCTAAATGCTGAGGTGATTTTTGTTCCTCCTAAAAAAAGCTGAAATTGTATACTGAAAACATTGTTTTAAAAAAAATATTTGAAAACTTTGAGTTTCAAAATATATACTGTATCATTTTCCTACGTAGAGGATTCCTTAAGATGAAAATATATATATGAATTTAAAACTGATTTGTAATCTCTGTTAAAGGTGAAAGACACTCACCAGCATGTCTAGAAAATTGTGTTAAGATGATGCCTTTTACACAAGATGTAACTATTTGAATCTACAATTCAGTTCCAAGGGATACAACCAACATCTCATTGTCACAGAACTGTAAGTGCCTATCTCACTTTCATTTTATGATATTAAGGATCAATTGAATTTAATATAATTCAAGTTTAAACAAAGTTGCATCTTCTCCATAATCTGGAGATAAATAGAAACACTTGACTGAAAACATGCTACCAGAAAGCCATGTGAATCACGAGATGTCTTCTGCCATCAATTAATTGACAAAACTTGGCTGACTGCTTAACTCCTTTCACATTTCTCCATTAACTCATCAATAATAAAAAAGGTTTCTCTGTGATGTGGTACTGTTTAAGGATGGAAGTTGAAGTGGCTTATTGTTCCCCGTTTTTATGAGTGGTTTAGTTGCAATTGTCTTTTGTGTGGAAGTTCTCAAATCCTTAGGCAGATGGAGAAGAAACTGCGAGCTGACACTAAAAGCACGCACAGGGAGCTCGGTGCCTCGCACCACATTTTCAGTGAGCGTCTGTAGGTGTTAACACTGTGTATGTGGTGTCCCAGGCGCAGCCTTATCTTACATCATTCACAGTAATTTAAGTAGAGAAAAGTCTCCAATGAGAGCAAATGGCATGGGCTGTAATGTCTCTTCTATTCTTCTGACTTTTCGGCATCTGCTTTGAGCTTTGGACCATCACTGTTGTTGCCAGAAACAGTCATTAAAGGTAAACACAGTCTATTTTCATTCGTGTGGAAAACAAGAGTAGAAAACTGCTTTCTTCTGCTTTTTAGTGTAGTAACTGAACTAGTGGAACAACCCTAAAAGACAAAGCATGTTTTACTTGTTATTGTTGGAGAAGCATTTCAATCTCAAATGGATTCTTCTGATTCCACAATTTTTTTCTTACTTACGTAACCTTAATAAAGTCACAACCAGATGAAGCTCTTCTGAGTGTCCTTCTGTGTTCAACATACCTAAATAAATGAGCCCTTCTCCGAAAGGGTGGTATCCCCTCCACCCTGTAGCCAACAGCAGGCCATTAGTGTGCTCTTGTAACACCAGATCTCTCTTACATCATGTCTACTGTCTAAAACCCATCAGAGTATTTGGAGGGGAGTCTGAGCTTGTGTCTTATTTCAGAGTATCACAATTTTGAGAATCTGTGAGGGTTTTGAAGTACCACCAAATCTAAATGCATTCTTCCCGTTTATAAAAGTTTAGGTGCATTTTTGAGGTCATGTTAATTGTTAATTACTTTAAAAGTCTATAATTGCTAATGTAAAAGATGCCTCGATCCAGGAAGGTTTGAAAGAGCTCAAATGTTTCACTGGGATCAAGAGGGCACTTCACACCGTTATAGCTATGTTGCATTAGGAGAGTGACTATAAGAAAAATGTAGCATGCAATTTTGTGTTGAAGCGATAAAGCCAGGAAATACAAAACTTTACCTATGAGTTCTGAAACAGATATCACTAGCATTTTTTTCTTTTTAGCCAGGTGAGATGTAAATTTGTGAAAAACACATAAACTGGAATCCCCACTCATCAGTTCTATTTCTGAATATTCTTTACTCTTTTTCTCAATAACAAAAGTAAGGTTACACCAGCCTTTGTGCATAATAGCTCCTTTCTCTCCTGCAGATATTTTGTGGAAAGCTCAAAATAGAGCAATGGAGAAGTAATGAGGGTAAAATGTCAGTTTATTCACATACTGAAAATATAATCATTGCAATTTGTCAGACTCATCTACTCTTCACTAGATAAGCATTGATAAAGATTCTTCCTTACAAGTACGAGTCCTTAGATTAATCCTTAGAGTTCCTTTTCTTCCAGAACTCTTTGCTAACAAATATAATATTCATGCTGCATATTGCGCTGCAATTTTTGATTCTTTGTAACCACCCTATAAACAAGTCTATGTCTTCTGACACTTCTTGTCTTTCTAGATGAATTTTTAGATATTCCCAAGTGCCATGGAAATAGGTAGTGACGCTTCACAGAATAAGCACCAGGTCCTGGGAACTTCTGCACTCCTTATGCATCACATGTTTAAACAAAAAAGAAATAGTTATATTTTCCCAAATGGTTACTTCCACTAAATTCCTTATTGCAGAACTTGGGACTTGAATTAAGTGAAATATGAAAAAACCCTTATTGAAAATATGAAAGCGAAGCACCATCTTAGACCTTTGGAGGGCTTTGTTCTAAAGACTGAATTAGATGTGCTGCACCCTAAGTCATGTGCACACAGAATTTACTGTGAAAGCTGGACCATATACCAAGAGACTTAAACATATGATATACATGAATGTGACCTTTAAACTACTTTTCCAAGTTTTCACAGGCTGCAGAGCTGAGTAAACAAGGATAATATTTACACTCAGCAACTTTTTGAAGATACTTCTATTCTCAAATCTCAGTGACATGCATCTTTTTTCAGTGAATTAATTTCTGCAACTTTTATTGTCTAGCATATTCCTGGCTGCAGAATGAAAGCATTGACCTTGACTCAAGAAATCCATAAAGATAGAAGGAATCAATTTAAAAAATAAAGTGCTTGTGAAGGAGATAGTCTGCTCTAACACTTTGAACTATGTGGTCTTGCAGGTCATTACTGCAGTGCTTTCTAACTCTGCTGGCACCTCTGCCTTGCTGACATTTTCATGTTGACCTAAATCTATAAAAACACAGTCATGCTTCTTGTTATTATCTATTAAAAGTTGGTGCAATATGGCTATACATTGAAAAGTCATTAGGCCTACAGATAAACCAGATTTTTCTTGGCTGATAAAAAGTCACATAAATCGGTCATGACTTAACTTCGTAATCACTTTTTTTCCATGTATTTTTATCCTCCTTTAAACTGTACTTTTCACGTTTCAATACCATTTTCACTTTAAGAGCATGAATTGGAAAGGGAAAACTTAAAGAATATGAATTTTAAAATCTATTTCTCTTTTCATTTGTAAACTTTACATTGGGAAATCCCTTCTGCCATGAAGCCTTGTGCCCCAAAGGATTAACCAAAGAAATGAAAATAATAATTTTGTTGCAATGCGGTGTTAGTTGGTAAATGTTGCCAAAGCACTCTTGAGACTTTCACAGGATTAAAATGCATATGTTTGTAGCGGAACCATGCTAACAAACCAGTATCCTAGTGCTGCATCCAAGGGCTGCTGATATAGTGCTCTGAATTATTCAAAGTATAAATGTGTAAAGATGCCTTTTCAGACTCCCCATGACTCAAATTTGGTGTTATTGTTACTGTTGCTGCTCCTGTTTTGTGTGGTTTTTTTTTCCAATAGATTATTTCAAAGTGCATTTATATTAACTGTATAAATCTCACTGTGCTCCCAAGAGCTGTATTTTATGGTTGCATTATATTTACAGACGATAAGATTGGGGCACATAGAGGTCACTGTCTTGACCCTCTGAAGTATCTTCCATTGAGGTTAAGTTGGCATCACATCCTAGAGGGAGACTTTAGGACTTTGTAAAAACAAAGCCACAAATGACTCGTATCCCTAAGGTACGAGAACCTAGTCCAGTACCCACTGAAGAGAAGTACTTGGAGCCTTTTCACAGTTAAAACCAAATCACTGTGTTCTTGCTCGCTTCTGTAGCAAGGAGTCCAGCTGTCTTCAGAGGGATCACTTGTGACAGAAAACAGCACTCAAGGATTGCATTCTAGCCCTCACAGTTTTCCACAGTTGTCAGTATGCAGGCATGGTTATTTGTAGAGGCATCACAACTGACCACTCTTTCAGGCTGTTGTGTTTCTTTAAAATCAGCAATTATAGAGGTAAAAGGAGAAAGCTGTGCACATGCTGTCCTGATGGCTCATGTCGGCTCTTCATTTGGACTTCTCAGTATAAGAGAAATAGGAAACTTAGGTTATTTCCCTCCAAGGACTATTTCTGAGTTCTTAATTCTGCCTCTAAATCTACAGGATAGAAAGGCAAATACACATTTGAAATGGTTAAAATGAATGCCTTATGCCATAGGAGCACACAGTCAGCTGAAGCAGCCCTCTCAACCCTCAGTGACCCCTCCACGGAATCCTTTACTCTCATTACGGACTGATGTAAGTGTTTGCAAACATGGGAAGGACTTCAAGGGTTGGCAGTCAGAGTGACAATAGCCCTTTAGGTATACTTCTTGTAATTATGTATAAAGTCAAGTGCTGGGTGAAGGATTTGGCTTCCCTGAGTGTGGATGTGTTTTTAGAGTGAGGTCCAGATGGGCTGTTATTTCAGGATACACTTTAGCAAAACTTGCAACAGTTAAGTGATATTAATGCAAAGGAGTCACATGATATTACCTGTATTGTAACGGCACAAGATGCCCTCCCATTCGTGACAACAACGTACATACAAATAAGGACTGTTGCCATCATAAAGAGCTCTCAGCCCAATAACTGAACCATAACCAGGTTATGATAGGAGAGAGGGCCAACAAACACCTGTGAGCGTGTTACATCGTGCCACATCTTCTATATTTAGCTGTGCCAGGGAACCCTTCTTCACTCTCTTGGCTCAGTGTTCTGTGATTAACCAAGCAACATCTCATCTGTATGTGAATAATCACAAACACTGTGAAAGAATGAAAGCCATTGTGCTGGTGTCAAACTCTGATGGCAAGCAATTTTGAAGTGGTTGCCAGAATTGTAATTGTTTCTGTCATTTCAAAAGAGTTTAAAGTAGTTGTTAAAAGGAAGGTGCCTCATCATTCTGAGAAATAGGGGTGTTCTTGGCCTTCAGTCAGGAATTGTTCTTCAGAGCTACTGACACATTTATGTGATTATAACGCCAAATGACTTTTCTGTCCTTCTCTGTTTGTATAATAGATGAGATGTGTGTGTTTTTTAGGATGGAAGAAATAAGGGATGACGGGATATTTACATTTCAAGTATGGGAAACTGTACAATTCCCCTCATCATTTAAAAAAAACCAAAACCAAACAGGATAACCAAATTGTGATTTTAACATCAAAGTGTAAGTCTAAGTCAGGTCCTTACGTTGGAATTGGGCAAAGGTAGCTGTCCAGTTTCTTGGCCAACCTGGAGCATATCAATTCCCATTGGAGCTATTATGTGCCTGTTTTCTGCTGATTTTGTCAGCCTGTTCAAAGGATGGGTAAAGATATTCTGAAGCCAGCTGATAAAGGTCCAAATCCTGCCATCAGCAAAAGTGGTGCAAAACATATTTGATCAGATATACCCCAGATCTACAGAAACTGAGAGCGGAATTTGGCCCCTTATATTTCATAAGTAGAGCACAATATTACACATACAGATCTCCTGATGCTCGTGCTGAGTGTGTTGACAGTGCTAACAAAATTCTGATTAAGTTTAAATCACTACTGAAATTAGTCGTCTTGATTTATTTTCTTTGCTGTACCTATTTCACTAGTGTTTCACATTTTCAGAGTAAATACAGCACTTCAGTAAAGTGTTTAATAGTCCCAGCGGCCACCCCTGCGCAATTTGTTCAAACAGTTTAAAGGGGTGGGGAAAAAAGGCTGAAATTTAAGGATTCTGCAGTATATAAATTTATAAATTTAAATTTCGATTTATAAACTTGGCAGTCTCTACCATTTTAAAACATGCATAGTTGTTTTTTTAAAAAAAATCTTCTCAAAACAGCAACAGCGTTATTACTTAGCTGGTCTGTTTTGTCAGCATGTGCCAAGCCCTGGTTCTGCCACAGCCAGGGAACTTGCCTTTGCACCTGTCAAGGCCCAATCTGGAAAGTGTTGTATGATGAAGACTCAGAGTGACAGTCCCAAATTGTTCATGCAGTAACCTTTGTAGAGACTTCCGTGTTTTAACTGTACAATTTCAATTCCAAAAGCCCAGCTTTCTATGCCAGACAATTTTCAGCAACATAAATAAAGGAAGTCTAAATTTGTAGGTAAACCCTGACATTCAAGTGCTGAAGTTCCTCAGAGTAAGGCATATTGAAAGTTACATCACTGAGAGATTTTCCATTGAAATCATATTTTAAGAGATGGACTACTCTTTCAAAGATCATATGATCTGGAAATACAGATTGGATCATTGGATTTCTGTTTCTTTTTAAGAAGCATGCCAGCCTGGACATGGCCCTGGGCAACCTGCTTTAGCTGACCCTGCTTGAGGGGGGGAACTTGATCTCCTGAGGAGCCTGCCAACCTCAGCTGCTATGATTCTGTGCAATTCAACAGGATTTACACCCCATTTATGCTTGACCAGTGGATCAAATACAATGAATGCTCTAGCAAAACTTTGTCCTTAAACCATGTATTGCAGGCTTATGAGTTAATATAAATAAATGCAAGAGAAAGAATGATTCATCTTCACCCCTTGAGAAACGGTAATAGCTTACACTAGACAGACTGCCAGTATAGAATAAGCTATTTCCCATATTGGTACTTAGTTCTAAGCGTATTTTTTTATTAATTCCCTTTACAACAGAGAAACAAGTTTGAAATTTTAAAATAGCACTTTGCTTAGTATCAGAATTAATCTTCAGTGCCCTTAGGTGGAAATAATATGTGTAGGTTTATGATACTCAAAAACTAATGAGAATTGAATCTTTTTTGCTCTCAGGAAATCTATCCTGTTTTTATCAACAGAACAGTGAAAATTGAGAAAGAATAAAGATCTGCATTGTCAAAAAATATTTCTAGATACATAATTTAAGAATGTAGTGCTAATTAACAACGGTAAAATTAGACAAATTTTTATATTACCAATATGCTAATAACTTTGGTATTCTTTAGATAATACTTCAGGATACATGCTGAACAATGATATGTGCTTAAATACTCCCTATTCAATGAGCCAAATAAATCAAACCATTGTTATATTGCAAAAAAATCACTCATGTCAAGGTCATGAGGGACAGTATAACAAAAGGATAAGAAGAGCTGACTGGATTTTTAGATGCCAAAGTAAGTTATGTGTGAAGTCACAAACTCAACTTGTAGTAGCCACAACCCATTCAGTCTCAGTTTTACTGAAGTTTTACTATCAAACCCTTTTGTAGTGTAACTAAAATGGTTATATGCCTAACTGAATAAGTCACATACCTTCAATGTAAATGTGAACTTCTTATTATAAATAATTCTGGTTAGATAGTTTGGAGAATGTCTGTAAGAGCTAAATAGATCATAGAATGGCCACGCAGCAGAGCCTTCTCCCTTGTTTTTCATCTTAAGATTGAGTCCAGAGAATTATGACACTATATTCACTCAGCTTTACTACTGTTGGAATGACTTTCTGGTTATTACCATTTTTTCTTGTGCTTGAATGTTTATAGTACATTTTTCTTTCAGTCGTTATGGACAGCTGCACTTTCAGAGAGTGGGACTTCTGTGATCACACTCAGCAGATACTGAGTAGTCAATCGGATACATGATGGCCAATTTGGTTAGGATGGTGTCTATAACGCAGTTTAAAGCTAAAGAAATGAAGAAGCAAGTACCCGTTCCTATGGCAGTCAAAAGGCTTTCCATTAGGATCCTATCTGTAAAACGATCCCTTATTTCCAGGCAGCATCACTGAGTTTGTCGTGATGTCCCATCATACTCTTCCTAATGGACATTTCCATCCACTCACACCTTTGCAGCAGACGTGTTCTGTCCAAATGAGAAATTTCATATTGTACTGACCCCAGAGGATGTTTTACCAGTATTTAATTCTATTTCAGCTGACACATGTTGTACTCCTTTGACAACCTGTTCCTCCCATGCCGTACGTGTGATTTTTCCCTCTTCTTGACAATAGTATATGATTATGCACAATTTGTGATAACAGCAATAGTGACTCCTTGTTGAATTATTTTTTCATACAAATACAGGACAATCATTTAAAAAGAATGGCATTTTCAGTCAACTGTGGTGAAGTCCTGTTAAACAGTACAGGAAAGTAGTGGTGTGGAAGGTTACATGCATATGGGGAAAGACAAAGCCTTTGACTTCTTTAATTTTTGCTACTTTTAGAACATTTAGGTTGAAAGTCATTCATCATCTAAGTTTTTTATATAAATACTCTTCTACAATAGCCTCTCTTCCCTGTCCTGAAAGAAAATTAATTTATAATTATATCAGTGCATTGATTTGTTGTTGCTTTTTGAAGTATTCTAATCGATAATAGGTCAATCCTATGTTCCTTCATATGGAGAAGATATGCAGAAAGGCTGCAAGGCCTGCCCCACTGCTTTTATAATAAATATTTGAGGAAAATAATTGCAATGTCTGTTTTTCCTTGGACTATGGGATGGCAGCAATGTGTGATGGATCCAATGTCCTGGAATAATCTATTATCTTCCAGGTGAATAGTGTTGGAGGTGGAGAGGAAGAGCAGAAACACCTGCAGGGGAATACATCAAGCAAAAGAGCAGCTTCTGCTAGAGAGCAGCAGATGTGACATGATGTAATGTTGCTTTCCAGGTTGAAAAAATCCTACCTAGAGAGTTTCCTGAGCACAGGTAACTTTCAAATGTGATTAAAGTCACCAATTAATTGTTCTGGTGTTCTGCAGATATTCCATCCTTGTCTACAGAAGCATGTCTAAGAATCGATCGGCATTCAGAGTAAAATGGAGCTGTCTCAGCATAACTAAAAAGAAAAAGCTGTATGCTTTCTTCTTGGGCTTGCACACACTATTCTGTCTTAAACTCAGAAAAATTAGGCTTTGCTGTTAATGACATGAGCAAAATCATTGTGATTTTACTGGATGGTCTTTACTACGTTTAGGTTAGGTTTGAAAGGTTTGTGTTTGGTTTTTTGTGGTTTCTTAAGTTAACTGGTCAAAGGATGTATTTGTGAGCTTTGTATCAGACCCAGCAGGAATATTGTAAGAACAGTTATGAGGTTTTAACTAAATTATGGTAGAATTGTGAAACAGGTTGATGTCTTGCAAATTCCTGTATGATACTTTAAAGACTTTTGAGCTTTCTGGCATTACTCATTCTGAATCTAAACTTGTGCTTTGGCTAATCTTTATTCTGATAGACATAAAGCAAATTAATTAATTTAATAGAAGCATTGTTATGTATCTGAGACAAGAATAATATCATTTATGTATTTTTTAGATTTGTCTCAAAAAGGTTTTGTAAATGCAGGAATTGAAAGCATTAGGGATCATGAAGCTCTTAATTACACATCAGAATTCTCACTCATTGTAGTAAGTGCCAGAGGAGGATGTTCTGCAAGAAAAGAGAGAAGTTTGCCTCTGAGAACAGGAATTCATAATATGACAGCAATGACCACTCACAACAGATGGAGTTCAGAACAATCGTTATAGGTTTATGTCATGAGAATACATTGGGGATGAGGCTGAGTCACAGCAGAACCGGATTTTTTTTTTTTTTTTTTTTTTTTAGGAAAAATAGGCATGCAGACTTTATAGCTTTGTGATTTTGGTCACAGTACATTTGACCTATGTAAAGGGTGAACAGTTTCTATTAAAATCAAAAAGGAACCTTTACAAAATATATAAGGGATGGAGTACACAGAACTAACAGTTTAAAATTTGTGAATCCATTATATTTTCCCTTCAGTGTTAAACCAGTGCTTTGACCATTTGTCAGTTGTAACTCTCCAGAGTGTGTCTGATGTATAATGTGTTCACATGATGTCTGTAGTATGTCCCACCGAATGGTTGGACCTTCAGCAATTCTGTCATAAACATAAATGATAATGGTAATAAATTAAGGCAGAGCATATGTAGAGTGCAGGCTTTCTTGAAGTGTAGAGCATGTTCTGAAATGACCTGTGTGGCACAGCTAATTAGTTAGGCTATTATGTTAGTCCTGCTAACAAAGAAAGTCAATTTTTGTGGAGATGAGTTTTCATTGAGTAGGTGACAGTTTTTTCTAGGTTTTACTAATCCGTACATATTACTAGGCTTAATTTTCCTATTGCTTCTTACAATTAATTACAATGTTTATGTAACTCAGTTATTAAATCCAGGGTGTCTGATTGTCTTTTGGCACTTATTATTTTCTGTGAGGCTAAGCCTCTTGAGAGTGTCCATATGTGATCATAAATTATACAGTGAAGGCCAGAGAGAGAAATTTATGCCTCTGTGATCTAACTATTTCTTAGATAATCCATGATGCATTTTTCCTCTCTTTCCTGTTAGCATCCAAATCCACAATAAAATAGAGATTTAGATTCTCTCCTTCTGCTTGTTCTAAAAAGAAAATTATCTCCAGTGAATAATAAATGCAAATACTTGCTTGTAACTCCACATTTTTCCTAGAACAGGTAGCCATATAATCCATTCTCACTAAAGGCAGTTCTGAATGAAAAATATAAAGTACAGAATTGTATACTGAAGAACCATTCAACTCTGAAGTGACAAAAAACTTTATAGAACCAGACTGGATAAATTTGTACGTGGTTGGAATCAGATTCCTTCCTCTGAGAAGATTGTATGCAACCTGCAGAAAGCAGCGTTACTGGGTACGTGCTTGACAAATGTGGCAGCATACCTGAGTGCAACTTTCTGAACACCTTTTAATCATAGATCTCTAAACATATCTAAAGGCTTCACCACTTTTTATCATTTTTTCCACAACAGAATATTTTGGTGCTATTATTATGCTCAAACATTTTTTTTTCTCATTATAAAAAGGGATAGTTAAAGATAAGAAAGAGCAGGTTGCCAACTTTCCAGTGAGGTTTTTTTTTTTTTTTTTTAACTGTTTCTGTCTGCAGAGATTAAAATTAATCCTGTAGAATATTTCAAATACAGTTAAGGTGTAGCTTGACAAAAATTATTTATTCAACTAGTAATAGGTGTGAATATCTTACGGGATTTTAGAAAGTGCCTGAGCAAGTTGGAACTAATGAAGTTAAGGCATTTAATATGTTTAGCTTATCTTCAAAATTCTGTGAGATGCTGGTGCAAAATTCTAAGAGAATTTTTTAGACTGACATAAAATGTTTTAGACCTAACCACATTTTCAGAAGTGCCTTAGAGACACTTGATTGATTAAATTAGAAATAAACCAGTCACCCTAGTATTTAAAACAGTGAATATAAATATACAGAGAAGTATTGTTGCATTTGTGAAGATTTAAGATCGGAAAAGAAACAAGGTTTGTAGGGAGAAGTGGCTAATACCACTGAAAAACAGAACAGTTTTCCAATCTTTTCATCATATCTCCTCGGTGTGTCTGACAGCCTGTTTGCCTTTTCCGGTGATATCAACTATTCTATTAAAATGTATTGCTTCCCTGAGAAAACCTTGCCTTTCAACATGAATATCAATCCGTTAGTTATTAAAACAAAAGAGTTTAAAAAAATGTCCCCTGCTTTGTACTAAAAGAAAAAGCTAAAGCTTGAGAAAACATAACTGGAGCTCACCTTGGGATTATGTGCAGTGACAGTAACAATAAGTACTTCTTTAAGAGAAGTGCTACATCTTCCAAAGAACTAACTCTTTTCTGTCTGAGAGATCAGAAGAGCCTCCTAGTAACACAGTAGCAAAACCAAACCCTAATTATTATTCTATAGAGACACAAACTGCAGTTCTTCATTATTCATGATAAAGGCAGCCAAAGCCCCTTGGGTTTTTTGAGAATGTTACTCAATATCCTCAAGCAACCCTGTGTCTGGAGACTGTTTATCAATCCAAGCAGTATTATGTGCTGTACTTAGCTGCTAGGCTTAGGTTTCTATGTATTTGGGCCAAACTGGCATTTGTAACAGATAATATTCTGAAATTCCAGGTCAATATTCTCATGAGAAGTGCGTTGGAGCAGACTGAGGCCAAAAGAATTCAAATTCGGTGCATCTTATTCTTACCAAAGCTACAGTAGTGGACATGACACACTGGACTGGAGACCCATACCAGCCTCTTAGGCAGTTGGGCTGAAGTTGCTCATGTTTGCTTTCAAATCAAATGGAAATACAAGAGGTTTATTTGATGAAGGAATAGGAAGATACATATCCTCTGAGCTGGCTCTGTAAAGAGTGTTTTAGGTCTCCTTACAGAAGGGAACAGCTAGTTGTATCGTTTGTTTGCATTTACCATGTCTCTTCAGATCCTACTCACTCTGGCTGAAAGATTCGTTTGTACCAGGTTTTGAATATTTTGTCTTATTGTCCTGAAGGAGAGTTTGCCAGTTATGTAATTTCAATAAATTGCACATTCTTTGTTATATTTTTACCTTCTGTTCCTTTGCTTTTGAAGGCTTAGCTGGAGAGTGAGAGCTGCCAAAATTGCAACTGTGCAGTATTTCCTGGCCTGGCAAGTTTGACATTTTTCCCTTGCTGACAATGCCATGAATAGCTGAGTGATAATGTGGCTGTTGCTTTTTAAACCTTTCCTACACCTGTCTTTGTTCATCTGCAGAGATTTCATGTTCTCTTTTAAATGACTGAAATGGGAGCTTTTCCAAAATAGTAGAAGGAAAACATGCCCACAAAAACTCCTTTCCTTTATACTGGTAAGGTACAGGCTAATTAAAAGCAGCTTTTACTGGACTTGGACAAACCCCTTCATACAGGGGAAAAGAGTCCTAATACGTATATGCAGTCCAGAGCTGAAAATTAGGCCTTACTTATTCTAAAAGCTACTGGAAACCCAAAATCTGGTCGTTTAGATACCATCCCTTCTCTCTCTCAGGGAAGACACTTTCAAAACCATAGACTTCAATCATATAGTTGGAGCAGCAAGGGTCTGTGACAGGTATCTATCTCCTAAGGAAATTGGACATAGAAATATTTTGCAACATGAATATGTTTTCCACCTTCTGAACTTAGTGAGAAAGAACGTTGTGGCTTGCCATTTGAATATTGAAGTTGTAAGCTGATAGATTACAGACAGACATAAACTGAGAAGGAGTTGAGACCACATCTGTTCTTCTCTACTGTCCCATTCCTGCACTGGGTGACTAGAAGAAACCACTGAAAATAGCAACATACATCTATAAGTCTCCAGAGTGCCTTGCAGAGGGAGCAAGTGTCTCCTTTTGGACAGCTCTGCACCTCAAAATATATGGTAGTAATTAAATTACTGCTTATTGAGTTTAGTAACCCAAAGGCTTAAACACTAACCAGCTAAAACAGGACATACGAAAAAAGGGAAATACGGAAATACCTTTTCTGTAACTATTTATGTTTTTCATCTCGTAATTGCCTAACCTGTGCTAAGGATTGCTTTCTGTCACATCTCCCATCTCATTTGAATTTGTTATTTTTGGATTTCTTTTCTTTGGGGGAAATTTTGTTTGTAGTTGCTGGTTGCTTACAGGATTGGAAATAAAAAAATTCACTCGCTGTCATAAAACAATTTACCTAAGGGAAAACAATAACACCACTGAGGCGACTGTACAGTTACATTTCTTGGTAAATATGTGCTTTTTACTGATTGGTTTTATTTTCACAATTCCTCTCTCACAGCCCTTGACAGCTCCTAATTCCAGAGGATAAATTCCCTTTTGCTCCAAAGCAGGATACAACAGATCGACTGATAAAGACAGTTGTATTATCAGTGGGTAATATCGTAGAATAGAGACAAATCAACAATCAATAATGGTAATAATCTGTCATTAAGAAAAAATCTTAAAATGGCAAGAAAATGGATTATTTGCCTTTTTTCCTCCAAGCCTTGAAACCACAAATCAAGACTTTTAAAAGCAAGCAACTGAACTTAGTTCGTATGGGGCACATTTTAATGACATCTGGGAAGGTAATCTTAGTTTTGTTGCTTTGAGTATTTTAAAAAGCTCCTCTTGGTCTTAACTGTGCTGGCTAACAATGTTCATATGGCTTTTTCTCAATTTTCTACAAGTTCTACCTCTTGATTTATATGTGTTGTTGTTAATTGCCCTATTCTTTTCTTATTACTTCATGGATTCTTTCATCTTTACAATGAATCTTTAAAAATTAGTAGGTCTCCTTGCTCATTATTTTGTAGCACTTGGAAAACTAATAACATTGTAACCTGCTCTCACTCATGCTTTTCTCTTAAATTTGCAAAAATAATCGATCTGTCTTGTAGTTGATTCTAGCTTTCTTGAGTTGGTTCTCTAAAAGCATTGTGGTTTAGAATTTATTTTGCTTGCAGATAAGAAATGCAGTAGGATGATTGGTTTTACCTCATCACAATTTTTTAGCTCTAGGAGGAATTAGTCTTTATCTCTCAAGGTAAAGTTTAATATAGATTTCTTAGCACATTGGATGCAACCCTTTTGATTTAGGAAATTATCTTCCAGACTAGCACCAGTCTTTTAAGGTACACATTTCATATTGTAGTCCTGTGTGTTAATGCAACATTTTCCTCTAGGTAGAAACTATAAACTGATATTAAGAACCCAGGCGGCCTTTATTTTTTCTGGTTTCATGGTCTGTAAAAAGTGTCATTTATATCCCATCTCATGCTTTATCTGTTACCATACTGAGTATTCAAGATCACTTTCATATTATTTTTCAGTGAATTAGAGAAAAGTAATTCAATTTTTTACACAGTTTTCTCAAATGCAAGTAACATATTTTGGAAATCCGTAGTTTCAGCTTACGAAACGGATACAGAATCTATCCCTGCAGTTGTTCTATAATGCAACATCTTTCTCATATTAGATATTTTTCCATAATGCCTTTTGTACTTGAGGATGAGAAACAGTAGTTTATATCTAATAAATATCAGACAGAAGATGTGCCAAATTATCAAGAGCAAACTGCAGCTGCAATGTACTGTTTGGTCTCAGAGGCTGGCAAGGGCTGTTAGATATGCCCTGATCCTTTTATGCTAACACTTTTGGTGGAAATGAAACTCTTTAGGTTAAACCAAGTACTCAGCTTGCTCACACATCCTCAGCTTCCTCAGACTTTTGTTTTATTTAAAACACCCTCAGAATTAGGAAATTTAAACTCTGAGAGTTCTGTCATTATACCTTGCTGAAACAAAATAGTATGGACAACAAGTATTAGTCAGTTACTTATGAAGAAAATAAGGTTCATGTCCTCCTAAAAAATCACTTCCCTTTCCAGCCAAAAAATGGTGCCATCTTCCAATGCAGTGGGAATATTTGAAAGTTGGAATGTGTGTTTCTCTTATTCTCTCCATAGCAAAGCAGCATGGTTTGCATATGGGAACGCAGCTGGTGCCATATTCCACAGGCCGGTAAAGAGTAAGGATGGATTTCAGGGTTGCCAGGAGGATATCTGAGTCCTTTTTGATGATCTGTCTGAATAGCACTGCTCCAAGGGTAACCTTTATTTTTTTTTATTTTCCTCTGCACATTGTCATTTAAAAAGGCATCTTGTTCTGAAAATAACAGATCTTGGTTTTGCAAATTTGGACAGGGATTTTTTTTTTTTTTTTTTTTTCAGCGCAGTATTAGCACATCCCCACTGTTTTTATTCTTCACAGTAGATATTTTTAAAATGCAACAAAAATAAAATCTCCTGGCTGCAGCAAGGGAAGGATTATCACACATTAATTCGATATGCTTGCTCTGAGTGATTTTGTTGTTTTATTGCTTTTCACAACATTTTAAAATTTCAGTATTCATAACCTAGTTTAGAAATTATCATCAGAGGATATTAGTCTTACCCGTGAAGGACAGATGATATACATTTTTACAGCTTATTAGGCTCCTAGATTTACCCTGAACACATACACCAAATCTGCTTGAAATATTGGCCTCCTACACAGCTACATTCAAATTACTGGGTAGATGGTCCCACTGGGGTTCTTGTTTTGTACGCTGCAACTATCGAGAATCAGTGTGCCAGTGAGGATCCTAATGATAGCTAAGAGTCCCGAAACTTTCGGTTTTCATGGCAACCACACAGTCTGTTGTACAATAACTACTGCTTTGTCATTTGTTTCAAGTTGAGCCTTGAAAACATTTGGCAGTAGAAAAGCATCTTTTTATGCCTTTTCTCTGCAGAGCTTGATATTCTTGCCTGATGCGTTTTGTTAGCTCAGAAGATACATCTCTTTCTATGAAGTTAATTGGCAGGGGGCTTTCAGCAATATTAATGGCTATGTGATTAGCTTGCTGTTCATGGCACTACGATAATGACAGTTTCCTTCAGGGGAACACTGATCTGATCCTCTTCTTGCACGCTCCTCACCTCAGAGGCTTCAGCTGAAGCTCATGAAGGGTATAGTCAGAGTTGAGGAAAGGTGTAATGTCAGCAAGAAAAATACCCATTAGCTGCAGATACCCAGCTAGATATCAGCTAGGTGGGATATTAGGGGGAGAAGAGATCTTTCACAAATCCTCCCCTCAAAAGTCTGTTGTCTCATCCAGTTGCTTTGGACCACAGTCACAGAATGGTGCTGGGGCAGGAGCTTTTGATACTGATGGCAAAACCCCACATGCTAGGCTCCCTGTGTGTTACCCCACATAGTGTTAGTTTATACAGATCTGTGTAACGTATCTAACTTTTATTTGCTACTCCAAATGGCAATACGATCGTAGCTGCTGCCATGAAAACAACCCAATAACTTTTAAGGGGCTTCAGATGAGACCCAGGGTTTTAATTTTTGCAGTGCTCTTCAGGAAATGATTCTGAAAAAGCACACGCGTGCCTGAATTTAACAACTGAATATGCTCCATCTGAATAGGGATGTGATCTTGAACCAGGTTGTGATGATTGTTATGATACCGTTATTAATAAGAAGCAGTCTACTTGCAGATGTAGCTGTGCATTGGTAGTCGGTAGAGTGGTGCATATAGATCTTTAGGCTTTGCAAAGGAACTGATGGGGGAACTTTCTGAATAAATGGCTTTCTCAGACATGGCAGTCACAAGAGTGGTTTCAGAAGGGTGACTACCTTAGGGTGGACCTCAGTAGAGTGGAAATTTATCTTGAGAAGTGTAATGGCAAGGGAGTTAGATCTTTTTCCTTTTTTTTTTTTTATGCAGAACTGTAACCAATTTATTCAACAGGCAACATCTGGTACCTTTCTCTGTCTTCATGGTACCATAAAAGTCTCTAAAAGATTAAGAAGCAGTTGTTAGAACCCGTTTGATCTGGGTGAGGAATCAAAGAGTTTAAGACCAGAGAAAAGTAGTTAGACCATCTAATCTGACCTGGCTATCACATGTATGTTGCATTTCACTCAGATGTCATTGTATAAAATCCAAGTATTTTAATTATATTATTGAACTTTCAGGATACTGAAAAGTATGCCATATACAGGAAAGAGATGGAATAGCCTTGCTGCTGTTTCTGGTAATCGGATGAAATTTGCTATGGTAGTCATGAAACATGTTCCCTTGTCCTCTGGTTTTGAAGGGATATATTGTTAAAAAAAAAACCCAAACAACCATCAGACAAAAATGGCAATGATCAATATAATCCTGAGCTGGTCAACAAACTGGGTGTCAAGACAATAACTTTGCCATACTCCCTTGAAGCAGATGTTCATCCTACCTGGTGTCTCAGCTCAGTTGTAGTCAAGCACTGACTATCAGAAAAAAAAGTGAAAGGAAAAAAATCCCAGAATAACTACTCCATCATCTAGTGCCTCTGCATCCGAATATGCTTTTGGCTTTCTGCAGACTGTCCTGCCACGGTACAGATATACCTGATTGGGTACCACCAATTAACATCACCTCCAATGAGAAATTATTTGTCAATAAGAGCTCAGTTACTGCTCCATCAGCATTTAAAGCAGGCTGCATGTTCTAGTGGTAACTAACTCTTGTCGCTGCCTTTGAATGACTGCCCTTTTGCTTCCTGCACTTGATCTGACCTACACGTTTTCTTTCCTTTTTCTAAAAATAGGTGGTCTAAAGCTTTCAGCAAAATGAAGTGACCTGTTCAGAGACAAACTGCAATGTTAAAGAGTGCATTTGCCTTTTAGCAAACAATATGCATCAAATCAATTTTCTCAATAAAGGCTAAAGAGCATTTTACTGTGCTGACCAGGTTGTTCCAAGCTTCTGTTTTCTCACACAACATTTTGTTGCTCTGAGAACAGTTTTCTTCATGAAAGAAAACAGCACTGATTAGGAGTTGTTTGGAATTAAAATACTCAACCAGGCTGGTGTTTTGGATGTCAAGTATAATGATGAAACAAGAGCAATTGGAACAGGAAAATTAATTTTCATTTTCAATGTCTAAATTGAGCAATTAGGAAAGAATTAGATTGGCATGGACATAACCAAGAAAAATGTCAATAGGTAACAAGAGTCAAGTAAATCATAGTAACGCTGTAATTTGGGCTAGTCTTCAAGTACATGGGCTTGATCTCTCCCTAACTCCTTCATCCATAATTTCTAAATCATTGATGGGATGAAGAGACACAGACATCAGAAAAATATAAGGATTCCTCTAGTCTCAAGATTTGGTGTTTCATGATGTAATAGTCAAAGTATCTATGTGATTCAGGAGACCAGGTCCCATTCTCCAATTGGGTGCACAAACACCGATGCTCTGAAAATACACAGCCTCCATCAATGTGACAGAAAAGGAAGGGAGTGAGCCAGGAGTTGTGTGGGGTTAAAAGGAGACCAGGGCAGAGCCAGAAATAGATCTAGTTTCTATACAGTGCTATGTTTTAAGACATAAGTTGCAGGATGTACTAAGTGTAGATCCAGATGCACATTTTCAATCTGAAGTTTTAGACCTGCCACTGTCTGAAGTATTGCCCCACTTTCCTGTTTTATTCCCTCTGTGAGTGTAGTGTTGCTTAACAGGACAGGCAATTACAGCCTCTAAACATGCTAGTCTGTTTATACCTTTGTTTGTTATTTGCATGATGTTTTAAACAGCTGCTTTGGGAAGAGGCTTTCATGTATGGAATTTCCTCTAATAGTGTCACTTGAAAGTTTGAAATGCTACTGCAAATATTTTGACAAAACCTATCAATAGAGAAACCTTCAGTGCCATTCAATTCCTCTTGCTGTCTCATCTAAGGTTAAAAAAGCCACAGATACAGTTGTTTAACTGCATTTTGGGGGATTTGGGCCTGGGATTATGGTTAACCAAAGAGTAGATTTTCCCATTCACAAGAGTAGTGTCTCAGTCACCTTGCCAGTAAGTTTCCAGATATGGAGTAAGAGTTGTTTTTTCTTTGGAAGTCTTCCTTGTTGGCCCTATGTATTGCATCTCTTCCTGTGATGGAATAGACAGTGATACCCTGCTCAGGGTCCCTTCCCTTCCCTTCCCTTCCCTTCCCTTCCCTTCCCTTCCCTTCCCTTCCCTTCCCTTCCCTTCCCTTCCCTTCCCTTCCCTTCCCTTCCCTTCCCTTCCCTTCCCTTCCCTTCCCTTCCCTTCCCTTCCCTTCCCTTCCCTTCCCTTCCCTTCCCTTCCCTTCCCTTCCCTTCCCTTCCCTTCCCTTCCCTTCCCTTCCCTTCCCTTCCCTTCCCTTCCCTTCCCTTCCCTTCCCTTCCCTTCCTCTCCTGTTTAAGGAAAATAGGTACCTTTTCTCCAGGGTCTGGATTCCCCTGAAGGGGCCATCTCCTGGGTGTCCATGGCTGTTATTGATTATTGCATATTTTGTTTTGCACTTGCATTTGCTTTGCATTTGTCTTTCTGGTATACAGTCATTACCATCAACATTGACTTTAAATCAATTCTCTGACGTTGACAATGGCTGTAAGTGATTTTCAAAAAGCAATTATCTTTGTTGTGGAAAATGTCCAGATGTAATTCACATTAAACTATATCGAAACCTATAAGACAAACCATTGGAAGTCTGAGTGTTTTAGCAAGATCAGCCCTCCAGTTTTAAGTGTATGTCACTGCAAGATGAAAGGCACTTTCACAGAGCCATGAAGTAGAAAATGAAAGTACAGAAATTAATTTTAGAAGTTTGATGTGTTGAGTTGGGAAGACACAGATGGATTCATATGTGACAGGATCCTTCCATGTTCAATGACATGTCACTCCCCCATAGAACTGAAAGTCATGTGGACACTTTAAGAAGGGCAGGTGAATTTTAAATCAATTAGTTTTTCTGCCAATCTGCATTTGCAGGCAGATTTTGAGGCAGAAATAACAATGTGCACAAAGTGCTGATACCTAGTGTTATGGAAATCATATATTTTTACACTCTTCTGAGTCCTAAATGTTCCCGCTTCCTTCTTAAAGGTAAACTGGTTTAGTTTCTATATATCTCCTGAATCCTCAACTGAATGAAAATATTGGCACTTGAAAATGATACAGTTTCTAAAAACTGAGTCTCTAAACGTAATAATCAGCACAGCATCATGGACACAGCAAGGACTATTTGAGCAAATATTGCAGTGTGAAGTGTTCATAAAACTGGGGCTGTGTTTACTCAGATTCTCATGACAGACCAATGAGTTTCATCAGGTTGTTCAGCCCAGTAGCACAGAACTCATGATCAGATTTGTTTAAAATAAGCATATAACCAAAGTCTAACTGAGCCACTCACTACCATACATATAAATCACTTATATTTTTTAGAAAGTCTCAAAATTGGCAAGTCCGTCTGGAGAAACCTAGCACTGTTTCCTCACTGTTGCCTGGCTTCCTTGAAAAGATCCCAGCCTTCATCCCCTTTTCATCCCAAGCCATAATTGTACCAAGCTCACAATTTGAAATGTGTTCCAGTGTCATGATCAGCTTCAAACAGGGTGAGCAGTAAAAGCCCTTGTAACTCAAATAGCTTTATCTGACATACTCATTATGTTTTCAAACAAAAAAATCATATCAAGTCATACCCAGATATTTTCAGTTAGAACTGAATTAGTTTTAAAAGGTAGTTTTGTCTGGGTGGCCCAGTATTATTTAGAATAAGGCATAGTTTGTAAATGTATGTTTTTTTGCAGAAGTAAACTTTAAAATTAATCCCAATGAAAATTGAAAATATTTGTGGGAGAACTTGTGTATAATGGTCTAAATCTTAGAACTTCCATTAGCTCATTTCTGAGTACAGTGTCCAGCATGGTTGCAAAACAAAAATGTGTAGTAGCCCACTCATCTTTTGGAACACAAGCTTAAGCTTAACTGCCAGCAGGATTAACAGAAATGTCTCAAAGTCGATGAAAAACAAATCTATAGGATATTTGTCTTCTACCTGACAATTTTTTTTTTTTTTTTTTTGTCATTAAAAATAGGTATCTGCATTACTCTAGAGCTTCTGGTGAGGTTATGTCCATTTATTTTAGAATGTCAAGATTGGTTAAACCTCAAGATGGTGCTAGATGGTTAAGTTGGCTGTCACAACGACTATTTGTCATTTATCTTTTTTCAGAATGAAAAAGCATCGATAACATGTAATTGGTTAATAATGAACAAGAAAGGATAAAGGCTTCATATTAAAGTGCATCAGTTTTATAGATTAATATATTTATCTACCTGAGCAAGACATGAATTGATTTGAAATGATATTGATTATATCAATGTCTCAGAATAAAATAGTGCTTAGGAAGAAACCGAGCATATATAAAAGTCATCGGAACAACAGTGATAGAAGATAAACAATATGCAGTTTGACAGTTTACCTAGTTATTATTAGAACCAGACAGTCCAGAAGTAATGGGAATGTCATTCTGGCAAGTTAAAGTGATTGAAACCTATCAGGTAAATAGTAAAAACGTTCTTAAAAAATTTAAAGAACTTTAAGTCTTTCATTCAAAATAAATAGTATATAGGAGTACTTTAATTATTCCAAATGAAGCAGTTTTTATGCTAGAAGATGGTTATCCAGGGCATGGCTGTAGTATTTAAACTATAACAGTCTATGAAAGTGGTAAGATCCTGCTAGTGCAAGCACAGAGGACTTAATATAATGTATCACTACACCCCTTCTTGGATCAGCAGGGGAATGAGCTGCACTGGCACGGCAGTTATTCTGACAACTTTGTTAGCACAAGCAGTTGTATAGGTGATGTAACTGGAGAATAGAAAACACAGACTGGTGCTGAAGTTTTTCCCTTCAGTTATGGCACCAGGTCTGATTTTCTGGTACAGCCTATCAGTGGCCAGACGACCAGAAAATCATCTTACAGCTTCCTTCCTTGTGAAACGGTTAAGGGAAAGATTTTCTAAGGAGCCTGCGTCAAAGTTCGTATCTTTATGGCAAAAAATAGTGCTAGGTTTGTATAAACTGCTTAGAACTCAAATGTGGTGGTCACTAAAATGGGCCTACTCACTTTGAAAAAATTTTTTCCCAAAATGAGGTGTGGGTCTGAAGATCCTGGTTCCTAGGTGTGTCTCCTGGTATTGGTGGGTGTTTGAAAGCAGGGAATCTCCCCCACACTGGGTATTTTGGTTGTTCTTTTCTTTTTCTTTTGTCTTTTCTAACGCTTGCTCTTTGGCAACAAGATTTAATGTTTTCGAAATGCTGCAGAATGGGAACAATCTATGTGTCAAGTATTTTGCACCAGAAACGCCTTTCAAAAAGATATCTGTTTAATATATAATCTTATAAATGAATCAGCAAAATAACATAGGGACTTGGGGATGTGCAATGACAGGAGTTTTTTTAAATTAAATTTTATTTTTAATTTTTTTATTTTTACAGACATTTGTCTTGATATCGTCCAAAGTTTTTATACTTGTTTAATGCAAACAAGTACTAATGAGGTGGCTGAATCAGCCAAGACAATGTTACAGAAATATGAAAAACTCTGGCATTAAAAAGGGTCTGAAATAACTGGAAATTTGCCACCGTTCTTCTGTAACCTTAAAAAAGATTTTATAGTCCTTCTCATTTGTAAATCTGGAATGAAATATATGAACACACTGCTGTCTATGCTGCTCAAAGTCTTAGTTTCTTTATTAGTTATATAATGCATTTCTTGGAGAGAAAGAGTCAGCTAAATGTGGTTGTTTGGCTTTATAAAGCAGGGAAATAGAAACGAGACTGTGTGTCCTACCCACAGATTTCTATCAGATACAGATAAAAGTATAAATAGCCTAGGAGACAGTGTCCTCTTAAATGATGATCCTAAGTTTAGTGGGGCTTTTCGAGAAGATTTTTCTTGTCTAGACAGTTATAAAGAGACGGAAAGTTGATTTAAGGTTTTATTATAGCAAAAGTAATTCTACATCACTCATATTCAGTATTTAAGCAGGAAGGTTTTTTATGTATCATTTTAGAAAGCCATGCAGAAGGAAATATACTGGTCGTCCCAACTCTCTTTAAAAAGTATTTCAAAAGGAAAATAGAAGCCATTTTTTAGAACAGTAGGGAAACCAACATACTATGCTTTTAAATTCAAAAGTGAAATTCCAGCTGACAGAAGGAGAGAGCCAGTAATAAAATTCATGCTTACATGGTTCAGGATTAATCAAGGGAAGAGCTAGGGTAAGAGTGCTGAGCTAAAAGTCATTTTAAGTCACAAGTACATAAAGATAGATGATTAATTATGTTGTCCACTTTGGGCAATGACTGTGCAGGACAAATTGCATCTGAACTTCGCCACAAAAATAATTTAAAAAAGAAAAGCATTGAGTGGCAATAAAAACAAACAAACAAACAAACAATATTTGCTTCCTCTCAAAGCATTGTGTATTGATACAAGGAAATTATTCCCTTTGCCTTCATAGTGGAATTTAGGAGAAAGTTGTCTATAGATATCGATCTTGACACAGGATCCTTCTAGTAACAGTCTCAGAGGAGCAGCTTGCTGAGATGTAGAGGCTGAGTGTTTGCAGTGACCTCTGCCACACAAAGATCATAGTCAGCATCTGGATCTCCATATGGAGGATAAAACTTTTTCTATTACAAAAAGCTTTCCAACTATTTTGGCAGGTACCATCATAAAGAGAGTATTCGAGCATCTTATTACACTGTTAATATATTCCCATCAGGAAGTTAAGCTAATTAACTCCTCTCTTATGCATACCTTGGTGATATTTTTACATTTCCCAGGGCACATAACCAGTCACAAGAAAAGGAAAATGTGACCTTCCAATAGTCACTCCATAACAGACACTGGAGGACGTTGTTAAAGCAAAATATTTTGTGTGCTGTTAAGTTTCTTGTCGATGTAGAACAAAAGATCAGGGGCTCACCTGACATCTTTGCTTCAAGTTGGTATGTATCTCTGTCTATTTTCTAAATTTTTACTTCTTTCTGCTCTTGATATCAGAGTTGCCCACTCTGATTGCCAGGGAAAAAAAAAAAAGAAATCTTTCAACATTGAGAGATACAGAGCTATTGGAGAGTTCAGCAAAGGATCTCTGAGATGATTAAGGGAGTGGTGCACCCCTGACATATGTGCAAAGGCTGAGAGAGCTGGGACTGCCCATCCTGGAGAATAGAAGGCTCAGAGATGATCCCGTCAACATGCACAGATATCTGAAGGGAGAATATAAAGAACATGGAGCCAGGCTCTTTTCGTTGGTGTTCAGTGACAAAACAAGAGGCAATGGGCACAATCTGAAACATCAGGAAACACTTTTCTACTGGCACAGGTTGCCCAGAGAGGTTGTGGTGTCTTCATCCTTGGAGACATCCAAAACCTGTCTGGACATGTTCCTGGGCAGCCTGCTTTAGGTGTCCCTGCCTGAGCAGGAGGGTTGGACAAGATGACCTCCAGAGGTCTCTTCCAACCTCAACCATTCTGTGATTCTGTGAGTCTGTAACATTGCTGTTCAGTGTTTCTGATGCCATCTGTGATTGTAAAGCAATGATATGGGAATAGAAGACCTGGATATCTTTAGCCTTGAACTAAGCTTACTATCCCACTTGCCTTTTTCTTTGTTAGGGTTTCATTTCTTCAATCTTTCTGTGAAAACAAAGCCTAAGAAATTAAGATTTCAACAATGAGCACTGGTCAAGTAGAGCAGAACATAATTTAGGTGAGTCATGAAGGACAAAACACAATACCAGTGTCTGTGTGCAAACTCATTCTCTGATGGCAACTTCTGTCATTTATAGTATTTTTCCCAGTGTGAGTACATTTTTTTAAAAAAGTATTGTCTATATTGTGGAAACCAACTGTAACACAGAAGTACAAGGACCATTGTCTGCATCTGCCTAATGCTTCTAAATGAGATATTTTTAGTGAATTGGAATCTGAAATGGCTTGTGTGTCAGTCAAGGTCATTTTTTTTGAGCTGGTCTGATACACACAATAAAGCTACTGTATTAAATGCAATTCAGCATAATATCCCTAATTTAAGATGTGGACAATTATGACAGATTAACCAGAGATAATAGCTGTGAACCTGATTCTTTATTACCTGGATCAGCGATGTTGGAAGAATAAATGGAAGGCATAAATGAAATCTGTTGCTGGGCAGTTGAAGAACACACTAAATCACCCGGCTAACCAAGAATGAAGATTATGTTTTTGAACTGACAGAAAAAATCATGGTTAAGGTCACTGTAGATTTATTACCCCAAGGAGCATTATAATAAACTGGGTTGTCTTTATATTATAATTAACTAAAAGAAGCCTCAATCTTCAGCCGATTCTCTGCTGCAGGCACACAGATCTGTACTAGAATTAATTAGATGACAATGTCATCTGATCAAATTGATGGAAATCTATTGAACTGCATGAACTGTATGTTTTCAAAGGAGGCAGTGAAGATTTTGGCAGCACTTCCTTGTCTGGTTTTTAGGAAATCCATAGTTGAATAACTTTGTGTTTCAAAACCAGGATAAGCAGGGCTTGGGGTTGGTTTGGGGATTTTTGTTTTGTTTTTGTTTGGTTTTTTTCAAAGCAGGCTTTGTGAAAGAAAATCTGGGTGATTTAAATACAATGTTTCACCTTCTATTTTAAACCGTCATTCAAAGGATATAATATGCAATGAAGTTTAACATTTAATTAAAAAAATAGAAACATATTCTGAAGATATTTAAAACCGTATTCAAATGTTTATAATTTTTAAAATGCACTTTCATCAAAATCCATACTTAAATGAAATTTCAATTTTTGTGAAGACACCATTTGTTACTGAAAAACTTTGGATGAAAACACGCTGTAAGTCCTATTCAAGACTATATGTCCCCTTAAATGTTATCTTCCTGTGGGACTCAGTTACTTTGGAAAACCTAGGCCCAGACTTAGCCCATGTAACATTTAACAGTTTCCCTGATGTGTTGGGCAAGAAGTCTCTTTGCTGGTATGGCCAATGAAGGAAGAGAAGCAGCTCCAGAGAGGCTACATTCCATGTGGCAATGCTTTTGTTTTCCACTGATAATAATGCCAACGTCTTTGGGCCTCCAGTGCTTAGAAGATACACAAACTAGTGATAACCAAGTAACCGAGTGAAGGACCTGTGGTTTATTCCTGTTGGTAACTCTAACAAAGACTATTATTCCAAGTCTTGTCTGTTATAAATGAGGCCATTTTTGTGAAGTGTAAAAGGATCTTCTCCTAGGCAGGTATCTTGCTCTGGTCTGTCTGAGGAGGCTACTTCCAGTTCAATTCAAGCTAGTCAGTTAATTTACACAATAAAATTGTGTCTTAAAAATGAAACTGAAAGCCTCTGGTTCAGCCTCTTGTCTGGGGATCCCTGGGCAGCCATAGAAACAACAGAGAAGAAAAGGATTTCATGCCAAATCCTTATTTTCTGTCAGCAAATGCATACAGAATTACAGGGCAGTAATTTTAGACAGATTGAGTAGCTTCATGGATGTTTTGAAGTTATATATGTTGCCCACAGTTTTTCACCTCAGTGAATTTGAGTGTGTAATAGCCTGTGATGAGGCGTGCAGGCCTATCAGTGCCCCTTGAGAGGACTCTGAAGCCATTTCACGCTCTGTGCTGAGCAGGGTCTATTAAAGGGAGATCCTGCCAAGCCAAGTCCCCAGGAATTAAATTCCCAGCCAGGGTTTGAAATTATTCGGGATGTTACTAATAATAGAAACACAATTACCTGCAGCCAAACTCATTTACATTCTATATTTTGAAAGAAGGGAATTGGGATTAGTTAGGAGAGAACTGTTCCTCCTCCCTGCCAAAGGGGTAAGCACTGGTGTTACCTGAGAGACTTTTTGATTTTGTGTCCTTGTGCTTATTGATTGTCAGTCGACACGGATGACATGCAGTTTACGCATTTAAACTTGAAATAAATCTCTTATTCGGTGTTTTGGCAGCCTTACATGCTTCTTGTTTAGATTTTAATAACTTAATGGCCATAGTTGTAAAATCAGCATACTAGAATTTGTGTGGTTTTCTACTGGACACTGAAATGGTAGCATGTACCGTGTCTCTGGGCAGGACTGTTTGCTCAATGCAAGGTTAATTCCTTAGCAACAGCTGTACTCCCTGATTTGGGGGTGAGTTTATGTAATTATCTCTGTTTTCTGTTAAATAGGGATAGGGGTTTTGATTTTCCCTAAGACGTAGATCAATCAGCATCAAGAAGGTAAATGGTGAAATCAGAAGTATGGCAACAATGTGGATACTCGAACAATGTAGTAACATGACGTAGCAGTCAGAGAAACCAGAGCCAGCATGTGTTTCTAGAACTGAGCCTGCAAATGTTTCCAAAAGACATGATCTACCTTGAGTGGAGGTTATTTGGCTCAAAGTAGCCTGACTGGGTACAATTTTGTGGCTTATATTATGCTCAAAGCCACACTAGATGGCAATAATGGTTCCCTAAAGGCTTACAATAGGACCACAGAACATGGATTCATTTTCTACTTTGTAAAGTGAAAATCACCTTTTACTGTCCAGCTCTGTCTTTCTTGCAGAAGTAAATTTTGCTTCCTCCCCATCTATTGTTAAAAGATAAATCTGAAGCCCGTGGTTTCATTTTTTACATGAATGCTGTTTGTTCAAAGCACTAATCTGAGAACCAGCAGCCCTCAAGTTTTTGTTCACACGCATTCCTCTTCTGTTGCTAGAAATAAAATATTGGCCTTGGGAAACATTATCTTAGCTCCTGCAGTGGCCAGTACTGTACTATCTGCCTCCAATGCCCCGAGTGCCAGAATGAATTCAAATATCATCCACAGTGAGCTAATATTACCAACGAGATTTCAAATACCAGCCAGCCTTTGCTATTCACACCCGAGTAGTTTAAAATATCAGCACTACAGTAGCCTCATAAATTAGCAGCACATTACATCTTTTTGTTACAGATGTGGCAATGTCATCCAAGAAAGTTAATGATCAGGCACCAGGAAATGGTCTTCCAGGTAGCAAATGTTCAGCAGATCACAGTATTCCATTTATAGCACAGAAGATGATCTAAAATGTCACCATTGCTCTGGAGAAAACAAAGTACTGCATCCAAACATGCTGGAGGCTATGTCAGTGAGAAAAGAGTTTCCTGTGGGTAGTTAAAATTCATGCTCATCTATTACATTATATGTTGTCTTTAGCAACTCTGTGGCTTTACATAATAATATATGGTAATTTTCTCATGATGGGTATTGGTAGTCAGGACTAGAATAGTGGGGGGGGGGGGCGGGGGGTGTTTAAGGCACACTACAAATCTTAGTAATTCTTGCTGCCTCTCTGTGATGTTGGTCTTGTTTAACTGTCTCAGGAGCACATACCTTGAGATAAAGAGAGGGAAAAGAGTTTGGTCGAGGTTACCTCCATGGCAAACAGACCTCAGTTCTCAGTCTGCTGACTTCCTTGATACAAGGTGAGATGCTGTTTCCAACAAAACGGAATTTTGCATGCCTTTCTGTGGAGTATCTGTGATCCTACAGCATACACAGGTGATACTATTTTATGTTAAGATTTACAGGAAAGTTTCTTAAGTAAGTTCTGTGTCATTCCTATGATGTGTACCTAGAAAATGGGGATTGACTAGCTATTTCACATAGGACACTGTAATAGTGTGAAGTAGTCAGAAACAAAGCAAGGAGTATATAATGTCAGTGTTTTCACAAGTTTGAGCTATCTCTGTTATATTCACTGATGTTTAAATTCCTAGGAGCAAATTCTAGGTGAGTTCTGGATGGAGATAATACATATTTTCACTCTTTTGGGTAGCCAAATACAATTGTTAAAATGGTGGGGAAACATCATCTATATTTTAGACTTCCTTTGCTAAAGCAACTTCTTAATATTTATTTATACTTAGTGTCCACTTTCACTGAGTTTCAGTTCACTACAAGTATATCTCTAGATGTGGTGTCAGGAGGCTTTCTGGCTGGAATGGAGGGAGAAGAGAGAGGGAGCTTTGTTCCTGCCAGGCTTGTGGCAGGAACATAATTTCTGAAGTCCCCGGAGTTGCTGTCACTAGTTTGGGCCAGAAGAACTTGGGACTCAAAGCCTGTCAGCAGCGTGGCTCATCCAACCTGCATAAGAACTGTACTTGCAGAAGCCACTCGCTTAGTGGTCAAGTTTCAGTTTTTCCAGGACACCTAATAGGTGCCCTGGAAATATGGACTGCCTGGGCACAAAGGAAATGTCTGGCTCGAGGCCCTTGGATTGCTACATTTCCCCAAAATGCTCCCAAAATATCGCATGAAGAACATTGTCCACACTGAGTTCATGCTCAGACATTTCTTACACTCTCCACTTCACATTGTTTTCAGTGCCCAGGAACATTCAGAGCTTCAACACCTGTATGGATAGACTTAAAAAAAAAAAAAAAAAAAAAAAAAAAGAAAAGAGGGGAATGCATTAGTCAGAGTTTAACAGTTGCTTTCCAGGAAAATGTCATGTCTTTGCAAGCTGGAAAGTTTTCCCTGGATACTGAGTCATTTCTGCACAGAGTTATTCTGGGCCATTCAGTCCATGTTACTGAGTTGTATTCTCTACATGTAACAAAAATACATTAGGCCGAGTTCATTCAACACCTTGTAGATGATTCAGGAAAGTATGTGACAGTAGCCACAGGTCAGGATAGTTGAGAGTCAGGTTACATTATTAGAGCTTTCCAGAAGCCAGACCAGAGGGCAACTTTCAGTATGGCAAAACCCATTCTGGAGATTTTTTTTACAGTTTCCTGTACCTAATATATCTTCTATTCTTGCCTATATGGAACATAGAAATGAAATTGTTCTAAACAAGTTAAAATCAAAGACTTGAACTGTAAATAATCCTTTTGTTGGTAACAGATTGAGAAAACTGGCTTGGTTATATGGATATCATTGCACCTGAAGGGGCAAAGCAGCTTGATCTCCTCTGATGTATGTAAATATGATTGGGTCTTCGTATTTTTATGCTAGGGTCACAGGGGGAGAACTTTGTGTGTAATTTTAACAGAAAGTCACCTTAAAAGGACAAAAGAAAAAATTCTAAGAGTTCATAGCCTTGTGTGAGAATAGAAAAGAAGCTCCTGCCAAACCCTTTTTCTTTCATACCTCACTGACCCACCTTTGCTCTCACAGATTCCCCCATCTCTGAAGGAAGCCTCTGGATTTCTGACAGTAGAGGTTGTCTTTGAAATATGCCTTCCTTTTTCTCTCCTCACTGACACTATGTGTTGTCCAGCATCGGTTTTACTTCAGCACTAACATCTGATGCTATAGATAGCCAATTTTCTTCCTTTTTTTTGTTCAGCATCCTGGAGGCTGAAGGAGTTGCATTGCCATTTACTCTCCCAGCTTTTGACACAAATATCTTTTGTGCTCTACCCCAAAGCATTCAAGATCTTGTGTTGAAGATGTTTATCATGTGAAGTGGTGAATACTACATACAGAAAGCAGAAAAGTTTGTGAGAATTATTGGAAAACTTATTTTAGAGTGGTATTTATTGTACTTTATTGTCTATATCAAACAATAAAATGATAAATTAGTGGAATATTCCTCCCCTTTCACATACATTTCTAGTCAGCAAAATGTTGAAGTTTCTAAATGGAAACCTGTGAAGCCCAACTGGATTACCCTGATCAGATGTTGAAAGTTAGGAAAACCTTGTTTAAAATGTGGGTTCTGCTGGTTAGATCCTTTACATTGCACCCTCTCTTAGAAGGTAGATGGTGGTCAAACAGTGTATGTCCTGTGTACACAGGAATAGTCAAATTTTAATTTCACAGAATCACAAAATCAGCTAGGTTGAAAAGGACCTTAAAGATCATCTAGTCCAACAACCCAGCACTGAAAGTTCCAATTTGAGCTCTGTTCACACATCAGGGAGTGGTGAGAATATTATAGATACCATGTAGGTTTTGTAATCATCATAGTGATCCCGACTAAATTGCAGAGCTCACGCAGTAATAATAATATAAATAATATGATGCTGCCAGGTCAAGAATAGGTTAGAAATGGCTTTCTTCCTGTTTGTGAGTGAAAGCTTTTCTACAGACACATTGTACATGCCTACGTGGCAAATGTCATCACAAGATTTTCCAAATCAGGCATTCAACTGGCTGTACCCCATTAGCTCCTGTAGAAATTGTTTGTATTATTCCACATAAAGGTGCCTCAAGGAGCAGAGTGGATCTCCTTCCTGCTGCCTTTGGAAAATAGCATTCAGAAAGTGATGGGGGTGAGGAATGAAAGTGGAGATGATTTGGTACCAATTCCTTATGTCTTGTACTCTGGACAGTTTCCTTTTGTATTGTGGAGGGCCCATGAAAAGTAACTCATCAAGGGGGATTTATTAGGAGGCAGAAGGGAAGGTAACTTTGCCCTTGAATATGTGATGTATTCGTCTTGGTCTTGTGATAAGAAAGCAGCTGTGCTCGCACGCATTATATAACAAAACTGTTCTGGCACCCGTAGTCAGATGATTTCAATCACATCCAAATTTTCCTTTGTACTGCAGTTAGAATGGGGCTGGTATCTTGCTCTACAGAGATTTAAACCAGATAGGGAGACCTCTTTCAAAAGGGTGTTTATATCCATTGAGTCTACTTGACATCACGGAAGCGTTATAAAAGACCCTTTATGCGATGGAGAATATAACCCTCTTATATTAGTGTAGAAAAACAGATCAAATAGAGTAAGTAAATATTTCAAAAGAAATGCCAATAAAAAGAAAAGAAATTGAGGAATGATTATTTGGCTTTCAGAATTGCCAAAGTATTAATATAAGCTGCACTTCAGTTTCTACCCCACATGATCTGAAATTCTCCTGAAACACTCTGAATAGAATGGCCAAGTTTGTAAAAATATGCTAGCTAGTATAGAGTGAAATACCTTTGAGAGCCCGTCTGCAAAGAAATATCTTACAGTTTATATTGTTGTTCCAAGCTATTTTTACATAAACTAAAACAGCCTTTAGTTACTATGACCCTTGCTTTGTAAAATATTTTGTTATAATACGGTTTCGTTATTGTTGAATGTAGACAGGTAAAGGTGAGCTTCCATCATTTAAAAGGCAGTGTGCTTACATCGCCAGTGATATGATTAAACAAGCTGATTACTATTTCTTAAGAAGCTGCTTAATATTTTTTAAAAGCAAATTTTCTGTCAGGTTCCAGGAAGACTAAAAAAATCCAAGAGGATGCAACGTTCAATTTAGAATGATTTTGAGATGAATGTGCAACAGTCTATGCAATGTCCTGGACTGCATTTGTACTTGTCATTTCTACATTGTCACTAGATGGCCATGACAGGCTTTCAGGCACTCAGAGACAAAGAGCTTGATTCATCCAGAGAGTGGGAGAATTGATTTATGGGAAAGCCATAAAAGAGTAAGTATAAGAGAAGTGAGATTTGAAGGCAGAGAGAATAATTTTCATTAGAGGAATGGAAATTGGAAAAAGTGGAAAAGCATTTGACCATACAGTCCCATTATTGGGTTTTTGATTTTCCCAGCTGTTTTAACTGCTTTGATATAAAATATGACTCCTCTCTACAATCTTGCTTTCATAAGTCGCAGCTTATATGATGGCTGTAACAACAGTGTTCTGCTACAGCACTGAGTAAAATATTGCTATGGCATGAGGTGAACGGTACTAAGAGCAAACAGATCAATCTGCAAATGTGGGAATGCTAACTAGTAACAGCAGAGGTTTTGTCACATGCACTTTGGCTGTGAGTGAAGCAAATCTAGTATGAGAGAACGCATTTCATTACCTGTTGGAAAACACAACACGTTTGAGCAGTGGAAAGGATTTTATCTTGAATGAACATTGGTGTTAGGTAGTATTGGCCCACTTGTAACGTTGTCAGACCCAAAGGTCTGGTGAAATGATCTTACCAGCCAGGTTCCCTCAGAAAATGTCTGTCCTTGAGGCAGGCAAAGGCTTGATAAAGAGTGAGGTGTCTCTCCCAGGACTTTCCTCGCAGTCCTGCTACCTCACTGTCTGATTGGAGGAACACCCTGACGTTCATTTTACCTGTGCACTCCAACATGAAAGTACACGTTTCCTTTGCCTTTATTTGCAGTGGTTGAATACTCTTTTATTAAAACCTTGTCATTTCACTGTGCTGAGAGTGTCCCCATTTGTGATACAGCCTTTCCCATGTGGTGTACTGACGGTGATATCTTAACAAGTGAAGCACTGTTATTAAACTTGCATTTTCCTTAAACCATCTGCTGTAAAAGGTCAAAGTACTTTAATTCTGAGGCAAGGCATCTGCCAATGATTGGCTCACTGATTTGCCCATATATATTGTGCTTTTTCCCTGACTAATCTACCTATTCAGTGAATTGAAAATAATTGATGGAAGCTCTATGCCAGGCTTTCAGTCAAATGCACTTGGTTGCAAATATTTTGGCAGGGTATACAGGAGGGAGAATTGCCATATCTGTAAGAAATTATCTCAAATGTCAGTTTGCTTCTGTGAGGCTTCACACAGAATAGCGTCTCTTCACAGCAACAGTTAAAAGCCCTTGGTCCTGTGCAGTGGACCATTGCAGGTATAAAGAGCAGAGTACCAGACAGACAGTTTTACGCGTGGGAAACTGGTTCTTTTCAAAAGCTTGGGAGTGCACAGTAGGTCGCAACGTGCTCATTCCCTTTTCAGCCTGCTCTAATGTTGCAGTAGGACATTGGGAAAATCCTTTCACAGATGAAGACCAGAAAGGTGCTGAGAGCTTGGAGAGGGTCCTGTACGTGTCTATGTCACAGGTCTCTGGGCCATCCTTGTGAAGGCAAGGTGAGCCCTTCTGCCTGAGGTAGGGAGCTGTCTCTGACTACCTTTCCAAATCGGTAGTGCCTGAGCCTCTGAAATTACATCTAAGCAGCTGTTCCCACAAACTGCCTGCTCTGTTACTCAGCACAATTACAAAATGCAAGAAAGTCCTCAGCGGGATGTATTTCATGGCAGCAAACCCAAGAAACGTTGTTCTCCCATATCTTATTTTACCAAGCGTGAGATGATAACTATCCAGAGAACAAAAAAAACGTAATTTTTGTCCAATGCTTCTTTAGTCTTCTGTTTTGTTTACAAGTGAGCATGATTTAGAGCTGAATGAATAATGGGCAGTATACTTTCTCAAATAATTTAGGTGTAAAAACATAAAATTTAACAAATAAATAATTCACTGTATATATTTATGAATTATTTAGCTGGCTCTACAAGCTGAGTAAATACGGCCTGATACAAGGCTCAGGGGAGTCAGTACCTTTCTAATGACTTCACTATATTTTGGATTGGGCCTTACAAGGAGAAAGAAAATTGGCAAATAATTTATTTGAAAGAAATTCCATAAAATCTTGACAAGTTGTTCTCATTTTGTAATGTGTATAAATTGCATTCAACCAATGCCAAACACATTTTGAAATGTGTATCGTCTGTTCAAAGACAGTTTGTAAACAGAAAATTTTAGCCTTTCCACCCACCTGTTGTGTGGGTGTAACTTTTGGGCAAATCACATTTTGGAGAAAGCCAACATTTTTAAGGGGCAAGAAATTAAAACTAAATGTATCATATTAAACGTGATTAAAAATTTATTTTTTTAACAAGAAACAGGAACTTAAAAAACTTGAAACTCTTTCTGATCTTTGAGGAGATTGATTTATTGAGTTTTATAATTAATAACAATTATTATACTTCTGTGAAAAATTGAGCTTGTTGAAAGAATTTTTTTTTTTTTTTTTTTTTTTTGGTAACATTAAAAATTTGGCTGATACAACAGGAAAGGTGACATCAGATGGGAGCCTGACTGAATGCATATGTCTCTTGGGTTTAAAAAGTAGGCAGACACAAGATAAAATATACAGTAAGCAGATTAAAACATCTTCGGAAGTGCATATTTTTCTACTGTAGCCCTGTAGTTCAAGGACGAATGAATTAACAGTAAACCCTTGACCTTTTTTTCACAAAAATGTCTGACTGGTAGATCACAAGGTCTTGTACCATCCTAATTTATGAGTCTGATGGCAAAAATCAAGCGTTAATAGCATTTGTAATTTTACTGGCAACGTAACAGTTATCCTTTTGAATACTTCTTTCCTGAGACGTTTCTGTGTAATGACTGAGCTATCACTGATATAATTGGGATTTTAGAGTCACTCTGAGATTTTTGATTGCCTTTTCTAATAAAGTATTTTTGCCTTTGTGCTAATGAGAATTTTTTTAAAGAGCTTAAATAGCTAATTTATTTTGCTAGGTGAGAGGACATGTTTTTCTTATTTTAAGGAGAACTGAGCCAGACTCTCAGCTGATTCACCAACAGAGCAGAGTAGTTTTATCCATTTCAATGGGACTGTATTGATTACTATTGATCATAGCACAACCCCAAGTCTGTGTGTTTTTTGTGAAATGTTCACTTATAAGGTATTCTGAACTATATTCTCTCGTGTCAATTAGCTTGTTTACAAGATGCAGTAATTGCATTTGTCCATGGAACCATATGGATTTGAGCACAAGTTCTATTTTTGAAAGTCACTGAGTTACAGAACCTGAAGTTCCTTTCTCTTTTGTTTTTGATGGATTAATTATTTGTCCTACTTTAATCTTAAAGTAAAACTGTATATATAATATAGTCATACTTGCAACTTTTTTGGTTGTGTCTTGACTCCTCATTTAATTCTTAAGTAATCATTCTGATAAGTAAGGATCTATAATATTTAGTGGAGATGAATGATTAGATGTTAAATATACAGTTTGCCCTCTGCCTCTCTTCTTAGATCTATCAGTTTTAAAATAAGTGACAATGGAGAAAATATACGATTTTAGAATTTATGTCTTGCAATTTGAAAAATTTTAAAAAATCCTGGTTTTATTCTCTTCAGAGGCTCAGCTGTCTACATTCATGTTGTTGTTGACTGACCTTGCAGGTTGGCTTCTTGTCATAGGAAATACCATGTTCAGGCTCTGGCTCAACTGTTGAACAATACAGCTGGGTGAGTATGTTAAAATGCTGATGCATCTGAGGCAGCAAAAGTTGATAGGAAAAACCCAGTCTTCCTAAGGCAACAAGTCATGTTCAATGTGTCTGAGTTCAAACCAGAAATCCTTGAGCAGCTATAAAGGCAACAGCTTTTTCACACTATTGCATAACTCAAAGTCTGGATAGAAAATGTTAATCTTCCTGGGGTTTTGGCATGAAAAGGAGCAGGAAGTATTTTGAAAATGCAGTTTGCATGCCGCTCCCTTTGTCCATACTCTCTTTCAAAGGCTTTAAATAGATGCTTTCAGCCACTCTCTCTTGTTCAGCATAATGCACTTTAGCAAAGTGTAGAATATTAAACCCCAACAAATGTTGTTTGGTTGACTGTGTCTTAAATTGTTTCATAGTGTGCACAGAATCTGTAAGAAGAAACAGAGTACACTGTTGAATAGCAAAGGAGGGAAAGAGTGGATTTAGGTCTGAATCATACCCCTGCTCAGGTAATCACTCAGATAGGACACAAAGACTCTTCGAGGACATGGGAATTGTCACAGACAGTCAGACAAAGGTACATTTAGACTAAATATAACTAAGAAATTTTTTATAATGAAGGGGGTGAAACACTGGCACAGGTTGCCCAGGGGTGGTAGATGCCCCATCACTGGAAACATTCAAGGTCAGGTTAGATGAGGCTCTGAACAACCTGATCTAGTTGAAGATGTCCCTGCTCATTTCATTGCAGGGGGGCTGGATTATATAACTTTTAAAGGTCCCTTCCAACCTAATCTATTCTATGATTCTAAGATTTAGCCCAGTATTCTTTCTCTGCTGGTGACTAGCTGCCGATACCTTTCAGAATCAGATGAGAAAGATCTCTCGACTGTCAGGTTCACACCCCCATGGAAGAGGCACTATTATCACAGCCGAGCCATTATTTTCATTGCTTGTTCATCTGCCAAACTAATTTGTGGCTTCAGATGAGGCAGGAATGCCAGGACGGCCCTGTATAAGTCCTTGGTGGGATGATTTGGGGTTTCAGAAGAACAACACTGCTGAAAACGTCCCCCATTGCTACACATCCACAAAGAATGTGACTATGAGTTTAATTACAGAGGGCCATTTTGCTGTCATGTTACTAGAAGCAGGATCGGAACAAAGCTCCAACATTCATAATGTCTGTCAGAGGCCATTTAACTCTTTTCTCCAGGGAATCAGAGATGGCACTGACAATTTTCTCTATTTCAGCTTTTCTACTCCCTAAGACAGTTTAGGGAAACACCATTTCTTCTTTGTCTTTGTTGAGATACTATTATATATATGGTGTTTCTGAGTAATCCTGACTCAAGGACAGAGTTACATTCCCTGGTGTAAGGATATGTTGCCATGTGAAATATTACAAATCTGGTGTGTTTGGGTTTTTTTTTTTTGTTTCAATTTCACTTTCTCATTCATCCCATTTAGCCTCAGGAGAGGCATTGTATTCTATTTAAAGTGCAGATTTACATAGCAGCAATTTGTCAGTTAACCTAAAAGAAGCAGGTGTGATGCTTCAGCTCATAACAAGGATGTGATTCCTAGCTGAACAAAGCCTGACACATTTTTAACTGGCTTGTTTACACCATCAGCACTGCTGTTTCAACAGCCGTGCTCTCTAGTTTCTCATATTAATTGGGAAGTGCAGCCAAAAGGTATCAAGTGTCGCTGTAAATTGCTGGTTGCTGAATGACGCATGTGAAACTGAATCACTACCTTAAATGTGGTATTGTAAGAAACACAGCGCTTAGCACAGAGACCTGTTGCTCCTGCAACTCCAGCTATGAAAGGAGGAATATTCCCCATAAAACATGTTAACGTTGTCTCTGGGGATTTCTAAAGAGAAGCTGGGGGTGCTGTGACTGAATGAGGAACAGTAACGCGGATGTATGCTGCAGTAAACACAACACTATCAGCTGGTTACCATCTGTGTACTGCCTAACTTCTAACTGTAATGTGGTAAAGCAAAACAAGTCTTAGTTAATAAAAGCTCTTGGTGTATCTGTCTCTTAAGGATTTGCTCCCTCCACTTCATGCCTTGGTGTCTGTTTCGCTGCTTTTTCTGTCTACCTGTCATCTCTGGTACCTCCTTTTCAGCCACCTTAAAGTGCTACCCCATCATCAAATTCAGTTTTTCAAGCATTTTCCTTCATGCTTTCACTTTCTTATTTCTGATTACAATGCCAGTCTTTGGTCTCCTACTGGCTACTGACTTAGTGTTTGGTTTTAGGTCTCTCTTCATTTTCCTCCAAGTGTTAAATCTCTGGTCCATCTTTCAGACCCCTTAAATCTGCACTTCTGTCACTTTTGTCCTTCTGAAATCCTGACCTGAATGTTAGCATCTCTTTTTGACAACTGCGGTCTTTATTATCTTTTAATTTTTATTCTTCTATCATCCTAAAACAATAGCAGGAAAACCCTCTTCAGAGCCTAGTATTCTAAATTTAATCCTTCTTGATAACTTCGCTTTCATTAAAACTAATCTGAGGTGCACGTAGCCTTTCTCACCAGCACTGGGGATTTCATTGTTATTGCTTTCATCCCATTCTACCTATTGCTCCTCTTTTTTGAGCCTTAAGTCAGGATGAAGCATTCATTTAATGGGCTTAGTGGCTTTCGGTCAATCCCGACAGCCCTCCTTCCTGTAGCCACAGAGAATCTCTTTCCCAGCCTGTTGCAAATGTCACATCTGCATCTTGTCTCTCTTATGCAATAAGAGGAGGGAATGTGTTGCTCTGTATTTGTTAAGCCTTGTGCACCTCTCCAAACTCTACAAGAAAATCTCATATTTATCTATTATTAATAGGACTGAATCTCCAATCTCCTTGGCTCACCTCAATACAAATGCAACAGAAAATACTCAATCTATTTGCTTTGCCAAGATGAGAAAATAAATATTTTATTCCTTTTATTACATAAATAATGCTTTGTAGGACTACCATCCTTTGAGATATAGAGATACTTCATTAATTACCACCTATTTCCTTCAGTCCTCCATAGGAACTAAAGGAGAATCACTGAGGTGTTTTTGCTATTTCTGATTAAACTTTGAGAGGTTTTTTTCGACCTCAGATGAATTTGTGCATTTCACAATTAGCTCTGGTATGAGAGTGCTCTTCTCTTCCTCACATTTGCTTGAGTAAATGTGTGTCCCTCAATGCAGGCTTGGACGCTTGTGGTAGCATAGGCTTGAAGATGATAAGAGACCAGTTGTAAGTCTCTAGCTGTTGCAACTTTTTTCTCTAGCTCTCTTTAATAGCCATTGTTAGTATCTTTATCGAATCAGGAGTGTCATTCCTGTAAATTCTCTGCGTGTTCCTCTCCTGGCTGCTCCGCCATGTTAATCTGCTTTCTCTAGTGAAGATGACTGGAAGCCATCTATCCACTCTGTGCAGCACTTCAGGGTCTTGCGAAACACACTGGGGAATGTATTTATTTAAACATTACCATAAATGCAAAATGAATGTCATACTTTACACCGAATAGCCTTGAGTAGGTTCATTTTGTGAAAAGCTCTCTGTTTGTGAAATCTCACTACTTGCTAAGAGAACAGCAAAATGTTTTCTGGGGAGAGCAGACAGGAGATAGGGAGTCATCAAACTCTAGGAAATTAATCATAACTGGATTTTCCTAGCTAACCAATAATTCCAAAATATCAGTGCTTTTGCAGAATTTCTTCACCTGTAAACCTTATCTTTTGTTACATCTTTTCAGGAAGCTTGATTCAGAGCCCTTTGATGTCAATAAGACTTGTAATAATCAGTGAATACAGGATGACTCTTCCCAGAATAAAACAACTATTACTGTCTTGTAGATAGGATGAAATTTTTCTAAAGCAGACTATTTGAAAGTGCGTCACTGTAAAGTTCCTTGAATCTTCTTCAGAAGAATTTAAAACATCTACTTCCAGAGACAAGATGCTGTACTAACGTGGCCCCACTCCGATTCAGCACTGCAAAAACTGTAAATCTCACTAGATTTGTTTTAGGTCGTCTGGCTCTGCCTCTTTCTATTTCTGACCACAACCTAGGTAGAGATGCTCAAGAAGACAGATAACAATGTGTGTCATTTAAACCCCTCAACCTCTGCATCTACTGTAAGAGTGGAAACTTCTTTAGGAAGAGCTATGCCAGGAAAATAACTTATTACAATATTTCTCCCTATTCTGCAGCACAGCGTTTAAGCTTTTAAGCCCATTACTCATTATAAGCCTGGTGGATGGGTTTGGTTTCTCATTGATTAGAAAGTCAGCAGCACTTTTTACCAGGGAGGAGGACATAGTACAGCTACTAACTATATGTCATGCCGTCCTAAAGAGTGCAAGGTTACATTGGCAATTTACTTTAATATATTTTTAACAGTACACAGTGTGCTTCAGGTTTTACACCTCAAGATTATTTACTCCTTTTATATGAACTCATGCTAGATGTGCAAACCAAAGCAGTACTTAAAGGAGCAGAAATCAAGCTCAGCATTCTGTTCCCTGCAGAGGAAATTCTAGGGCTACTTATACCTTTCTGCAGGCTCTTAGTTTCCTGGTCTCTCAATTTCTACAGGAGAAGGTTTGAATTCTCTCAGGCTTTGAAACCCCTGAAACCCCCTCTGACTTTTTGGCCAAGTGCCTTAGCTACCATAGTCCTGCATTCCTCTGCTGTTTTTAGGGAAACGTTCCTGATTTGGATTTTTCAGTGATTCTTAGTCGGTGCCCATCCAGGTGTGTGCTCCCAGGTACATGATTTGAGCAAGTAGGAGGATCTCTGCTGCTTTGCTGACTGCTGGTGTGATTAATGCTCCCTACCAGCATCTCTGCAATCATCATAGAGGCTTTCCTAGTCTGTCCCAAGCCACCTAACTCTCCTTAGGCACTGTATGAGGAAAACACATCTTTAACTCTGACCTTTGAATGTTGGTATGTGGTCCCTAATTTGGAGGTTAGGTCTGCTTGCAAGAGGTGTTTGCCTTCACGCTGGCTTGTGAAGGAACAGGGATTTAGTGTACAACTGGTGATATTGCATTGCTCAGAGAACCAAGCCCTGTGCCTGCCTTCTCCTCTGTTCAAAGCTGAGAAAAATTAGACATTTGCTCATGATCCTCGGTATATCCTGGATCCTGGGTGAAACATGATGTGATGCAACATGGAGTGATTAGAGAAAAGAAACCTGTCAGGACAGTCTTAGGCATGCTGCTATCTTTAAATGTACAAACCTGTCCCATTTAAATCAAAGTTAATCGGAAGCTGAGAATTTTTGTGTTTGGGAAAGAATTAAGCATGCACTTGAATGTTTTCCTAAATTAAAACATCGACTGTGTTTTTCTTCAGTTAAAGATGGACCTCTTGGAGGAAGCCAAACGTTAGACTATTCATAGTGGAATGTTTAATGTGATCATTTGTCTTCACAGATGAAAGGATACACATTAAGATCAGTGGCAAAACTGAGAATATATTCTTACTTTCCACTTACACCACAGTTATATCTTGCTTTTATAAAACCCCATGAACTTCTGGTAGTAATTTCTAATAGTAATTAGTAATAGTTAATGTAACAGCTCTACAGTATTAAATAATTAGCCTGCATATAAGGTATCACAATTTTCACCATAATAAGATGTGATTGTAATGGGTTTTTTCTATCCATATTCATTGTTGTATGATTTGGTCACTGTGTGATGTAAATTACTTTCCAAACTGTATGTATTAAATCTTAGCTTTCAAACAAATGAAAATTATAAAAGGGAGACTTAACACTCTTTCTTGGCCAGGAGTTTCTACAGCACTTGTGAAAGATTCTTTATGACAGATATAAAGACAAGTTACTAAAATACTTTGTCTTTCTGGAAACCTATCACGGTCTATAAATGTATCCCAAAATAATGCTGAGAACATTCTGATATTGCCATCCCAAATATACACATTTTTCCCTTATCTTGAAACAAACCATAGAAAATCTTTGGTTTGGACTGTCAGGAATAGCACTGACCCCTAAAGGGAAATGTTTGACTTCCATCTGTTTAGGGGTTGTTTTTTATTTGCTTCTTTTTTGTGCTTCTAATTTTTTAAATAACTTTTTCTTTTAAAGAACCCTTATTTAACCTTCTTACTGAGTTTTGTGTATTCAAGTAAAACACAGAGAGCTAGCAAAGTACTAGCAAAAGGATTAGCGTAATTTAGAAATATAAATTCATCTTCTCACTCTGATAGAAAATCTGTTAGCAACAATTTGATGTCTTTGTTCATATTGTGATATCCATCATGCAGTTATTAATATACATTGCTGCGTGAATGAGCATGAACTTGCTAACTTTGTCTTTTTTGATATTCCTGCAGCACAGACCCTGCTGCCTCCCACTGATGTCTGTCGCTCTCAACATGTGGAGGGTGTGATCTTGTCTTTCATTCATTCTGCTAAAGATTGCTTTGTCTTCTGGTAATATATATATTGTGACTCAGGTTCACAAGGAAAAAATCCCTATGGGCAATTGTTTTCTGTTATTTGTATTCAATACCTTAAGCCACTCGCGTATTTTGTGCTTTATTTTCCATTCATTGTTCCATTTTATAAAAGTGGTTTTGGTTTTAGCCACAGGCATGGGTATGTCATTAATTCTCTGTAGGTTTTTTCATTTAGTACTAAGGCATATTTTGGTAACTGAAATGAAAAATAATATATTTTAAAGATTCTGTTGATCTGAAACCAGTAATAAATATGCTGCTACTGACAGAAGTGAGCAGTAATTTTGGGAACCGAACATGCTAAATAGCAAAGAGTCCAACTGCCAGCAGTTACCAAGCACTCTTTAGGAAAACACAGGTTTCTTAGCTTCAGCATATATGGTGTATTTAGCCAGCCAGAAGCACCGACCCAGCCTGCAGCGCCTTCTTTACTGCCTGAGACCAGGCCAAGAAAAGCTACACAGAGTGATCACCTCTGATCCCAGGTTCATTCTCCAGATCAGCTGTTAATAACACTGTCAGTTAAGTAGTTTCATTGCTAATACTTGAGAAAGGATTCCAAGAATTCAATTTAAAAAAAAAAAAAAAAAAAGAAAAGTGTTACTGTTTGGGGAATAGATATTGTAGGATGTAAACAGGCCAAGTGAGACATATCATTTTAGGAAACACAGTGATTATAGGAAAGTACCTGAGAATTCTTGACCTGTGTTTTTCACCTGGGGAAGGCTGTAGAAAATACCATATTTTCTGTTGCATAGGATATATATCTTCTTATCACTTTTGTTTTTTAAGGGTAAGGGAAGAACGGCTTGAAATGATGGTGTGGAGGGGTGAAAGGGAGGTTCAAATGAAGAAATCTAGAGAAATACAGCTCTAATATACAATAACTAATTAAAACCAAGGGAACAGAAATTTTAAGAAAAGGCCTTTGTGGAAGGGCACTGAGTCTAAAAGCCCCCAATTTGCTTAGAAAGGGAACTCAGGCCCAACAAGCATCAGGTGAAACTAATATGTATTAGTTCTCCAGTTGCTGGGAGGTTCCAGAGAGGCAAAGGCCAATCAGGGTAGGAAGTCAAAATAAAAGTGTTTAGCAGCCTTCTCTATGTTTGATACTTTGAAAGAGATTGTAAAAAGAGAAGCTCTTGTATTCATGTTCCTTTTCTGGAAAGGTAATTCTGATGGACTCAATTCTGGAGAGTGATATCACCTTCTAAGATGAGCTAACAAAATGCTGTTCTGGCTTCACGGAGTACTTAATTTTGTTAGTTTTGAGAGGAGCAAGTCTGGGTTTGATTACCTTCCTAATTCCTTCTTAATTCTATTCAAATTTTTATACTATCTTATGCTAAAGGTGCAGAGTTGGCTCTTCAGTGATGTTCGTTTGAGTAGGAAATACTTGGTTGAGTATGTGAGAGTGTGTAAATATGGCGACATCTATGAAATATAATTTCAACCCTAATACTGGAAGATATTATATAAGACATGCCTTAGCATTTATTGTGCATGGGAAAGGTAGAAGCTGTAAAACGTGAGGTAGCTGCATGGTCACTTTAATATTTTTGCTAGAGAGGTCATTTTCAGCAGTATCTTTGACTTTTATTTTCTAGCTCCTTATCTATGTGAAGCTTTGTTTAGTGTTTGGAACTGAATATCCTCGGGAATTCCTCAGAACCAAGGAGGAAAAGCATGGTTTGATAATACACATGTCTTCAGTTTCAGTCAAGTTCTAGACTTGAAATCTCTGGATGAAAATGTATGCTGTTATGAAAAGATTTTGCTACAGAAACAGCGATAACTTTATAGGTTGTCTCTTGAGGTGAGACTGCACATTGGTTTTCAAAGTTTATTAAGATATTAAGCTTTAATCTAGAATGAAGCATGCTAATGCATATGTTTCCCCTTAATCATTGTGGTCTATCTGAGTTGGTGGTGAAATGATTCAACTTGCATTCTTGGAGTCCTTCTCCCACAGTCTCATGTAATCTGGGTCAAATTCACTGTTTAGTTGTACTAGAATGGCTTCCCTGTGTGTAGGAGGAAGGTGATCTGTTTTGGAGGTATCTTGAGGAACAGATAAAATAGCAAAGGTGTTTTTTAATGGAGCTGGCATTTACCGTTCATCCTTGTAAGGAGAATTTATATCTTTTTTGATAATCTGTCATGAGGTAACAATTTGAAAGATGTGCTAAAGACCTTTGAGTGCTGATTTAAAGAAATATGTATTTCAGCATTTGAAATAAGGAAGAACAACCTTTTCTTCTTACAAAAGCTACCTCTTGGAAGAGCACAGTGCTTTGAACTGAAAATGTGTACTGCTCTTCAGTGAGCATATACTACCAGCTTTACTGCAGAACAATCATCAGGTTCATTGTCACAGCTATAAAAGCTGTGATGTTCTATCTAGTAAAACTTCCTTTTCATTTTCTTTTTTTTATAAATCTTTTCATTGCTTCTCTCCAGTAAAATAGTTTTGTCTCTCTTCTGCATTCAGGACCCAGTGGAATAAAAGAGAATTATATGTATTATCACAGTCATACTGGGTTTTGCTAGATAGTGGCAAGAAATAGTATTTGTTTTGGATGTGACATGTAGTAACGCATGACTGCTTACAATAATGATATACAAATTTATAACTTTTATTGATTGCACAGCTGTCTCTACTTTTTGTGCTGACTTCTGCTCTGCTTTACTTTGCCATGAAGAGCTACAGATGCAACTGACTGCAGAACAGGATCTGTGGTTAAGACTGGGAAATGCTTCCAAGGTTAAGAGTTACAATACTGGCTAGGGAGAAAACCTGTGTGGAGACCGTCAGTTAATGCTGTTTCATTAGCATGTGTAGTAGGAGCAAAGAGACCTCTGAAGGTCTTTCAAGAGCTAACATGGTTAAGTCTCTTCCCTGTTAGTACCACATGGATGTCTCTTGTACTTCTATGTAACTTAAAAAATGTTACCTTGTCCAATGCACTGTCAGTAATAACGTAATATGGCTTGTCTCTCTAGTATTCCTTCTCCTCCTCCTGCTTTCTGCAAAAATACTAACGTTTTCTGGCTAACTTGCTACTTTATTAAGGTGCAGGTTGACTTTGTGCTAGAGGCTATACAGCAAGAATGAAAGGCCATGCATGCTTCCTTGTATGAATTCATGAAATGTCAGTATACAAGTTCATGTTCTTGTTTCTCCACAAGTCCCTCTCCAGTATTGATTATCCTGTTTTGTTCCCCTAAAGTTATCTTTCATCATTTAACAAAAAAATAAAAATCTCATTAAAACTGACATTAAATATCACATCTGCAAACTTTCTAGTAGAGCAAACAGGCTAGCAATAAAGTCCTATTTCAGTACAATATCTTGCATTCCTCTTTTGCTAAATCCCATCTTGTTTTCAAAGTGGTACTTGCTGGTCTCAAACACCACCTGCTGTTATCAGTGCCATACCAGCTGGCATGTTCAGGACTGAGGAGATTGGCTGGGCAGGGCGGTGGGAAGGAGGAATGCCAAGTGTAAGGGGGATTGACCTGCAAACTTACCTTTGATTGTGGCTCCTCCTGTAACTAACCTTACACCCTATTGCCTCTTCACATACTAGTACTGTTGCAAGAGCTCTAGCACTGGGACACAATCCCACTTTGAATTATTTATCCTCTCATTACTGCTGTGAAGTTGGGAATTACTTCTCTTATTCATGCATGGGATAGAGCCTGTAAGACTTAAAGGCCTTCCCTCTTCTGCTCTGTATGCAGGAATGCTGTGACACAAAATTAAACTAAACCCAAATATTCCAAGTCCTGGTTATGGTTCCCAAAAAAATAAGAAGCAACTTTGCTCTTCTGTTGGTGTGATCCAAATGATAAATGTCTGGCAGGCTCCTTTTAATGCTGTTAATCACTTATTTCCCTAGACCAAATTCAGTGCCATGTCATGCAGCAAAGCCATGGCCAGAATGCTATATGACAGTAAACCACTATTTTTGTATGTTGGCAGGGAGATAAATCTCCTTTCCCTGGATCAAAAAATAGGTTTTACTTTTTCTGGCTTTACTTCCCATTTCAGTGACTAATGCAGGACTGTTTTACTGTAAACCAGACACTGATGTTGTATACAAAATATGGTATGCACAGGAGGATGCAGGGCCATGAATTATAGGTGCCTTTTCATGCAAACAATGTATTGGTATAATGTAGCAGCAAAATGAAGTACAAAATATTATTAGTTCTCTTGTAAATTCTGTATTAATTTCATCCCAGATGACAGCATTAATGTATTGCCAAAATTGCCCCTTGTCCTTTCTTGATGATTAATAATTTATCTGCATTCCTCTCACTCTAAAGCAATAGTAATAAATAGTGGAAAGTTTCCTGTGGAACCACTGCTTGCACAACAAAGATCCATTGTATGGTGATATTTTGGGCAATGTCAAATGGAGTTTAGGTTTACTGGAAAGTCCAGGACCTTTAATAAACTTGTTTTTAACACCTTGCATGTATATATACAGACAGATTCCTTTTCTGAATTACCTATCTGATGGTTGATTTAGCAGGCTGCAGTGATGTGAAGTGTCTTACTGGACATCGAGTTATAATACCTGGGAGAGAAATTTACTGTCAAGATGAACAAAAATCAATGAGTAGCTTCAGATGGCAGATGAGGTTAAAGCTGTTATATTCCGCTTGTTCAAGTCATAGGATAAGGCTTAATAATGTGGCTATTCTAAAAGAAACCTCTTTGTGTCTTGGATAATTGATTTTTTTTATTTTTTTATTTTTTTGAGGGAGAAGCAGGTCTACTACTGTTCAGGACTTTTTCTGCTCAGTTTTAGGGCCCTAATGTTCTGTGAAGTCAGAATTTCACAATGCTAGCTCTCCCGGTTGCGGAGAAAATGGGAATTGAATGCAGCTGGTGCAGTATCTGCCTCCCAGCAGAGGGGGGTCCCTGCCACATACCTGTCACCAAATTAGGCAGAGGGGAGCAGGAGGGGGCACTGCTGCTATTCTAGCTGAAAGGTGGGTCAGTGCCAGGACTCTCTGCTGGGTCTAATTGATTTTGAGAGGAGAGGCTCTAATTGATTTTTTTCTCTTTATTTTTTTTTTTTTTCCTGAGCCAGTCTAAGATCCCATTTTTCTGAAAGCAAGTTAAATGACTTGTGTTATAGAGGAACAAGGCAGTGTGCTGTACAAGACCTGCTCACCATACAGATAACCCAAAGGATCATCTTTATCTAACAAGGATCGATGGGTTGGTTCTTTCTCCAGTGCTTAGCTGGCACCAACAGGTGCTACCAGTGACTGTTGCTAAGTAGGGTTGACTACCTGGGGGAGAGGAGTGGCATGAACCTAAAGCAATCTTTGACTCTCTAGAAATGACATTAAAAGATGACTGGACCAGGTGAGAAGGTCAAGTAATGATGCACTAACCTCTTAAACTAAATGAGATTATAACAAATTTCTGGTCATAGTGTAAATGTACTGTACTTGAAAAAATACCCCACAAGGGTGAAGTGAGACGGATCACCCTGAGCTAGGATCATGTTTTTAAAGCGTTTCATAATGCTGCTTTTACTTCTCCCCTCTTCAGATTTAGAATAGGCAAGGGCAGGGACTGAGTAATCTTACTGAATAAATTTAATGCTGTTTAACTTGCTGGCCTAAGGGACAGGGAAATGTTCTGTACTCACATAACTCAACTGGGGAGGACCCCAATAGAATTACATAAAATCTTGTTGTGTTAGTCACAAACTTAGCCTGTTCCTTTCACCTAGGAATATGTCTCCATTCTGTTACTCAAATGGCTCTGTTGTGTCATTTATCAACTGCAGGGCATTAATCTTTTATCATGGTTTTCTATGTGGTCTGAATTTGTTAAGACACTGCACCTTGTACCCTACTTTTTCAATGCTTCTTAGAGCTACTTGTGCTATTTTGAAGTTATGTCACACTTATTCTTTCAGTACTTCTTTTGAACAGCTTTCCAAAAGGAGCCCTGCAGAGGTGTGACTTGCTTGGTGTGACTAATACTGTCTCTCGCCATATTTCACCACCTATTGATGCTTCTGCTAAACCAACAATGGATAAATGGATACATAATTCATCAGACCTAAAGGAGAGCAGGGAATAATAGGAAATAATAGCTTCCATTTAAGGTTCAAGAAAACTGCTCATTAGTTGAGTTTCTCTTTGCAAGTCTAATATTTTATTACAAAGGGAACGGACCTCTGGCATTAGTGACCACTGTGGTCTCCAGACGGCAGTAACACTATCCATCATGGCATTATAGGTGGTTATAGTAAGGTTTCTGTCCATTTTACTTAGGTTCAGACAACTGATTTGTGCTAGAACAACTAAGGAATTACCCAGTTGTTTTCACGATTTATCCCCAGAACCACACATCCACCTGTACTTGCTAGTCCTCAGTCTCACAGCACTGCATGATGTTTTTCTGAAGCATCTGGATGGAAAGCAGCAGAGTCTAACTTCTAGATTTGAGCCACACTGAAATAGTTGGAAAGTTTTGTAAGGTAAATGAGTGCTCCAGACAAATAACAAATAATAATAAAAAGTTGCTCAGTTCAGCCCAAAGCAGCTCTCTGCCCAGAAACAGTGTGCTCCATCAAAAGGTAAAATATTCAGTAGTCTTATGCTAGTGGCTACCTCATATTCAGCTGGTCGTTAATATTTTACATGATAACTGACTACACTTGCTCATACAATTATGGTGTGTTGGTTTTTGAAATAGTGTCTGAAAGTCTTTTAAAGACCATCTATTTAAGCTGTGTTTAAACAGACTAGAAGGCCAGTCTAGTAGCTTGTCTCTTACTACAGAAGATTTGGCTCAGCAAATTCAAGGCTGAACAAGGTCTCTTGGAAAAGCAGAAGATCAATTAAATGAATCTTTCCTTCTGGCAGCACACCTCTTCCTCAGTATTGCCCATTGCTTCCACTCATTAAAGACTTTCAACATGACACTACATTTCTGCCTCCTGCTATATTACTGTACATGGCCCCTTTGCCTGCCTTCATGCCACCAGCTTCTCTTTCTTCTTTCCTTGTCTGCTGTACAGAGGCTTCTTGCAGTCAGAATAAAGATGAAATGCTCTCGAGTTAACTATTTACATATGTGTCCAGGATGCCTTTAAAATAATTTCATTTGATCTGGCAGTTGGTTCAAGAGTTCCAGGACTGCAGGGTTACCAGAATGATTATTTCTTGTTTGGGGATCTGGTAGTGGTGTTACTGGCTGTTCTCATACAAAATTTTGTGTCAAGCTAATTAATATTAAAGTGGCTGCCATGGAGTAATCGCTTTCTAGTGTTTTTTAAGTCCTTTTAAAATCAGAATGAAGCCAAAAGACTCTCTTCTTAATTCCTTGCTAATTTTTTCCTGGCTTCATTTTTACTACATTCAATGATCACAGCATGCATGGGGCCTAAGGTAAAAACGCAGCTTCCTTTTGGGTGGGATTCAATTATCTGACTGTCTCACTGTGGTGATGCATGTGTGCTGGGTAATGTTAACGTGATGTCTAATATATTACCCTTCTCTAGCAATATGACTGCTATCACAGAAGGCGATGAGGATGGGGAAGAAGTGAATGGATTACTACAACAGTGATGCATTTATATTTGGAACCAGCATTGCCATGCCATTATCAGGATGTCTTTGAGTAAATTTCAGGATTTAACATCCATCAAGCTGCCTGACAACACTAAGCCTGCATTTGTGAAATGTCTCATAGGATAGAGGCATAAATCTGAGTTATCTACATAACAGGGATATTGAGTTATGTTACCCAGGAGAGGCCATAAACAGAGCTGCTCTGGAAAGCATATCTAAGAATAGAGACCTAAAATACAACTCATTGTATTACAGTAACACTGTTTTTATTATAGCTCTAACTTTCAGCAGAAACAGAAGGAAAGTAATAATTTTAGAATTATCCCTTCAGGCTGACTGCTCAGGCCACACACTGATGTGACATTTTGCATCTATCAAACATGGGTAAAATTGGAATATCCACTTCTATCATTCTTATTCAGAGGACAACTTATTCCAGCATCTGTTAGCTTAACAAGTACTAACTAGGGACATGCAATTCATTGAGCAGGAGATGAACAAAGCTTTAGCACATTTCATCTACTGCTGAAATTCAAAGAACTGTATGTTTAGGTAAACTTAATTGAAACTAGTCGTTCTGGCCTTAGCTTATTACCTGTGATACTTTAAAAACTGAAATGTCGGGTTTATTGGGCCTGATTGTCACCGTTCCTACAGCAATTCTAGTGTATATCACTTCTATACTGTAATACCATTTGGATACTAATGGTATCTCACCAGAATAAAATGGATCCGACAAGAGGGAATCAAGACTATCACTACATCTTTTCTTTTGAGTCGTGTTGTTGTTGTGAATTGAATAAAATATTTGTCTGTATTTAATATAAAGTAGCTTAGATTCTGCACTGGTGCAGAAAGCTCACATTTTCAGTAATTATGCTGAGAAAATATTTCTATTTCTACAAAATTTTTTGCTTTGGAGAAAACTGTTTTCAATAGAATGAAGTACATTTAAGCTCACTGGGATATTCTGTCTTTGGGAATTTTTAGGGTTTTGTTCAAAACTTGGAGCGGACTGAAGTAAGTTGTGACACAGCACTGGGTTGCAGTTTGTTCTACAAAAAAATCTGACCAAGTGTTTGCTCAAAACACTGGTATTTTACGTGTGTAATTGATTAATTTTTATTTAAAACTGAAGATGCCTTATTTTGCATTTCATGTAACATGAGAATTATTTAATGGAATGGAAAGTGATATGGTCATAGACTGATGGGGCTGCTGGCCAGTGATGGTAGAGGATTGTTACCTTTCTAAAAAAAAAAAAAGCATAATGGAGAATTCAGACCCCCCTGATCCCTGCTTTGTCACCTAGACTGACTGCAAGAACATTATTAGTCTCCCTGATTCTAAGTACATTAACATCTAGAACAATTAACCCTGTGGTTTTCTGACAGACCATACATTACAGTTTGTTTTGAATTAGAATTTCATGGTGTCTCATAGATACTTATCTGAGTTCAGGCTGAGAATTCTTCAAACCCTCTGACTTCAGAAAGAGGTGGGAATGCAGTGCTGCCCGCACTGTGTGAGCTCGGCTTCAAAAGCAAGCTTAAGTCTCCTCTATCTTTTCAAAGCCCTTCCTTGGCCTTTCACAGAGATGATGCAAATTATAAAAGGAGGCACAGATATGAAGAGAAACAGAACTTAAACTTCCCATCACCCATGCGGAGGGATCTGAATACAGGGCTGAAACTTGTGGTTAGTGTGGACTTTGAAACAAAGTGCCCAGGAGGTCATTGGTTGTGACCATCCTTCATCCTAAGAGAGAAAGCAGAAGAGGAAATGTGAAACAGGAGTGTTTGTGTTTCTGCATTTGTACCTAGGCTAAAGACTAACCCCACTTTACAGGGGACAGAAGCATAATAATAGACACATAATACTTCCAGTCCATCTGGAACAAAGAGGAACTGAAAAGCCCAGGGATAAACTTGGTCTTAGGTGGCTTCCACACAGAAAATATCTGGGTTTATTAGGATTGAAATATAATTAATTCAGCTGAGGGCTAAAACTAAGTCTTAATCAAGGTGTATATGGTTTAGATAAAAAAAGATGAAGATTTAATATTAAATAACATGAACACACATGATGAGATATATGTGCATTTGGTTGACTTCTGGGTCGTTAATCTCTCCTTCATTCCTTTGGTGGCAGTAATTCCAAATTCTATCAAACTACCGAGGGCAGTCTCCTCCTTCATGTAATGAATAGGGTATCATGGTAACTGCAGTACTAACCACCTTTTTTCCTAAATAAAACCTGTCTATGAATGGCTGAGATAAAGGGTAAATCCACACGCTCGTTATACTGAACAGGTGGGCAACAGTGTGAAAACCAATTAATTCAGTATCTTAGAAAAAGGGGAAAATGAAAATCTTTAGAGGTGAAAAAAGAGAAAGCCTTGTCATAAATGTTTTCTTTTCACGCTAAAAGAACAAATGCAACTTTATCAGGGTTTTTCCTCATAGATAAGCAGGAACTCAATTTTTAATAGTCTTATCCTAAAACTAAACTTAATTACTGCAAAACCAAAGATGGAACATATAGAATACTTTATAGAGGGATTGTTTCTTAATTCATTATATCTGATCTTTACCTGATAGTTAGGGCCAAATCTTTATATACACTGTCTAGATGGTAGCTGCTCATCAGAGGGGGAAAAAATAGTCTAAAACCTGCCATGTTCAACCATCCAGTTGAGCTTTGGAGGCTGTGTTTTGAGTGGCTGGTACCTGGTGCTAATCGTGTCCCTGGTGTGGAGGTTTCTGCAAAGATGTATCCTTGCACACAATATATGTGCCAGGTGGCTAGTGAAGTGCAGTTTGCTGAACGGAGGTGCTGAACAGAGACGTGTTCAGCACAATGTTCCTGCAAGAAACCGCCCTACAGGAGATATCTGGGAGTTGTCCCAATGATATGGTTTGTTTTGACCCTGGACAGCCAAGTATGAACGCTGGAGACACAATCTGGTGCAGCCCTGCAGTGTTTGCTCTCTTCATCTCCTGTCCTAGAGAAACATTTGCTCTGACCCAAAGTAAACAGTCCTGTGATCCTACACTGAGACACGATAAGAGGGCTGTCATGCTTCAGGCTGTTCTCATAAGCTCATTTGGGACCTAAATGGATCCCAGAATAAGGGAGGAGCAAAGAGTTAAAATCCTGTGCTCATAACTGTGGTCTGGCCCTTGGCTGATATGAGCAGGAAGATCTCTGCAAACAGGGGGGAGTACTGTGGCCTTTGAGTCCACACGGAGAGAACATATTTCACTTGGTGCACTGGTTTCTATTCTCATTGAAAAACCTAATCCTACCTAATCACAGTATGAAGTAGTCAAGTCAGAGCAGTCTTTCTCCAGGAGTTGGGGGACGAATATCACAGCAAAATAAAGCGTTCTTTTTGAATTCTTAATGTAACTTCATATAATAATTATTCCTATTCTCTTGTCATTTCACCTCTATTTCCTCTTCCACTGAAAGGTTTCCTTATTGAGGGAGTCTGTGATTGAAGGCAACAGAGTGATAGAGGCAACCTACCTGAAAATCTAGTGGAGTTGCTCATTATCAGTAGCCGTACGATGTAGTTGTGTGGAGTTGCAGGAATTACAGGATCTAGATAGCATGCTGGGAACTGGTTTTTGTGTTTTAGTAATAAAATGGTTGTGACTTAAAGGGATCATCTACACCATGCACTAAGAAATGCTGACATGCGGGCAGGTCAGCATGAATAGGTGATTTCAGTACATTAATGGAAATAAACAACTTCATTTCCAAGCAGATAAGGGTTGTTTGCTTTGGTTTTTTGATTATTGGTTTTTATTGGTTTTTTTAAAGAAGCTTAGATCAATTGTTCTGTGAAACAGTTTTAACTGAAAATGAAATAAAGCCAACCACATGAATTATGTAATTTTGAGTGTTAAAGAGCACAGTGTATTAATGTTTCTGCTCAGTACAGTGGCTATGAAATAGTGCCTTAAGTCTTGTCTTTACATCTTTTATTTTACAAATAAAGAGCAGTGGAACTTCCAGAAAAACAGATACTTTTGTGGACTGATGAGAGACTTACGAGAATAAAAATGGGGGGGGAAACCATTCACAAATTAGTACAAGTCTTAAAAAAAACAAAACAAAACAGAAAAACAGTAAAACTACCAAACAGAAACACACAGGTACTACTGAAAACTGAGTGTTACAGGAGATTGTATAATAAAACTAAAACATGAGTTTAGGATACAAAAACTTCAACTCTTTATATTTCTCTCTTCACAAAGTTTAATTTTGAAAATGAACTGTAGTTACTTTACTTGGAAGAGCAGTTGTAGCTGAAGTACAATGCACAGCTCAGACTAGCTTACCTTCCAAATCTGCAAAATATTTGAAATGATGCCACAAAAGTAACACAGTAAACGCGGCTTTAAGCAAGGGTGTCAGTGTTTACGGCCAATGCATAAGGAATTTGGATTATTTAAAAAAAAAATAAAATTAAAGAATGCTTTGATGTTTGTGTTTGTAGGTCATTAGCTTGCTGTATGTTATGGAGATGTACTCAGCTGTTTGCTAGAAAGGTTTCACTTGCATAACATGAACTTTGACCTTTATTTGCAACTACTTTAAGTTTTGGTTTCTGAAGTTAGTTGCTGATTTTTCAGTTTAAGGATATTTTCCATGCTTAACCTATAATTCTCACCTTTTATAAAGTCATCATCTCTATTAAGCAGAACTACTTAAGGCATATAGAAAAAACTGCTTTTCATCCTCTCCTTTTTGGCCAAATGCTGTATTAATAGTCTACCAACAAGAGTGTAGGCTGGCAGAGAGCATAACTTCATTCAATAAAAAGAATACTTGTTGGTGTCAGCAGGATGAGTGAACTGTGTTTGCTCAGATGAGGAAAAAAGTAGAAGTTTTAAGGAGAAAGTATTCTTTGATGCTTTTATCAAACTTTGAATCTTTGTTACTGCCCATGGGATATATTTGTGTGCCCAGCATTGCATCTTTTCTTTTGTTTCAGATCAGGCAGAATAAAAACAATGATACCTTAACACAATGAGAGGATGTGAAAGCAGTATGTTTTGGGTGGGGAGGAGAGTAGTTGAAAGGGAAGAACTGAATGTTCTTCTGCTTTGGGTATGACCTGGCATAATTATTTACATGTGAGTAGATTTCTCTTCCAAGAAAAAAAAAAAAAAAAGCAGCTTTAATTTCCTCAGCCCACAGCATATACCACAACAAAGGAGTTTTGCAGTCAAGGAGTAGTTCCTGGCTGCTGAAGGACAGTAAAATTCATGCCTTCCCCTCTCCTGAGCATGTAGTCTTCTTTCTTCTGGATCATGGTGCTGATTTGGGGGATGTAGAGTAGACAGAAAAGTCTTGAGTGGAGAGGAGACAGTGGCTTTCAGCCGGACACACCAATTCTGCTTTGAATTTCCCCTCACAGGTGTTCCAAAAATCATAGTTGGTAACAATTAATCTATTAGCAGTTTGATATTCAAGAAGGTACATATTCTATTCTAATGAACTGTAGGTAAACCGAGCAGGGTGTATGCCTTGTACCACAATGCAGAGGCATGTCTTTTCTGGCTCTAATACTTAAATAAATTAGTACTGCTTCCTAATAGAGGAAAATCAAGTAGGTTCTCAGAAATGGATCAACACTTCAGAGGCAAAACTGGCAAGGGAACCTGTATCTCCTGACTCCTGGCCATGAATTCCTTGTAACAACACGGCATCGTCAGAACCAGAGGCTGCAGGATAACATTTGTTTTAGCAAGGTTTATAATCTGTGCTTCTGCCAATGCTGTCGAGTTCTGCACTTGTTATTTCAAATATAGGGCATAATAAAACAATCACTGGTGTCCATGGGATTTAGTAATAAAAGTGAAGAACACAGCTATAAGAAACACAGAAAGTATTAGAGTTGAAGAGGCTGCTGTCATAGGAAATAAATATTCCTGGTTAAAGAGGTGAATGCAACAGGTAGTACTTAGGTAAATTCATAAGGAAGGAATATTTCAACATCAGCATGTTAATAAACACGCTGAATCATGACACATGAAAACTGATGTGATAAATTATAACCAAGTTAAATGAAAAAAATTCTTTGAAGTGCAGCTAATATTGGAAGTGCTTTTAAAGTAATCATATTATGACCCATCAAAGAAAGGTCAGTAAAAAGGAATATGGGAAAAGTTACACTTGAAATATACTTCTAGATTATTCAGCATAGCGATTCATGCTATATCATGCTGTGCTTGAAGCATGGCTAGGGAAACTTATGACTAATATACCAAATGGACCCAGTCTTGAGAGACAAATATCTTAAAGTATGAAATAAATGCTTGTGTGTACATGGGTAACTTCAGTGAGTGAATTTACCATTGTTTTATGGGACAGATCTTGTAGCTGTTTAAACTGATATTACTCAATTGAACTCAGGGTAGTACTAGTTCATACCTGTCCAGCATTTGCTTCTAACTTTTGCTAAAAATTCTCTTTTCAGGTAGCATAATAACATGGCTCACAATTGTCTATTGGATCTCATTTGCCTATTAAAATAAATCTGTGCATTGAACTGCTGTAGCAATGGCCTGGTTTAGGAGGGGGTGTTTGTGTGTATCTGCATATATATATGGAAAGAAGCAGGGTGTCATAGGCTATATACTGTGAAAAAGTATGAAAACAGTTAAAGACATTTTCAGTGGTGTATTTCTAGAATCCCGTAATTAAATCAGTGACGGAATTGTTTCAGGCTGTTTGGATGCTACTTTATACACAAATGAACTGTAAAAATGTGGAATAGGGAAGAGGCCCTTTAGTTTGTTCTCGTGTGAGAATCAGCTTGTGTTCTGAATCCTCGAAAAGCAGAGATTTGAGTTGCTGAGTCTTTCATCTTAAGACTACAGCTGAGACTATTTTCCTTTTGTATCTTTGCAGATGTTTGTGAGAGAAGAGGAAAGTGGCTATTCAGCTGACCACCAGCCTCCTCAAATTAACAGGAATTGATAGGCACATGCTGCATACGACTCTGAAAAGCTCTCAAATGATATTTGTGTACACAAGGGATTTTTAACTTTATATGCAGACACCATCCTTGTGTTAGTAACCTCTTTTTTTAAATAGAAAAAAAATGTAAATGTACTTTTTTCTAAATCCTTGTTGTTAGTTCCCAATATGAGCAGGGCTGCTCTGGGGAAAACTGAGCAATTACATCCTTATAAGAACTTGGCTGCTTTGGATTTAAGCCTAGACTCAATACAATTCAGGAATGCTGATAACTGGTTGCCTAGCAAAGATACTCTTACAGGTACCTGGCTTTATCATGTTATCTAGTCTCGGGGGTATGTGGTACATTTCCTGGCTAAGGTCATGCAAATCTTTAATGTGCTTCTGGTACATTTTGGTGATATCTGCGCCTTAGCTGTCTGGAAACCTTTCTTTTAAGCTTCTCAATTGAAAGCGTAAGAAAAATCTCTCCTAGCAGTGTTTCTCAAAAACCTCAGAGAGACTCAGACCAAGAAGATAATTACCTCTGTAGGCCATAATGATTAGGGATGGGAAACCTACTGGTCCTTTAGCATTTACCCCTGTTTGACTGACAGATCTGTGTCTGAATTCCAACAGGGATTTCTGATGTGATTTTTAAAAAGAGGATGTTCTGTGTGCTACTAGATCTTTGGTAGTAATAGCAGTGAGGAAAAACAGCTCATCTCAAATCTTAGCTTGGTTAATCAGTTATTTTCATAAACTACTCATAATCATTAAAATCAAATGATGTTCCACTAATAAAATCTGGTCCTTGCTTACATAAATTTATTCTGACACAACCTTTAATAAAAGGAAGGAGAAAGTGCCAAAAAACTTCAGTTGTGCACATCTCTGGTATAGGATATTGATACACTTTGACACCTGCACATTTTAGTTTGCATCAAAGGTCACTTTAAACTGAGAGGGAAAAGGAGTTAAGCTTAAAGTCAGCAAATTTACTTTAGATTTTTTTTTTTACAACAAATGTACCACTTAATTTTAGAAATCTTAAAAAAAAAAACCAAACAAAAAAAGTAGCAAAGCTAGCAACCCAAAAAGTTATGTTGTATGCTTCAGATTTGTGTGCCTGACAAGGTAGCAGAAAAAGCTGTTTGAGGAAAGATTCTTCTACAGAAGCAGCACATGGGGATTGCTATACCCCACCTGATCCCAGACTTGTTATCCTGGTTGTGTCCTTAGTTGATAACTGGTGATTGAAATACCTTATGATAGCCAGAGTTGGACGAAGCATCACTGCGTCCCGAGCTGTCATGTTTGGTAGCCTGTCTAAAGCCTGGAAATGCAAAGCAGTATGTAATAGAAAGGGGTTTGTGTCCACCATAGGGGAAATCGGGTATGTTTTTTCATTAATAACTATTAGGTTTATGATACTAAGGAAGCAGGTGGGTTCATCTGACTCTAGCTTGGTTTTACTCAAGTAAAATCTAGTTGTGAAATGTTGACTCTGTAAATGGCATCATGGCAGGGGCAGTTCTGGTTTGTCCGTTAGCAGGACTGAAACTTGATTAAGGAGAAAGTTGGAAGCTGTTATCTAAACTCACAGAAATCTTCTCCACTTAAAATAACACTTGGTGAATGGCCAACTGAGATTAGCGCCCAGTAAATGACCGATGTACTAAAGTTCTTGTAAACCATCTCCTGTAGTTTAGGATAAGACTCTCAACTGGGGAAGGTCTGACACTGGATCAAAAATAAACAGAAAAGCAGAGCTTCATGCTGTTGAAACACTCATTTAGAAAGTGTTGTTTTTTTGGTTTTTTTTAAGAAAACCAATTTAAACTCATTTCATTGTATAGTCAGTTGATTCACTGAACATCATGCAAACAGGGATCCTGATTCTGCAAACTTCTGTAGCCTTCTATTAATTATAAATACATGTTGAAGTTGGAAGACAATATAATCTATTATGTCTGCAGAATGGCCTGGAATTCAGCCTCTTTGAAAAAGACAGGGAGTTTAAAAAGAAAATTCATATAATATGTTTAGGATATTCTGTTAACAGTTGTTGAACTTCATTGACAAGGTTTTGGGAGATAATCCTGAATAACGTGTTAGGGCAGGTTATTTTAACTTCTTTCACTGAGGAAAGATAATTTCAAGATTTTGGAAAGAAATTGAAACAACATTATGAAGCTGCGTATACGTGAAATGATATCTAATGATCATAATATTTTCTACAAAAAAGAATAAAGCTTCTATTAAATTAATAATTTTAACAGGCTTACACCCTTTAATAGGTCAAGAAAAAGGTCTGATCCTATAAGAGTTTCTAGAAGTCTTGGCATCGCATAGCTTAAGTAGAGGAGTGTTATCTAAGCATATGACCAAATTATAGTCTCTGTTACCCTTGATTTCTGCTTGTACTTGGAAATCTTGTACAGCTCTCTATACGTAGTCACTTTAAGGCCTCAAAACTTTTTTTTTCCTCTTATCCCTAATAGTTAATCAGAAGTGCTACATATAATTGAGAAACAGGATTTTTCCTTAAGCAAAATAAATAGGAAAGGCATTGGGTTTAGTTTTCCTCACTGGTTACCCAGGAAAATATCAAGGGCAAATTTATCTTGTCAGCTCCCAGTGTGCTTATCTCTGCAAAGAGATGAGTGAAATCTCTTGTGGGATGAACTATTTTACTCTTGCTTCTCATATTTCATCTCTATTCCCAAAGTATTTAACTCCAGGAATTGTTGCCTCTGTTACATTTTAAAGCAGGGACTTCTGATAAAAGGGAGGAAGACTAGGTTGAAAGTCAGGACGATACATGCTTTTCTACTTCCCGTAGCTGAAGACTATAAATACAAATTCTTTTTCTGAACACAAGCTTCTTTGATCTTCTTCTCCCGCACTGTCATCTCATCTGATTCTCGTGTCCTGGAGTCTCCTTGCTGCCTCAGGGATAGCTGTGAACTTCAATTTTTTTCCCTCCTCAGGCTGCCCTAGAAGGCTTTGGAGAACTCTGCTTCTTCCCGTACCATAAGTCTTTGCTTGTCCCAAAGCAATAGCTTTTGGCACGGTGTTGGCTTTCACTACAGCCAGTCCTGTGACAGAGCACTGGTTTACTGGGATGGAAATGGTGGTGGAAATGTCATGATTTCATGCTGGAGTGAGAGTGCTGTAGCTTAGAGCCATGCTGAGAAAAGCTGTACTCTGAGGTTCAGCTGGCAGCTCTCTGTTCCCCTTATGACAAAGTGCTGTAACGTGGGCACCTTGGTGGAGGCAGTGCTGCCCAGTCCTACACCAGCACTGCCTTGGCTACCTGAAATCTATTTCCATCGTACTTAAACAGCAACCCCTTGTTCTGGGTGTGTTTTCACCTTTGATAGATTACTTTTCATAATGCTTCAAACTTTACCTTGGTTGGCGTGATGTAGCTTCACAGAAGGGCCAACTGTTGCCTTGTCAAACTAATTGCCCTTCATAGGAGAGTCACTCTGAATTTAAAATGTTGCTTCTCTCTAATAGAGCCTGATGGAGACTGCTTCATCTTTCCATGCCCTATGACCTGATGGAATCAGCAACTCCCTACACTTACTGATGAAAAGGTTTCTGAGATGGACTTTTTTCCTGCTCCTGACACTCACCCTTGTTTCTTCAGCAAACCATCAAATTGTTGACCTTAGCCATCCCGATAGTCTCACCTGCTTTTAATGGGCTGTTAGATTGAGGTTTGATGTCTATAAGGAGAGTGGTTTACCTTTTTTTACACAGTAGTTTAGGCAGTTTGTCTTTCCAGAGTGGTCTACATTGTGCTTGCTAATAGTTTCTTGGGTTAAACTCCTCCTGTCTTATTTCTATCCAGTAAAAAAATAAATAAATATTTAGGTCAAGAGAGAAGCAATGTTGACAATTATTTCTGTGGAGTTAGGAGTTCAACCTTTTAATATTTGATTTTCTGTGTTTGTGAAAAATTGCTACTGCTGTTTTGGGAATAGGAGCCTAATGTAAAAGTAGAATGCACAAATAGTAATGCTTCAGAGCGTCCATGTATGGTACACAATTTCTAAAGTGCTGGACATCAGCTGGGGGAATGTAATTCTCTAGTTAACATTGCATCTTCTGGACCATCTCACTATCACTTCTGTTTCACATCTTCCTGTCTGTTACAAACTCATAATATAAAACTACACATGGAAGGAAATGGGATTATTCTTTCTTCTGGCAGATTAGTTAGGTAAGATCAAGATTTGTGCCTTTCAGGCTTAAAGAAAAAACAATTTCCTGTTTCTCTCTGGCTGCTGAAGGAAAAGACTATAACTGTTTTTTAGTAATGCATGATTTTTGAAGTCAAACTGATGCCATTCTTCACAAATAGCTGCTTTATTTTTGCTTAACCTGAGTCAGAACACATGCTGGGTTTTCAGTATCTAAAAAACCTTGTAATTCATTTATCACAAGAGGCTGAACAGTGTTTTTTCTAAGTATGACCTGGGGATCACATTGTACAGCTGCGAATTTATGTACTTGGAAATATTTAGAGATGTTTTGAAAGTCTCTTCGTGACAGAAGAACTTTACCCTGAGGATTAGCTGAGGGACAGAATTTATGGTCTATCACTGCAGATAGATCCAGCCATAATTGTATATAACCTGGTTGTTCAGCTGCATTACACAGAACTTGAGAAAAGTGATAGTTCGAACGTGTTTCTCTAAGTTGCTTCTAACACACGTCAGTGATGAACTATATAGGCTGTTTAATTCCCTGTTATGACACAGTAGTAGCATCTGTGGTTGCACAGTGTGGTTGATCTTGCAGATATGACAGACACAGCAAAGGAACTTTTCCTCTTTATACTGTTATGAAATAAATAACAGCAATATGACCTCATCACCCACTGGAATTGCCAGCCTCTTACTCATTGGGTATGACCTTGTATTTACATGAGAGAGATCCTTCCTGATACTTTCTGATTATTTTACAGAAAAAATACACAGAAATAAATTCTCAAAGACAGCAGAACTGGTTCCGTTTTCCCTGGCTTCGCACCTGGCTGCTGATTGATTAACCGTTCAAGATTATTCACCTGCAATTATAAAATACAGACAAGTATTTTACAGCTGTTTTGAGCTGAATGAAAACCAGAGTGTATGTGATACACCTACTTCCAGACTGCTGCAGAAGGACCAAACCGCAATGAAATGTGGTGTTTTAAAGTCTCACTTAGTACACTACATGTGTTGAGTCCTCAGTGCACTTAATTTTCTGGAAAGCTGAAGCTTTAAATCAAGTAGGTAGCAGGCCTCACTTCTGAGACATTTACATAAGTTGTGATGGTAATTTAAGGACTTGTTTCATTTCACCTTGAACTGACTGAGAATGCTTACACCGTCTGTGACTGCATCTCAACTGGTCCTGTGCTTCAGAAAAACTGGATTCTTACCTTCTCTCTTTGGCAATTTCAGAGATAAATGTATCTGCACATTTTCTGTAAGTGGCTTGATCCTTCATGAGCAGGAAAAGTCTGATTTATTTCAGCCTTTTCCCCACTTGCTGCTTGACTCCAGATGGCAATTGAAACCCAACTCTTGTTGCATTCTGGGATAAAATGGGATGTAAAAAGGAACTATGAAAATGAAAAGCCTTCTGGTAAAAGGGAGGATGTTAGTTTACTACTTAAAGTATGTAATAATCCTAAGAATGTCTTGTAGAACTCTTATCAAGAAATTGAGGGGGAAAAAACTGCTCAGAAAACCAATAATCTGCATTAATGCACAGTAACAGTGCGGCCATTGCTCTATGGTAACTACCCCATTGATGTCACTGCTGTAGCAAATATGCTGTTGAAGTCATGACTGCAGCATGGTTTTGAAGAACTACTGACAAGCTTTGTAAGTCATAACTAAGGAGTAAAGTGCAATCGTCTCATTGAAGCATAACCTTATAAAAACTCAACTGTTCTGAGATTGGTGTATCAATTGTGTGCTAAAGATAAGTTGGTAAATAATCAAAGTATTATGAGGCTTCTCACAGACAGCATAATATATAACACAAACAAATACACTTAGAAATGGCAAAGAATAGAGAGTAGAAAGGATAAAGGCTGGTATTTGTATAGATCGACCTTTCAAAGCCTCTTTGTCATTTAGGAAAAAAACACCACTGTCAATAGACTGACTTACATATCAATAAAGTAACACTGAATACCAGTAGAAAAGCAGGTGCAAGAACTAAATCCTTTTGAGGTTAATAATGTTAAAATCCTATATGCTCTCAATAGCCTGTATACTATTCTGATTTCCCACCGATTTCAAATGAACATTCCCTGAGCAAAGACTGCCTTGGCACACTGTTATTGCACCTGTGTCACTTCAAGAGAAAAATTTAATAAAACATGAGAAAGAGTAATCCAGTGACCACAGATGGGCAGGAGAATGTCCTAGCTGTAGGGAGTGGACAAGGTTCTCCTCAGAAGAGAGCAAATCCTCATAATGGCATTAATTACATGAAAACCACCCATGTACTTCAGACTCTTCTCCATGAACTGCTTAACAATGACCCACAAATTAAGAATACTATGGAACTTTTATTTCTCAAATGGCTTTGTTTGTTCAGGAAAATACCTGACAGATAGTTGCAGATGGTCCAGCCCTCTGGTACTGTAGCTTGTCTGAACCGTTCTCCTTTGGCCCTGGTACACTGGTAACAATTTCCTTGATCTCTGAGACCTCTCATATTGCTCAAGCACAGTTGACTAAGACATCCCTCAGGTGTCTCAGAACCTCTCATATTTATTCCTTATAAGCGTTAATTATGTTTGATAGATGACCAAAAAGGAAATACACATTAAGAAAAATATTTTCTTTCTAACTTGATATAACCCCCTATTAACTTAGAAATAAACCTCTCTCTCCAGGATACTGCTACAAGTATGAGAAGGCAGAAAATATTCAACTTTCAATACTTGGAAATCAGAGATTTCAAATACCTGGAAATTATTGGAGACTTTTCTAGTTTTAAGAAAGCTGAAGAGATCTTCCCTCTTGAACAGAGGCCTCCTGAAACCTCCATTTCCATTCAGAGCCCTTCCCTCTCAGCTACTTGTTGGCAGGAACCACATACATCCTTCCGTTTAAAGCCCAATATTCCTTTTCACTTGGTTAAACTAGGATTTTCAACAGATGCTAAGGGAAATATGGCTTAATTTAATGTAATGCTTAATGATGGACACAATACTAAAATTAACAGCATCTCTTCCACAGGAGTTTTGATTTTATCCTTGCTGCCACCAGTTCAAGTTCTTCAGCTATTAATAATGAAGTGAAAAGCAGCAGCGATGGCAGGAGTCAAGGTGCTGTTTAATAAGTCATCTGGCTGCAGAGCTGAAATTCAGGCTCCAGTGTCCTCCATGAGTTTATGAAGCACAGAAGGTCTCTAACTCTGAGTGAATAGAGCCCTAAGCCTTTACATGTTAAACACATTAAATGTTTCCAGTTAATTTCATCTGACATCAATCAAAGCTTCTTTAAAATTACTCTTGGGGAAGGTGGTGGGGAGGGAGAGGAATGGCAGTACTTCTTAGATGGCTTTCAGTCCTTTGTGTGGAGAGAAAAAAAAAATCACTGAGCACATTTGGGAAAAAGACCTGTGTCAAGAAGAGTTTTTTCTAAAGGCTGTGTTACCTGCTCTAGTTTCATTGGGAAGGAGTAGGAGAAATGGAGGTTTTGACTATACTCTAACGAAATAATAGTTTAAGAGTTTTTAAAATGCACTTGGCTTTTTTTTCTGGGCAAGTTCAAGTAAAAATATCATAAACTAACATCATTCAGCCTGAAGAACTATTAAACTGAATGCAGGTACTTGTCCACAGACTAAATGGTAGCAAGTTCACTCATTTGGAAAACAACAGAAGCAAAGTGCTCTGAGTTACAAAGAGCTGCCCAGTTATTAGCTGGGCAGTACTTGTAGAAAGCAGTAATTCCTATCTGGTGAATCATCCACTCTCAAATGAGAGAGACGTGAAGGAAGGAGAAGAAAATATACTTTAGTGCTTATCCAGAGGAAAAAAGCTCTAAATTACCTTTCGATAGTCTGTTCTGTGAAGCAAATGAAATAGCTATGCATTTAGAGGGTATGGAAATGTGTTTGAACTATAACATAAAATGGGATGCAGTGTTTGTCAAGGGTCCTTGTTGTGGAACTAACAAACGGAGTGATGGAGGTCAGCTACTTTTGATGAAACTGGGGGAGCTTTCATGAGTTCTGCCAGCGTCCCCATCTGTTCGCCTACACTGTACAGAGAATGCATCCTTACTTTCCACTAGGCTGTGGAGAGGTAAGTCTCCACTCTTCTCACAACTTTGAGTATTTTAATGAGTTTCTAATTTTCTTATCCTGCTCTCTAAAAGGTTTCTTGGCCTGGGAGCATCTCCAGTGGCTTCTAGCCCATCAGCTGAGTTAGCCTCTTCTGGTTCATCCCCTGGTTCCCCCTCCATTCTTTTTTTTCACAGAGGCAGTCAAACTCTGTCCCTGTGCTGTTTCACCTGTCTTAGTTCCCTCGATCTTTTTAAGCCTCTCTCCCTTAAGAGACAGGGCTCGCACAAGGAGGTTGGGATATGGTGCCTGGGAAAGAAAGTACATGCTGCAAGGAGAGGCACCAGAGGGCGAAAAGGAGAGGAGGGCCCACTCCTTGCCTCGTTAGATGTCTCTTGTTCTCTTCCACAGTCACATTAGTCCTTTACATTCTTCTTTGCAGGTGCCAGTTCCCACTTGACTGTGCCTATATTTGATCTGTTTACTGCATTCACTGGGGCTAACAGCCATCGAGTCTTGTTGGTGCCTCATAGATCGTTTTTAAGTGTTAAATGAGGTATATAATTCTATTATGATTATTCCTGCCTTGCCTCATTTTTTTCCCCCCCTCAAATTAAAATTGCTTAACAACTTTAATCAAACTCAACTAAGCTCTTGACTAAACTAGGAAATGTTGAGAACATCTCATTGCATTTCGATTTAGTATATTTTAATGGGAAGTGGGAGGTACAGATGCTATTGAAAAGCACGAATAAGCCCTGAGAGACTTGGCAGAATACTAACATTAGAAGGAAAGAGTTGAATGCACAATTCTATAATCCATGTGTTGCCAGAAGCAATGGCCACGTGCCACAAGCCTTCATGTGCAGCCAAATTCTATCAGCTACACTAACTGCTATAACTAATCCTATTTACTGTCATCACTGACCCTAAGAAGAAGAAGAAAAAAAAAAGGTTGCAAGGTCTGAACTTCAAATCACCTATGTCTTGTCCTCTATCTTGCCTTTCCAATGTGACTATGTAGCTGAGTGCTGAATTCGTTCCTAGATGTACTGGAGAATTTATTTGAGAGAAATATTGCCCAGTAATTTTAGAGAAAACATCAACTCATCAGTGCTGAGAGAAGGATCCTTTGTAGAAATATGTAACATATAAGCAGAAACAACTGAAAAAATGCTAAGGAGCTATGAAGACTAGCAAAACTAATCATTTTTTAACAGAGTGAACACAACTATCAGCGGTTCTGAAGAGTAAACCAACGTTACCTGAGTCAGCTCATAAATGTTTCAAAAGCAGGAAACTCTGGCTCTTAAACTGGGGATCTAATGCTAGGCATTAAAAAAAAAAAAAAATTCTATGCAGATTACTCAATTCTGAGCCACAATATATCTAGTGTTTCCTATGGAAATGAGAAAGTCTTGAGCAGCTCTTAATGGTCCTAGAGGTGTCTACTTTTTTTCTTATCTCACAAGTTTTTAGGGAGAATATTTAGTTTTGCATTGTTTAGTAGCTCAGAGTTATGTGGAGGTTTAGGCTGGCTGTGTAAAGTTTTCGTGTGCCTTCAGCATGAATGGAGACCTGGTAGCTCACTTCTGGAATGAAATTTGAAGCTGTGGGGATTGCTACTCAAAGGCAGGAACAGGCAGTACCAGAAATCTTCACGTGGGATCTGCTGTCGAAAGAAGCCCTGTGCTGTGTTGATGTAGGGACAGTTATAGTCTAACACTAGACTTGAAACCTAAAGGGCCAGAGAATGGTTGAAACCCATTCACTGTGGCTGACACGGGTGAGCTTTAATGGGGCTGGGGTCCAGCTCCCCAGGGATGGGTCTGTGCCTCACCCCAGCTGCAAGTGGGTTTAAACCAGTCTGCAAGTGGGTAGCTGAATTCCACGTGCATGCTTTCATTTATAAGAGAAAAGAAGTCTTTAAGTTGTGGGCAGATACCTCAGCCCAAGTGATACCTTAAACTGCCATTAGCTAAATCTTGTCTCTTAACAGCACTCTCCAACTAGATACATCACTTCAGTTTGAGCCATAGCTTCAGTGGTGATCTACAGCAAAGGAAGCTCAGTTAGCAAGAAAAGGGAGAACTTGCATTTGTTGTAATAAAAGGTTGGATATTTTCAGGTATTTTTGTTCAGTTTATCCTGTCTGTGTCTGGATTGTGCAACGGCAGATCAGGCTGACCATCCTGACGGCGCATTTGTATCCTGCAAGCTTTCAGTCTTCCCTCCTTCCCAGCGCATGTCTTAATAAATTATTCTCATTGCTCACATTCAAAACATGCTTGCTTTATATATTGGGCCATAGTCCTTACATGCTGATCTACTGTTCCGGCTCATCTCATTTAAATTGCATTCTAGCTCAGCTCATTCAAAGGGAAAATGAATTCTGACAGCTGGCATCTCTTCTTCATTATTGTGATTGGTGTAAATCTAAAATTTGTTTTGAATGTTAGCAAAACTATTGGACTCAAACTACCTCATCCTGCTATCCATTTAATAGAACTTAAGTATTCTAAGTGAAAATTTGAATAATTCACTTTTTTTTATTTAGAACTATCTTTTTTCTTTTTCTCCATCCAAAAGTAGATTATTTAGTGCACTGTGCAGCCTATGAGTGAAACCTATAAGACATTTCTGTGTTCACCGATTTCTCTCTCAATAGAATTCTGAAAATAGACAAACAGTTTGACTACTAAATGGGCTATGCGGTCAAAAACAAAACAAGAGGCAAAAAGTTGAAGAAAAATCAGGAATATAAAAGAAAGAGTAGAAACAAGAGATGGAGAAAACTACTTTGGGGGAGGTGGAAGCCTTTGTAAGTATTCTAGAAAACTGGGGGGGAGAAGGGAAGGTATTTTTAGCACCTTCCTTTTTATTTGTTCCCGCAGATTTCTGTGTTTTGACCATGACAATTTTGAAGAGGTACCAGGAACCATGTACACTCGCTGTACAACTGTGTGCACAAAACCTACAAATTAGAGTTAAAGCTGTGTTGACGCCTTTGTTCTGATACCAATATTTCTCTGCATAACATCTAAAGGCATCTAATTACACAAAATAAGAACAGCTTCCACTAAGAATCTTTTGCATTTATTTTAAAGATGTTTCTTAAAGGAATTGGAAACTTAATGAGACAGAAAAATTCTCCATGTATTATTTAAAACCTACTCCTCTGCCATCATAACTGTTCACAATACCCATCTGTTCTGCAGTATGCAAGTTTTACTCTGAATGCAAGTAATACAAGCTGCTCTGGCACATTCATTAACCCAATGAAGAAAACAAAGACATTTTCCCAGAAATTACCCCTGGTGTAAAAACAAGAAGAAAAGCAAAACTTACATTAAAAAAAAAATATATCATCCTATCAGTCTGCAAGCATTACACTGACACGTTTTTATTAATTTATGCATCTAAAAGATCATCCATGCATGAAAAAAAGCAACACACGCTCATTCTTATTTTCCAACAGATCAATAAAATGACACATCAATTCCTGTTTTTTCCTAAGTAGAAAAAATATCGATCATCCCATGTTAGTGATGGGACTAAACAATGAAGATCAGGATCTTTAATCTATAGTGTTGCATGCAATCTAGTATTAAATGTTTAGATAATTTTAATTGGTGCTCTATAAGCTTTATCTTTAGGAAGGATTAATTTCTAGCCTGACTGTGCTTTATAGGTTGACATTCCTTGAAACTTGTAATGGGATTATTTGAAGGAACCGCTCCTGGGACACAAATAAGGCACATTTTGTTCCTTAATTTGATAGTTCACTGGCTTCTGCACATTCATAAAGCACCACTGTTTCTGATGAGTTTTGACTTAAACTTGTTTCATACAGATTTAAAGCTTTATGTAGACTAGAATAAATGTATTTTAAGATTCCTGCAGCACAAACCCATGTAAAGTTATTTTGAAGTTATTCAGAGGATCTCCATGCTCCTTTATTGCACATTTAATCTCAGGTAGACATGGCATACAGCTATGAAATGTTTCTGTGATGAAAAAAAAATCAGCCTTATATAATAAACTTTATCAATTCAGTCTCTGCTTCTTACCAGGAAGGAAAGTATGAGCTAAGGCTTGCTCAGAAGAGTAAAATTTATGCGGACATATGTTTACAAGCTTCTCTGCTGGACCTGTATCTTGTAATGGAGGGTACATCGTATTATTCCAGCCATTCCTCAAACCTCCTGAGGCTGAGGAGCAAGGCAGTTAATGAGGTGCGAGACAGAGAGGTATGTGCAGATAAGCTGTCCACAGTGCCAGGTGAGCATGTAAATGCTTGGTGTGACCAGCGGAAAGGAGTAATGTCCATGAACCTGCTTTGCATTTAAATGGAACGTTGTTAGAGAAGGATGGGGAATGGGTTTCTTCGCAGCTGCAGACCCTTCTTGTGATTCTGACATCTGAAGGCAATTCCCAGCTTTATGCATTTGGACAGAGAGAAGTGAGAAGGGCTTATTCAGGAGGGAGGTGTAGATCTCTGGACACAGCAGTTTGCAGGTGCCCAGAAAGGCGATTAATTGTTGTGACTGTGCTGTGTGAAAACTGAACACCAAGTTTGATAAACAGCAAATCAGGCTTGTTTCTAGTTCTTATGCCTTCTATCTCTCCCAGATAAAATCTTATTCACATTAACCTATGAAGCCTTTTCTAAAGAAAGTATGAGATGCCCAATTCTTACTTAAATTCACATGCCTGAGTCTTAGCACTAACTTCTACAAATTTGTTCAAGGTCAGTGGTTGTGCAGTCAAATTTTAGATTGTGATTGGGGTGTTCTGTGATGCTGTGATACTACCCTTTGAACAGCGGGAAGGACAAGCCTTTATGGAGTCCAAGACTGAGCTTTCTAGGATAAATGGTTTGTAACGGAGGGTTTAAAAGAGGACAGTCAGCATTGCAGGTCAGAAATCATAGCAGCTTCCCTTTGAGTTTGTACCTAGAAGACCACACTTTCAACAACACTCGCTTCAGGCATAGGCTGTGGAGTAATCAAACTAAATGATTCCAGGGTCCTGAACTCCAGTGGTTAATTTACATCTAGAAACCTTGGTACCCTGCCTGATGACTCCCTGCTGAAGTAAAGCTTTAGTCAGGAGAGTCACTCTTGTTTAAAAGTAGCTCCTAAAAACCCCTCTGCTATGCTACTGGACCCTGTCGGATAGAAAGGACAGCTGGTTGTTTTCTTTCTCATATTATTTTTGGTTTGATTTTCATGTTTGTTACAGCGATATCAGCCAAGCATTAAGTTATAACCAGTGAATCTTGATAAATTTTAGAAGGGGCCATGTTCTCCTAAACTTTTAAAGGAAATTTCTGTCCCTTAGAAGCAGACTTTAAAAATGACTTCTAGGGCACTGAAGTTACAATAAAATGATATATATCCTGTCCTTTAAAAATCATTATTTAATATCTCTAGACAGGCATTTTGCTGGCAATCTTTTCAAAAGACAATTTTTTCTCCCAGTGTGTTGCACGGACCCTTCCTTTGGTTTAGAAATTGTTTCACATTTAGGCGTGGTGGCAGCAGATGTGAATGCAAAGACTGTCTAATAGAATATGTATGAATGTGTGATGAATCCTTGAAAGCATCCTGTATTGATGAATTACAATAGCAGAAAAAAATATAGTCCTAGCTTTGATGTAAGAAGTCATATGGATGTCACTTTGTAATTTACAGCAAAGACTCGGAAGCAAAATGGCTGCAGAACAGGCATCCTCTTAGGGGAAACTTATATTTGCACATAATATATTTGTGAATCAAAATTTATTCATTTTGGGGGTGTGGATAGGCAAGGTTTTGGCTGTCTGGTACAACTGTCTCAGGAAGCAATGAGAGGGAAGGAGATCTTCCCTCAGTGAGCCCAGAAATTCAGGTCATTGCCATGGTCCACGGTCGGGTACTCTTTTATGGGATGAAGAAGGACAAAGGAAGAGTTGGTACCACCCTGGCCTGCACACTGCACACTGTGTGTAGCTCAGGGAGCACATATGCTGCAGTTTACCACCAATATTATAAATTACTGCCTCCCGCGGAAATAATTTTGCCTGAGATAATATTTCCTAATGCCCGTGTGTCTGTGCCTCTGTTTTCCGACACCCAGCTGCTGTAGGATAAGGGGTGTGCTGATGGGGACACCCTGGGTTGCACGGGCCAGCTGCCTGGTGCTGTGTCTGGCTGCAGTGTTGCAATATGGGGAAAAGCTGCTCGGCTTGTACAGTTTACATCAAATTAGGATCAAAGTGGTTTAGCGACTTAATGCCTGTTAACTGTGTGCCACTAATCAGTGAGCTAAATATTCAGTGTCGGTATTACAAGAGGTAACATTTTGTCTGCTGTTGTGGTTTAATAAACAGCTAGGAGTTTTTCAACACCCTCCTGTAACTAATCCTGAATAGCTCCAGCTGCCCTTACACGGTCCCTGCACACCCTTTCTCACAGACATGGGGTTTACCAGCGCCCCCTCTCCTGTGAGCATGGGGTGGAGCATCCTGTGGGAGCTGCAGGGGCTGTAGCTTTGTGTGCACCCGTGCTGCTCCCTGCAATCTGCTCGCCCATGTAGTAGGGAGAAAGCATCCCACGAGTTTACATGCTCACGTGTCAGATAAGGGTCCATAACATGAACATAACTCATTAATTCAACATTCTATTTAAACAGTGAATCTTAATTTCTTCAGCACTCCCTTTGTGACACAAATCATCCTTTCCTAACAGGACACATTTCACTATGTCTTAATTCACCAAGATTAATGTTGGAAAGTTCAACTTTGTGCAAGCCATTAGCGAGACACATTTTTCATTACTTTTAGTCAACCATTGAATTATACTGAGCAATTTCATAGTGTAGCAATGATTTAAATTAAGGAGATAACCTATTCACTGATGCAGACTAACCTGATCTCAAAATTAAAAGGTCAGAACCTCAACTGGTATAAATTAGTGTACTTCTGCAGAAATCAATGGAGCAGCACCAGTCTGTGCCAGACAAGCTCATGGCACGAGGAGTCCTCCTTGGCTTGGGTCACAAGGCTCAGCTGGTGGTTGGGCTTCAGTAAGTCCTGCCAGGGGCAAGCTGGAATTAAAGCAGACATTCCAGAGTGGTAGGTGGAAGGCTACAGGCCACAGCTTGGTGAACATGCTTGAGGATGTCAAAAGTATATTATTTCTCTGATACGAGCTGGCAGACAGTCCTTGCCCCTCTTTAAAGGTTCAGGGTGTTTTTCTGAACAGGAATGATTTCAGTCCTTACCCTACTTCAGCAGAGGAGTTGCTGTGCATTTCAGACCTTGTCACTGTTACCCTGTTGGGATGGCAGTTTGTTCCACAAACAGCTATATGAAAAACAGTAAAGATAGTCAGGGTTTTAAACAAGTAAATAATGGTCAACCTACTCAACCCTCACAAGCCTATGCCTCGGGTAACACTTGCCTCAAGTATCAGACTCTACAGGCAAATATTAACTCATTACCCACAGAAGGGTAGATCTTGATCGCAACACCCATCTTTTGAGCCATGTTTAGATGGGTATTAATTAGTCATTCAAATATAGAATCCATCTTTTGAGGATTTTGTACAGCAGAGGAATACTCCCTCTGCCACAGCTTTTTGCTCAGCTTCTGTGAAACTGCAACAAAATGAGCCATGTTGCCCCTAGAGTCCAGTGCCCAGAGGCCCAGCCTTTCCCCTTTGCAGGGATCAACTCAAGCTCAGTTAAGCTGACTGTTCCTGGTTTTGGCATTGCAAGCAAGCCCAGCAGCTCTTGGTGGCTCTGAGCCCGGTGAAAGTAAATTTTTCTCTTGATTTGGAGGGAATTTGGACCAGGCCTACATCCTGCCACTGAAAACTAATAGAATAAGCTGTTCTTCTTCGTACGCTACTGTCTTGGCAGGAACATTCTATCAAAGGAGAACCAAGAGTCTTGGGTTGCAACCTGGCTCTCCCGTTGGTTTCTTCTGGCAGAGTGGCTCTATTAAATGCACTCAGAGCAGAGAGTCAGTGAACCTTTCTGAAATTACTGTTGAGACGTTAATGTTCCTGTAATTACACTAGAATATCTTGGAAACACAAATATTAATTAAGAGTATGGAACCAATTTAGAACAGTGTTCAATAGCGTTGAACAGAAATCCTGTAAAATTTAAACAAAATATAATTATTGGGAAAATAATCAGCATTAGTCACAGCAGATAAAGTAATTGTTAAAGGTAAAGCGATTTTTGGCTCAGAATTTATAATTTATATTGTGGCTATGAAAGTCTTGCTAGTATAGATCATATAATAGAGCAATAATAGTTTTTCGAAATTTAATTTGATGTCAGATTTTGAGTAATGTCAGAAATAACGTGCTATGTTTTAAGGTATGTTTCAGAGCTCTATGACCCTGCTTCTTTGAGCTATTCCATGTATGTGCTGAGGTTGAGACTAGTCAGTTAAGAAGTCCATAAAGGCAGTCCATAAAAAAACCATGTACTTAACACTTGTAAAATATCAGTGACTGGTGTTGTCTAGATACAATTGATGTTTTGTTCTCTTTATATTTTGTCCCATAGTTGTTTGATTTATGCTGGAAAGGACTATGAAACTATAGCTAATGGGGCAAATTTCTTAATTGTAGAGAAAAGACTCATATTTAGCCCTCCTTGGTTTTCCCTCATGTTCACACACTGTTTTCTTGCTGCATAAGACCCTAAGGCCCACTCATTCTCTTCTTACAGGTTAATTCACAAGAAAAGCAACATGAATTTTTGCCTTAGTGTTCAGTAACGTAGATACGAGATCACACCTTCAGCTGAAAGGATTGATTATCTTTTTTTCTTCCCATATTCCTCTGTGCTTTGCACACCCAAATTTATGCACGTTCTTAACTCTGTACTAAGTACACAATGAGAAGGATCAGTGGGGCTGCTCAGTGTGAGTGAAAGCAAGGGGGGCTGTCACAGGCTAAGGGCAGCCCTGGGCAAGCTGTGGCTACTCCAGAAAAGTAACTCTCAACCATCTGTTTGGTCTAACACTAGGCCTGAAACAGGTCTTATCCCTTTTCATAAGTATGTGCTTAAGTACCTTACTAAATGAGTTTAATTAGCAGTTCTTTCATCTGCATTTTATTACGCGTGGGCTTACTATAGAGCTTAATTAAAATTATGAGATAGTTGACCATATTACGCTGCCAAGATTTTAAAAAAGTTTTAATGTGTGACTTTTTGGTGGTTGTTGTTGTTCATTGGCACGTCCTGAACATCCTCTGAATTTTCTAAGGTTATATTCCATCTTCAGAGCCATGTATCTTCCCTTATGTGCAACAAACCCACAAATTTAAGAGAAGAAAATCTAGTATAAATACTAAAAATATTCCAGCATGGCTGAAACAAATGAAATCACAGCTTGACCTGAAAATTATCAGCAGGAGAAATAACTGAAGCAATGTGTATTCTCTTATCTGTACTAAAGCTTTGATTAAGACAACGAAATAAGCAGACCATAACATTGTTCTGTGTATATTTTAACAGCATAATCACACTTCAAATCAGAATATTCACATATGAATTCACATCACATAGGTAATTAACCTTATGCCTGCAAATATTTCAAATCTCCCCATCCTTTAGAATTTACTGATGGCATATAAAGTATTTACATCTTTTCTGAATAATTTATCCTGTCCTTCCGTTATGCCAAATGAATTTATAATTTTGGATAATGAAGCATTCCTGAGTGAAAGTTAAGATAGAGCTGCACCTCCTACTGAGTACAAGTCTGTGAAAATACTTATTTTTTTCTTTTTTTCCACTTTATGAATTCTTTAAATGTACTTATCCCAGCAATTCTAGGATTAGAGAGCTTGGTTTTGCACAGCATTTGCTGATATAAAACAAGGTAATTCCATTTATGTCGAAAGAGCAGTTCCTGATTTTTTCCACCAGTGTTAAATCAGAGAATTGAGCCCAGAACATTTAACTCTAGCAGAGATGTGTGGATCTTAACTTTATTCAGATGCATGTTCTATGCCAATATTACCCTTCATTTAATGACATTTAATTAAGAAAGGTCGTTATTCTCTTATTCAGCGTACTTGTAAATATTAAACTATGTTTCCCTTATGTAGTTTCTTCTGCACAAAGGGATTAACATCAGCCCAGTTAAGGTCACTTTAGCTAATTTTGTGCTGAAACAAAAAGATCAGAGCAAGCTCTCTAGAATGAAATTGTCCCATGTAAGTTTGACTTTGTGCCTGTGTTTGACTTATGAGTATTTGAAGACCCACATATATGTTTTCCTAGGACACAAAAATAAGGGGCCATTAGCTTCCATACATGATTATAAGCCACAAGACAAGAAACCCACTTCTGTTATTTGTGTGTTATTGTTTGTAACAGTTAAATAAGGTTATAGAAAAACAAATACTACTAATCATATATTAGTTTTTTAAAAAATAAAGCCTGAAATAGGATTGTAGGTACAAGTATTTTCTCTTTATTGTACATGTGCCAGTAGGACTAAATTCTTGATGTGGGCTGGTGATAGGATTTTTAAGTGATGAAAAAGCAGATCTCTTCCTTCCTCTGTCTTTCCCAAATATAAGTTCCCTTCAGCAATTTATTAGTTTGTTTGACAGCAAGGTTTACCTTCTATGTTCTATTTGTCCTTGTCCTTAATTTTGTTAGGTGAGCAGTGTTCTCCTCTTCCTTTTTTTTTTTCCAAGTAATTAAGATATTTAGTTTGGGGTTTGTTGGTTTTGTTGTTTTGTTTTTTTTTTTAACATCTGTCATTTACAGTCTCCTTCCCTTTGGCCTCAAGTTTGCTTTGCTGAAGTGCATTCCCTAGGGAAAGGACCAAGATGCTCCATGCTGATGGAAGTTCAATCTGCTCCTTTATTCTTATGAGCATAGCAGGAAATGAATGATATAGAAAGTTTGTCAGTAGTTTTTGCCATCCCTTTCTGGAGCCTTTAAGTTTTCCAACAGTGTCTTTGTAGGCAAGCTTTGAGATGAGGAGAAGTAACATCTAGTAATGGTATAATGGGGAGCAGGAATTTGGTGCATGGTTCCGAGAGATACCTCCTCCAGTGGAAAACGGTGTCAGAATTGTAAACATTGGTCAGAAAGACAGATAAGGAGAAATTTAGAAATGCTACTTTTGCTAAATAATGTTATATTTTAAAGCCTAAATTTTAGGAAAGATTGCTAGCAACAGGAAGGCCACTATTCATTCATATTTTTTACCACCTTGTATAACAGCATTAAGTTGATTCTACCAACTTAACACATACAATCACACGTACCAAAGATGGGCAGACTGTTCCTTGCCTTTCCATCTGTAGTATCTGCTTTGGAACACTTCTGTTACAAGGTAAAGGTTCAGGTACATCCCACACGGCATGATACAGAACCACACCATTTGATACCCCTTCCCTGTTCCTTTTAATTTTTCTTTCAGAACTAATGAACAACTCAGATTTAGAAACACAGCTTCTGAGAGTCCTGGTCTTTAATTTTGCAAATCTTTTCCTTTTCTCCCTTACCCACAAGCAGTGTACAAGCTGGTTTGTGCTCCATTGACCCTTTTCACTTGTTTGTATCCACTACTGAAGTGCAGAGAAGCCTACTTGCCCTCTTTTTCAGCAATTCTGATAACCTCACATTTTAACCCCTAGGACTTGATGAATAAATTTTAAAATACTACATGTAAAACCTTTTTTTTTCTTTTTTTTCAACACATGGTCTAATATTGATCCCTTGGAAACTGTTAGTTTTCTCTTTCCCCACCCTGGAATTCCCGAACTACTAAATATTTTGCGTAATTGCAAAAACTAACAGAAATGCATAATGTGATGGAAAAGTAATAAAGCCGAGCAGAAAACTACATTCCTAACAGCTGAAAGAAGGGATTGCAAGACTGCATAAGAAAAGGGCTGATGCCCTACAGGAATGTGTGTCTCCGAGTGATGCAACACTTTAGTACCTGGATTCAGTTCACAGCTTTCAATGAGCAGGTCACTTGAATGAAGCTTCCAGTATGTGATCTAGAAACATGATATTTGGCCAAAGGGAACTTATTATTAAAGGTCACATTTGGCTTTCTGGATAAATTAATGAGATTATTTTCTTTTCCCCACTCCTGAAACTCTTCTCAGATGACTAGCCTAAATGGGAGGAAATTGCTGGTTATTTAATGATTCTGCAGCATGTTGGTATTACGATGCCATTTTTGGAATACAAATTGGCTGATGGATGGAAAGATGAAAAGAAAGAGTCTTTTTCCAAGAAAAGAATATCCAGTAGGCTTTACATTTCAGTAGTATTTGTTACCAAAAAATGTTTTGAATGTATCATTAGGACTTTTCATATGTTTCAAACTTCATTTATTTCGTATGAAAATGCACCTGTGTTTTTTTTTTTTTTCTTCTGAACAAGTCTTAGTCCTGCAACAAAAGGATTTTCCTGTAAACTGAAGATACCCTAGGCCATGAGCATGCTCTGCTATTTTCCATGAAATTTAAGATTGCAGTCAGCTGTCAGACTTCTCTTTCCTGTTTTATCAGAAGACAATTCATCCTGTGAACTGACTTAAAAGTGGAATTTCAGCAAGACTGGACAACATGGATTTGAGAACATACACTTTCCCTTTTGAAAAGGTCACTCTGTGCCTAGAACACAATCTCTTGTTTCTGTTTTTGTTCCTTTTCGTCTTTGGAAAGTGAAATAATCCATGAAATTTGTGGGAATACCTAGAGCAAGGAGATATGTGTGACTAATAGCTGTGATAATTACATCCTTACTGTTCTCCTCCTGACTATTTTCTATTTACCTATTTTTTCCATTGCTTCCTTTCAAGATCAGACCAATGGATATTCCATTTAATATTTATATACACCATGACAAAGCCAGGTGCTCAAAGTGCCTTAAAATCAGTAAACCAAACAGACCATCCCTGACTCAGAGGTTAAATTATCTTACTCTGAAGAAAACAAATCAGCTATGTTCATTATCTGTTGCTACGCTGATGAATTTTTTTCTTTTCCCCACAATAAATGGTGAGATACAACAAAACTTTTTAATGCAGAACTGGGTCATAAATGAATGTGAAGGATCCTGTACTGATAGGCATATAGTTCTTTTCCTGGCCTTCAGAGTATGTACAGGTGGGTGAAACTGGTGGTGATATGAAAGGGAATTTTATTTTTTTTTTCTTAGATGTGAAGAATTAAAGGATTTCTTAAGAGAAAAGAAACCTTGGACCATGTTAGGTGATTCCATGTTGATGATGGCTGGTGTTTGTTGATATAAACAACCTTACTGGTTTAGGCAAGACTGTTTGCAGCCTGTTCTACAGCAGAGTCCTAAGTCTCAGCTCAAAAACTGCCCTGGGTCAAAAGTGGGGGCTTGGCAGAGCTCTCTAGGCTGGGGAAAACCTCAGCTTTCCCCCAGCCCCTTCTTAAAGACCCCAAGAATGGCCAACTGCTAGAGCTCCTGCAGAGCTGGCCTTGGGCACAGCCCCAAAATGCCTCTCGTGGGGAAGGCTCAAGGCATTTATTTTATAAGGTTCATTGTTTTGCCCTTAGTAAAAAACACCAGTAATTCTTCTGTGATCAAAGTGACCAGTCTGATGATATGCAATAAAAATAACTGAAGAAGTCAAAGACAGTGTTTCAAAGTAATTTTCATAAAGGCAAGAGATCAAGTGACACAATCTTTCTAGCCACTTCAATAAATATAGGGTGGTGATTAGCAAATAAAACTGAGTAATTGTAGTTTTCTCCTCAACTCAGTATAATTTGCTTAAGTATCTATGTCAATCAAAGTTATATTTAGATTGACACCATAGGGAGATGTAAAACTTATTTATTTCTGAATAAATATTTAAAGAGATTATATAAGCGGTAATGTCCAAAGCTCAGGGATTTTCCCTGAAAAGATGAAGATTAGTAATTGATAATAGTCCAATATAAAACTATTCATCTGGCTATCTAGAATAGTCTAAGCATTTATAATTGTAATCCTAGGATTATGAAATGGAAAAATTCCTTCCCCTCCAATATTATTTGCCCTCACAGAGTATCTCCAGTGGTATTAGATATATCCACTTGGGATTGTGGGATACACATGCACTTCTAAAATGATAGCTGAAAGGCATGAAGAATAGGCCAGGGCATCTTAAATAATGTGCTCCTAACTATCCAGTGCTAACAGAATCCTGTCTTTCACAAAATAAATGAATGCAGTCAAAGGGATAAAAACAGAATTTGGAAAAAAACCCTGCAGATTTCAAAAGTAATTCAGAAGCAAGCTATTTTATTTTAGATTGTTATTTTCTATATATCTATCAACCCTGATTTTCAAAAGGGAATGTGGGAAGATACTAATGGTATCCACACAAGCACAAAATTTTAAACTTGAAAAGAAAGTTAAAACAACATGAAATTTTGAGTTGCCCCATTTTGTCAAAAAAAAAAAAAAAAAAAAAAAAAAAAGAAGTATTATTAGTACTGAGTCTGGAATTTTCTTATTTTAATATGGCCACAAAAGAAAAAAAAATAATTTGCCTCCCTTTTTCACATCGTATTCTGGATACTTGCTCTGAAATACCACGTTCAGAGCTAAGGACAGTAGTATCCTTGTAGTAGCCTCCTGTCAGAAGCAGAAGTTTCTGCTCTCAGCCATCTTCAAGGTCCTTTCCAACCTAGTTGATTCTGTGATTTCCTAGCACTGAAGCTTGTAATGCTTGAAGTTGATTTGTCTAGAGTTATTAATTTTCTTCAACTCTTTTAGGAGAACCATCAAAAATAGATACATGCAAGTGTATAGTTTAACTAAGACACATAATACTTGTAAAATTTGGCCTTGAGTAAATGATATAAAGTAAGTCACTTTAATCATTGACTTGGATTTTGTTTGGCTCCTTTCAAGTCTTTTTGTTGAAATTATAGAGCTATGTAACAAGAGGAAAAAAATGTGAGTTTTCCATTGCAGAATTGATGATGGCTTGATCCTTCTAGATTGCTCTCATTCTGGCAGAGCATTATTTTGTTCCTGAATCTGATTGTCTCCACATGAGTATGTTTTACTGCTCACCGGCCAGTATCTGCTGGGCACACTATCATTTTGATCTCAATTGTATAGAAATACCAGATGAGGGCTTTTTAGTGTTCTGGATGGACTCAATGCCAAATTTTCAAAACGGTCAAGAACTCTGGATGCTCAATCCCTGTTAAAATTAGTGTCCTCTGTTCCCTGTCTGCTGTTGGCATCAAGGACCTGTCTCTGAAGCTGTTTCCCAAGTGCTCTTGGTAGTTTCACACAGCTTCTACTGCTCAACTGCATCAGTTGAGCCTTCACAAGCTGTAGTGATGGTCAGATTTCATTTTTTCAAGCTGAAATTTCTTCCTAGAGACTCCATTCTCTGTCACGACTACATTATCTTTTCCCTTCAGGAGATCTCTAGCATACACATTTATTTCTATTCTGATTAGAAGACAAAGCAATAAAAACATCTTAACTGTTTTTTAAGCTCTATTTTAATTGACCCAGCTCCCTTTGGCGGTTTACATTTGTCTTAACAGGCACACAAAAAAATCAGGAGAAAAAAAAAAAAAATAACCCAAGCAACACTGCTGTGATACTTTTAATTTGCAACCAGATGAAACATAACTTTAAATACTTAAGCATTATAGTTATTTCTCCACATTTAACTCCATAGCATGTTTGTATGTGAAAAGAGGCATATGTCTGGTTTTATTTGTGCCATATAGTCTTTTCTGAAGTTGTGTGAATCCCAGATGAAGAAGCATTGGCCTGGAAGCTGTGTTTCTATCCCAGCACCCTTAACCTCTGTGCATGTGTGTCTGTAAAATCTTAAAACTGCTTAACTTTTTTTATATGTTCTTGGAATTCTATTTTCCCATTGAAAGTTGAAAACGCATATCATTTTTAGTGGCATTTAATCGTGTTATTCCCAAAAGACTTGTGTCTAAAATCAAACAGATGTTTTGATATTTTTTTCCCCTAGATGATACCTTATTTGCACAGTAAACTTCCTCTTTATGTGACTTTCAGAGCTCTTTTCATTATCCCAAATGTACTCCTTATATTTAGATAATACACTTATTTACAACCCCACTCAAACCATCTGCTCCTTTTAATGTACTTTTTTCCTTAAAGAAACTTCAGGATGAACCTATTGTAGTGGTATGAAAAGGTTGATGGTTGTAGAAAAAAACAAAAATCTGAAAGAGATGGCTCCTCTGGCTCCTGCTGAGCTCACTGCCAACACCAGCCCCCAGGGCTTTTCCCGCAGAGCCATCCCAACCTCTGCTGGTGTGTGGGGTTGTTCCATTCCAGGTGCAGGACTGACTTCTCCTTGCTGAGCTTCATGAGGTCCCTGTCAGTCCACTCCTGCAGTGTTTGAGGTCCCTGTGAATGGCAGCACAGCCTTCCTGTGCTCAACTGCTCCCACCCCAACTCAAAGATACGGACCTGCTCAAGCAGGGCCAGAGGAGGCCACAGGGATGATCAGGGGCTGGAGCACCCACCTGTGAGGACAGGCTGAGAGAGTTGGGGGGTTCAGCTGGAGAAGAGAAGGCTCCGGGGAGACCTTAGAGCGGCCTCTCAGTACTTAAAGGGGCTGCAGGAAAGCTGGGGAGGGACTCTTGATCAGAGACTGTAGGGATAGGATGAGGGGTCATGGATTTAAACTGAAAGAGGGGAGATTTAGATGAGATGTAAGGAAGAAGTTCTCCCCTGTGAGGGTGGTGAGGCCCTGGCACAGGTTTCCCAGAGCAGCTGTGGCTGCCCCCTCCCTGGAAGGGTTCAAGGCCAGGTTGGACGGGGCTTTGGGCAACATGGGCTAGTGGAAGGTGTCCCTGCCCATGGCAGGGGGGTTGGAACTAAATGATCTTTCAGGTCCCTTTCAACCCAAACCATTCTGTGATTCTGTGACTTGCTTCACAATTTTCTCAAGGAAGTCAGGTTAGACTGACCCACCTGTAGTTCCCTCTGCCTTTTGTTGAAGACAGCTTACCACAGCTTTTCAGTTCTGTAGTCATCTCCTTGCTATGTCATCAGTCAAATATATCACCAGTCTCGGGTACGGCCCGTTCAGTCCCATGGAGATGTCCAGCTTGCTTCTATAAATCCCTGACCTGATCCTTGCTGACAATGGGTAGTACTTTTGTAGAACCTCTTAGGAAAGGGCTCCATGTTAATGCTTCATAGTGTTTGTGCCATTGGTGAACACCAAGTTTGGAAAGAAGTGCTGGGATTGAACAGCTGGGAGGAGACAGATGGAGTAAGAAGTAGTGAATGGCTGACAGCCATATCAACAAACAAAGGATATATGTTATTTATTTTGAGTTGTTGATACTGAAGACAAAGCAGATTTAAGTATTTGGGAATGAAGCAGATGGGATGGAAGCAGCTTCCAGAAGCATGGGGAGAAGACAACATTTTACCAAATGCATATGTCAAGTTATATGCCAACACAGATAACAAAAATAGACATTTACATTTGCAGTAAGTCTGTAGCAGCTTTATGTGAGGTGGAAAACAAAAGCTTTTCTGTTGTTAGCTTCTGGTGAATGAATGAGCTCTTCTTTTTACAATGATCTGTACTTCACAATTGCCTATCTGGTACTGGAAGTAAACTAATAGAGTTAATAAAAATTACAAGCTACACGTTATTGTAATTTTTCTAGAATCCATATACTGCAGACACAAAAAATAAAATTTTAGACAGCAAAGGATGCACTGCAGTATTTTACCAGGTGTATGACTAGGTGGTGCTCCAGCCTCTGCCGCTGATGCTCAGCTTGCTCCCCAGTAGACATCAGCCTCTCCCGTGTCCGCTCTTTCCTTCCTCTCACCAACTATTTAGATGTAGATGAGATCTCTCTCATGATTCGGTATACCATGGGACCTTGATCTTGACTAAGCTGCCAGGACCTATGACTGTATAGAAATATACGTTATTTACCTCTGAAATTAAACACTTTTTAGTAAGAATAAGTACTGTAGATTTCTTTACATCATCTCTACCGACTTCTCCACACTTGGAGAGCAGAGCTCAAGGCATTCTTCAGCATCAACTACTATCACCTTAGAGGTTACAAGGTATTAATGACTTGCCAAGAGAGAAAAAGAAGCCTGATCTGTTTGAATCAAATGATCAGTGAATATTTGCTCTATGATTTAGTGATTTGGGCTATATACAACACTTTAAGGACCTCCTGAAAAATGTGAGGAAATTAGGTGGTTAACTGTATGTGATGAGGATAGGAGAGAAACATACAATTAGATTGAATAGACATAAAACCAACTCTTCAAAAACCTGCTCATTATTTTTGTAATAGTTGGAATGCAAATTTGCTGCGGTGCCTGTGTGCAGCTACTGCTAAATTATTGCTACAGCAAAGCTTTCATTCAAGTCCTTAGGTTTTGTACTTGCCCCTTTTTCTGATGAATTCTTTTCTGTCTTAGTTTTAAATATCTTTCCTTAACAAAAACACCAAATAAAACCAGAAATAAAGGGAAACTGAAAAAATCTGTGTTAGTCATAGAGGAATATCTCATAATTTCCCAAATTTCCCTTTTCTCCTATAACTGTTACGGTATTTCGTGGAAAGTCAAAAGCATGTTGAGGGATTACTACAAGCTGGTAAAAGGGTGATCTAGAAGAAATTTTTTTAATGCTGTAAAATTACTTTTAGACTATGACCATCAGAAATTTATAAGGTTATTAATGGGGCTTCATACTGAGCAGCACATTTTCTACTTTAGCTCAATGTAGTATTTCTCAGAGAAAGCCATTTTCCTGTCTATTTGCATTCATTGCAATTATATATGCCATGTCTTATCCTCTTGCATTATAAAGAGCTGCATTTTCCCCTAGGTATATCATCCATGACAACAGTACAGGAAAAATAATTGATTCTCTCTAATTTTTTTTTAATGAACACACTCTTACAGATGCAGTTGGGTCTGTCACCAAACATATTGTGCTGTACTGCAAGAATGGCAGTCAGGAAACAACCTTTGAGTAAATTATGAAAAATCAAGACATTTCCCTATTATTTCAGGCATCAGAATGTGCTTTTTGTTTCTCTGAGTTGTCCAAAGTTCCACAACATATTCTTTTCTCGTTTTAGGCTACTTCAAGGGTGTTTTGCCAACTTAGTAAGCAGTCATTTTGCATTTATTAATTTGATATTCTTTAGGTAATTTGAACTACTCCTAATGTTTTGAGGTGTAATTGCACAGCAGTCTGCAGTTAATAAAGCATAGCAGTTCGCAAAGTGAACTTCCTAGCGTCACATCCATCTTTTTCTTTCTATGCGAGGAATCATAGCTATACATCATTGAAGTATATCATAGATGTACTTCATTTCTGCCTCTGAGCCCACCCCAGCAGTAAGGGGCTGGGAGGGGACACAGCCGGGACAGCTGACCCCGACTGACCCAAGGGACATCCCAGCCCACGTGGCGTCGTGCTCAGCAGATAAAGCTGGGGCGGGAGGAGCAAGGGGGGACGTTGGGAGCGATGGCGTTTGTCTGCCCAAGTCCCCGTGAGGTGCGATGGAGCCCGGCTGTCCTGGGGAGGGCTGAGCCCCTGCCTGCCCGTGGGAAGCGGGGAATGAATCCCTTGTTTGGCTTTTGCTTTCCCTCTGTGTGGGGCTTTTGCTTTACCTGTTACATTGCCTTTATCTCAACCCATGAATTTTCTCACCTTTACTCTTCTGATTTACTCCCCCATCCCATGGGGGGGGGGATCGAGCAACTCTGTGGGACTCAGTTGCTGTCTGGAGTTAAACCACAACAATATCCAAAGTGATTCGATGGCCCTAGAGTGTGTTTCTATGGACTTTAAAAATAAGTCACAAAGACCAGTCCATATTCTGGAGTGAGAATAAAAATGCTGAGGAAAGGAGAAAAAGAAAAGAAAAAAAAAAAAAAGACCAAAGAAAACGAGGGGAGGAACTGAGGGAAACACTAAAAGGAGGGAAAAAAAAAAAAAAGTAAAATGTTATCTGAAGCAATTACTGTTAAGAAGTCTCTCTCAAATAATGGCAGAATCTTCTCCTACAAGGTCAGCAATATATTATATACCACATATACTACTACTTTATAAAAAGTAGAAATTAGCTGTTTTGACTTCGTTTGACTCATGAGATCATAGAATTATATATGAGAGAGGAGATTTTGCTGTGGCCTTATTTATAAAGTATTACTTTTCCCATTTCTCTCCACAATTTTATCTTCAAATAACCAAGAGCATTCATTTCTTAAAATATTTATTCAGAATCTAATATTTACCAGCAAATTTATTACAGATGTTAATATCAAGTGGCAGTTGAATATGGGAAAGTTGAATGTGTTATTTTGCTATTGATTAACACGTTATTTCCTAGAAATCTGTGTACTTCAACATTCAGGATACCAAAGCAGATAAACTCTGGTAATAATGTACTAGAGACTTATGTGAAAAAAAGTAAAAAAACCTCAGTAAATATACAGAAAAGCACATTTGAGTGAGATGTAGACCTGTGGTTTATTTTTAGCCAGTAGAGTTAAATCGGTTCTGCAGCTTCTGAGAGCCACAAACGGGAAGAGTATCTGTCAAAAGCACACAAACTCATTGAAAAGGAGATTTGTTATAGATTACCCCATGTTTCTAAAGCTACTTGCTAAGTTTTGCTAGCTCTACTATGCATCATTTTAATGATTTGACAAGTTATTGGTCCTGAAAGTAGTTTAACTCTAGATAGAAGACAATTGAAAAGTCAGAATTCAGCATAGCTAGAAAACAACCACCCTTGGACTACAACAACTGGCCCTCCTTGTTATTTAAATCCCATATCAAGAAAACTACCTTTTTACTGGCCTTGCCAAGTCTGTAACTTATTTAGCAAATCTGTAGAATTTCACAACAGAAATGCTGTGAGCTCAGGACCGATGCACACGACGCACGATGCCGGTACATCAACGGCGCGCACGGCGCATGGACTGTCTGGTTGCATCACGCCACGTACCGACAGAGCAGCCAGGGAAAAGCAGTAATGGGGGAACCTGTCAGCCTAGATTACTGCCGGGGTCCTCAGCCTGATGAGATCCCATGTGACATTGCCACAGGCAACCTGCCTCCATTTATAGTCAGCTGCACCATTAAAATTGCTGCTGATAATTTCCGAGTAAAAAGTTTAAATGATTGAGCGTTCCACTTGGAAAGAGAGGGCTTTTTGGTACATCATTAATAATGCAACAATTTAGACACTTTATTGTCTTAAGAGTTGTGCTTGTTTGAAGAGCATGGGGAGAGAGCTTTCCATGCATCCCTTTTAAACTGACACTTCTGTCTTAGAAAGATGGAGACCCACTGCTCATGTCTTTATGTTGGACATAAATGATCAACTTACTAGACAAATTAATGGTCATCTTACTAGACAGGTTCTGTTAAATAGAAAGATATTTTAGTGCCCTGTGAGATAAGATGGCACTAAGGAGGTAGCCTCCTTTTGCAGAGAAAAGGACTTCCCAGGGAATTGTTGCAGATGGAGTGACACACTTCACTCTTAAGAGAGAAGCAGGAGTATGTTTACTGATATAAAACAGCAATTTAACAAAGTTTGATAGTAAATGTAACAATGTTTTAAGAAGATTTGAAGGCAAGGTTCACTTGATTTTTACAACATAGAGGACAGGGTCAGAAAAAATTGTCAGGGGGACCCTCTCATGGAGTCATGAGGCTTAGAATGGAGCCCCTCTCTTCCTAAACTCTGTTCAGAGAGGAGTCTAGGTGCAGTTGGATCCACTCCTAGTCCCAGACTTGTTCAGGGGTTTATGTCTAAAGGATTATATATCACTTAGTTAAGGTTTCAAAGGTTTAGCGTGCTATTAAGCACTTACCAAGAATCTGTTACAGCAAGGACTCTCAGCTTTGAGGAGTAACATTGGGAGGTGTCCCTCCCTACTCAAGGGAGATCCTGGTGTACAGCCCACTGCCGTGCAGGAGAGCTCAATGGGCCCTGGGCTGTCCGCTGTTTATGGACTAAGATAATTGACTTAGAGTCATATTTTCATACCAACTATACATGTTAGCTTCTTCCAAATTCGGCTTGAGTTGGACATTGGCCAGCATCGTGGTTGGGTGGGCACATTGTTCAAGTTATCCCTTGGCTATTGTATTGTTATCTGTCTCCCCCGAAACCACTTTGAGGCGATGCGGCCATCACCATCCCCACTGGTGGTTGAATAGGGCTGTGGGGAATAGACGTGAGGTTGGGTGAAGCAGGGGGAAGCACACTGCCATGGGAATCTGTACTCTTTACATCATATTTTCAGAAGGGCATTTCTGTAAAACTTACTGTGATTGGGAAAGTCCCTTTTGGTTGAAATTGAGGCACAATCAAACTTAGTCAGGATTTGTAATTAAAAAATGATCTTTTTTTATTTGTATGACAATGCATATGCTAACCAGAGCTCTATGATTGGCAACCTTAGCTAAAGAGACAAGATTGAAAAGGTCACAAAGTTATCTGTCGTCTAACTCATGATGATAAATCCAGGCAATGACTGAAGCAGAGAAGTAGATGGGCTGGAGAAGCTTATCTCACATTTTGCTGTACTGTGCTTCCTATCTGGGCATACAGATAAGTTCTAAATCACATACAATTGAGGAAGTCTTCAGGTGATGTGAAAGTTATCTCTCTCAGCACTCTGGTATGCCGACCAGAGCTCCCAAAAAGTCCCAAAGCGTGGAGGTAATCTTTGTACTGCAAACCACCAGGATAGTGATGTTCAGCAATTGGAAACTAGTGAAATCTGTTTCCCAGCCTTTTGCTCTGGGGTAACAAGCAAGAGCTCTTCCCAGGGGTTAAAGGTCACCTTGATGTGCCATTTGGTGAGGGTTTAACACAAACATCTGGTCTGACCGTTTGCCGAGTATGAAAACCAATTGCAAAAGAGGAAGCCTGACGCAGAGCGTGGATGTCACAGCTCTCCATCAAGCACACTGCTGCAGATAGTCAGGAGCATGCCACTGGAAAACCTGCTCCTCCCATCACGTCTGGACTTTGGCCTTCACCCGTGGCTGGACCACTGAAAAAAGTTTGTGCTTGTTGCTGTTTGCAAGGAAGAAGGGCTGTCTCAGCTTTGACGGTAGATGAGCCTGCTTTTAGGTCCAAGAGTGCTAATTTCTCAGCTGCTGCAGGAGCACTTTCCGTGGCTCTTTTTTTTGTATGTAAAAAAAAATGGATTTGGAGCTGCAGTGATTTACTTAATCTTGAGTTCATCTCTGCTAGAAATGCATTACTGCTTGCTATTTTCTGGAGAAATGGTGAAACAGCATATGTGTTTTTGTATGATATTGAGTGGAATTGATTACAGATCAGTTATGAGAAGTGATGGTCTTGGCTCACTAGGATAGACATGTGCACACTTACATGGCAGGCATGGGTATGTCTTGGGAGAGAGAAGGGTCAGAAGAGGAAGAAATGCGGCTCTTAAAAAATAAATATTTTATCCGTTTTTCCTAAATTGTACCTTACCCTAAAGCCCAGATAACAGAAAAGAGAGAAGTACCTTTCTGAAAATAAAAGGCTTTCAGTTCACTACGACTTTATTTATTACGGGCTTGAGAAGCAGCTGAAAGAGGAAAATGCTGAATGGTCATGCTAGGAAGCATAAAACAAGAAAGTAATTTTTCAGTTACTGATTCCATTTTGTTTGCCATCCTTCTCCATCACATTAACCTCCCAAGAGCTCAGGCCAGGAGACCTCTTCCCTGGCACAGGGTCTCTGCCAGCCCTCTTGGTCCTCTAGGCATGACAGCAATACACATAAGACCCAAGTCAAATTAGTTTCTTCTCCACAGAGGAATGAATAGCTCTTGGAGAAATGCAGCATGCTGGAGGGGCAATGCTGAGAGCAGACATGTCTGAGGCTCACAGGGAGTGTGGCGCTTTCACAGCAATTCCAGACATTCCTCCCTGTCTCTAAAGGTGGTTTTTCTTTTGATGTTTTCTGTTATCTCAGCCTCCTTCTGCCATAGTCATTTACAGATTTGTTTGTTTGTTTGTTTGTTTAATCCAAAGATTTTTATGTCTTCTCCTGTTGAGCTAACTTTTCTTACCTCTCACTGTGTCAACAGTGAGATGTATGGTGTTAATATCAGAGGGTAATGTGGACAGCTGGATTATGGGTGCCTAGGTATAGTCAGGGTGGTAAAATTTAAAAAAAAAAAAAGCAAAGAACCATCTGAAATTGCATCCACAGATCTCATCACAGTCACAGCTTTTTATAGGAAAATAATAGTTAAAGTACATATAAGAAGGGTAAAGGTTAAACATATCTGTGATTTCCATTTTAATGCCTCTTTCCAAATCATTAATACGCATTTGAAGCAGGAAAATATATACAGTGTTTCTTTATTTACATGTGCATAGGCGAAATGTATTTGCAATATGTTCAGTCCTGGATGGGCATAATAGCACTCACACTTCTCTCCTGAACCTAGTCCTGCCCCTGAAATGGGTGATTTTTCACTCTTCTAATTTTCAGGAGGAAAAAAGCTACATAAAGCAAAGTGGGTGGTGGTTTTTTTGCTTTCCTGATTTGACTTAAAGAGATATAATTTAACTGAGCTGTGGTCATAATGGTATCTTTCTGTTGACCTCAGGTGTTTTTGGACCAGGCCTGCTCTATAGCATGATTATATCCACTTCTCTGAAAAATATAATGATTTTTACTGGTCTGTGAACATTCAAGGGATTTCAGGATCGCAGCATTTATCACCTACTTTGCAGTAAGTGCACTAGATATGTCATATAAGCCATCTGGCAGGTTTCACTGGGAGCTGGAGGCTGGTTCACATCCAGCCTAGCTGCAGCTCCTCCTCAGGGTGCAGCGCAGTGGTGGTGGACCCCTCAGCTCTTCTGGGAGCCTTGGGAAGGGCCAGCACTCCTGGAGAACTTGCCTATCTGAAGGCTGAATGTCTGCTTAAGGTAATGCTCTGACCATTTTACTAAGAGCTAGAATTCAAAATAAAATTCTTTTAATAGATCCTGTTGGAGGACACATTTACATTCAGCAATCTTTCATGTAGCTCCATAAATAGTCTACATTCAGAAACAGCGCAGAAACACATTTGCAGTTATCTCTTTACTCAGTTTTCCCACCCCCACCCCCCCTCCCCTGACCTTTTCTTTCAGAGGGTTTGGGGGATTAACCTCATCAAGTTAAACTCGATATGTACTGAGGCCCTGTGTGCTCAGAAAGGTTATTGCCTTTTCCAGCTTCATCTGTCGATCCACTAAGATGTCACCTCTCACTGTCTCTCCCATTGCCATTATAAATTCAATGTCACTTTATATTGTGTACTCCTTCATGCAGATCATGTATTCCTACATCCTCCTTTCTAGTGTTGAGTACAATAGTGTTTACGTGCAATATGAAAAATAATTGCTTTAAAATATTTATAAATAAATTGTATGGACAATTAGTCAGCAATTAAATATGTGGAACATAAATACTCAATTTTTTCATGGAGTCATAATGAAGCTGCTGACGTAAAGAGCTCCCTAGGTTCAGACTGGGATGCTGCAGTGGGAGAGAGCTGCAAGGGGACGGTGTGAGACTCAACAGTGACAGCACTGGAAGAAGGGGAACATGGCTTGTAGAGACTTGTAGGAGGTCAGAGACGGAGAAGGAGGCAGGGAGATGATTAGGAGCCATCTGGAAATGTAGAAGACTCTGGAGTCTGAGCATGACATTGGTGTGATAATACAAAGGGGGGCTGAGGAGTCTGGAAATCCACAAGATCTGTGGAAATTCAGCAGTGGAATACAGAGGCAGCTATGGCAGGGCTGAGAGGACTTGGAAAGGCTAATGAGGACAACTTACTAAAGTATGTTAAAAACTATGTCCAGGTGAACTCAAGAGTTTTCAAACCCACTCCTAAATATACTGACCCTTTCCTAGGAAAATGTGAAAACGTAAGACTGCACATGACAAGATATATGATGTGACAGTGGCACAGACTGCTAGTGCATGTATGAGCTAGAATAACTAAAACATTGCTGTTGATGTATTGGAAGGTTTAAAAAAAATGGTGTAAACAGGCAGTGAAAAATCTTGTTCCTTGCCACAAATACAGTGCAGTGTGGTTGTAACTAGGATCTGCAGAGATAATCAAGCCTTTGCCTGGCTATCGATGAGCCACTGGAGGAACCTGTACCCTTTATTCACTCCTGTCCAGAATAACAGCGAAGCAAAAGCTGCAGCAAGGTCTACCTAACAACAGTAACCTCTCGGCAGCTCTAGTTTTATTTATAACAGTAAGAAATTTGAACCAAATCAGAATTGTAACAGCTAGTGAGAAACCATTTGAATAAAGAAAATATAATCATGCCAGCACTTGAAGTAAACACCAAACCTTATCTTAATTCTGTGGAGTACTGAGATTCCTGCCACCACTCTCCATTTCCACAGGTTTGAAACTACATTTTTCTCAGTTATAATCCATATAATCCTACTACATGATCTTAGATAAGAATTAAATTAGTGACAGAGTACTGTAAGTGGAAAATTGGCTTGTAGTGTTTTACACAAAGAGTTGTTTCAGGTTCAGTAGAAGATTTATTGCAAGATGGCCACCACAGAGGGGTCAGGAATGTTGATTGTAATGATGTTTCAGTTTCCTCAGCGAGTCTGTTTTTTCACCTTGTATTAAACTGATAGATCCATGAAATACCAGTCAGTATTTGCCTTTCAACTTTATTGCATAAATATTGTAATGCTTGAAATAAAAATAAAAAGTCTTTCCGCTCCCAGTTTTTAACATCCTTTAGTTTCATATAATAATCAAGGCTCTTCATCATGTTCTTTCTTTTAAAAAAACAATATTACCTAATGCACAAAGAAGATCTCAGACAACTCTTTAATAATACAATAGTGCTGCAGCTAGGAATTGAAATCATGTACGTTTTCAGTGAGCTCATCTGTTCCCACACAGCAAACAGAATAAACATTTTCGAGTTCTCAAATGTGCTTTTTATCACTTGCAAGCTAGGAAATAATTCTGCAAAAGTCATCAAAGGAAATTATACTTCTGTAAATGGAAATCTTGTATCCCTGTAAGCATTGCTGTGGCTTACTTGCTTGGGTGTCTTTGCTATAAGCAAGTGCACGATTCCTGGTCTGCTTAGGAACTTGATTTTGTTAGACTGCTGTTTTTACAGCTGAAGATAACATTCTGCTTCACATTGGAGAATAGGGGTATATGACACTATAAGAAATGCTTATTTAAGGGAAATAATGGTATTAGATGTAAATGACTACTTTAAAATAAAAATTAAAATATAGGCCAGAATGAATCAACCCTTCTTTGTGATTATTTTTCTTCTTAGAAGGTTACAAACAATCTGACTACATGTACAAGTTGTAATAGTAACAATAACCAGGTTTATAGTAAAAAATATAGGCTGGAAAGGAATTTCTACTGAGCACTGAAATACCAACTTCTTAAACTAGCACTTTGTGTTATGGGACGGTCTGTGCAAGACGTGAGGTGTCAGGGAATGTGTTCTGTGTGACCACACAGGCTAACCAGTGCCTGCCCAGCAGTGACGAAATCTTGTCTTCTCTTGCAAAAACCGGGACTCAGCGTAGCACCACCGTTCAACACACAAACTGGTCAGAACAGAGTGTTTCCTTCCAATCTCTCTTCTGGAGGAAAGGAATTTGGAGAGTGATTAGAGATGTCTGAGGGGCTTCAGGTTGTTATCTTTCGTTTTGGTTTTATGTATGAAAGGTAAGAAATGGTGAAGCAATATGGTTTTTCTTCTGATACATGTTGATCTCTGGCAATACTCCTTTAGCAGCTTTACATCTTTAAATTCCAAACTCTGTAGGGCCCAGAGCAGCACAGGTCCTGAACACGTGCTCTTTGTCTCATCAGGCTGTGAAAAAGTGGTCCCAGTTCGGAAAAGTACTTTGAGGATCTGATTTTAATAAGTGTGCATAAAATCCCATTGTTTGTTCATACAGTTTAGATGTTAGCTCAGGAAAGCCTTTGTAGCCTAGAAGGCAATTGCAGCTCTGAAATACATGAACATCAAATGTGCTGAATTCCCAGTGCTCAAAGTAAAGCCTGGGTTTAAGTTTCCGTGTGAGTAGCTCACAGGGAAAGCTGTGGGGCTGATTCCAAACTGCAGTTCACAGAGTGCCAGTAATTCAGATCGAGCAAATGTCCAGAGGGTGCTCTGATACTGTGAAACCTGGGAGATTTATTCCCTCATTCTTTATAAACCATGTGGGTATCTCTGGGGTTTGGTTAGTGAGTTGCACTGTAGGGCACAAATAATTAATTATTTCTAGGATTTTTTTCACGTGGTCCAAGACTATAATCAATCCCTTGTGCAGAAATCTTTAAACCAGGCTCCGATTCTCTTCTCACCTCAGGAAATCCTCTGTATCTTAACCTTCTCATCACTTAACTACTTATCTCCCTCAGTGAATAAAAAGAATACTATTTTGAAAAAGTTATGTATCTTAGTTGGTTGCTGCTTGTTCAGACCAGTGCATTGCAGAGCCAAACAGCTGAGCTTTTATAGTACTAAGGTTTGCAAATGGTGCTGGAGTAGATTAGTGACTCCCAGTCCAAAACCAAGAGTGGGCTGAAGGCTGGGAAAGTGCATCTGTTGCTTTCATTTGAAAGAAAACCAGAGTGGATAAAAGATGACAGTTGTGGCTGTTACCCTCAGTGGCACAGCATTAAACTAGACTGGAATATTAAGTCTGGACTTTGATGTCCCTTAAACTTCAGTGGGTTTAGGGCACCTCTGTACCCATGCATGTAATTCTGGTGTACCTCCTGTGTGGTCTGGCCTCCCTGCCCAGCTGTCCACAAAATAATAGATCAAAATAATCCTTAATTCTCTAAATTATTTAATTTCTAAAGTCTAAGCAATAGGGATGCTGCTGCAAGTTCATTTCGAGTGTGTTCTAAATTCATGGATTTGCAGATTCAGGCTGAGAGGATACTGTGACACTTAAACCGGGTAGAATTCAAAATGTTCATAGCACAAACTCTTAGGAGTGAAAAAATGCAGCATGTCTAACTCAAGCCTACAGAGAACCTTTTAAAGTTTCTTCCTCCAATCACTTCCCCTTCCCACTGTCTTGCTAGATCTGATGTTATTCTTTATCATATCAGTTATGCTCCCTCATCTCCCTATCACTGTAGAGCTCTGCACATGGCAGAAAAGGCAGAGTGTGATGGCCTCTGCTTCCATCCCGACCTGAATTTGTGGCAATACAGCACATTTCAGTCGGGAGCAGGAAATTTAAAAAAAAAAAAAAAAAAAAAGGAAAAAAAGAAAGCTGAGATTGTTGGAGGAAGTGGGCGGCGTGGATTATAGGTGGTTATAAAAAGAAACCGTGTGGGCTGGATCTGACTTTGCAGTAGATTAATACATTGCCAGGTTCCCTCTTCAGGTGGCCGGAGGAGTTTGTGTGGCTGATGGGGCCTCCCAGTTCCCACCTTGCTGGGTTTTCCAGTTGTTATTGTCTCTGTCAGATGGACTTCATTTAAATCCAGAGCTACCTCTGGTGATACCAGTGCCCTTCACCAGCACTGCCCCTGCCTGACCCACCAGGAGCTGGCACCCCACACTGCACTGGCACTTTCCTCTTGCACAACTGCAAGTCTCTATGCAGCCTGACCTCAATTTCTTTTACAGCATTACTTCTTTCCTTAAGTAAGTTTTTCTGCTGAATGAAATGTCAGCAGATAACATCAGTGCTACTCCATAATTTAACAGTTCCAAATATGGGTTGAAGTCTGACTCAACATCCTTTTTTAGCAGACAGTTTAATATTTTGATAATATTTGCCTATAACTCCCTACACTGAGGACTAGCAAGTACAAGAAACATGACTTTAGACACATGAATATCTTACATTCCTGCCCATGATGCTTTTGCCAGCTGTGGGGGTAGCTATGTTGTATTTGTTATGTCTGGCCCAAAGGGAGATGCTAGGTATGGCTGTGCCTCTGCCTCAAGGCACCCACCTCTGCAGCCCCTCCATTTCTGTCTCAGGGCTTCCCTGCTTGTCTGCAGCTGTTGACTTGCTCCTTCCATTCAGCCACCTGAATTTCAAATTATTCGCCTTAATGCTGGTATTATCTTGGCTTCTGGAAGGGTAACAGTAGTGGGTGAGGCAACTTGTCTTCTTCAGACAAATTTTTTTTTATATCTCTGAGAGCAGTCACACAGAAGGCAGATAAGCAATAAAGGTCTTTTAATATTGCTGGATTAGGGTTAACCCAGAAAGAAAACTTAAAGAACACAGTACTTCCAGGAAGAAGAATGTCTTCCCAAACCCTTTCAGACCAGACTGTTCTGAAGATCAGAACTGAAAACCAAGAGATGCAATTTTTTTCACAGAGCTGTGAGAAAGCGTTAGGAGAACCAGTTTCTCTGCAGCCACAATGATCCTTTTTCACTGGAATTTGTCCCCGCCACCATATAAATGAACGCTCTTGGTTGGATGTGTTCTCAGCTCTAGAATAGATACTACATACTCTGAAAAAAAAAAAAAAAAAAAAAAAAAAGCTGTTTTAAAGAGTGCTTTACCTGTAGGCCTCACTCACAAATATCTATAGAAGTAACCATTCCTCAGCCTTAGTATTTGGCCTCCACATTTTGGCCCAGGGTCAACCCTACTGAAGTCTTTACACTCTTCACTGTAACTTTGAACATCACATTAATGATTATATCAGCTGCCAACTGTATCCATAATGCTATTGGTCATAGGATTCTTATTAATTCCTGTAACTGCATTTAGAAATCAAATAGTAAGTGTTCTGTAATAAAAGCTAACCAGACCTAAACATTTTGCAGTCCCAAGACCCCATTCATATACTTAGTGAAAAATCCAAGGTTCAAAAAGAAGTTTTTTGCCTCTGAAGCTCCTCACTTCCATGAAGTGATGACTGGTGGGGATATGGGTCACAGCTGCAGCAGCCAGAGTCTTCAACTTCTCCCTCAAGGAAGGGAGATAAAATCTTACTCTTCACGTTTAAAATGCGGGAAGACATTGTGCAGCATTAGAGAACACGGAGCTGATGGAGCAGGACCTCAGACGCGTGCTCAGAGGTTTCACAAAGCGAAGGGACTGCCATGCCTGTTGTTCCCCTTTGAAGGAACAACTGTCCCTAGAGCCACCTGCCCCAAGGCTGTAGCAGCGAGACAGCAGCACCCAGGGACACCCAGCTCCTTCCCAGGCCCCAACAAGCCCTTTTTTTCACTTGCCGTTTACACAATATAATAAAACCTCTGGCTATCAGGCTTTTGGGAAGGCCTCCCGAGGAAACCATGCTTCCACGAGAATGGGGTGCTTGTAGTGGAGCACTATTTCTATTTTCTGGATCAACAAAGAACTAAACAGATCTTGTAACATACAAACAGCACAGGCTTACTGTGAGCAAGTGGGGACACAGTAAATGTACCTGGAAAAGTGAATGGCACATTGCTAATCCCTCTCTGTCTCTCCTTTTGCATGAGGCTATGTTTTTACAAGGTGCAGTTTAAGCTGAAACTTGACCTGTCTTCCTAAGAAATTAGTTAAATCAATAATTGTTCTATACTTGGGACTGAGGAATAACAGTGGAACTTGCAAAGCTGCTTTGAAATTAATTTCCAGTGATGTGAAAGCTCATTTTAAAAACTGAAATTTTTCTCTGATTCTTGCTGCAGGTAGAAAAGTAGAAAACTCTCCTGGTAAGATTGCAGGAACTTGTCACAGCAAAGAGCTTAATGATATTTTTGTATTCTTCTTGCGACATTTGTGTTTCCATTAAAGCTTTAGCACTTTAATCATTAAGAGATTCACTTTAAGTGTTATCTGAGATTAGAATTATGTTTATGTACAGACCGGCTCACTCTGAAACGACCTTGGCCCTTGTCACTGGTGCGTGACACTATGAGTTTATTCCTGTTTTAATTTTTAAATAGATATGAGGAGTGTCATTTGAGGATTTGTTTTGATGCACTCCTTCAAGCAGCAATTTTTGCCAAAAGTGGTAAAATAAATGGGTTTTGCAGAGGTCAGTAGCTGACCATCAACTTCTGTGTCTGCGCAGGGCTGAAGCAGGCAGCGCTGGCTGCTCTCCCAGGGCTCCTTGGCTTAGATGCAGCGTGCCTCTTTGGTATCAGAAAGGGGACACAGTGCAGGCGGAGAATTTGTCTTTCAGTGTCAAATAAGTGATTAAGATCCCTTGTTGTCATTCAAGTCCTCAAAGTACTTTTAAAATTAATAAAATTACCATGGATTAACCACATCAAATCCACTTCAGTCAATAGCAGTATTACCCCTCTACCAAGATGATTCCTGTCATTTAAATTGCATTTTTTCTGTCCTGAAAAGTCCTTCTTTGTGCTGTTAACGCAGCCTAATAAGTGTCTGCATATCCATGTAAGTAAAGTTGCTCATACACGGCATGAATGTCAAGAAATCTGTGCTCCTAGTAAAATCACTCAACCATTACAGGATTTGCTTCGATGATAGACTTTATGTGAATGGAAGATATTAAAGTTATGCCTCAATATAGCTGAGTACTTCTTAAAGAGAAAGTGGTGAAGCATGTCAGATTATTTACCAAAGTACTGTAAATATCAGAGGCTGCAATTATGTGAGTGCAGAGAAGGTAAATGCATTAGTGCTGTACTCTCACCCAAAACCTCCTCTTCCCAGCTGTATGCCATGCACTTAATATGGAGCTCATTTAACATGCTTAATAATTGGGTTGCGACCTCAGTTCTGAAATTAAGGAACAGAAAATATGAACTGTGATGGTGAAATGAGGGATTAGTACTCTCTGTCTCTACTTTCTCTCATTCTTCAGTCTTCAGCATTGCCTAGTAGATGTAGCCACTGTACAAAATCAGGGCAAATAGGTTTTAATACGGGGGAATGGCTTTAGTTATAAAAAAAAAACATGGAACCTCTGATCATTTGTCTAAAATCAGGAAATTTGACTTGCACTGTGACCTGCAAAAGATCTGTAAAATTGGAGCAAGTCTTCCCAATGCAAGTCAGTGTTCTTCTGAAGTTACCCAAGCTAGCTTTCAGCAAGTCCAGCACTCTGCTAGACCCAACACTCCCTGCTTCTTAACTAAGGTATTAACTTGGGTAAATGTTACTGTTGATGTGTTTTTGTTCCTTCTGGTTTACATCGAAGCTGCGAACAAGTGACATCTAGCTTAGCTGTTGTTGCACATCTCTCTGTGTGCTGGGTAGATGACAACCCCACGTGATTCAGCTGTTATGGAGCAGGAATGAGCCAACAGAGGGTTTTCAGACTGACCTGAATGGTCCAAATGGTCACTGATGGCAGCCCTGAATCTTTTAATACAAATATCCCCTAGCACTCTGCACAAGCCAGGGGTACCCAGCTTCATGCCAACACTCCTGGGCAACCAGCCAGAAGGCAGCTCCAGTCCTTGAAGCTATTACAACCTGGTTTTGTTCTATTGTGTTGGCACTAATAAGTCATGGCTGGATTTTTTTCAGCATTGACATAGTCACAGAAAAGCATCTGTGAACAGCTTCAGACCAGAGGTGGGTCTGCGGTCAGATAACTGCCCCCAGCAATGGGGACGTGCCCTAGATGTTATGTTGTGGTTGTTGTGAACACAGCTCTGGGGTTGTTTCAATCAAGCTAGCAGAAGCTGCCTGAGTGTATCTGCCAAGGTAGTGGGAAAGGCCAGAGCTGCTGGCAGATGCTCCTGACTTTGTTCAGGCTCCAGCGGCCACCTCTTCCCAGTGTGAGCAAATGTGTTTCTGCTCAGGTGCTGGCCCTGCTTGATACCGTGCAGGAGGATGCTGTAGTGATGAGGCTTATGAAGCTTGTGCCTACCTTCAAGAAACTGTGTAGGCCTACTCTCATGTGAAAAACAAGCCTGGATGAAAACCAGAGAGGTTTGGACCTTCTGGTGCTGAACTGGAAACAATTGAACCAACAAATAAAAATCCAAATTGTCAAACATGCAAGAGATCTGAAAAACAGGAGGTGCCCTCACTGCCTTCTCAAAGACATGAACTAGCAATTTCCCTGATGAACACTGGGTCAAATCTGCATATTTAATTTTTCCCTAGAGCTATTTTGCGAAATAGAAGTAGATCACATTTCTGTACAATCCATTGATTCCACAAGGTGAAAGAGCTGAGCGCAGCAGTTTCTTCTGTTGTCTAGAAATAGCTGCTCAGTACGGGCAGAGCCAATCCTGTGTTTGCCTGACAAAGGTTAGGGTGTTTTCTCTTGAACCCCGCTTGCCCCTGGCAAATGGTATGCAGGAAATGAGAAATATCCATAAATCTCCTACCCACAGCTCACACAGGCAAGGAGTGTTTATGAGTTTAATCACAGATGCCCTTCACAGGTGGCACAACCACCTTTAGAGAAGAGATAATCTTTTGAAGCTAAATTGTTTTAATGCCAAAATGTAACAGGCTGCTTGGAGAGTGCTAACAGGTCCTGTGAATGTCTGGTTTTTCGGTAGCTTGAGGCAGCCATTCCTGAGACACAATAACACTCAGCACTAAAGACTTTTCTCTCCCAGAAGGTGCCATATTAGCTACTATAATTATAAACTTTGCTAAAATTAAAGAGGATTTGGAGAAGAGTATAAATTACCATGTTTTAACAGGGCCTCAACTATTTAATACATAAATCTTTCTAGCTCACAAAGTTAAAAAGTGTAGTGAGTCTTAAGGTCCCTATACTTTCTTATTACTGTCTGGGATGCCCTAAATGTGCATCTTCCAAGTCCATAAATGTCTCAGAATCACTAGAGAGAAAACACTTAGAGTGCTGATGGATTTTCTTTTGACTCTTTAATGAAGCTAATAGACTTGTAAAAAGCATTTGGTAAGGTGGGAGAGTGAGGGAGGGAGATTTAAAAAAAGCTTTTTAAAATCTAACATCTTCAGAGCTTTTCCCCAAGGTGCTTGGAGACATCCTCTGTTCACAACCACATTGTGGAAAGGGCATCAACAAATCAAAGAGCATCAGTAAAGAGGCGAAAACCAGTGCACAAAGTAATGTCAGCGGAACTGTAAGCATTTCCCCGGACTGCTGTTCATGGCTATAATATTGCACAGTGAATTCAAAGGTTTCCAGTATTTTTGGTGGTTGCTCATACAGCACTTTCAATTAAAAAAGAAAATCTAACAAAATGAAAAAGCACAATCCACACAACTTTGGCTCCTTCTCTGTTTTAGAGTTTACTTTAAACCTGGCAAACTAGCTCATGTTCTGGCAGCAGTCTAAATCACAGGTGGGTGGACCAAAGCAGAGGCTCACATGGCTGCAGTTCTTACCTTTCTATACCAAAGCTGCCTGGTTTCAAGCTACCACATGTTAAACATGGACTTGTGTCTTTAGAGGGTGGAGGAAAAAAAAAAAAAGGAGACAAGAGAAGAGACTGCCTTGCATCAGCAATAGAGTGGCCAACATGGACAGGGAAGGGATCTCACCCCTGTGCTCGGCGCTGGTGAGGCTGGCCCTCGGTGAGAGGGCTCAGTTTTGGGCCCCTCACCCCAAAAAGGCCATTGAATGACTCGAGCGTGGCCAGAGAAGGGCAACGGAGCTGGGGCAGGGTCTGGAGCACAGGTCTGCTGGGGAGCGGCTGGGGGAACTGGGGGGGTTCAGTCTGGAGAAGAGGAGGCTGAGGGGAGACCTCCTGGCCCTCTGCAACTCCCTGCCAGGAGGGTGCAGAGAGGGGGGATGAGTCTCTGGAGCCAAGTAACCAAGGACAAGAGGGAATGGCCTCAGGCTGCACCAGGGAAGGTTTAGACTGGATATTAGGAAGCATTTCTTTCCAGGACGGGTTGTCAGGCGTTGGGATGGGCTGCCCAGGGCAGGGGGGGAGTCCCCATCCCTGGGGGGGTTGAACAGTTGGGTTGACCCAGCGCTGAGGGATCTGGCGGAGTTGGGAACTGTCAGTGTTGGGTTAATGGTTGGACTGGATGATCTTCAAGGTCTTTTCCAGTCTAAATAATTCTGTGATTCTGTGAGACCAAGCAAAAGAAAAAGAGCCAGAGATCTCATGTGCACACCAGATGTTTTTCAGTTCTTAGAATGGGGCAAAAGAAATGCAGTGCAAGCAAACCCTAGAAATGCAAACCTGTTAGGAGGCAACCTGAGCAGGAGCCGTGAATTCCTCGGTCTGCCAGGCCCTACGGCCCCGCAGACAGACGTGGGCAGAGGGGAAAGCATCTGAAAAACAGCTGTAAGGGGATGTGCTCCAGGGGTGGTGGCACCCCGGGAGGTGGAACAAGAGAGGTGGCGCCCTGGGAGGCGGCAGCCTGTGAGGTGGAACGATCGAGGTGGTACCCCAGGAGGTGGTACCCCAGCAGGTGGTACCCCAGAGGTGGAGCCCCCGAGGTGGTACCCCCGGAGGTGACACCCTGGTGCCGTCGGTCGGGAGGTGGCAGCAGGGCGACGCGCTCCACGCCGCTACGGCACCGACGGCTCCGCAGCCGCGCTCGGTGTGCGAGTACCGGAGTAACGGGGTGGTGCTGACCTTCCTGCGCCAGCACCTCAGATCTGCTTTGGAAAGTGTTTCATTCATTCAATTACTTTAATAGCAGTTAAAATACTTTATGAGCAAAACTGGAGTGGTTATGAATGAGACAGAGAATAATCTCCCCCCTTCCATTTTAGCAATTCAAATTTTAACTAAAGCGGTCTAAGAGGTGAATGTGTTATTCTACCTCTCATCCTTCTCCTTCTGTCTGTCTTCCTCTGTTATCACTGAGCATAATTTATGTTGCTGTACTGCAGATTACTTTGCTGCTGGATGCGTGGTTCCTGCACAGTTATTTAGTTTGATCTTTGCATTTTGCTGTATTTAATTGCCCCAAACGTTGATGTGCTGTAGCTGTACAAGTTATCAGTTTTTCATACTTCGGTTATTTTTCAGTACAGTCTGAAACCTCATAAAGGTGTATGTGCTTCCCTGCTCTGTTCTTTCTTATATTTAATTTTTCTAAAACTAAGCAAACAAATGGAAATAGCACCAGTGAAATCTTTATTTCAGGTGTTTCAGTTATTCATGACAGTGATTTCTGCTCCAACTATCCTAGCGGCTGGTTTCCATTTGTTATGTGACTGACTGTGAATATGGACAACATCCCTAAAACAATATTCAACTCCATAAATATGGCAGAAGATCAATTTGGCTGTATCATAAGTCTTGCTTTTCCTGACTTGCTGTTATTCAATCCCTGACCTTTAGGTTATGTTAGGTAAAGGGAACCAAGCAGATAATGGGTACTTAAAAATTGCTAATTTAAAGGCATCTGACAAATTGCTCCACAGGAGATTAATGACCAAAACAGCTGTGAATGGTAAAATTACTCTTAACTGGATGCTGATTTAAGATGAGAAATCAGGGTTGTTAAGGAGAGAAATCTTTTAGTAAATAACATTCAGGCTTGTCTTGCCAAAGCCTGGACCTCGCTCCCTGCCACCAGACAAAGCCCAAGAGTGTGTGTTTGCATGGGGACATACCCATGGCCGCTGCAGAGTACCAACTTCTCCCGAGCTGCCATTGCAGAGTCTTCCCCTGGCCACGAGGCAATGTAGAAGGACTGATTTCTGTCTGAATCACACAACTGTACCCCAGCACTGCTGAAATAGCTCCCAGAGCCGATGTGACCCTGGCAGCGATGGAGATGGGCCGGGCTGGGGCTGTACACTCTGGGCTATGAAGCAGGGATGGATTGCAGGCAGGAGTTACACACAAACCCTTTCTGCATGGTCTCTGGTGAGTGCCGTGTCCTTTAGGCAGGCGCTGCTGCCGAGCAGAGGGTACGCAGTGTGCCCTCCACCCCAAGAGCAGTGCCAAGTACTCGGGATGCTGGCAAAGGGCCGGGCTGCTTGGATCCAAGTATCCGACTTGTTGGCCAGATCTAACTGAATCCGAGTCGTCTAAGAGACTGTCTTCTTTTCTTTCCTTTATTTTATATGCTGAAATGCCAGAGGATATGGTATTAGATCTCACTCATGACCTGTGCATTTCATTATTGCCTCTGCCAATGGCCTTCATCTTTAAATTGCACAATGCCAAGCGCATACAGGGCAGAGTTTTTTTCCCCTATCTCTTTCTATTTGCTAACAGTGTGATATAGCCACCAGGGGCTCTTCTCAGTTAATTATGTGGTGTAAACAAGTGCTTTCTGCTAAATTTTCAAAACACTGTATGACAGCCATTTCTCTGCTGTCTTCGACACTTCCATGCTTGCCTATGTCTGGTGTGGGAAAATGGTCTGTTGAGTCCCAGTGCTGACCAAGACAAGATTTCTCTATTGAGAAATTAGGCTGCTGCTAATTAACGGTGTGGGAAGGAAGGCTTGCTCTGTTTCTGGGATGCAGCCAAACTTGAGTTAATGTGGTCGTAACAAGGGAGGATACTCCGTGGTGTCAACATTTTTGATATGCAAAACTTTCTAGCAGTTCATTTAAAAAATAGGAAGCTTTGAAAACTGTGAGAGTGTGTTAGGGAAGAGACGAAATTCCCTTTAAAAGGTCCCTCAGAAGAGAGTTACTCTTTCTCAGGCAGACCTACATATGCCTTTGCTGTGGTTTATGCAGGAGGCGTGTGCACAAGATGCAGCTTTGCCTCCTTATTTACAGACAGTAGAGTAGTAACTATTCAGATGCTTTACTGTTGTCCCTGCATAATATACAAAATTAAAAAACCTTTTGACTTGAAAATTACACCCGTGTGCGTTAATTTTACCAGAGCTGTGAACAGCTCTCATATTGGATTATGTAAACTTTCCTTCATCAAGTAAAAATGTCATTTGCAAAGACTCTAATGGCCTTTTCTGGACATGTTCAGAACCACATTACTAAAGATTACTTTATGTAATGGCTCTTAAAGATCAATTTGTATTGAATTAGGTTGAAATGAAATTTCTGTTATAGTATGAACAGCTTTCGATTCAGTGGTGAATGATAAGTCAGCTGACATTTGACATTTCAATATAAGATCTGACTTACTTGCAACCCCTTTATCTGTTCTAATGAAAGACAGATTTATTGTAACCTACTGCTGATTGCGATATTTTTACTTCAGTCATGTAAGCTTGAAGTACTGAAGAAGATTTTTAAACATGATTTCAACTTATTCAAATTCTGGTCACCTGTGGCAGTAAAAATAGCAGATGTGTTTGTCTTTGTCATGGGTTTCCTGAACTATTAATATTTTCTTTCCTTGGTATGCAGACTGCTCCTTCACTGGGACTATGGATGATGCTGAACATCTAAACCATCTAGTCCAGTGCAATCTAAATTCCTTTTCTGCAGAAGGTGTATGAAAGATACTTCTATAAATTTTAACTGTTTTGACCAAATAAGCAAAACTAACCCAATCAAATTTAGCTGAGAATAAAAACACAAAGGCAGGATACCACAAAGTTACTCCATACATCATTGTTTAGATTTAAAATCTTACTTTATACAGAGTATGGCATAGCAAATTGTACTATAGCTAATTCATAGATGTTTCTAATTTAAAATATATTGTATATAAATGTCTTTAAATGTGCCTTTGAAAAAGCAAGGCTTGCTCTCAAATCAGCATCATTCTGAAAATGCTGTGACACGTAAGATAGTAGGTTTCATATGTGTTGGAACACATACCAGTGGTTCATCATCTTGAATTTCTATTCAGGTTATTAGTCATAGCTAATCTCACATTTTATAGAATCGTTTCCTGATTCCTTTTCAATGTTAAACAGTTTAGCTAAGTCTAATGAATGGATTTTTTTGGGGTTCTCGATAACTGAAAATAAAACAAAATAGGAAAGTATTTAGGCAACAATCCATTTGAAGTCAATTTATCTAGAGAAGAAAAATCTATTTTATAGCCACTTACTGCAAAATTACAAATTATTATAGAGCTGCTTAAGATGTCTGCTGCACTGTTGAACTGTAATTGTCAAGAGAATTCCATTTAAGCTTATGGGGGGCACTTACAACTTATTTGATCTGAATTCTTTGATATTTTCATTGTAGTTAATTTTTAATTCATAATGTCATTTTTTAGTCCACATATAACAGCTTTCAGAAACAGAGATGTCTGGAGAATGGCAGTTTCAATTTATGGTATCTTTTGTAGGTTTTTCTTTATTTGTTTACATACCCCTTTCCACTCACACTTTCAAATGTATTTTTGGAGCAGGATTCTGTCAAAGCATCCATTTTGCAATTTAGGAAGGTCAGACATTTTATTCAGAGTCTCTCTTTTTTTTTTTTTTTTTTCTGAAACTGGCCAGAGAAATCACCATAGTCCTCAGAAACCTTCTCAACAAAAACTTTAAATCAATGCTGTCATTTGAAGCAGTTTTGCTTTAGCGAAGCAACTTAGTTGAGGAAAAAAAAAAAAGAAAAAAAAAAAAACACAACACAGCAATGAAGCTGTTGCAGCCAGCTGTATCCAGAGGTACTGTAGCTGACCATTTGCAGAATGCAAAATAGCTAGTGCAGACAAATCAATATTTATCTGATTACGTGCTGCTAAAACAATGGTCTAGGTCCATCTGAAATGCACCTCTCTGTGTCGGCAGAGAAAGCCTTCCAAGCAGAATGTGCCCCACTGTATGTCGGGCCCCAGTGTGTATGGGGACAGCAGGCTTAGGAAAAATTCCAGGGTGGACTTGGGATGGTTGTTTCTCCTCTAACACCTTATATCGAATCATTTTGTGGCTCCTGGACTTCACGTCCCACTGACGCGCAAATGTTTCCTCTCGGGTGCTCTCACCAGCTACTAGAGATCACAAAGAGCAAACCAGCGCTCGTGTAATCCTGTTGTTTTCTGGAGATAACTCCCAAAAACCCCTGGGGATGATCTCAGACATGAGATGTTTCCTAAGCGGTGAAAACCCAGCTGCACCAGAATGACCATATTAAAATTTTCATACATTAGCAAAGATGATAACTTAGCCAATTGTAGGCTCATCTATTGCAAAGTCTCCTTCTGCACAATGTTAATTGTTCCCAGTGTGATTAATGGTGATTCTCAAACCCGCCCAGCTGGGGTACAAAAACTTGTGGTAAGTTTTCAGTGGGCTCCCAGAAATACCAGTCATGGCCTGGACAAAGTTATATTTGCAGTATTATGACTAAAATGAAAACATATGGTCCGTTTTGATGTATCTTGCTGTGTTTTTTTCTTCATGTATGAAAAAAAATTTCTATTCTCTGTTAAAAATCTTTTCTGTCACAGAAATACTTGCTCTGTGTTCTCATACTGCCAACAGCTCAAAATACTGAGATCTTGACACTGTTCAAAATAATTTTTTAAAAAATTGAGGTTCATGCTAGCTAATAAACACTGGTACTAGTTGAAAAGTATTCAAATCAGTGTGAGCTTGAGCTGTGGCTCTTGGAGACACACAACCACTGTTATGTTGGGAGACATACTGAAAACAGAACATTGTTTTCCGAAGGTTTCCACAGAGAAATTTTTCTTGATTCAGAGAATATTTCTTGATCTGATACACATTTCAAGGACAAAAACCCTCAGTAAACTTGAACATGATATCAGCAAGATAGTCTGGAAACTTTTATTAATTTTGCTGGTTGTTGCAAAGAAATGGTATCTGCTGTGCAGATTAACTCTTTTGAGCTGTCACCTTTTCCTGAGTGTATAGTGGTAAAATATTATTTAAAACTTATTTTATTGTTATTCAAATCCAGTAATTTATAGTTTTATGCAGTCAATGTTGCATGCTTAAGAACTAAAAAAAATTTAAAACAGCTTCTGAACCTCCTTTGAAGAGATTGCAGATGGCCAGTTCGTTTCTGTTTATTTGTTACTCCAGTCTAGAAAGAAATTAGAAATATCCCAACTAAAAAAATCCTCATCTATTTCTCTGAATGACTAGCTTGTAAAACAAACAGACCAGGGGTTCTTCATGATAACCTGTAAATGCCTAATGGTATGCTCTTCACCACTGTGAATACCAGTGTAATGGTGCGTTTTCTCTCCCAGAAATGATGGGGAGGAAAGAAATCCTCAGAAAAATCAGTGAACCAGACAGAAATGTGGCGCAGACACAGAGACTTTCAGGCAAATGGTCTGAGCCACTCAGTCATGTCACGCAAAATTTGCTGTGTAGTTGGGTAAGGCCAGTCTGCAACGTGCATAGGAGACCTCACAGGAGCAAGGGAAGTACTAGGTGGAAAGTTTCTCTGTGATGAAGGGCAGAGTGAGGCCTCAGTCTGGTCCTGTTGGACATTATGTTGTTGAAAGTCTCATCTGCCAGGTTCAAAGGAAAGCCAAAGCCTCATCTACATATTAAAAATTAATGCTTTCCCCAAAAGCTGGAGGCCTGATATTACTGTTGTGTATTTATGTGTCTGGTGTTGCTCTGCCCAGCATGTGCATGGATTGGAAAAAAAAAAGATGCAAAGCCCTTACCCAGGGGGAGACCCATGATACCTACAGCAATCCCTAATGGTCCATTGCTTCCACAGTCACTGTGCTGGGAAGAGAGGTTACTTGAACAATGTTAATGCCGAGATTAAAATATTGGACAGGGACCGAGAAATTCTGAGTTAATTTTCTGGCTCTGTCAAAAACTGTAAACTGGAGTTAGTTAAATCATTTAATCTCTGCGCCTGGCATTCTTATCATCTGACAATTTTGTATCCCAAAAGGCTGTTATGAAACGCAATGCACTAATGTGAGTCACATACTGTAAAGATGGTTACCGTGTACAGGGAGAGATTTAAGCTGTCTGTTCGCTTGGAAGCCGTTTGCTCGTGAAGTGTTAGTCACAAAACAGCACCAAGGCAAAAATGCCTATCATTCAGCAAACTGTGACTAATGTTGTTTCCACATCTGTATCTACAGTAATACAGGTGGAAATGATTTTCCATTTAAAATGCATTGATTTTTAGTTGTTGTAATAAATTCAGGCACAGAGACCCTTTGATACCAGAGCAAGGCTTCGGTCTGTTTGGTCATGTTTTCTCAGCTCAAGCAAGAATGAGTTCAGAAAGTCCCCAAAATGTTATCTGGAGGTGGCCATTAGGGAAGAGGCAAAGTGCATTTAAACTTAAAAGATATTTTTCACTGTCTGTACTCTAAGGTTCTGAGAAACTTGATCTGTAGGTGGCTCTTCCTTCATGTGTAGATGGACTTTTTATTTATTTGTTTGCCATTACTATCCTTAAGTTCTTGATATCAGAAATATGCTAAATATTTGGCAGTAGTTGATAAGTACATTCTGTAAGAGCACTAATAACATTAAAAAAAAAAAAAAATCATGGTTTTGAGTAAAGCAACCTTGAAATATCTTGGTCTTCACTTGGAGATAAAGTTTATTCCATGACTTCTTTGACTTTCCCTGGATATTAAGGACCCCAAGTCACAGCTGGGATGGCATGCCTGCTTAGTTGCCCACAGTGGATCCTAGAGCCACTCTCCAGCATCAGTGCCAGATTCAGCCCATGGCCTCCTGAGGTCCTGCAGCAGCTAGTGTGGTTCGGAAAATGATCCTGCACCTGAAAATCCATCTGTAATTGAGACAGCATATAATCTGACAGTGATATGTGCATAGAAATAGGTGTCGTTTGTCTTGAATAGCAAAGCCCAGACTGAAAAAGGAAATGTTTAGTGGAGGTTAATACCATGCTTGAAAGAACATTAACAAAGGAAAATAAGAAACAGACTATGTAGCAATTTCTGACCGAAATAAAGTAACCTCTAAAACAAATATTCTTCTCTTCCTTTCTTCTCAAGCTTTGAGTTCCTGTAGTATAATAATTACTTTGATGATTTCTGAAGGGGATTCTATTTTTCTCTAAAAATGTTTACAGCCCCATCACATCTAATTATTCTTGGCTTTTTCTTCAGCAGTTTTTTTAAAGAGATTGAGCACAACAGCATTTATCTTTTCAAGATAGGGAGCGAGGAGGAAAAAATGGTGAGGTACCTATCCTCCCGGAATCCGCGCTCTTATATTTCCAGATAAATGAATGTATTTAACTAGGTCATAATGAGTAATAAGGAAAAGCTTCTATTTCATTGCCTTGAAATAGACCATTTTAGTCTCTTATTATCATTTATTATTTATTTTAATTAGTCTTAATTGCTGCGACAATTTGCATTTTAATAGATACTCGGATGATTAAGAAGAAAACTTTCCCAGAACCATAATCACAGTATTTCTAGAGCATTGAAATCCAGCCCAGCCGCGAGCCCTCGCCCGCTGTCTCTGCACAGCCCTGCCACAATTAGCATTCGGCTTCGGCACCGAGGTTATCGCTACAACTGTGGGAAGCGCTTCACCCCTTCTGGCAAATCACCACTTGGCATTATTTTCCCAGTAGACTTGCTTCCCTGCAGGTGCAGAAGAGCCAGTGTAGAGATAGCGCTTATATAAAGCTAGTTTAAGGCTTTTATTAATACTGTGACACTGCGTTTAAGTGCTCCGTTTAGTGGGAGGTTTTTTTCCTGAACTCACTTTATGGCTTCTCTGTTGGCTACTCTCACCCCCAAGGAATTGTATGATAAGTCTCACTTTATGCATGAGTGTCAGAGGATAGGAATCACTTGCATTAGAAGTGAAGAAGCTGTGGCTCTTTAATGTAATTGGGTTTGCTTGCAAGCTGGCAGAATTTATGCTATGGTGGTGGAAGGCACAGTCCAAGCTCGTGTCCAACCTGTAATCTTCACGGTGGTGCACCATTTGCCAAGCAGCCATGTAGATTAAGTCTCACCATGAAGTTGTGAGCAGCAGTTGGTATATGACTAATCTCATTTCCAACTAGCCTGGGCATCCTTGCACTGGAGAGCAGGCTCCAGCCTAGAGGACAGCCCTCGGCTGCTGAGTATTAGCCCCTTCCCCAACACCCCATGGGGCAACAAAAAGATGCATCATGCCTGGACCAGCACAAAAATGCAGATTTTTGTCACTAGAGCCATAGCATGGGCAAGGAGCCACATGAAAAAGGTAGAAACAGTGCCATGGCATCAACAACTCTCCAGATGCCCTGGGACTTTCAGGTTGGAGCCTGGCTGCCCTGCACGGGGGGAGCGAGCCAGCGGCTGCTCTCGCTGCCAGATGGGCCTGATGAGGCTCTGCCTACTGGCTGCAGTCCTCGGGATCAGCTATTGTTGCACGGACCTGCTTGTAACTTCTTTATAATGAAACACAGCAACACAAAGCTATTTTTCTGTGCTGATTTTTAATGGGCTATTAATACAAGTTTGATATGAGATACAAAAAAAATATTCACTGTATTACACAACTGGGTGTTTTCAGGTATGGAGAAATTCTTAGTTCTGAATTTTTTTTTCTGTGAACACAATGATTCTATTTTTAGAGTCAAAAATTCAAGTGAAACTCCTGTAAAATTCTGTGGGGTTTTGTGAAAGATTTTGTTAGAAGTCTTGCTGAGAGTTTTTCAACTTGCGACAATTAGTAAGAATCTTATGAGTGAAGGGGAATTCTGTGGCCGGGAGGAGTTAGTCACCTTTAAAATAACTTATTTCAACAACAGAAACATAATTTTCCTTTCTAGGATTTTTACACGTATTTGTGCCATTGTACAGTAACATCTGTATTCTAATTATGTATCCTATTATTTCTCTTACTGTTAAATTAATTTGGCACTGTTAAAAGTACACAGAAAAGGAAAACTGATACTGCTGCTTGTAAAAAAAAGGCAATCAGCAGTGCAATAATTCCCTGCTAAATTACTTCAGTCAAATACATTAGCTTTTCAGTGGTAAAAACCAAATCTGTTGTGATCAAAAGAAAGGTAGAGCTTGTCCTCATGCCAGTTTACCATTAGTCTTGCCTTACAAAGATGAGATATGAACTTCCGTTGGAATTCAATTTTAAGGGAGACAATGAAGAACAATAGGCTGTGTCTCCCTATTACTTTGTTGCTATCTTTTCTCTCAGTGCAGATCAAGAAAATATTTGCAAAAATATCTCATTGGTTTTCTAATTTCCCTCACAGCATGAAGCATCATAGCAATTTCTATATTCTTATTATGTCCAGACCTGGATACTCTGGCATTTCATTAATCTAATTACAGATGTCAAACAACAACAGTTCAGCCCTTTTCCTTCACAAGATCTGTCTCTTCCCTTGTCCTTATTAAAAAAGAAATCTGAAACAAACAAATAGAAATACAGTTTGACTATTCACTACTGTCTGCATTATGCTGTACTGGGAATTTCCCTGGTCCCTCTCCATCCCCTTCATGCTGCTCCACTGAGTAGTTCAGCTGGAATCAGGATCTACACCTCAGATTTGGGAGACAATAAATAAATGTCAATAAATCATTGAAATGCTAAGAAAATAGCTCACAGCTCTGCTTTCCCTGGGAGGAGTGTATGTGAAGGGCAGGTGATGCCAGTGGGAGCTGTGCCCCTGAGTCCAGCGAGGCCAGGACCTGCTCCCACCTGCATCTGCTCTCTCCCTCGCTGGTACCTGCCCGTGCCAGGGTGGAGCTGAAACCAGGGCTGCTGGAAACTGCCGTGTGCATCAAACCGCTAGTTTGGAATGGGACCTTCTCTGCAATGCTTTATAAAGCTCTTAATAACTCCAAAGCACAATATTAACATGCTTCTTTAAAGAAAGCGCCATAAAATTTAATATTAATATTGAGGGGTTTTCCCTCTCTCAATACCTTGCTGCGCTCAGCAGAGCTCCTTCTAAAACCCATGGACATGCTTGTGAAGGTTTAATCATCTTATTTCCTCCTTGTTTCACTCCATGTTTACTTTTTTATGGAGCTGTAGTGCCCAGGAGGCAGTGGCACGTGTCCCTGCCCTGCGAGGAGCAAGGGGCTCTCCCAGGGCGAGTCCACCTCTGCTGCAGATGCCCACCTCCAGCCACAGCTTGTTCCCCTGCCCAGAGGCTCTCTCAGCAGTCAGGCTCTAAACAGTCCCCAAATCCTTTTTTTCTAAGCGGGGAATGGGGGGCTATCAATGCCAGCTGAGATTTTAGAGGGAGCTATGTGAGCTGGTGTCGGACTGCTATGCCATGGAAACCTTATACCGGTATCTCCAAGTCAAAGAATATTTTAAACACGCAGAAACACATCCAGCTATTTAAGCTCAGAGTAAATAGTGATACTACTAAGACCATTATACAGTGCTTTAGTCCAAGGAAAAGTTTTCTAAAAAACTTGGGTAAACAATCCATAGAAGAAGCCCTCTGCTTTAGCTGGGAGCTGGACAACCTAATAGATCTTTTCGATTTCTCACCTCCAAAACCCAGTGCAGTCTATTTTTTTTTTTTTTTATGTTCATGATCAGCGGAGCATATCTGTGCATGCTGAAAAAGGGGTTGGCTATAACCATTTTTTACTTGCTTTGACATGTACTTTGTCTTTTTATAAAAAACAAACTTTAAAAATTCATGGTTAGTAAGAGGCCTCAGATTACGTACAAGCAGTCTAATCGGGCTGTACCAGTACAAGGCACATGCTTAAACAGAGTCTCTTCTAAGCAAGGGCATGACTTGCTACTTTTAATGCATGATATCTTTTGCTGTTGGGCCTCTGAGCCTTGACTTATGTTTAATCTTTCAATTAAATTCCCTTCCAACATGTGAATTTTGTCAATGCTTATTTCTCCCACACAAAAATCTGGTTATATTATGTGATGTTTTCTTCAGATCTTCACTATTCTTCATGGCATCCCCCCCCCCTTTTTTTTTTTTCTTTCCCTCTGCTGGAAGGAAAAACTTTTTTTAACTATGCCTGAAGCTTTGTCTTTTATCCTTCACTAGTGTCTCTCAGACAGCAAATCTCTGGCTGTGTAGCAGGCATCCTACCTGAGACCCTCGGTTCCCTCCAGAAGGAGATCTCTGCACAGCCTGCTCCAGGCAGGAGAGGATGGAGGGCAAGAGGCTTCAGCACCCATGGGTGCCCAGGTCCCTAACCACAGTGGTGTTTCTGGTCAGTGGCTGCATCTCTGTGCCACCAAGCTGGGATTGTTGACTGTTGTTTTTTTTTTTTATTGCAAGCAGACTCTGTGCCCCTTTCCCAGGGGTGACCTGCAACCTCAGCTTGCAGTGTGCTCAGGGTGCTCAGCTGCTAGATGGGGCTTCCTCTTTACTTCCACTAACATGAGTGAAATGATGGCTCTGTGGTCAGGTTTTTTTTCCCATTTTCTGAGTTTTGAATGGTTTTCTGTCCAGAGAATATGGGGGCATTTAGTAAAATTTCTAATTAGGGACAATTTAGAGAAGGAGGAAGGGGGCGGGGGAGAGAAAGCAAATGAGGAAACTAATACAGTCTGTTGTCTGAACAGATAAGACATTAAATAAGCTCCGTGCATTGATCTCACACACAGCTCTGGGTTATCCTTCAGCTCCTGCTTTTGATCCTGGGTGTGCAGGTACAGGACTGCTGTGTGGCCTGGGCTGAGTGTGGCAGTACCACACCTCCATCCTTACTGGGGCTGAAAGAACCCTGGCCACCTTCACACTTGACTTTCTTCTGTATTGCAGTTTGGGCAAGAGCCTCGATCTGCGGGTTTAACACACTGCTTTTAGAGAGCTTCTAATTCAGAAATGTTTTGTGCATTTCCACAGCTTTCAAAACCCACAAAATAAAACAGTTATCCCTTTTTGAACATAGCTGTAATTTTTTTTAGACCTGGGTTTTGATGCCCGCTTTTATTTGCCCTTTTCATCTCTGTCAGTGAGTACAGCCACTTGCAGTTGGAGAATATAAAAGGATGGGTGATTTTACAGGTCACATTCAAGCTCTGAATTCATAACTTCATTGAAAAAAAATGCTTGGTTAGTTGTGTTTTCATCATATCTTAATTACGGAAATTAACTCTGACCATTAATGAAATTTCTAATAAAAGTAAGGTCTTTGCTTCAAAGGACGTTTTGCACACAGAGGGGGCAGCCAAGGAGACTACGACTAATAAAAGGACCCAGTGAGACTGACTTGTCCTTGTAGCAACTCATTCTGGTAGGAAAAGTGCTCAAAGAGCTCCTGTGTACCACTTATATACCTGCAAGTGCAGGATCTCCTTATCAGGATCTTGAGGGATCTGGTTCATTATATGTTAAAATAAGTCCAGTTAAACTACTCCTCCAGGAGACAGGATTTCTCCTAATGCGCTACTATAGGAAATTCCCAATTTAATAATCTGGTTGAACTCCAGAGTAGGTTTGCAGTGTGAATGCAGAGAGCCTATCTGTTAACTGACCACATCCCAGAGACCTGGAAATATAAAAGTTTTATTATCCCTCCCTGGTGGACTCCTAAGAGATTTGCTCAAAAAGTCTTGTTTTTCCAACATATTGATGTATGAGCCTTGACTTAAAGTATAAAATCAATCTTCAATTCACAGGGGAATGTAACAGCAAGAACTGGCACGTTTCAGCCCTGATTGTACCTTTTCCAAGTGATAAGAAAATTCTGCTTTCAGATAAGCTGTTATTGTGGGGCACATCCCTGTACAGAATAATTCATCAAAACTAACCACTGCATCTAGTTTCAGCCACATAGTTCTCGATCAGTGCTTTATGGACTGAAAGATCTCATCTAAGATTTAATTCAATTACTTCAACTTGTGCTTCAAACACCATCAAAGTGTTGATTCTTCTCCCGTAATTCTTTTGAAAGGCTAATTCAGGCTGACTCATTAACTAGAGATGACTACAAATTTGGATAATGCATTTAAGTGGAGAGGCTTGATCCATCTTGATTAAAAGATATTTTTTTTTTTTGTAGCTAATGTTTAACCTCTGAAGTTCATAAACTGAGCTACAGTTAATGAGTGTGTTTTATTCTCAAATGTTTAAGCATCCTCCCACTTCTTTTTGCCCCCTGCAATAAAATAGGGACACTTCCAGAGATGAAAATGTAACATTTATGCTAATTCAATATTATTATAATTATTTCACAGTAACTGAAAAATCTATGTGCAAAGAGTTACATAAATGACATGAATAAATGCACAGGCATATTGTTTGCTTCACTAAGTAAATCAGTACATTAGAAGGATAAACTATTTTATTACCTAATTAGCCATCATCCAGGAAGGGCATTTTCATGAGCAGAAAGACAGATGGGCAAAAACTGTCCTGGATCACTTGTTCTGAAAAAACACTGCAAGAAAAACTGTTTACCCTTATTTCTCCTAACTTTCTTTGTATTCAGATCAGGTAAAGATGTGGAAAATAATCTTGGTGCATGACTTTGAGGCATGAGAGGGGGTTCTTTCTACTTCCTCATCAGCATAAAGGACGTTTATAAAAACGTTCATAAAAACATGCATAAAACCAGTTTTGGGGTCTGTATTCTAGGTTACAACCATATGGACCAAGAGCTTCTGAAAGTGTGGTCTGGTGTTAGGAATGCTAGAAATTATGCTTGATTACACCAAAAAGGGATTACCATGTATGGTGGGGTCTGTTTCCTATTAATTTAATAGGAAGCATTTTATAGAGTTCTTTTTACACCCAAAAACTTACAGTAAATCAGTAAAACCAGTTTACTGTAAAACAGGCTTCTGACTGTACTGATCATATGAAATGTGGACAGTAGAATTAGGTGAAAAAAGTTTGCAAATATTTGGTCAAAAAAGTTTAGCATGTGCAGGAATTGTTTGCAAACTCAAACAAATATCTTCAGACAGAAGAAAAATGAATACAGGCCATAGTCCAAAAGCTTGCAGAGAATAACCCTCAGCAGCACATGATAGGACACCTGCAATGCAGAAATTTTCTCCTCCCTGGAGAATTTTAAAGCTTCCCTGGAAATCCTGAAAGAGTTTTGAACACACCTTTCACATCACTGACCCAGGCACAAGGGGAAGGGGCCCTTTGCTCCTCCAAATTTGCAAAATTGGCTGTAGGCAGAGGAAAGACACACAGCTGCTGAGGGGTTTGCTCTGACCTGGTAGGGCCACCTGCAAGTTTTTTTTTTAATTTGCTAAATCAGTGGTATTGGAAAAATGTTATCTTGGAAATGACAAGTTTCTCTGTGGGCTTAAGACCACTAACTGTGTCTCTGTGTGTGTATGACTCTGGTGTTGCCTGTGTGGTGTTTTCAAGGCTACAAAGCACCTCAGTAGGGAGCTGACCCAGTGTTCATACGCAAGCTAAAAAAGATTTGAGCTGTCTGACATGCCACTGAAACAGCCATCATAATGCCTTTTTGTAATAAGAAAGATCTGGCTGATGAAGTGAACAATTTGTTGCTTGCTCACAAATATCCATTCATTGGCGTGGATGCTTTGGTCCAGAAATTTTATTTCTTATTTATATCTCAACAGCTAATGCTTGAAAGAAAACAATATCCCTTCAGTGTGAGTCATTGGGAAATAAAACTGTGGGAGAAAGCTTGTGTTTGTGTTTAGATGGTCTTGTTTGCTCTTCGGTGCGTATAATTAAGTTTGAATGCTTCATATTCAGGCTACAGTAAAGTTGTCCTAAAAGTCATTGTCAGGATGCAAATCATTTCATCCTAGACTTGAATATGAGGTCTGATTTCTTTTCATTGACTTAAGGGAGTACAAGTTCAAGCAAACTATGTGTAAATTTCTGTATTTTGGACATTTAAAGCAAAGTGAGGTGACACCTGCCCTGTGTATCTGGAAGCAGATGTTGGAGGGTCACCAGCTTGCACAGCCAAGACAGGCTCTCCCAGGGTCTTTTCCCTGGCAGTCCCCATACTGGCCTTTGAGTGGTCCTCCTTTTGTTCATATATTAGGGAATACTAATTCTCAGCATCTTGTCCAGCTCTCCACACATAAAAGTAACCCCAAATTGTAGCTGATATAAATCAGCGTAGCATCACTGACTTCCATCAAAACCTGTGCCAAGGATCTGGCTGTGAAATACTTAAACTGCATGGACAGATCAGTTCAGAGAAGCATCCCCTGTCTTCTGTCCTGTTATGATATGCTTCACAGGAGGCATGGCGACAGCAGGCTGTACAGGGGTGATGGCACTAGGAGATCAGACCTTTGCTCATATGCTGTCCTGCAATGGGAAAAGAAGCTGATGTTCATGCAGGGTATAAAATCACAGGCTTCAGCAGCAGCGAGGTCTCTCCGTGCCAGTCAGACCACCGCACCTCTGCTGGGTGAAGTGACAGGACAAGGATGTACGCACGGATAGCTGCTGCGGTGGTCCCCAGCCACTCCATCTGATTCGGTGCTTTTTTTGACAAAGTAGGTTACTAGATCTGTGTGTCATGAGGGTAGGGAGCGCTGCTGCTCGCCTGGTGCATCCGATGCATGCCCAGCGCCAGCTGTGGGACCCTTCCCAAGGGCAGGCATTACCTGTGCAGGGAGCCGCAGCACCACGAGCTGCTGTGCGCCACACACCCAGCAAAGGTAGGCACCCTCTGCCAAACACCGGCCATGAGTTTCATGCTAGTGCACTTCCATGCTTGTCGAGACCCAAATCTGAAGATCAGTCCTGTAGTGGTGTGTGTTACATCTGCAGAGCTCTGAAAGCAGTTGCCTTGCTTTTCTATGTGCCGCTTCCAGACTAGAATTACTCTGTGTAACTCAATATTTTTTTCATACGTACATATATATGTCCTAAACATGCATAAACTTATATATGTAATTGTGTGCAGATGTGCATGCATAGATGCATATGCATTTAAAAAGTATTTAGTCCTGTAACCACTTGAAAGATGATGCTTTCACACTTTCATCTAAGTTTTTCTGCTTATTAGGATATACAACATCCCCCAGGGCTTTATGGAGGATTTTACATACACATGGAAATATTATCCCTCCAGCAAATTATTTCCTGTCTGAAAGATAAAACAAATAGATTTAGAAGGAAAACAGTGGTAAGACAAGTCCAGGCTTGCACAAAGATTTGTCCTCATTTCCAGAGTGGCAGATTAAGAGGTCATTCGTTGCATTTCATGGCTGGAAGCCCAGCCGCTGGCAGCACAGCTGGAAAGCAGGGTGAGCAGCTCGCGGGGCTCCTGCCCTGCACCCCAGTGCATTGCACAGCCCCCAGCTGCAGACTGGTGTGTCAGGGGACGTATCTGAAGAAAGCAATCCTGTCAGCAAAGCATCTTCCTTTTCCCTTTCCTCTTATTTTCAGTCCTTCATTTTAGTAGAATTATTAACTCCTATTCCCGTTTATTGCCTTGTGCATGCTTCGAGGAGAGTTGCATCCCATCCCCGCAGTACCTGCAGGGGTTTCCTGCGGGAAAGCAGCTCCCCATCCCCAACTGTGGCACTACCTCTTGGATGTGGCACCACTCAGTGTGGCAGCATTTGCAGAGGAAGGCTGGGGACTGGCGAGGGGACGGACGAAGCGGTAAGGTGCAATGAAGAGGATGGTGAGCAGGGCATCCAGGGTGCTCTCCTGCAGAGCTTGAGATCAGTTTGCAAAGAGTTGGAAGATGTTTTAAAGCCATTTTCCAAAACCAATACTTACCAAAGGATTACAAGCCTGCATGTGCTTCTGGCAAGCAATGGTTTTGTAGTGGTTTCCAAGCCACAGCAAACTGTGTTTTTCCTGAAATGCCACTTTCAGCCACGGAGTTGGGGGAAAATGGTTTGTCTGATGACTCTAACAAACCCTGTCACTGCTGGATACTTCCCTCTCCCTACACCTCACATGCACAGCTGGGCATAATCTATAGGGAAAACCTCAAGTTCTGCTTTTTGCTAGCCAGATTCATTAAACTAGGGCCAGTTACCTTCCCTTTCAATATACTACACATACCTTTAAGTTCTCTGAATCCTCCGGGACAGCATCCTTGAGATTTAACTCAAGGGACACTCACCTTGCACAGTGATTCTGCAGAAATAAGCCTGGGTTTATCTTGTCTGCTTTGAACCTATTGCAGCCACATGTTAAGCAGATATTTGTATCCCCAAATCAGCAATCTGCTGTTGAGATAGTGTCAGCATGAAGGAAGGGGACAGGATCTAATCATTTGCAGATCAGTCATCCTGAATTTGAAAGATGTAGGCATTTTTTGTTTAGGGGCCAGTCTGAATATGGAGTAATTTGCTTTAACAAGACTTTATATAAGTTTATTGGAACAGCAGGATTAGTAGAGGGATGATTAGACTTGGTCAAAATGCATGTGAAACTTGCTTTTTTTATTTTGCACATTCTTCTGTACGCTTTGTGCCATCTACATACCAATTAGTGTATAGGTTTGTGAGCTACTTGCATGGAGTTTACTAAAATGTAAGGGCTTAATTATGCCCTCATTCGGTTTGGTGGGAGTTTTGCCATTGACCTGAATGAGAGCAGGGCTGTGAAAAAGGATTTGTGTGCATTGATTTAGTATGCTGCAAGGGAAGGTCAAATGTGTGAACCTGAAGAAGAAGGAAAGTTCAGTGTCCTGACAATTATGATATCCCCTTGAGATTACATTCCTCCTGTAAATATATGTATCATATAAATAGGGTGTATGGTTTGTTTTGGATCCACAAATATTGGTGAGAATTTTTGGCTTCAAGGCTGTATGGTTTGTTTCAGGTCCGGAAATATTAATGAGAATTTTTGGCTTCATTTTGGGAATTATAGAGCTGAATAGACTCTTTTCTTTTTTTTTTTTTTTTTTTTTTTTCCCCACACACAATAATATTTTGGCTTTGCATTTCAGTGGTGGTTTCTTTTTCATCTAGCAGCATAATCCCTGACCTTGCTTTACAATAGCAACACTTCAAAAATATATCTGTAGACATATATATAGCTGAACTTAAAGATCTAGAACAAGTCACTTATGGCTGTATGATTTCCTGCTTTGAAGGATGTAGTGAAAGATAGAGATGAGACAAAGAACAAGAGGCCAAAGCTGCAAGGCTCACAGCTCTTGGTAGCACTTAGTGTGGCATATGGGCAGTGTGGCTTGCCAATAATCCTGAAACAACATTCCCTAGCTCAGTTTGCCATCCCAGGAACCACAAAACATCTGATAATTTTGTTGTCCCCATCACTTCTGTCTGAAAGTGCTGTGACTACCGAGAGGCAATCCTGGATTGCTTTGCAGCCTGAAACCAGAGGATTGGCACAAAATGTGTGGTGTTTTAAGATTCACTTAAAAATCTGCTGAGACATTGGAGCAAGTCCCACTGGCTTAAGTGGGGACTTCAGGTGGGAGTAGGGGTGATGGATCCAAGTTGTGCCATCCCCTTGCATGCAGGTGAATGCCACCCACAGTGAATGTCTACAAGTAACCATCACACTGACGTTCCTTGCTCTTAAGTTGTGGTTCTTAGTTTTGAAACAGATTGGCTAGAAGATGACTGCCACTGCCACCGGGGAAACTTGGCTTCTCCAAGTCCTTTTACAATGAAGCTAAAAAATAGGATTGGGGAGAGCAGCAGTGGCTAGAGAGGAACAGGTGAGTATGATGACACCAGAGAGAAGCAGTGACCCGACTCCTGACCTGGAGGAACTCATCTTCCTTCATCAACCCCATTGGGGCCAGCCAGCAGAGTCCAACTGCTCTTAAGCAGAGAGGCTTTAAAGACAGCACTTGCATAGATAAATGGATTTAAATGTGTTCACGACCCGTTTATTTGTATGTGATTAGTTGATATGTATTCTGGGAATCCTGAAACACTGCCAGCTCTTTGTTAAGCTTTTGGGAAATGCACACACTGCTGGAGATAGCCTGCTGTGTGTCTGACTTAATTTTCCAACTTATCAGGCATACAGAGTTCATTCTTCACTGATCTCTCTTGGCAAGTTCAGCTTTGTTTGGTCTGGCTTTTCTCCTAGTGTTTTCAGTAGTCCTCTCTAAGTGGTCCAACAGCTGTATCTACCTTCCCAAAAATCTCAGTTTCCTGCTTTTGTTAAATTCCGTATCATATATCGATATTTTCATTAATCAAGCATGAGAAACACCAAGGGCTTTAACAAACTGAGTTCAGCTGTCTCTGAACCTGAGAAAAGTGCTGTCACAAAACATACTATAAATGAAATTAAATTGATAAAGCTAGTTACAAATCCAGAGAGTCGGAGTGAATAACAGCTATTCCAATTTTAAAAAGGCACTGCTTGCCCTATTTCAGTTTTCATTATATTTGGCTATAAATATAAACCCAAAAGTGCATTTATACCTACTCAAATAGGGCCAAATCCTATTTGCCATTCCTGGGTACATCCCAGTGTGCAGCTTATGGAACCTGGGTGCTTCCTTCAAATCACTGATGAGGATAACCTTGATTTTTCTCCCGAGCCTGTTACAGCATGGAAGTTTCAGCCTCAGCTGTGTTAGTGCAGTTGCCCTGGTTTGGGCAGGAGAGGATTTTGGTGGAGTCAGGCAGCTTTCACAGAATTCCCTGGGAGCAGAATTAGGCCACTGAGTGGCAATAACTTGAAGCACATGTTGATTAATTTTAAGGGTTACTTTTGCTTTAATTGGCAGCTGGATCTTTACTTCTTAACCCTCAAGGATGTAATGACAAGGATGAATGACACCACGGGACCTGGCTACAATTTCTGGCTGTCTGGACTTGGTATGAACTCAAAATCATGTCCATGCTTATGGAAAAATCTGTTGGAAATAAGAGTATTAACACTGTCATTGTATGGACAAACTAATGGCCTTGTGAGGACAGGCTCCTGACAGCTTTATTTATAACCATTCCCCAAATAGTCTCTGAGACTTCTACACAGCTGTGTATGGAGTATAAGTCAGGACTAACGTATAAGGCAGGAGTTATGCTGGGTCTCTTGTGGTAAATCAAATCCAATAAGAAACATGTTAAAATTTGATCCTACAGTTTTCACACTCTGTTTAAACTATGATGATATTCTCTTCTGGGATTTTCTGGGTGACTAGTAATCTGTAGCTGTAGAAGTTGTACATGAGCCGCTGTAATTTTAAACTGATTAATTGCATTGCCCACAGCTCAGTGGCAATTGCTCACGGTGGGTAATTAAAATGTCCTGGAAGATTCCAAGAAGGAGCTGGAGAAGGATGCATGGCAAATGGAAAGCCGAATAAAATCAGAGAAAGATATTCACTGATCATAGCTGATGCTAAAATATCTTTCCTTAATGGAACAACTTATTTTCTAGTTTATAGCAGTAGCTGAATGAATCAATTGCATACGGCTGGCTTTGCATACGGATTCACTGCGACGGGCAGACTCAGTCAGCACTGCCAGGGTGACTCCACTGACTGTGCCGCTAATAATCTGCCACCACCTCTTTTTAAGATCTCTGTTTGGTTTTATTTGCATTCTCTGCTTTATCACTTCTCTTTCTATGCCTATTGATCTTTTTCATTTTTATTACTCAGCCTTCCTACTAAAACTGCCAACTCTTCTGCTATAGCAACCTGGCAGTGTTCGGAGTCAGGAACTTGCCACTCAACATGAAAAGAGATGCAAGAAATGTTTTTTTACAGCAAAGTCCCCCACCAGTGCTAACACTTCAGCGGACAATTGCTCTTTAGAGACTAAATACCCATCTCAGAATTAACGGGCTTTTCTAATGTTAGTCCCTATCTGTTATTTCAAGCAGAACTGGAAGGTGAAATAACTGACTGCTTTTCCAGGAACACATGGGAAAGCAAAACAGGAGTTTCTCTTTTTGCATCCAGGCTCCTTGATGACAACGCATTTAAAAGCATCCGTGAAACAGGCTGTGAATCAAATAAATATTCATCTGGAGAAATAAATTAGGAACAGGCAGTTCCAGACTTAACCAAGCATGCAAAGCCCTCTGTTGATGGAGAAATTAGAGATTTCCGTAGTCCTCTAAGAGTTCCCCAAATAATATCTAAACGTTCCCCAAGGTTAATTTGAGAGTAGAAATGATCTATAATCATTATGATGTGGTGAATAGTTAAATTAGATAAAAATAGTGGGATTTTTAAACTACTGTTTAAAATACTGATAGCTACATGCTGGGTCAAACTGTAAAAAAACTTGTTTATAAAGGCATCTGTACTCTGATGGAAAACAATACTGGAAGGTGATTCCATTTGGGGGTTTGCTGTTTGGAGGGGATGGGTTTGAGTGTTCCTGGCTCTGTTTTTTTAAGATTGTTGAATCAGTCAGTTTGTATACATATCCTAGCACCAACCTTGCCAAAAGCCTGAGCTGAACACCAAGGGTCAATGACGTGATTTCACAGACTTCATTGAGCTTTTGGTCAAACCCAGGAAATAGGTTCATTCATGTTTTCATGGCTTTAATTCAGGTCACTCACGTAACAGGTAATACAGGGATAAGGAAATGTGGTTTTGGAAGAAATGTCAGTCCTGGACTTCCTTATATGGCAGGGAAACTGTTGGGTTTTCTCATGGAAAAGACCATTATTTTGTGTCTTTGTTCCTTTCAAATACATTTAAAGGGCTGTCCTGCTCCAGAACATGCTGACTCTAGTCTAGAAAATCTTTATTTTCAGTAGGATAGTCGGATTGATGGTTCTTTTAACTTAAATACACAGTAGCTGCTTTAAATAGCACTCTATTGCGGTGGTTGGGATATGCAGGGTGTGCATGGCGACGATTGCATTCATGTAGAGAAAATAAGTCCAGGTTTGTGTGATCTGAGGTACGGCTGGCAGAGCTCAGAGGTAGGGCTGAGAGCCTGGGACCTACAGTCCTGGACAGATTTTGCACTCTATGCTGCTTTCCCTGCAGCAACTAAACCAGTACGTAAACTAGTATATAACTGGATTGATTTTTTTTTTTTTTAAATTTTTAAAATATTCTCATTACAAAATTCTTTACAGACTTATCTGTACTCAAATTCTCTTTTGTACAGAAGCAGCCCTGGCTGCTTCGAGCTTATTGCAATGTTCCCATTCTTTGTATTTATTCATAAATTACTGTGAGTCCATTAAGTTCTCCCACACCGTAGTAATGGCATGGTGGTGATTTATGTTTTAACTGTAATAGCAGTTCACCAATTGACTAAAATATTTCTTGTCGTGAATATTTTAATGAGAGCTACAGACTTTATATCTGCTGAAAGAATATAATTTTCAGATGTCTGATGGTGCCAGATGACATAGTAGAACAGAGGCATGAACTGTTGAAATGAATAAATGTCTAATAGACTGATCAGAAAATTACACTCTAGCTGCTTCATTTTACGTTTCTTTGCTGCTAGACATTTTCTAAGCTGATGACCTGATTGACAAGTAACACTTTGTTGCATTTGTAGGTTTCATTGAACAAAGACTAGGGAAATAAACTAATGAAAACAAATATATTTACCACTAGCAGGAAATCTGAAGGGATAATTTTCATGTTCTTCAAAAGCTGTGTTTTCCAGAGAAAAGGGCAAAGTGAGTGGGAGTGAAACGATCTGAATATCCTTTGTGACTTTTCCTATTTGAGCTGTCAGAATTGAGCAGATCACTCAGAGCTACAACCTGACTTGAGTTACGTGGTAATAATCATCAGAGCATGTGGGCAGAGATGTACCAGGAGTCAGCTGGATACCCTCCCTGGGGGTGAAGGAAACAGGGAGGGATAACGAGGGGCAGGGCTGCCTCCCAAGTGTGGTGTTTCTAGAGAGGGATGACACAACCCCTGATCTGAACTGTCTTGGCAGACACAAGCTGGCCCACAACTTTTTTTTTTTCATGTCCGTATAAACACAGTCCATAAGAAATTCGTAGGATTGTTGTGGGATATTAGCAACTGATGTTTGTAAAGAACTTGGGAAACGTCTGTCTCTCATCTGTGGTGTTTGTCACCAGACTCTACCGCAAGAGTCTGAGAGCACAGATAGTGTCTAATCAGAAAGATTTTTCTTTCCTCCCGGTTCCCACTAAAAGAGTTCATTCTCCTTCACTGTTAGAGCAGATGTAAAAGGATGACAGTAAAAGTGAGCTGGAAGATGGATAGCTGACATTGCAAAGTGTTACCTTCTAAGAGTGACATGGACCTTTTATGAAAAGAGAGACTGGGAGAGGAGTTAGAATGATTTCTTTAGTTTTAACTGAGTGGTTGAGATTGATAATGAAAGAGAAGATGGTTACTGCCAGCAAGCAGAATAACTGTCCACTGGGTGGGTAAAAAGAGACCAACAATCATATACAGACAACCAGGTAATTACCCCATGATTATAATTGTAGGTCAGTTTTGGGTATTGCAGATTCAAACTGATGATCAAAGCATGAAATGTTCCATATGTCATTATCAGCCCTTTGAATTTCAGTACAGTTCATTGATGCATATCTCTGCAGTGGCTGACAGTTTACTTTTGTACATTTGTCGTTAGCAATGCCAATAGGAACTATTTACATGACTCAGAAAAAGGCTGGATTTTAAAATATTGAAGTAGGATGAAAAAAAAAATTAAAGGGAAATGAAAAAGGACTGATTTGCACATGAATGTACTTTTTATCAGTTTTCAGGCTTATTGGATGACGGTATAAAAGATTAAAAAATATCCTTATCCACTGAGTGAGAAATGTAGTTTATTAATGCAGATAAACTTAATTGAAGCCAGATGTCAGGCGTTTAAAAAATATTTCTATGGAGATTTTTCTCACTCATGTTGAGCAGCCAAAATTAAATGTGCTTGCAATCCACTTGATGGTCCTAAAGCAGGAGAGGCTAAGAGAAGTGTCCCAACAACCTCCTGCTCACTAGAGAGACGGGGAGCAACACGGGTAAATTTTGGATGGAGGTTGTATGGAGAGCTGGGCTTAATTTCTTGCTGTCACAGTCTTTCTCGTATCATCTGTCTCCCTGTCTGAGTAGTAATGTAAGGTACTCAGGTGACAGACATGGGGAGCTAGATATAGTTTAAATATGGCTAGATACTGAGGTTTTAAACATTATTGTAAAAAAAGGCAGTGGTTTAATATTAGGTAGAAAAAGAAAGCAGATAAAGCAGGGCTTAATTTTTTACCTTATCCTATGCCTTTGATCAGACCCACTGAATTTCAGGGAAATATCTTCAACCTTCCTGAGCCAGCCAGTTTTTTAGCCAAGAGATAAACAGGAGAGAGACAGTTACCATGTGGTTACCACTGCTTTGATAGACATTGTCTGATCATTGAGATGGATTCCCCTCCTTCTGCGTGTCTATGAAAGTCATTGTCAACTGTCTTTCTCCTCATTCATGTTGTGCAGATAGGACAGGACCATGCTTCCGAGAGTTTGTTTAAATTAGGAGGAACCTGAATAGCCATATTTAGTTCTGAAGCCTGATAGCCAAATGCTCATTAAACATTTTTTTTTTTTCCATAAGTGGGTAGGCTACCTCACACAGTGGTAAATAAAAAGCTTAGACTTTACTAACTCAAATGGAAATCATGTTCTCCCTCTTCCACAGGCTGCACTGAGGCTCTGTCTTGTGCCTTCATGATCGGCTTGATTTAGCTGTACTGCTGCTAACATCCTCTAGTGACTGAGGGCTTCGCTGTTTTCTGCTGCATAGAGGGGTTTCACGGTGCCAGGAGATGCCTACAAACTCTGTCTCGACTGACTTATTGTTCAAAAGTGAAGGGATTTCATCCAGAGCTCAGCATGGTGGTGGAAAACATCGCAGTGCCTGGGAGTCAGAGCAGCCCTTGGCATAGCATAAGGCTGTGTACAAGGCAATAGCCTGCATCTGTTTGAAGTCAGGAGTTTTCCATTACCTTCATGAGTCAGACCCACGATAGTAACTTTGAGAAGGTCTCTAGACCCTTCATCAGATGTTTAACACGGTGTTTCATTATATTTTACCCATATTGAGATCAGCTCTGCTTTCTAATTAGATGCTGCATAGCCTTTTGAGATTGCCATTGCTGTTGTTTAATGCTTTCACAGTTACCAAAGCTCGACATGTAAGACACCAGGTGGGCAGTGAGGCATAGCTCCACTCAGTGTCCTCTGGTTATCTAATGGCAGACTTCCCTGGAGAAAATGCTACATAAGGAATAGTACTGGGATGAGCTACGATGAACGGGGAAGGGAGAGGTAAAGGGCTCAGCTAGGCTTTAGCGGCTCTCAGTTCTCAGAAATGATGAATTTTAGGTGGTTTGATGCTCACAGGCTCTCACAGCCATGGTAGGGTAGGGTAGGATAGGATGGGATGGGATAGGATAGGATAGGATAGGATAGGATAGGATAGGATAGGATAGGATAGACTTTCTCTGAGGCTTTAACATTGTACACTCGAACATTTGTCTCATTCTTACTGAAAGTCTGTCCAAAACATGAAAGAACATTGAAGTGCTTCCTGCAAGACTCTGCCCTGGGAAAAGATAGTGCTTGTGATTGCCGTGATCGCTTGTGATCGTGTTTTTTAAAAACAGGAACGATGTGCATGTTCCAAGCATGAATGGAATAAAGTATGTGAAGAAAATGCTCAAAGGCACCACAAATAATTTCTCTGCTTCCAAGTCAGAAAGTTAGCAAAGTTGGGGGAAGTTACGGGGAGAATGTCATTATTCCCTGGTTCATGGAGGGAAATGGAAGAAAATAAAAACAAATTGATTTTCTAAGATAAGACAAGATCTTTGTGTCGGAGCCTGAAACCAAATTCCCATCATATGCTGACAATTCAGAACTTTTTCCCTTCACTTTCCTATTTTTTACAATGACTTTAACATGTTATTGCCTTGTTCTTTGCTGTTTTTATTAGAGCAGCATGCCAGCTCCCATACGGTTATGGCTGAGAACAGCTTTCTGTTTCATGGGTGACACTATTAAGTGCTGAAAACTCACACATTTATTCACAGCATCATGAGATACGGTGTCCTGTGAATAAACCTGTCGGGGCTACAGTTCCCACTGTGGCAACGTGACTTGCAGAGTGATGGAGGAAACCAAAAGAACTGGAAGCAAATACACAAGGTCTTCCTGGATCGTCTGTGCCAGCAAGTTCCCGTCCCTTAGCTTTGAGGCAGCAGTGTTGAGGAGTGTTAGGGGAGAGGATAAGACCTTGCTAGAGGTGCCATGGAATGCTGTGAGCTTTGATGTGTCTTGCCATGGTGTTTGACAGAGCTGGTTGGTACCTCCTGGGCTCGTGCATGCCCACGTGTGGGCTACGTGGCTCCTGTCGAGAGCAGCTCGGAGGTGCAAGGCGCCAGGATGACCACATGCCAGGCATCACTCTAAAGGGAGAGGGATAAAAGCTAGACCATTGAATCCTTGAGTTATGGTTCCCAATATTTAGAGGCTTAATTTTGAAATTATTTCATTTTTTCTTTCCCAGTTTTTCAGATGTTTAAGTTTTGTTAAAATTATTATTGTGAAGGGTATGAGACAGCTCTGGGCTGAACACATCAGAGCCAGAATATCTTGTGGAAAACAAAGAACAAGTGTGTGACTGTGCTCTGAGCCTCCAACCACCAACTCTCCGGCTGCTTAAAGAACTGGATTCTGAAAGAAAAGCTACAGAAAATGCCATTTCTGAAATCCTGCTGAAATTTCAAGCAGTGGCAGGGACAAGAAATGAGATCTAAATGGGTCACGATCCCTTAGGTATCTTGAACAAAGAGGCACAGCTCTCACAGTTTTGTGACATAACCACCTTTGATTTTATTTGTCCACCTTAGAATCGAAGCTGCACCAAAATTTCTGAACCTTCTTGACACATAAGCCTTTGTGAGATCAGGGCTCATATCACTAACTTCAGTCAATAGTAGGAAACTGAGCAATGGAGTATGGAATAAAAAACAACCATAAAAAAAATTGTGTTTCAGCACTCCTTAAATGCTTCCAACTGCTACTTTTCTTTTTGCGTGGAATATGTTCCTCTGAATTGCGACAGTCGAAGCTATCGACAGCTTCAGCACAAAAAATCAGGCAGCTAAAACAGAAAATTGGGTGCAATTTGTAATCTGCACAACATGCCGAGTCCTCCGCCAGAATACATTTTCTAGAGAACATTTGTTTAGTTAGGTCACATCCTCCAACCTGGGATTCCTCAGGAAGACTGAGCAGCTTTTATCCAACATGACAAAACCATTTCTGCATTTAGACAGAGAGGTGCTGCAGAGAGGACTGCCCCAGCATCAGCAAGGCACTATCAGTCTCCCTTGATAATGAAGTGTCGAAAGGCAGAAGATAGACTGCAGAGCGTTTCAGGAGAGAGACACCCAGACAGCTGCACCCTCGCAACACTCAGAGCCCTCTGCAAGTTAAAAAGGGGCTGGGGGAAAAAAAAAAAAAAAAAAAAAAAAAAAGCGCTTTTATCCAGTAATTCCATTTCTAATCAGGTATCTGTCCCCACTGCCATGTTGTATTGACTCCTTGCCAGCAGCTGAAACACGATGGGCTCAGCCTGTAGCACCTACACGCACGCTGCACTGCTGCCAGTCTATGATAAACTGTTTCCAGGACGGGTTTAAAGTGACCACTTGCAGTAGGAGTTGTACAGCAGAGCAGAAAATAATGAGAAACAGAAACACTTTTTTTTTTTTTTTTTTCCCCCATTAAAATCCATTTTACTGCCTGTGATGCAGAAGAACAATAACACAGGTTAGAGGCTGTCAAGGAATGGGGCAAGTACATTTCAGAAAAGAAGAACAAAACCAGTCTGGATTATTTTCAGTGCAAAGCAGATGAACGCTTCATGTATTTCCTTCTGTGCTGTGCTGTTTAGGGTGAGCTAGGTGCAGTACAGCAATGTAATCCAGCTGTGCTGAGGTGTCAGTCCACCCAGAAAAGCAACCTGGACATAGATTTATGATTAAATCAGCATTTGTGGCCCCAAGCCCCCAAACCTGAATTTGGGTCCAGAAATGTAACCTGCTGAAATCTTCCTCAAATGCATATATATTGCAAATTCAAAATATTCCTTCCAACTGTGACTCGCACTGTGGCACTGGTAACACCATGTACATAAGATCACCAGAAGCTCAGCAGGTCTGCTGAAAGGGCACAGCTCATCAGCACAGACGAGAGAGCTGCAAGAAAGTTTCAAATGTACTAACACTTCTACAAATCTGGCTTGTTTTTTTATTCCACGCTCAAGCTGTGCTTTTTAGACCTGGTCTCGCTGATACATATTGCAAGATTTTTTTTTTTTTTTTTTTTTTTTTTGTTAAAAAGACCTTCCATAGTCATTTTCTTGGGGGAAGAAAAAAAGACACTTCCAAACAATGTGAGTGCTACATCTCTGTGCACATCTGGAAAGCACTGAGACACTACATAAGGTACGAAAAAAACAAAGAATGTCTTTTATTCTTGTAGATCATATATAAAACATAGACATATTCTGGTAGAAATAGCAACTTGTTAGATAAGGGCAAAGCAAGCTGCCTGCAATTTTAGTAGTTACAGGCAGTAAAAATGTATGCCCTACTCTTTAATGCCTTTGTATACAGAAACTGTATATACTATAGTCCAAAATCCTGCGTGGTCTAAGGAAGGCTTAATTGTTTGCAGTGTCAGCATTGGTCTATACTGGCTCTGTGCTCAGCTAAACTGGTCCTTGAACTGTGGCTGTGCAGGGGAGACTCAAACCCGTGATGTTAAAAGGCAAATGCTCAGAATGTACATCCTTTCTATGTGCACATACTTGCAAAGGTATTAGCGTAATGATCTAGAAATAGTTATCTCTGGAGTATCTGTGTCTCTTACTTCCACCACTGTTTTGAATATTTGGCTGGAAATACTGAATCTTGAATATTCAATTTTGGAAATACTGTTGGGGGTTTTTTTAATATTGAACTGAAAAGCTAGTTATTCACTGTGATCCAAATGAGAGTGGTTTTAAAGTTTTGTAGATAATGCCCACTTTGTGAGCAGCTGCTGGCTATTTTCTTCTCATTTGGCTTCCACCACTGCACTTCATTTCTCATAGTACCATGCATGGGTTGAATCATACCCCACATTTTTGTTTGAATTTGCAGCTGCACCTCCATAGTGAGCACATCTGCAGGGGCCTCACCCGCAATCAGGCAGGCATCCTTATTCTTCATTCCTAAAACTCTCTCTGCTTTGGCCACATCACTGAGCCTAACCTTGTGCTGCTCTTATCGATAGACTCACTGGGTTATGATAAAATGTCTGGTCCTTCCATCCGCATGGCAGTCCTGCACCATGGCATTGCCTTGCAGTTACTGCTATTTCCTCTTACACACAAAGCCAAATTCACAATTTACATTGCTAATATAGAGAAATGCCTGTGTGCACCTGCTCTCTACTTAGATGAAACCACCTCAGTAGAGAAATGAATGTTTCACGGTTGTTTTAATGAGTATTGCAAGGTTAACTTGGCTGGTTAGGACATGTTGTAATTGGCTGCTGTTGCATAGTCACAACATGACCATAATGTTATTACGATAATATCACAACATCATCTTAATATGATGAGGTCAAATAAGGCCTATATTGCCTTACTATATAGGTAATTTATTCGTATGAATTGCACTGGGAGGCAGTGTAATGGGGATTTTGCAGCTAAGGCAACCCTGAGAGAAGTTTATGAGTGCTCACACGACATAAATATTTGCACCGGTTTAAAGAACACCTTGACTCTTGGCACATGAATTAATCTGTTCTTAGGACAAAAGCTGGTCTAATGTATTCAATCCATGCACTTTTCTTTTGGTCCTGTGAGGTCAAGGGGAGGGTGGGACTTCATTGCAGATAAGAGAGATAAAGTACTTCAAAGTAATTAAGAAAGTCTCAAGATATTGAACCCTGATAACTTTTTGCAGTCCTGATCACATAATCCATCCTTAATTTGAGATGCCACAACTGTCCTCTAAGTTTCTATTGAAAATGTCTGAAAGCGAGTAGAGCCCTCCCCTCCTTTGGCTCTCAGTGGAGGCAGAAGAGACCAGCTCCTTGCAGCAGAAATGTGGGTGGTACAGCAGCTCCCCAGACCGAGGTCCAATTAGCAGCACATAAGCTAAAAAGAAAAGCTTTATGATATATGCCAACACGGTAGTTACTAATTATATGTGACAGTGAATTAATTGTGTTCTGCCTTTAAGCAAGTACAGTACTTGAATGGAAATGGTGACTCCAGTTTTCCTCTTGACACAGTCCATGGAGTAGATAATTTAGTTGGAGAAATACGTACGTAGTGAGGTGGCACCAGGCTGTTAGTGCTGTCTCAGCTGGGACCACTTCAGGAGCACACAGCCATCCCAGCTCAGCTGCAATAACCTGGCATGTCTGTCAGAGGCAGGAGCATATGAATATATAATTGTTATTTCTAGATTTTACAACAGTGAGTATCAAAAGTAAGATTTTTTTTTCTTTATGTAACATAAGGGGTTTTTTTTGGTGTGTTTATGCCACAGGTTCTCCAAAGAAGGACTTTCATAGGTATTGATAAATAAACCTGGAAAAATGAGGTCTCCTGCTTACTCTCGTACTGGGCAAAGCAAAATGTCATTGTGCTTCCCATCACAAGAGCTTTTTGACTGACTGATCACCTGCTAGCGTCTGAGCGATAAATCCTGCTCCCCCAAAGAAGCCCCAGGTGATGCTATATAAAAGTGATAAAAAACGGGATAAAAGTGATCTGGGCCTATTATGAATGAGCCTAGTGCATTGAAAGAGGGATAAGTGAAATAGGGATGTAAGAGAGGGTTTTGTAGATGTCAGACTGCGTAACTCTTAGAAGTATATCTGCAGCTGTCCTCACCCTGAAGCAAGGGAGCCCAGTGCTGGAGTTTCTACCTAATGACTTAGGAAAAAAGTAATCATCAAAGTAAGTCAGCAAAAGCCCATGGATCACGCTGAAGTCACTCGATAGGCACAAAGGATTGCATACATCTGGGAGCTCAGGAAGAGCTTTGAACCGTGTACACCATCACCCATCGATTTAGTGAACAGAGATAGTATAAAAATTCAGGATTTTTACTATTTCAGAAAAAGATTACAAAGTAAATGTGAAAAAATCAATAAGCTAAATTATCCACCAAAGTAATGTCAGTTACATTCCATATTAATTATTATTAATCACATTCAATATTAGTGACGTTTTAAATGTACATATGCATTTATGTCTGCTAAGACTGGTAAATCATGTAATAAAATAAAGCAGAATATTTTACCTGCGAGGCATGAAATGCAATTGGAAAGGTATTTGCTGCAGCGTAGCCTTTAGTAATAAATGGTAGGAGGAAGCACATCACTCATAAGCGTTCCTTGGTGAATGGAGTACTTTCATTTATGAAAAGATTACTGTGGTCAAAATGATCATATTCTGCACAGCAGGACACAGGACTGCTCTGGAGAATTTCAGACTTCAAGGAGGAAAAAAAAAAAAAAAAGTTATAAAATGGGAAACTGCCCTCAGTCTGACAGAGAGCTCACCTCTGTGAGTATTTTCTTAGAAAAGATTGTAGAAAAAGATTGTCTGCTTGCGATTGTAGTTGAGGGCCTTTTGAACTGCAGAATTCCCTACTCCCGAACAAAATCAACAATGTGTTTTACTATCATCCGCTTTCTTAAATTATATCATAAGGATATTTTTTTGAACTTTGCCAAGTTGATTCCAAACTATTAAAGAAGGGATCTTTTTTTTTTTTTTTCTCTTTATCTGAAAATTCTTAATGTTGGGGTTTACGCCAAGGCACTTGGCAGTTTTTGCTTTCTGCCCCATCGCAATGTATTCATTCAGCAGTGGCTGCAGCAATGTTACATTAAAGGTATAGAAAATTCTATGGTTTTCCAGTAAGAGGGGGATCATTTAATCATTTTAGTGAATAACTGTTCAAATAATCACATGTTCATGTGATGTAAACAAATCATATATTCTCATTAATTATGAAAGAGTTTGATGCAATGAGAATTCCTGTGGTAGGGCAGATGAAGCATAACCCTACTCTATATAAAAATAAAGCAGAATGACTGTAAGTATGTATGTTTATTTGTGTTCGTGCCAGGACGCTCCAGCTGAGGTCACGGCTGTCTTGCACGGGGTGTTCAAACATAATGAAAAACAGTCTGGCTGGGGACAGGAAGGAATAGCTGAGAGGAGGCAGCAAATTCAGTGAGGTGGCTACGGTCACCAGGCAGGAGGTGGTCTCTTGCATCCTTCTCCGGTCCTGTATTTGTTAATTTTTGTATAAAAAATTATTTTCTTCTGAATTTTGAGATAATTAGACATCACTTCTCTCAGTATGAAAGTACCATTTTATCCAAAATGTTTTTTCAGGATGTTTTGTGTGACACACACAGGGTGCCTTCGGGCTGTTGCAGAAGTCAAGGGCTCCCCTGTCCTTCCCACAACACTCAACCTGCTCCGTGGCCATGCAGCTGTGTGGGAAACATGATTGCAAATACATTTTTGCATAGAAACGAGAAACTATTTTAAAATTAGATTAGTATCATATGAAGCATTATTGCTAGTTCTCATCTCTTCTACCTTTCCACTTACATTCTTTTTATTGCTGTAAGCTCCTTACCATGCCAACATCTTTTAGGTTTGTGGTTATAAGCATTTAAAAATATCCCAGCTGTACTGACTGATACCCAGTTGAAAATAATAGACTCTTATTTGAAAAATGAAAAGAAGCTGATGTATTATTTAGAGAAACATGTTGATAAAAAACAAAAACAAAAACAAAAACAAAAACCACCAAGTTTGTTTTCCTTTATTACAATCTGGTCTTTTCCTGTTTATTATCTGATACATTTTTACCTCTGCATGGTACATTTTGCCTCTGTAAACACAGATCTTTTTTTTTTCAGCAATTTAAAGTATCAAAAGATGGACCTTTCATTTAGAACGTGAAATTGAAATGAGAATAATACTTGCTGATGCAGCTGGTTGTTACTAAATCACATCACTCAGCGTGAATGTTCTCATGCTCTGTGAAGACCCAGATGCTCTTTGCATTGGGGCATTTTCTTTTTACTTTCCTTAGAAAAAGCCTTATAACATCGTGCCAAGGCTCGCCACTTTATGGAGTGTGCGGGTACCCTACTGCAGTTCATTCCGACCTGGAGAATAAGGCTGGATTTAAGGAGAGGTTTGGTGCATCACTCACCTGCCTCATTCTTGTTTGCTTATAAACCCCAAATAAGCTCAGGGATGAAGCCGAGGGGAGCTGGCCAAAAAATTATGTGGTTGCACAGAAACTGCTGAAGTTGCAATACTGTAAAATAAGTAAGAAGTACAAGTTAAGGTAACAATGCTTTGGGGTATTTTGTTTGGTTTTTTTTTTTTCAAGGATGTAAATATTGGCCTCTGCTTTCTTCTTTCACAGCCATGCGAGGCAAAGCTAGAGCACTGTTTTCCTTCTAGTCATGCAGTACTGGTAGGAAAGATGTGGGAAGTCCTGTCTCCTCCAGCGTCAGTTTGACTTTCACATGAGGACTGGCCCGGCACAGGGGTTGGCATCAACATTAACAAAATGTCTGGTGCAATTGTTATTCCCACAGCAAGAAGCAGGTCTGGAGAACAAGACTTCCCGGGTGTTTCATTTCCACTGCCTCTGTGATTGCTTTGCTCAGCATTGCTCCGCATTTATCAGATGCAATCCTTTGAAAAGGAAAGGGAATAAAACCCCTCCTCTAATTTCCACGGGCATTAAGGATCCTATGGTGTCAATCAAGGACGCATAGTTGTGTGCCCCTGAGCAAGACTGAGATCAAATAGTCTGATGGGACTCAAGGGTTATACCGCAGCCTCTAGGAGAAATGGCAGCCTCAGCTCTGAACCTTAAATTCTTTCGTGTGTGTTCTCAAAGAAGATTAATTTAAAAAGCAGGGGCACTTGCCAATGATAAATAGTACGATATGTTCGGATACAAGCCTCAATTTCCATTATACTATTTTTAAGAGGTCTATTAGCAACGTAAGCACTCATGGAAATAGTCCTACATTTTATGTGCATCCCTGAATAGATCCCAGAGATTTTGTGCTGACACCTGTCTTTGCATCCAATCATGAAATTCAGTGCAGGACTTTTTTAAATCTTCAATTAAATTAAGCTCATCTGTTTCAGAGCAGGTTTTTTTAATTACTTTGATTCCTTTAAATCCAGATCACAAAGCAAGAAGGGATTTTTAAAATTTATTTTTAGAAACCTAGAAAGAAGCTCATAGGAAGATCCTTGATGTTAAAAAGATGTAGTTTTAGAGTTCTGCAGGGAGAGTCAAAAGACAGGCTACAGCATGGTAAGTAACAAGTACGTACTACCTTTCATTTAAACTAATTACTCGGATAAAATAGATTCCATTTCTTTCCACACCGCAGACTGTTTTCCCACAAAGCATTGGCTTTATTGAGATCATGGACATCCATTTGGAAATTCTTTATTAATTAGCATGATCTGCTCAAGCCTGGGCTGAAAAAAATCATAACATATTCCATAAAAAAAATCATATAACAAATATTCCAAATCTGGGCTTGGGATACGATCTTGCAACCGCTGCTGGATTTGTGTTGAATTCAAATGAAATTAAATCAGACATTGTCCCTTAATTGGCACTTATGTGTACAATTAAATTGAGATATAATCTCCTCAATGCATGTAGGTAGTATTTAGCCTGTTAACGTTACACCAAAACCTTGAAGGCTGCTCAGTGGAAGGCAGATTTGTACCTTAAACTCATTCCTTGGAAATGCAGACAGGCTCTTCAGCTTTTTCAGAGCTGGACAGCCATGCCAAAATATTTGATGCATTTACACCTCCTCAAGAATCCTATTATTTTCTGTAATTGAAACTGTATCTGAAATGGTTTGGGTGGCACAAAATAGTTGGAAAAACTTTACTAGGTACAAGGAAGAGAATGTAATGCAAGATGAGGCTGGCTCTGGGTCATGTAATAATATATCATTAGCTATCCTAACTGACATATATAAGAGAATAAAAATGCTATGTCTCTGTAATAGTTGAAAGGAGAAAATATCAGGTTTTTCAAGAGCTTCTGTACCTTAAAGCAAATTAGATTTTTAATGCTTTTCCTTGAATTTTATATTAGGTTTTTTCCCAATTACCTGGCTTGATAAAAACAAGGTACTCATGCCACTGAGTAGCCCTATTCCACAACGCTTTTTTGTTAAATAAATTAATTTTTTAGCTTCCTAATACATAACCTCAAGAGCAGTGTTTTCCCCGAAAATTACATGTGGGTGAATAAGCAAACAAGGAAATCCTGACTGAGTTGGGCAAGCACCTGCAAATCAAAAGTTCCCTTAAAGCTTAGAAAAGGCCAGAGGCTTGGGAAACTGGAAAATTATATTAATTCCCAAAGTGTCATGACAGTTTAAAAACAATTAGTGAGCATGCAGTCTCAAAAAGACTTTTCAAAGTCAGCTGTGGCTCCACACAGGACATGGGTCTAGGAAGGGCCAGCCAGGATTGTGTGAGAATTACCTACACAACTTGGAAAATCAATGACTTAAAAAAAAAAAAAAAAAAAAGGATGGCATTTCTCAGTAATACTAACCAAAGATTGCAAGAGAAAGTTAATTTTCTGCATTTGGTTTTCACTATCAGTCTCCAGAGGACTCCCAACAGACAGTTAATTAATTTAATATGCATATACAGGTATGAATGGGTGAATAGTAGAGGAACTGGTTCTGTCTGCACTTGGAACAGTTCAGACTGTTTTGGTATAAAATAATCATTTTAATGCTGAGATGGGTAGATTTATATTAAATATAAGGAAGAAATTCTCCCCTGTGAGGGTGGTGAGATACTGGCACAGGTTTCCCAGAGAAGCTGTGGCTGCCCCCTCCCTGGCAGGGTTCCAGGCCAGGTTGGACGGGGCTTTGGGCAACCTGGGCTAGTGGAAGGTGGCCCTGCCCATGGCAGGGGGGGTTGGAACTGGATGGTCTTTAAGGTCCCTTCCAACCCAAACCAGTCTATGATTCTGTTTCCTTTTATTTTTATTATTTTTCCAGATAGTTTCCTATTCCAAATATCCCAGTTCAGAGGAATCATCTTGCAGAACTACATCAATTCATTGAAAAGTCCGTGTTTCTGAAACACATTTCAATAACGTTTTCTGTTCTGGATGTTATGACTTGAAACAACCAAAGTAATATAACCGAAACAAATATTTTTCACCAAATATTCTGCAATGAGACCAGATTTTATAACCCTGAAGCTTTCACTAGAATGGACCCCTAAGTTGCACCCAGTTCTGCATTTCCAATCTGTGCTCAACTCTTCAATATTTCCATTCAATTCCATGTTGCACTACGGCTCCAGTAGTTTCTGATTTTAATCTTTTTTCAAGCCTTTTCCAGTTCTTTAAAATACCCCATCCTTCATCTCATGGTTCCTCAGTATCTGTGCCATGATGAGATTGCAATGCCACAAGATCAGGAAGGAGTGAAATCCAGAATATCATTGAAGAGCTCTTCCTGTTCTCCTGCTTGTGGTAGGGAAGATCTGATGAACTGCAAATACTGAACACGAGTTAGTGCCAAGCTTAGTGGCTGTTTGGGCTGACCACAGTAACTGGTAGTGGGTGCAGGTGAGGAATCACATCTTTAGAAGTCAATAAATGTCATTAAGGGTCTTTTCTTCTTATTTATGTGGCAGTATGGTCCCCCTGGGTGTGTGGGAACAGGATCGATGATGAACTTCACACAATCACTTCTTATGTGAGATATAACCTTGGCTATTAGCTCAGATCAATCAATAACCTGTTATCTCATGAGCTAAGAAATAAATACTGCCTCAAGCCACTATTAATTAGAACAACCAGGGAGGTATAGACCAGGAGATATGTTGCTGTGCCTGATCATTTGAAACACAGTATGAAGCTGAACTGATAGGATAAGTTTAGGGGTTTTTGTTTGTTTGTGTGTGTTTGTTTGGTTATTTGAGCAGGAAAAAAAATGTGTCTTGTTCTGATATAAGCCATGACTACTTTTTAAAAGATCGAAATTTTGACAGTGCAGAATTGGTTATTTCCTTGGCTTGAAGCAGTTAGGTCTCTGATATGTTCATTACAAATGCAGAGGAAATACAGCTTTCTGATAATAATGTTTTAGTGTGTGGATACAGGAGTTACATTTTCAACACAGACAAGAACTTTTTTGTCTTTTAAAGACTAGTGAAAATCATTGACAATTGAAGACTGTCCTTCATATAAAAAGGACAAATTTTAATGCTTGTTGAGTCAGATCCTTGACTCTAACATCAAGACTTAGGAAACGGTTTGGTAAAGAGCCAGGATTTTAAAAGAAAGCTAATATGTTTGAAGGTAAATTGATAATGAAATTTAACTCCTGTGCATATTTCCAAAGGGAAAGTTATCACAGAGTGGTGTAACTACAGAGAATGGCAGAGAAAGATGTGAGCGTTCTGGGTTACTTCAAAACCCCCTCCAAACACAGCAAAAACATGAACAGAAGTGCAGTCAGCCCACTCTCACAGTAATAAAAATATTGCTCAGTGCTAACAAAAAGAGATTCCTGATTATTAATGGAAGAGAATATTTTCTATTGCTGTTCTTGTTTTCACATCAATAAAGTCAAACAGGGAGTTGTCGTGTTATTCCAACGTAAACATCCTCCTCTTGTTGCTGGTCCTCGAGCCATCTAGTTTCTCCAGGATGTGAACTTCTTGACTCCTGCTTTGTATTTACTGCTCTCCTCTGTTACACTGACTGTTGTGAATTCATCATAGGTTTATCAACAAATAAAGCAGGATGTGGTCTGCTGCAAATACAGTCAAAAGAAGTTGGGCATTTCGTTTTTGCTAGCAACTTTAACCAAAAATAGTGACCACCCCTAGACAATTAAATAGGTTGAAGATATAGCATTTGTATATGTGCTGAACAACTGTAGATCTTTGTCAATGGTTAGTAAAAGGCTTAAGCTGTACAGCTTTTGGTTGCTTTTTTAAAAACATTTTCTTTTGAACATGATTTATGGGACAGTTGTTGCAAGGTGAAGCCTGAAGAAAACACATTACTCACAGAAATCAGGAACAATTCTTTAAACAAAACCTCCCCATCTATGATAAAACCAAGGGCTGACTGGTCTGCCACTAATCATAGAGGCCCAGGCTGAAGATGTGGCTGGTGTTGGGACAAGGTAATTACACTCTTTTTCAGGCTTTCTATCCTAGTAATGTGTACAGTGTGTTTTTCTAAACCTGCAAATTTGCATGCAAGTTTCTAAGGCGGCTCATCAAAACAAGTAATTTTGAGCTACTTCCGTGGTGGCTATTGAATTTATATATTTAAGTCCTACATGATATCAGCTACAGATCTAGGAACATCTGAAGAGGCATCTGGTTGTTCCTGATCTCTGCACACTTACCTGAAGTTAGCTTTTAGATTTCACGAACAGTTCTAAATTCTTTATATCTGGTTTCTTTCTATTTCTTTATGCCCTATATCAAGGGCAACTGTTAGGTGATTTCTTTTTTTAATCTATATAGTCAAGATACAATTTCTGCAAACTTTGCTCTATTTGCACTCACTAATAAAGATTATCACAGAACTGCACATTATCTAAAGTAAAGCATTTCCTCATGCCCAGCCTCATGAAGTCACTCTTTTTTCAGTATCAGGCTGGAATGGGAGCAGTACTGGTGCAGCTGACCCACACCGAGAGTCACCAGGACATCAGCTCCTGGCCTGTCTAGGTACGCAATTTCCACAGTGCCAGCAAAGGTAAGAGGCTCTGGCTGACATAATTTTAACACAAGTGTTTATTGTCAGCCCCACTAATGACAATATGTAGACTTACGGTTGAAATAAATTCTGCCAAGGTCCCGGGGTTTAATACTCTCTGTGCTCTGCAGACTGGTCAATAAAAAAAACAGGGCACGGTAACTTGGTGGATTTTAGGTTGTTTGAATATGACTTCTTTATTGATCTTTAGTTGCTTTGAATCTCTGACCCTTATCCTTTATTAAAAAAAAAAAAAAAATCTAGTTTGGATTTTCCAGTGCATTTATTCCAGGAAATTAAATTATTCTAAGACCAAACGTTGTTTTAGTTTAAAGGAGGAAGAGCTGTCCTGACATAACTGGCACTGGTGAATTCAGGAGAGCCAAATTTGCTGCAGTGTCATCCTTGCTATTTTCATTTTCTTCTTAATCCTTCCTTATGTTTACCTGGCTTGTGGCAAATGAAGTCTGTTGTTTTGCTGTCAGAAAGTTTTCTTTAAAAAGCTGATAGCATGAAAGCAATTGAAATAGTGACTCAAAAGCCACCTATTAATTCAGTGAGGGTTGGAGCTATGAAATGTTTTCTTTGACATATGTTTTCTTACTGTATAATCATCTGTGGGGCTTGCTCTCCAAGACAGAAAAGTCAAATCTATGATGTATCAACAAAGCATAAGGAAAATACATTTTTTTATTTACACTTACATGACGATAAGCCAGTCATGCCAACCAGCAAGGAAATCAAATTCAATTTGATATGTGTAGTCTGCATCATATGGAAATCCCTTGTGAGTGTCCCTGGCATTGAATTCAGTCTCAGCCTGAGTCTTTTCCGTGTTTCCTCCACTGGCCCCAGCACCCCTGCAGGCAAGGCTGGCCCAGGCAGGAGCCCAGAGAAGCCGCAACAGGGCTATTTCAATTTTTCAAGCCTATCTCTGTGAAAGACACAAGGCTGCTCTATAGAAGTCCTGCTTTTAGCTCCTCTTTTCTCTCCATGAGGTATCTAAGAGCAACACAGGCAGAGGCTCAGGCACAGCTCTTCACAGAACAGTGATATCCCAGTGCAACATTTTCACCAGCGAGGGACTGACTTCTGGGCAAAGAGAGTCAGAGGTGGTTGTGATCTGGCGAGAAGGCAGGCAGTGTGATGCTGCTGCCTCTCCTGGGCCGCCAAGTTCTTCTCTGAAAAGAGGTTATCGGTGCTGAGTGACAAAAGGTTTGTCACAGCAGTGTATTTTCTGTTCCTTTCCATTATATGTTACGAAGTTGTTGGATTTATACCTCCATATTTTGCATATCACACTTCCCAGATCCCCGAAGGTCTATTGCCCACAGCAATACTCTCAGTATTAACAGCAAACAATCACATTCTCGCCTGTTGAAGGCAGAAATCTCCTTCATGCTTTCTTAAGGATTTCTGAACACTAATTAGCATTTATGTAACACTATTTAAATGCTCCTAATTCCATTAGAAAGGATAGCTGTTGCACAGCAAATAACACCGGCAAAAAAATTTGGCCAAAGAGAAGCAAGGTGAACTCCCACTCGATGAAAAGTGTTATATGATGTACGGTAACATTTCAGTTGGAAGCCCTCAAACAGTAAATTACGTAGCACTCATATCTCTTCAACAAAATGTACTTTTCAGTACGCAGGAATTTCACAGTGGATACATAAATTCAAGCAACCTTTAAATTCCTTCTTCCTGTACTCATGTGGGTGTGAAAAAGTCAGGATGGGAATTTCTTTTGCAATCATGTCAAGTGAGGAAGGAAAGTTGATACATATTTATATGCATACACATGCATAAACACCATTTAGCTGTTTCAATTTGCACTTCAGTAAAAAAATTCTCTGACTATAAAAATTGTGTTTTCACTGACTCAGAATGAAATCTGTCTTAGGAAATCATCGATCTGTAGGAAATCAGCTATCTGCCATTTAGCTTTGAAGGCTTCTCAGTGCCATTATAGACCTGATCTCTTAGTGATCCTTTTTTTCCCTAAGCACCAAACCCACCACTCAGAACCACTGCTACTGGTAAAGTAGTTGATGCTTTTCTTGCAGCCTTCAGCACCCATCCTTCCCACTTAACACTTCACTTCTTTTATCATCCTAATAAAAAAGGTGCAGGTTTTCTACTGAGTGCTATAAAGTTTCCTCAGTGCTTCTCTTCTGCAAATTCCTGTTTCTGGGGTCTAATCCAAGGCATTAGGTGACCTGCCATCGATCATAACACTGTAACTGGCTCTTCTGGTGCTGCTCAGCATCGCTTGCCCTCCTCCTTAGTGATGAAAGAAAACCCCAAGGGTCTGCAGCTGCTCTTTCAGGTGTAAGCACATCAAGTGCATGGACGCAGGTGACTGGGCCTCCCAGGGATGCTCCACTGGAGATGTTCCCTGTGAAGCCATAATCCTAAATTCAAATATCCTCAGGCAAGCCTGAAACACCTTCTAACTGTTCTGCCCCTGAGGACAGGAAGGTTTTAGACACAGAGTGAATTAAAGGTTTGAATTAATGCCACTTGAGGTCAAGAAACCATGGGAGTGAAAGAGAAGAATATCTTTTAATTGCTAGTCACAGGTGCTACATGCCTGATGATTAAACACTGGAGCTGGTCATTATGAATATATATTTGACCTTTCTGCTGCTGAAACCCAAAACGTTCATGTGACTGGAATGTGCAAAGCAGTTCTGATAACTTGGGGAGTATCAGCTGGATAAAAACAGGGGAGCAGCACATGGTAGGACAAATTTTGCATTACCCATATGTGAGTCAGATGACACTGAAGCACACAGCTCACAGACTTAAGGAATAACACACAAGATCAGGTATTACCTGGTGCCTGCTAAGGGTAGGCAAATCACACAAGGGATGGAGAACATCAGCTCTTTCCTCAGCTGTCTGTAGTGGGGAGCTCTCGGGCAGGCTGTCAAGTGAGCAGCAGCTGCGGGAGGACTCACATCATAATACTTAAATGTCAGAACTTTTTGAAATTATAAATGACATTTTTGTAACTTGAAAAGTGTTGCTGCCAGCACTGGGAGTGCTACATCAGCCGTCTAGAAGAGTGACCACATGGTTGAAAGTTAAAAAAAACTTAGGTGCAAGAGAGCATGACTGCATTACATGCACTTTATGCCATGAGAAAAACTCCCAACCAACCATCTCTGCACCTCTGGAACAGCAATGTCACCGACCTGAAAGCCATTATGAACTGAATCATCTGCAAGAAGGAACTGAAATAGAGTGAAATGTGATTGAGAACTGAGAACTGTTTAGAGACATTTTATTTGATGTCTAAAAAGCCAAAAATTCACAGTAAGGATGAAAAAGTGTGTAACTTCAACAAAAGCAAGCTGAGATCATAGAGGAAGTAAGACAAAAAAACAGCAGTGAAACTGTAACAGATGGAAAGCAGGCGACTGTGAAAATTGTTGGTATATATTAGCAGCTAGGAGCTATCTATGAGGAGAGAGGCTAAATGACACTAGCAGGAAGTTTTGAGCAGCTGAGCTATAGGATCTGATAAAAATGACAGATATCCTGGCAATGGTACCTGCTTGCATGAAGTCAGGAGAGTTGGCAGTGGTCATGCAGCGAAGGTGAGTTGTGCAGGCCAGAAAAGCTTCAGGTCCTGCCTCATCCCAGGGTGGTTTCTGGGATCTACTAACAGCTCTAATGCGAAGTGAGTAACAAGTGTTGCCAGCCCCAGGTTCACTTTTCTGTGGGTAATGTACTGAGGGCTAAGACACGGGTCTGTGCCTCCTCAAAACTCTGCCCTGTGAATCTCTTCTGCCCTATGGGTCCTTGACTTCCTCTTCATGTCCTATGAACGTTGCATTTTCTTTGGTTCATGGCAGCAAAGCATTGATATGATGAACAATCTGCTTCAAGAGAGCCTGCTGTATGTCTTGGGAGGTAGGGTTTGGGTTGGAGCTGGGGGAGGAGGAGCTGTGAAGGAGCTGTGTCACTTCCCATGCCACTACACCAGCTGAGTCACAAAAGATGGATGCTGATGCCTTCTCCTCCTCTTGCAGCTACGCCTTCAAATAAAGCAGTAAGAAATCCTGTTGCTGCATCTTGGGCATGAATTGAACTGGGGTTATCGTGCAGCCAGGCTTGTAGCTGCTCAAGCTGACATAAGTGCAAGGCTGGCAGCACAAGAGCAAAAGGAGAGCTGGGTGAGAGATCCTCCGTCATACCCATCTACTGGGGCATCAGTCCTGAGCACAGCCAGCTCAGTCTTGGCCAGAATCAGTCACATTTACAGTCACTGTAAATGTGAACAGTGAATCAAGGTTGCAGTACTATAATGCTCACCAATCTCATTTCGACTGCATGCAGCTATATGTATGTATGTACATATATATGTGCATGTGGGTGTAGCTGTAGAAAAGCATGAACATACACAGAGAGCAAACATATATATACACACTCATTATAGGTTCTTTTTTGATCAGTAAAGAAAGCACACACATACAAAGACTGAGAATTCAAGTAAATTAAGTTTTTAGGCAGTATGCAATAGAAGCAAGAACAGGAGAAACCAAAATCTGGAAGAAAAAAAAAAAAAAACAAAACACAAAATAATTATACATCCTTTATGAAGTCATGGAGGCCAGCTCAATTCTTTAAATACATGTGGCTGGCACCAATCCAACAGTACAGCAGAGATAGAGAAGATGCAGGGTTAGTTTAAGTAGAAACAGTAAACACAGAAAACCACTGTTCAAGAGGTACCCCAGTCCCATCAGCAGCCCCAGGGTTAGTGGCATTTTCTATTTTAAGCATAGAGGGAATCTCATAGGAGAGAACATAATCAGATCAAAGTGTAAGCCTTACACAATAAAAAAGTAAAGATATAAATCTGGTCCTGCTGTCCTACTGAGGCAGAACTCTCATAGGCAAATCTTTTTCTTCCAGTTTAAATTAGTCTAAGTGGAGTAGCATTCCTAAAGAATTACTATGAAGAAATTCTTTCCAATCAAAAAAAAAAAAAAAAAAAAAAAAAAAAAAGCAGCATCAGTTCAACAGAAAGCTAACTCAATTTCTGCCTTAACTCCAAAGAGGTTTGGCTGCCCAAGAATGCAAGACCTTGCTCTGCCACAGCTCTGAGGACAGAGCTGGCGATGCTCAGCCATCCTCTCCTTGCAGCATGGTTACATTCAGACTCCTAAGAGAGGTTTAACTCATTGATTCAGTGTTTATTTTCTGACTAACAGTGGTCTCCACTTCCAGCCACCCTTAGGACGTTCTCAGGACCTCCCAGGCGAGCTGGGTGTCTCTGGCTCTCCTCTCTTGCTGGATACCTGTAGCAGCACCAGAGATTGCTATTCACTGCTATTCATTTAGAAGACCTGTCCACGCAAATAGTGCATAAAATAATAAAAAATTCAGTAAGCTCTCAGAAAGAGAACATTATTCATCTGCTCAGAAACATCTGGACATTTCAGGAGTCCTGCTAAATTTATGGAGTCTACTCAACAAATCTAAGTTTTTACTCAGGGGTAAATAATCCATTCTGGGGGCTTTGCCAGGCATCTTCTCTCACTCTCTTGTCTCTGTACACTATGAATAATGCATCTTCACAGAACACAAACCAGCAGCATTAGCTCCTTGTTTCCTCTCGTATATTTTTCAGGAGCTCCCGCTCTCTGGTCCCGGTTACGGAGAGGTCGATGGTGATGCAGCACTCACAGCCAAGTGGGCTACAAGCCCAGCAGCCCAGCTCGTCCCCACACTGGGGAAGGGACACCAGTCCCGCAGGCAAGGACCTCGGGCTGCCAAAAATAGTAAAGCTGCGCTGATTGCTGAGGAGCTGCTGCCAGGTACATGAGGTAAGCCATGGAGAGACAGCGCTCAAGTCTGAAATGTAGGACACCGGCTGGGAAGGAAGTTTGTTCTTATTTAAAACTACTGATGTCAAGAGAGAAACTGAAATCACAGTCCATCGGACAAGTGGTTAAGAGCAAATCTCCTATAACAAGAGGAGGTTGGAAATATATGCCAGGATCTCAAGCAGCTCCATAAACATTTCCCCACAGAAAAAGAAGAGGGAGAAAGAAAAGGAAGCAGAGGAAAAGTAAATACATTATTTGAATCTCTTTTTCTAAATATTCTCTTCAAGAAAGAATCTAAATCTAAAATTGAAAATGTCATATAACACTTATTGAAACAGTAGGGAGAGTTGTCCTGTCCTTCCTTTCCCCCCATCCTTTTCTCCTTCCTTATCATACCTAGGCTCATTTTTAACCACCATCTGCCTTGCCAAGGCCTACACAGTGGCCAAGGTCCATGCAGTTCTCCCTGCTCTGTCAGGCATAACAGAGATAGTTGTGACTGTCCCTTTTTTTGCCCTCATTCAGAAGAGCCAGTCACTCAAGTATGGACACCACTCATGGAATACGTATAAACACGGTGATACAACCAACAAAAGCTCCACATGGTAAAGGGGACTATCATTCCAGTTCAATAATGAATTGGCTTTCTTCTGACTCCTTTCAGGAGAAGCCTATTTCCATCTTGCAGAAGGATGCGGTAGAGCACACAGACAAGTGTGAAACCCGTCCATCAGTAAATACACAGCGAAGCCCCTGCCCCTTCCCTGGGGCAGAGAAGATTAACTGCTGGCTGCCATGCCAAGGCGCCTGCCTCGGGTCGGGGAGCAGCTCCCTACACCAGGAGGGTCCCCAAACATTTACAGCAGTCGACACGTCTCAGGGCTCAGAGCTGCCCCAGTTGAGTACCCACAAGCCTTGCCCTGCTGGCTTTCACAGTGCAGTATCTCCACGCTCACCTCAGATCCCTTTCTGGATTTAACCCTAACTGACCAGCGATATTTTGGTTTTGTCCTTTTTTTTATGAGCAATGCCATTATGAAATTGTTTCTCAGACTATCTTAGCCTTTTACATGAAATTTTGTTCAGTTATATACTTCATCATCTTTTTGTGCAGTAAAAAAAAAAATAGCAAATGCGTTGGTATTTTAAGCAGTGCTTAGAACTGGCTTCACTTTGTTAACATTGGTAGGATTAGATTTGCTTTAAAGTCAACTGCTGCTGAAAAATCTCACTCTGCTTTAAGTATTGTACAAGTGACCCAAGCCTTACTCCCTGCTCTTAGAAAAGCACTCCCCGAAAAGAGTAAAGCAGCTCGGCTTCAGCAAAAAAGAAATTTTCTTATCATTTATGTTACAATGATGAGACACAGGATATAGACAGGTTAATATATTTCTTCCCAACTTGTTATTTGCAAAAAGGGACAAAAACAGAGAGAGTCATACTCCTGTCATATTGCCTTTGCTTTGCTGTGAATGCCATCTAAACCCACATAATGATTAATAGACTATGAATGCATGGGTTTAACTGGTAATTATACATATGATTTGCATAGCATACTTCAGCTCATGTTTATCTTTCTTGCCTTTAATATTTACTTCAAGTAGAGATAGTAGGTAATTAGTCTCATAAAACTTCTCCATCTGAGCAGATTCAATCATAATGGATCAAGAAATACTGAATTCAGCTTTAAGTATTTTTAAAGCAAAACTGTAATATCTCTTTTAAGAACTAGTCAGTCTTCATTAAGGACTAACACTTATTTCTGAGCCCTGCTTGCTCAGAGTTTCAGCTCTGTTTTTTCTGCCCTTCACAAGTGATGCTCTTACAGCAGCATGAAGGTGGGACAGCCTGGCACAGGAAGGTTGAGGCATCAGGCATCGTACCATTCCTGTTGTTAGCCTGTGCCCTGCTCTGTGCAGTTACAGAGCGGATTTGTTTTCCAAGTCCTGATGTAGACTAGAGCATGATTTTTCTAAAATGCCAACAGTGTTAGGTCAGTCCCATCTTTGAGCGAGAGCATACAGACACCTGTGAAGCAGGAAAGGATGTTTGTTTCTCTTTTAGAACAACTGGTAGTGAGGCATCAGTAGATTGAATAAATTGAATAAAAAGAGATCTCGTTGTGCCAGAGCAGCAAGTTTTGAACGGTCGCAGGGAGGCAGGGTCAGAGGCTGCTGCGGGCAGCACAGAGGCAGCTGGCACTCGCAGGCAGCCCAGCTCCCAGCTCTCGGCTAGTAGGCAGCAGATTCACAGAATCACAGAACCATCTAGGTTGGAAAAGACCTGGAAGATCATCTAGTCCGACCATGAACCTAACACTGACCATGATGAGCATGGTCCACCTTACTGGTGCCTCGTCATGCTGCCGTGCACAGCCTGTGGTCTCTTTCCACGCTGCATCCCTCGGCCTAACAGGTTTTACCTTTCCCACGAGCTGAGAGTTGTGTTGGATGAGGGCACACCCTCTGCATAGTCACAAAACTGAAGTCAAACCTCGTTAGCAAGGATCTGATTTCAAGGAAAAAGAATAAAATTAAACAAAGACCCCCTTCTGCTAAAGATGGCACATGATAGTTTTATACCTGAAAGACTTCAGATGCCTAAATTCTGCTTTGAGGAAGATGCTATTTATTAGTTCCAGGCAAGACTGGAAGCCACCACAGAGGGGGTGACTGTCTTTTAACCTGCAAACGGGTGTAGCTGCTGCCATTTCCAAGAGGGGGATGCGCAACATATCTGCCTTGCAACTAACTGCCTTAGAAAACGGGGCATCTGCATGAATGTGATAATTTTCTCTCTTCAGGAGAAAAGAGAGGAAAATCACAGGCTAGGAGCAGAATGAATGGTATTTACCTGAGCTCTGTGTTTGTGGCGTAGTCCCTAGGCTGTGCATACTACTCTGTTTCTAAGAGGTAGAGCTGTTAGAAAAATAAAATAGTCTAACGAATGTTGTCCAGTTAGATTTAATTTCTCCTCTGTATGACAATTTGTGGGTTTTGCGAAGAAGGAATGTGGATTATGGTGGTTTTGTGAGCAATAGGCATGCCTATTCCCTTTTCTGTCCTTGATAGGTAGATAAAAAAACATAGCCAGATAGATAGATAGATAGATAGATAGATAGATAGATAGATGGATGATTATCAACAGTTCTTTTCCATTTGGGACCATAAATATTTACCTCTGGGCAGCTGGAAGGTGTTTTAGCAGCTGTGAAGATAGAGAGCAATTTTCTGGGGGAGAGCAACTCTCGGGCATACACTGACTGTTACCAAACGCCTGTTCCCAAATCTCTCCCACAGCCGCCACTGACATCCAGGCAGCTTTGCTGTGGGTCAGGGTTAAATCAGCTTTGAGGGGCTGTATCTCACTGGCATACAAGGAAATGCTGCAGTATCTCAGAGTCCCTGGGAGTTTTGTGTCATATGCTGCACATCAGTCACATTCGTTTTGCTGGTCTTCCACCAGCAAACAGTCTTGTGAGGAGAGTTTTTTATAATATAGGTTCAAAATAGCGTGACTTCTTCCCTTACAGTGCAAGTATCTCAATCTGGTTTTATTTTCAGGGTATATGGGAGGTGGGGGAAGGACAGACTAGTGTTCCACTGCCCATGCAAGACTCTGTTCCTGCTTGATTGGGTCTGGGTTTGTTTCACTGTCATTTTATTTTGTTCAGAGGTGAGTTTTTCAGGGAAGGGGAGATGTAGGGGCACTGATGCATGTGTGTTTTACCAGTGGAAACCAGCAGATGCTCTCGAATCCCACAAGAAGGGAGGCAGTGTGACAAATTAAAACTGGAAAAGGCCCTTACTCAACAACCATTAGAAAAAAAAAATTTCAGTGGTATCCAGGCTTGAAGTTAAAGAAATTTTTCTAATCCCATTGTCCTTTTAGACAGGTTTTTACAATATCAGTCCAGACTACGGGAAAGTTATAATATTTAAAAAAAAAAAAAAAAAAAAAAAAAAAAAAGGAATTAAGTGGATTCTCAGAGATGTCATGCTTGAGTGGGTTATACTTTCAGAAGTTCAATTTCTCCATTAAGACCAACGGAAAGATGTCATCAAAAGCAAAGGCACTGGATTTCTGTAACTAGCAAGCCTGTTTCAGAAGATAAGAATAAGCTTATTTCATAAACATTTACCCTAGGAAGAAGGTGCAGCAGAGTGAAGTCCTGAAATGATAAGGGACCACTGATTTTATGCATGCCTGTCATCAAAACTGAAAATAGTTTTTGGATCTTGTTATTCAGAAAAGAATTTGATGCTCACAAATATGAGGGTTATCAGGTTTTTTTGAAAAATCTTTCTGTACTCAAGAGGGGATTTATTTTCTTGCTCATTATTAACGCCAACACAAAAGATACCATGAAAGTAAAAGTCCTGAGGAATTATTTTCAGGGACAAGTAAATAAAAAGGGCCCTTCTAGAATTAGCTATGTGCAGGACAAAGTTGATGCTCAGAAGAGGGTGGGGAAGTGAACCTCTGTGGCCAGGCAAGAGGCTCCCTTCAGAGGGAGGAGAAGACGAACAGGACATAGATAAAAATCCACTTATTACTTAGTAAGCCATGTAGCATTTTCAACTAATTTAAGAAAAATGATGGAAATCCTCTTCATCCAAACAGGGAGAAATCCTTTCCTTTCATACTCTGGAGCTACTGAAATCTGCCCGGAGGTCCATGACCCCTGGAGAGAGGCATGTCTGGGAGAGAAGGGAGAGCACAGCAGCTCAGTGGGTATTTATTTACTGCCCGTCACCATCCTATCAAGGGCAGAGGGTGTTAGCCCAGGAGCTCCTGGTACAGCCAGTCCAGGGAAACTTCCCTGCTTCCATGCAAGAATTGGAGCAGAGGAGACCCAGGTCTTCATCGATTTGGTCCTTCTCTTGCACGTCCTGCCCCACCAGAGTCAGGCGCCCCTGGCAGAGGGAGCGGAGCTGCCATTCCCCCCTCGGGGATGTGCTGCTCTAACCCCGGGTCAGAGGCAGCCGCTGTTGCCTGGCGTCGAGTCTCCTTGAGCCCAGAGCTCTGAACGGGCTGCCTTTGGCTGCCCTGGGCCACGGTGTCCCCTGGAGGGACACAAACAGCAGTTTTGCCCTCAGAGAAGCACTAGGAAAACTTTGATGCCAGTTGCAATTAAAAACAAGAACTCCTACCCAAAGCTATGCATTGATAATTAGCAATCCAAAATTGCCATCACCCATTGTCTCGGTGGCGGTGCCTTTGTCCTCTTCATTTTAGGTTTTTGCTCTCTGACTCTAGCAGTGCCATTCCCAGGTCGGTATTTGCTTTAGGTGCAGTCAGGCGAGGCAGATAGATTAATTTTTAAATTTTTCACCTTCACAAAAATTTAGGTCTTTGTACTTACCATACAACACAATCCAGTGAGGGTTTGGTATATTTTTTTGTTTAAACTTTTTCTTCTGAAGTGTCCAAGGCTCCTTATTTTCCTCTCCAGGGACTCTGAATGTTTTCAAACCTTACAAGTAATACGATTAAGCGCAGTGATGGTTTTTCCCTTTTTATTTTTAATTTTTAAAAAAATCTCTGGTAAGCTGGAGATGTTAAGAGTAGTCTGTCCTCATTGCTTCTAGCTCTCCTTGCACTCTGCTGGTCTCTTGAATTCACTGCTGCTTGATCAGAGGTGGTATCAGAGCTAAAAGGTTATGGTGGAAAGAGTATTTTTGATTCCCTGGTTTTAATATGGTGTTTCTGCGATTCTTTAATATAAAAAAAAAAAAAAAAAAAAAAATAGAAACTTTCAGTCTATCTTCTCTACAATAGTCACTTGTCTTTCCCCATCTTTCTTCAATAAACATTATATTTGAAGGTATTCCCTCTGAAGCTCAGAATTTCTGTTGTGCCTTTTGGAAGAAGGAAGATAGAGAGGACCTGTGTTTCATATCTGGATGGGTTATTACCCTATGTTTACTTAATCTGTTTACCATCTAACATTTTACATGACTGTTTTGGCATGCCAGAGCAAAGTTTTTCAATGATCAAGAAAAACCACGCTGGGGAGAAGAATGCTAATACTACTCTGCCCTTGATGGGATGGTGACTGGCAGTATATAAATACCCCCAACAGAATGACAGAAATCACTCTTCTATATTTACCAGGAGCCCTGGGCCAACACGCACAGTGGTGGGAACCCATCTGCTCTGTTGCAGTCATTTTAACACACTACTATTTAACAGCTGAAGCTTTTGTAATGTATTTTTTTTTTTAGCATGGTGTGCGCAGTGAACGGGAGTGCCTTTAATAGCAGTATGGCAAAACCAAAATAAATCAGAAAGGTGAATTGTAAATTAAAAGGTCTAGTGATTCATCTGATGAATCATACGAAGGAACGAATTAATTTAAGTATTACTTGACCGCTTAGATTTCCTACTACAAGCCTGACATCATTATCTGTGTGTTAATGAGTCCTCTCTCTAGTGCGTGCAGCAAACACAGGGAAGGAGAGGAGCAGGAGACCCTGGTATCTTGTGATTTGGGGGGGTTGGGGCTCTTGCTGGGGCATGGAGAGGGTTTTGATTAGAAACAGGGGCAGCTCCAGAAGACACCATACATACCCAGCTCCTCTGGATGCACGCTGGCCTGGCGGGGGATGGCGGCTGTCAGAGGGATCTGTCACAGCTGACGTTTCTAGTGGCTGCATTTCAGATTTTTTAAAAATAATTTTAGTTTAGACTTACCAGGAGTTATACATTACACTGCTGAGCAGCTGCCTTCTCCAGCCTTTTGGCTTTGTTTCCTATGCCACCGTTTCTTTTTTATTTTGGATATTTGCTCACATAAACTTTTTTTCTCCCATTTCTAGAAGAGTGACAACCCAGCATTCAAAATTGGCCACCAGAGCACTGGAGCCAACGGCTGATCCCGTATTTCCCTGAGTCGGAGAAGGCTTGAATTCACATAAATCTACCTTGCACCTAAGTTTGAAATACAGGTCAAATGTCAGAGTTTATTTCTGTCTAAAACTTTACCTAATGGCAGTGCCAAGGTGTGTGTGTAGGTTGATGAGAAAATGTAGATTTACCTTTTGTTTTCAAACCAAACTTCTATTTCCCATTGTTCTCGACACTTTTGCCTGTCAACACCTCAATGCAGAAAGGCCCTAAATTCTTACTTAACTTCAAGCATATGTCTAAATTCACTGGTGTCTACTGATTTAAGTTTTGTTCTATTAACATATCAGGGAAATAATCTTCACTATTAAAAGGAACATGCTAATTGCACTTCAGGAACCAAAGTTTTCGACTCTCTAGCTGTGTGAGAGTCTGGAAGTGTTCTTTCTGCCGGCTGAGTATCAGGATGGACTAACAGCAGAAATGAAAGCTCTTTTGTCCTTCCTATAAAGGCAGTAATATCTCCCCCATCCAAGTATTATGCATTAGATAGAAAATAAGGAGGCATAAACACATTGTAAAAGGAAGCCAGCTGTTTTAAAAACCTGTTTCCCTAAAGATAGTCTATGAAATATATTGGTGTGAATTCATAACATCTGAGCAGTCTCAGCTGAATTAAAGACTGAAAAGAGGACTATAGCTGAAAAATCTCGGAATTCAAGTTAGTCAAATGAGGCAATTCAAGGTTTAAGTGGTACTTTATGTTCTTATTATTTTCCATAGCAACTTTCAAAAACACAAAGGTAAAATAATCACTGTTGCAGAACAACAGATTTCTCCCAGGGAAACTGTTTCATTCAGCGCAAACTTCAAGTCTGTCTGGGTATTTTGTACATCTGTGACTTTTTCTCCCACTTGGAAAGACTGCAGAATAAAGTGCTGCTGGATGAATCTGTAAGCAATAGCAATTTTATGGGTTTTATATTCCCAATAGTATTTTATTTTAAAAATGAAAAATGTAGGGAGCATGTAATGCCCCTAAATCAGTGTTCACTTTAAAACTCAAGAAAAATACAACCTTATCAATGAGGTGTTATCGCTGTATGCCTCCTGGAAATTAATTTACTGGGATCAGCTCAGTTCAAGTTTGATAGAATAAGATGGAAAATGCTTTGATTGCCCCAAAATTAATGTTTCTACAAAACTGCCTATGGAAATCATGCAACAATTTTTCATTTGCAGTTTGGTTGTCCAATACGTGTGAAACCTTTGATGGGCAAAGGGGGTAGAGATAGAAAGAGAGTCTGTTTTAACTAGTTTTCCAAGCTGTCTCTGCTAAATTCATGCACTCTACCAAAACCGGAGAATAATGTAGAAACTGTGATATACTTTAAAATCAACAATTAACCCAGAACAATAGTCATAATCCAGGGCATAAGTGTCTGAATTTAATTAGATGACACGAACTTTTCTCCCTGTTCATCACACTCAGGTTCCACATGTCTTCAGCTTTCACTGGGTTTCCTAAAGATGAGAATGATTATCCCTGATGAGAGGTTTTTTAGGATTCACCTCTTAGGATAGTCCCTCTGAAACAGCCTGCAGCAGAGCACTGAACACCCATGTGCTTGTAAATACACAAATCTAGAGTGGAAGGGCATTACTGAAGTTTAGTTAAAGGCAGAACTTGATAATTTTGTCCTTGATAAAACTTCACCATGCAAAATGTAAAAGAAAGTATCTTAAACACAAGGTAAGAGATACCTTGGGGAAAAAAAAAAAATAAATATGAGCATGAAGGTAATTTTCTGTGTGTTAGGTGAGATGCAGGCGAAAGGAGCAGCAGGGAGATTGTGCCCTGGAGGCACCGTGGGGTGGCACACGGGGTGCTCCGTGCTGATGAGCTGACCCGTGCTGCTGGGGTGCCAAGGCTGGGGCTGCCCGGGGCACCCCAACCCCAGCACACCAGCTTTCCCGAGTAAAGCAGCAGTGTGGTGGCTGTAGCAGCACTCAGGGCAGGGACTGATCGGTCCAGGGAGCTGCAAGTCCTCTGAGCACTTCAGAGAAGATCCTTAACCTTGGATTTTTTTAAAAACTTTATTTTTTTTCAGGAGAAGTCAGCATTATTTCCTTCATGGTCACTACTGAGCACTACATAAATCCATATCCACACTGTGATTAATGGCTCTTTAGCACCAAAGAAAGGTGTTAGATAATGCTTTTAATCACTGTCAAACTTCACAATTTCCCCACTTTCTTTTCCTGTTTTCTGTGAAGCTTCTTCATGGCAAAACCTAATGAAAGTTGCCATTACATGTTGGATGGACTTGCAATGAACTTCAGATGATACATATATCGTTAGTCCACCCTTCCCACATAGCTACTGAAAACTGAGCATCTCAGGTCCGTGATTCTTTGTAAACGTGTGAATAATCAGGTTCTGCCTGTTTCTGTTCCTTGGCTGGGGGAAAAATATAATACAAAAGTAGAAAGTAAATAGTGACCTAATACCGTAGATTATGAAGGTCATCTCCTTCCACAGCAGGCTGCAATAACTTGGTTTCTGCTTCACACAGCATCCGATGTCTCCTTCAGCTTGGGTCTTCACTCACTCGTATGTGGGAATCACCTCAGGATGGAATTTAAGTTTGGTGACGTATGAAAATGAAAGAAACTGCTGAGTTCTTGCAGACTGGCTGATGCCCTCCTCTTTTCGAGATCAGTGAGAAGTAGTGTCAGGCACAGGCCTGGACACGGTGAGCAGCCACCCTGGGCTGGACACAGCCTCCTTTGTGATGCTGCTGCGGATCAAGCACTGGACCTGCATCCTCAAACACAGTCGGACACGGATTTATCCTGCCTGACTTTACACTCCCCTCTGGGATGCCAAAATCACCCTCTGGTCCCTGCGGCAGGGAGAGATGTGTCTGCAGGGAGCAGGGCAAAGCAATTTATTTTGCTGTTTTTTCCATTGATGTGGACAACCCCAGGATTCCAAAGAGAGGTAGGTCCCAGGAAGGCTGTCTGAGCACTTACGTACCTTTGAATCTGGAGTCCCTCTGGCTTTCAGCCCTCACCCTCCTTCGACTGTATAAACTGGGGGCCATTATTCCCTTAGCCTTTCACTCAGCCTCCAATTTATTTTGGAGCTTTTCCAAGCTTTCTGCCTAGCCAAGCAATGGGAAGATGAGCTCTTGTTCTCACTAACACATAACTAGCAATCAGTTATTAAGTTTTTCAAGGGAAGGCAGTGTAGAAATGTTCCCACTTTTTGGCAGTTTTGTTGTGAAATTGCTGGTTCCAGTTTTAATTTTTGCTTTAGGCACCATTGGCCTTGTGAGTGTTTTCAGGGAGGGAGCCAGGAAACCATAACTCTGTCATAAGCCACACATTGAACTTATTCCTTTCTAAATAATTCCTTTTTGATTAAATAGCAGTGACAGAATGTTTGCAGAGTCATGTTAAACCTCTAGGTTGTGGTGGTTTGGTTTTATTTATTTATTTTTTTAAAATATAGATAAATACATGATTTCTATCATGAAGAAAATATTTGCTAAAACCCAAATTTGTGACTAAAATTTCCCATCCTCACGCAATTCTTCATTTTCAAAAGCACGTCTGATTGACTGAAAGCGGAAAGCCCTTCTTAAACTTCTAAAAATTTGTAGTAACTCTAATTGCATTTTAATATTTGATATGCCTTATAATTGCAGAGAAAGTATTGACATCAACACTGAGCCTGATATAACTCTGCCATCCTTTACAATACGTGATCTGCCCTACAAGAGCGTTTGTGTGACGATAATGATAGTTGTAATTACCCATGATCTGAGATGGACAGTATGTGACATGTTTTATTCAAAAGACATGAATCATTAATGCCTTCACAACAGTCTGTAGAGAATGAGAATATTTATTAACTGTAAAAGACTAATGTCTGCTCTCACAAGCTCTTATTGGTGCCAGTTCAGGTCAAACCTGACTGTAGGAAGACACAGCCAGTCAGGGAAAAAGAGAAAACTACAACAAAGCCTAAACCAGCGTATCAACAAGCCATGCATACTTTATATTTAGCCTTGTTGTCTTGGAGCTCCTTAGTGATGTTCACCGAGTACTGTGTCCATATGTGCGTGTGTACATCTATCTGCTGAACACAAATGTCCTGAGCACTCTCTGCAGTCAGTTTTTAACATCCACATGTCCCCAAATAGTTAACAAAGATATTTGATATTCCAGCTTTAAACAGCGTTGATGGTTGATGTTTTCTGACTGGACACGTAGGGTAAGGAGGGTTATTTCTAGTCGCCACCAGATGTATGTGGTGACTGGTGTCCATGTTCGTACGAGGGTAAGTTTCCACTAAAAGGGCTGTAGGTAGGTGTCTAAATACAGTTCTGCTCTGAAAAACCAACAAGTTGAAAAAATACCTTCTCAGTCAGAGTCCATAAGGCTCCCTGGTGCACACATCCATCTCACCGCCTGGAGACAGCAGCATGCCCTGACCCTCCAGCCCAGTGGCACCCGGGGGCACAGAGCCCAAGGACTCTGTTGGGGGACCCGTGCCAGACCCCGTGCTCTCCAGACGCACTCCGCCGCCTGACTCGGGTTTTCTAATAATTCAAAAGCAATCAGCTAAGCCTGGTATTTATAACTCTCTTAAGATATTATTGCATTTATGTTCATCTTAAAGAACAACCAGTGGTGGAGTATCATGCAGTACACCGGTGTGCCCCCCTCCCGTGCTGTGGCGCGGCTGGCTGATGGATGGTCCTTGCAGAAAAGCCATTAACATTTTTGCCAGTGTGAGAATTTTGTCCATAATACCCTGAGATGTTTTATCTTATTAAAGGCTATTTTGTGAGATTGAAAGACCATTTTTACCAGTATGACTGAGGTGGATGAAGCACACTCACATCCACGAGCCTATTAGCATGATATTGGAGAGCTCCTGCAATTGTGTGAGCTCCTTGTGCTGCCAGTGACAAAAAAGCTTTGGAAATACCTCATGGTATTAAAATCCAGAGCTATTCAAGCACTGTGACCTTTTTTTCCTGAAAATTTAATTGCATTAAGGTGGTACCAGCAAAACTGTAATATTTCAAAGACCTTGAAAATGGCTTGAAAGGAAGTTAAGGGAATATTTTTAGGCTGTGCTTTGTCATTTCTCATGGAGATCTGAGAACAAGGCAGTGCTGAAGTACATGATGCCAACCTGCTTCCAGCACTTCAGATGAAATGGTCATCCAGGTTCTCCCAGTAAACATTTTTAGTAAGAAGACATGTACGTGTCTAGGAACAGCACGTCCCCAGGCAGCCACACAGCATCCTGATGCCACAGCTGTGGGACTGGTCCAGGGATGGCACAAAGGGACCATCCCCCCAGTGCTGCTGACCCCAGCTGCTGCAAGGCAGGTCAGCCTGACATTGCCTTCTACCGTTTCAAATTGAGTGGCTGACAAGGGTGACGTAGAAATTTTTTCTTCAGCTCAGTGTGGTTCGGGTTGGAAGTAAGAAAAAGTCGACACCCTGCGAGCTTTGCTGGGTGGCTGAGTGTCCGTCAGTGTGTCATCTCAGCCTTTTGGGTGCTACTAGCATCTCTGCCAGCAGAAGGACAAAATTAGCCTGGAAAACAACTCTCCATTCACCTTGAGAGTGGTTTCTCACACAGCTCCCAGTGGCCCAGTCTCCCTCTGCATACAGAGACACAGTTGATCTGTGGGCTGGGGTCAAGCTGGGGTGGCCATGCTGCCCTGCATGGTGCCTGCATCAGAGAGGACAAGTCACCCTGTGTCATCCAAACCCATTTGTGTCATGGGCAGAAGCTCTAAGCAAGTTGAAATGGCCTTGAGACTGCAGCAAGACCCTGCCAGCAGAGAGGAAAAGCTGGTGTCCTGATTGCACCTGGCAACCATAACCCTGAACGCGTGGTGTCTTTGGAACCTGGAGGGAAGCAACACCAACCTTGGACCAATGGGGCAGCTCCTTCCAAACCTCCTTCTGTGCAATTCCATGGACTTAGGACTAAATTCATAAACTGTATGGCATTAGCTCTGTGTTTGTAGACAAAAAAAAAAAAAAAAGCCAGCATTTATCTGGTAAGTTGGCTGGGGGCTGCAAGGGATGCCCACACGGGGAGCTGGAAGCACCCTTCCTCTTCCCACGTTGAGACCTGCCCCAGCAATGCCCATACATGCTGGGTGATGGTCTGCAATGTTTGAAAATGACAAAAGACACTCTTTTGATTCCTTAATGGGCATTTTCATGCTGGCTCCCCTCCTGGCTGTCAGGCCATGGAGCACTCACGCTGCAAAAGCATTCCCATCTTCAAAGCCCCCCCCTCTTTGGCAGTCCGTTTTCTGTTTCTCTCACTGAGCTATGGCGGGATGGTTACAGCTGCTTACCTGAGCCATCCTCAGGTAGCACCATGCAACACCCTTGTTCATCCAAGATACGACAGGCAGGGTTGGGATGGGGGGGACAGAGTTGTACTGACCCTTCCCATCCTGATGTTTTGGAGAGCACAAATAGTCGTTCTGGGCTTAGAAACCTCTTGAACCATGTAGAGGAACCCTTCTTCCCTGTGTGCCAGTTCTTGACTCTGTGAGGGAAAAAGAAAAGACGGTTCATATTCATGGGTCAGCAGCCTCTTTTCTTTTGGGCACTTTGGGGGTAGAGGGATATCTGACATTTAAGGTCTTTTTACAGGGATCATTTCCTTGACAAACCATTGTGTGGGAAACTTAACTGGGAGAAAAAAATAGCTTTAATGGCAAACAAACAAACAAAAATCCAACTGGTATTATAAACTGAAAATTCAGATCAGCTCGATATTTTTGTTGAAAGAATTTTCTACTTACAGTTGCTATTTTAATTTTTTTTCTGTAGAATTTGCAATGGGAAAAGTCATACAAAGTGAAAAGCATTGAAATGAAACTTTCTGCATGTAATATACTCCGAATATTCAGATTTTTGGTGCAGGAATTGCCTTTTCAATGTATTGTGATTTGTTTTTCAAATGTATTTATTTTTTAATAGATTATAATTTCGTATTATTTATTTACCTGTCAGTAATGACCCATTACAAACTTATACTGGACTTTGATAGAGAAATAAATCTTAAAAACCCACTGATATTTCAAAGTAAGAAAAAAAAAATCTGTTTTAAAGCATATTTTTGAAACAAATTTTGAAAATGTGAGGGTCTAAGTTTGAAATTCAAAGTTGGTTTGAATGACTAACTCAGTCCAACATTTTCACAGCACAGCTTTCTTCCTTTCAGCAATGGGAACAGGCGCTACAGATGACATGAGAGGAAAGTAGAAAATTCTCCAAAGAATAACATTGTAATTCATCTTGAAATAAATGTTGAGGGTCTGTGACTGATTCCTGTAATGATAGTGGAAAAAAAAAAAAAAAAAAACAACAAAAACCAACCACAACCAGATACCTAGAAGATAGATAGAAGCAGTTAAAATAATCTATCTGAATGTATCATGATGCTGTTGGTAAGTATTGATATCTGCCAACCAGCAAAATAAGAATTTCTACTATGACAAAATTGCAAATACCATAATGTCACCATATTGTCTGCCTTGTTTCTTGGAGAAAAAAAAAAAAAAGAAAAAGTATAAACTTTGGAATTACAAAAAAAAAAAAAAAAAAAACCAACAAAAAAACCAACAACCAAACCCTTATAAACTCAGTATCTGTATAAAATTCTGATTAGCTGCAAATGTGAAATGAAACAAATGTCCCTGACGATACCCAGCAGACATCAAGCTGTGCACAGGATCAGCTCCTTGGAAACCCCCTCTCAAAGGGGAAACAGGAGCAGCAGAGCTGCTTCATCTAAGCAGATTAGATCACCAGGCAGCTTGGAGACAGCATGTGTGAAATAAAGGCCGTGGGGATACCCCTAAGTGTCCTCCACAGGTATGTTGTGAACGGTGACTGCTCTGGTGGGAGAGGGCTCAGCTGTCCAACAAAACCAGTTTGAATTCCAGTGAGAGAAACCAGAGCAGAAAGCCATGAGCTTTTCTGGCTCTGCTCTGGGGTTAGGACACCTTCCCTGAGGACTGGGAGGGAAGCTGAAAGCCACGTCATTTCTCTGGAGTCAAGCTTGAAGATTGCCTGGCTGATCAGTACAGTTTTAAGTTTTCTTTAAATTTTTAAATTTTTTCTCTTTAACAGACCGAATGATTTAGATGTACTGGTAACTCATCTATTGAGTCTAACACTTTGTGATGGCCCAGAGTACCATGGGTGACTATTTTGTTAAAAAAATACACTCCTAATCAATTCTGTTTATTAAGCAGAATTACATATCCTGGATAGAGAATTGCAAATCACCTTTGGAAAAACTGTAAGTAAAATTGGCATTTTCTCTCTCGGATACAACCAACTCTTTTGTAGCTGTGGTAGGTGGAAAGTGATGAAATATCAGCTCTTGGCTCTACCTTGCTTAGTGACTGCTTTTGAAATTTTGTGTCAAAGCCTTAATGTCATTTAAACACAATTTGCTGAACTTAATTGACACAAACACAATATAGGAGAGTTCAAACATGCAGAAGGAGACAGGAGGAATGACAGGTAGCCTTTGATTGACTGCAAAAGCATTAAGACTTTGTGCTGAGTAGCAAGAACTTTGCTCAGGAGTGATGGTTGTTGCCAAAGGTCCCTTTCAGAGTTGCCTTCTCTCAGCATCCTCCTCTGTGTGTAGGTGGAGAACAGCAACAATGCAGCATTATAAAATAAATAGCTTTGTAAATGTGTTGTGAAGGGAGGATGACAGGTATGTGCAGTCATAAAAGCAATTTAATGATTTCTTTCTCATGAAAGAGAGGTTTCTAGGGTTCATTTCATTGCTGAGCTAATGGCTAACCACATGCTCAAGAACGTAAGGCTGCCTTTTTTTTCAGGAGATCAGGTATACATGTCCTCAACCCCCGTTCATTATGGGTGTGCAGCAGCATCACCCAGAGTAGGTACTTCAGTTTGGCAAAACTGTTCTTCCGGAAGAAATAGCTTTGGGGATGCTCAGCTACCACTGTTCTCAAAATTAAAGGCAGAAAAGCTTAAATGCTACTTTAAGCAACACAAGTCTCCATCTGCCCTGGTTTGTATCAAAACCTTATTACAGGCAGAGGGGCAAGGAGCTGGTGAAGCCAGGATCCCTTTCTGATTCAGCCACCAGCACTGACTTCACTGCCGTTTCCATCTGCCTGCTGCTGGAAGCACCACTCAACTCAGACCTCATCATATTACAGACAATTTTCCCCCCAGAGAGTTTGACAGCATTTGGCTTCTAAAAAAAAAAAAAAAAAAAAAAAAAAAGCACCATCTCTACATTCCTCACAAATAAAAAGGACGGGCACGGGGGCATGGACGGGGACAGGGTCCCCACCCTGTGCTCTCTGCGCATGCCGCTGCAATACAGCTCCTACCAGTGCACCGAAACCCCCCTCTGCTGAAATGAACTGGTGGCAGAGCTGAGGTTCCCCAGGGAGGGCTAAAAACCTATTGTAATAGTCATGCTAAAGCCACCAGCAGAAAAGGGATGTAGATGTAATCATCTGTTCTCTTTAAGGTACTTATACCCTATCCATTGGCTTAATAATTTAAATACGCTGTGGAAAAGTAAAAACATACAAAGTGCCACATGTAATATTAATTTTACTTGATGATATCTTCCACCGAAATGGTGCAAATAACAGATTTTCAGTGGACCATACATGTTTCTAAAACAGTTTCAGATTTAGCTAATGTTTTCATTCAACCTGAATGGAATATTTTAGTCCACTTTCATAGTATTTAGTCTTTTTTAACTGTCTTAACTTTTAGACAGATTTATTTTATGCTTAATTTGAAAAGTTGAAATAATTCACTCTGAAAATACATAAATGGAAGACTGACTTAGACATTCAAAAGTTTGAATGACTATTATTTCTACTCAAAGTATTCACTGAATACTTCCTCACCTGGGCAGCTAGTGCAGTTCTGTTCCCAGCTTTTTTTTTTAGGGAAGAAATTGGTGTCCCCAGATTCATCAAACCATCTTCACTGCCCTGCTTCTGTATGTATATCTGATAAATTATTCTACAGATTATATTTTTTCATAGTTTTACCTAAAACCACAAATTCTGAAGAGAACGCATTCAGAGGATCTTTTTGATGAGCCTATCTGGAACTGTTGCTGTCTGATGGACCTCTAAACCTTAGTCCTGGCAAAGCTCTTCTGAATGCCACACAGCACTCTGCCAGGGGCAGGCACCAGACACCCCGGGCCCTTGGGCAGTAGCTGATGCTCTTGCACCCCCAAAAGTGGGCTGAGGGCAGGGCGCTGTGATGTCCCCACGGTCTGGCCTTTCTCCACTCTCCCCTTCACTTTCTGGATGGGTAAGGACTGTCACATAGGTAAGAAAAATAAATTACCTCCTTGTACGTTTGCAGCAGTGCCCCTTTCTGCCATCTCGGCTCACACAACATTGGGATTTTTTTGTCATCTCCTTCCACCTCGAGGATGCAGGTTATGGTTGGAGGCACCACATGGTCTTCTGCTCGGGGCCAGGTGAAACTGTGCACCATTTGAACACCATCACTCATCCACACTTCTTTTCTACTCCCTATCTTAGCAGAGTCTCTGTCCCTCCCAATTGTTTCCTGAACAAGCATATTCTGGGGTGGTGGGCAGGTTGTGGGCCATGGGCTGGCCTGGCTTGCTTGGCTGGGCAGGACCTGGGAAACCACGGCATGCAATGGGATGAATCACCCGACCCAAAAGATAAGTGTGAGGAGCAATGAACGGTCCAGATAGAGCTGTGAGGGATGTTTGGGCTTCACAGGTGGTTTAGGGGGGAGCTATGTGAGAAATGGCCAAAGTGCACAGACAGTTGAGGGGAACACTGGGCACCTCTTGGGCTGTGTGACCTTGCAAGGGCACAGCACCGAGCTGACCACTGCAGTGATGCTACATCAGGCTGAGGTTCCCTGGGGAACAGTGCTGGAAATACCGCATTTGGGTATGGGTGTAGCACGACAGGGAGTAATGGGCAAAATATAATTTGGGGACATTTGGAGGGAAATTGAGATGGAATAAAGACGACACAAGAGCAGTGAAAAGGAGAATTAAGAAGGAAAAAAAGGGTAAATAGGGTGTGAAAATCATAGGTTTGATGCAGTTTTGGGGTCCCTGCTAGGTACAGTCATTACAGCAGCCCAAGTAAGGGGAACAAACACAGCTTGTGGCCATGCCCACACCATGTGTCACACCTGCTTGTGTGGCCATGACCCAGGGAAGGGGAATGTGCTGCCTGGGGAGCAGCCAGCTTGGGCATCCTGCAGCTCCTACGCCACTGCCTCCTCCAGGCCTGGCAGCACTGACATGCCCACCACTGCTTCATGGCACGTTATTTATACCTCCTTCTTGAAAAAGTCTATTGTAACTTTTGACTTGTTTTTTTTAAAGAATTGCTAGCGTGACAGAAAATAGAAAAAAGAAACGAAAATTCAGGATCTATCTCATTCATATTTGCTTGCAAATAACAATCACTGTGGAAACACTACCCAAGCAGAACAGAGATTTATTTTCAAGCGTGTGAGCAGTTTAAGGTCATTTACTTAAAATTACATTCAAGAAACAACGGTGATGCTTCTGCATTACTCTCTCTCTTTATTGCCACTCTGCATTTAATCCATCTTACTGTTCAATAGAAATAGCTTACTCCTACGTCTGAGTAACTGATTGGGTTAGAGCCTGCATCTCAAACACCATCCTGTCACCAGCAATGAATGCCATTTTTAGATCTCTCATTCCAAAGAAAGGTCAGTCACTATTATAAACAATAGAAGGAGAAAATAGTCAGTCCAATGTTCATTTTATCCTTTCTCCAGCTTTTAAAGTGGAAAAGACAATCATCAGTGTGTCAAGGTAATTTCTAATATTTTAATATAGTTACACAGTATCAACAGAATCTCAAGATGTGGTTATACATCCCTGACAACGGCACAGGAGTGTTGTGAAAGGACATCAGATAAGAAACACAGCTTGTTGAAATCTTCTGAATTTCAAGTTCCTTACAACATTTTTTCAGAAGAAAAAAAAAACCTTTTTTTTAGAAAATAAGAATAACAAAAAACCCCTGAGCATTAACACAAAGCTACCAAATGTTCTCAGCTTTGACTTTATGGGGATTCATCCAGTTTACGGGGACGTGTCCTTCGGGGTCTGGTCTATTTAATTAGAAAAGACAAGCCCCCTCAGAAGGCGCACTCCCAAGATTGGGACTGGTATGTTTGTTTCCTCACCTTTCCTCAGTGGCTCTCTGGGAAGCCCCTGGAGACCATCCCTTCAGCCCAGCCAGCTAAGGTGTGTGGCCAAAGTGGGGCTACATGAATACCACCATGGGTATTGGTGGAAATTCACAGTGGAAATTCACTGGCAAATGTACTTTAGGACAGCCAAGGTTTTCAGGCAGCTGCAGCTGAGCTCATGACTTGGCCAGTGGATCTCCAGTACCTCCACAGCAACTTGCTGTCCACCTTTATTGAAACTTTCCCAGTCAAACTTACTGACTTTTCATTTGAGGTTTTAGCATTTTATTCCTTTTTATTTTAACTTTCTGCCAGCATCCCTTAAGGTTTTGGAGGTGATGATCATGAAATTACTTAGCACTTATCTCCTTATAGAAGAGACAACATGCAGTTGCATGGCCACTGGTAATGAAATGTGTGTATGAATTGTCAGGTGGTTTTGTAGGATTTTTGAGTGAAAGGGTGAGAGGAGGATTCAGTGGAAACGCTCTGTCATCAATGGTTTGGGCTGAAAGTATATGGAGGCAAGCCTTGTGAGACACAGAACAGAGCTCATTATTCATCATATAAAACATGCTGTATGAAAAATTATAATATGGGATATAAAACCATCACAGCTGTACTTACAGTGGTGGTACACACTTTTTGTTACCTAAGCTAAAAGCACCCATAAATGAACTTCATATACCTGAAGACAGAGGAAGAAAATTTCCACTTTGGGTAACTTAGAAATAATTTGTCAGGTGTAGGGCCAAAAAAAAAAAAAGAAGCCAAAAATAAAAAGGTCAGACTGCTCTGCCTGAAGATTTCTATAAGATGATTTTGGTTTTGCATGATGAAATCAAATAACCACATTACGTTGTTGGCACTTGGGGCTTGAAACGCAGTGAATGTCCCTGGCTGATGCCACCTGCCATGAAGGAAACATCTCTCGTGTCTCCAGCCCAGGTTAGGTAAATCGGCACTTTCTGGCAGGTTGGATGTCACTTGGAAATACAGCCTGGATAAACTGTATGAGCAAACCTTATTTTCTGTGAATGCTGTTGAACACAGCTGTTGAGGACATCTCTATGGGGGAAACATAAGCTCTGCTGGACAGTGAGAAACCTTCACTGGGAAAACAGCTTACCTCATCACTTCAGTGTTTCATCACTTGTTAATTAGATGCTATTTCCCCTTTGGTCAAACAAATGACTCCTGAGAATGAAAACATGATTGTTGAAGTGAAATTTTGAGCATTTGGGAGGATATTTAAATTCTGGTCAAGATCTGGCTCGTCTTAAGTATTTCCATTCTTCTTTTCTACAGCACGTACAGACTATTATCTTTATTCTTGCCCTTACATTTTTCAAAATTCTGTTGGTTTGTTGCTTTGTGTTTTGGTTTTTTTTTTTTAATTTCTCTAGCTATAAATAGCCACTCAACATATTAGAAACCTCAGTGTGCAGCAAGTTGTGATGCTGGCTTTATTTGAAATGCTGGTATATTCAGTATGAAAAATCTCTAGTTTCAGATACCATTTAGTAAATAGTGTCAAGCAGGAAAGAAACAGAACCCAGGCAGGATCCATTTCTACTTATAATTGACTTTTGTCTGGAGCCCAGGTCAGCAAATGACACACAGGCACAGTGTGCAGGGGTGACACCACCTCCTCTCTCCCAGGACAACCTCACCGGTTAATGCTGAGCCATCTGGGCAGTGGCTTGGTGGTAAATTAGAGCAGAATTTAGCTCTGGATAGACTCTACAAAGCAAATTTATTCAAACCGTTTCATATTGAAAAGCCTGATTACCATTTACTGTATGATGCCTTTCTATCACTTCAACAGTATCAAAAGACTTTATTGTAGACAAGATCAAATAAATATAGCAAAAACATGAAAAAAAAGAGCACAGTCATATCCTGACTGATAGCATGCTCCTACAGACTATTGCCACCAGTTGAGAGTATGTGCCAATATTTTTACGAACCATCATTACAAAACATAATTGAAGCAGGCTGGAAGAAAACAGCAACCTAGAAGTGGTAGTTAAGAAAGCCCAGGGAAAGGAAAAGAACAGAAGAGGAGAGCTGCTGAGCTGAATCAGCATGTGGGCTGTAGCTGGAACAAAAGGATTCTTCAGTTCATGCCAAAAATACTCATCAGTGCTGCTGCTTTTTTTAAGCTTAACATTCATAGGTGACTTTTCTTGTTTCTGAACAGTCTTGCGCAGGGGTTCAAGTATGGGTGGCTATCAGAGCCCTCACTTTCTGCTTACCTCAAGGGTTTACGTGGGAGAGGAGTCTGCTCCTTGGTGAGCAGGGTGAGGTGGTACCCTTTGAGGGTCTGTCCTGCCTCAGGACCACCCTGGGGCTCTTCTCCAAGGGACTCCTTGCTTCTAAATATAGTCTAGTCCTTTTTCTTTTCCTCAAAAACATCTGCTGAAGTTTCCAGTTGAAGAGGTATCTTCCATCTAGGTGGGGTATGACCAGAGTCTTGTATTTTAGGTGACTCATTATGCAATATTAAATACGATTAAAATGACCAGAAAAATCATAAGTGACCAAAAGATTATTTTTCTTGTTGTGTAATTACGCTGTAGGACTCATTATCACAGGGAGTCACCTAGCTCAGAAATTTAACAAGCTTCATAAAGTTCCGGGCATATGTATCACTAAAAAGGGAAAACTCAAATCAGCAGACTGAAGAAATGCAAAGAATCTTGTGAAGTTTCAGGTTTCAAGGAATGTTTAAGAATTAGCACTAGAACCAGGTTTTCCATGGAGGCAAACATGACACCTACCTACCCCCGAAACCTCAGCAGGATGTTTGACTGCAGAGCTGAAGAAATGATGGATCTGCTATCCAAAATGTGCTGCTGTCCTCTCCAAGCTTTATGTTTCATCTAGTAGAGAAGTTTCTGGTATCAGCAAACCAAGAAAAAAAAAAAAATGAACTAAATGCATGAAGTTTACGTGTAAAGTTAATTATTTTTATGGTGTGGATAGGAAAGTGTGCATGTCGCAGTTCTCACAGGAGGAGGATTGCACCCACGTTTCCTATGACCTTGGCTGGTTGTTTAGTGAAGAAGCAGCCCCTGATAGTCCTCTTCTCTTGCCACTGTGTGGTAACGACCTGGACAATGTTTGTGCAGATGTCAATGTAACGCACAGCCAAATCCTTTCAGGAGCCATCAAGTCATTAATGTACATCAAATTCCCATGCAGAGCTAGCTGCCATCCGCCAGTAATGTTCACTGATTGTAAACAACAGTAACTTTCCTTGAGAAAATCACTCGGAAGAAATGATCCTCTTCTTAGATAATATTTGTTGACTCCATGCCACGTGTGTCTGTGTTTTTCTTAGATGTGGTAAACAGTTATAAAGCTGAAGCTGAGCTCACTTTTTTTCAGCACTTCAAAGAATATCACCAATAACAATCTTTTAGGACCTGAACATGTTTGATACCTTGCTAATCCTAAAGCAAATAGATATAAGGAACCAGCAAGCTGAACCATGCAGAAAATACAGTATACACACCTGCAAAAATCAAGGTGTCCTTTTATTCTTCAGCTGCAAACCAGTTTCTGCATCTGAGCAAAGTAATAATAATAAAACAACAATTTTGGCCTCAAAATGTATTTACTTTAAAAAAAAAAAATGAAATCAGCTTTTTAGTCAAGCAACACCATTCCCTGGGAACAGATGCAATCTTTGGTGTTAAAATTACATTTGCATGAAGTATTTCCTCATTTAGGGGCATTTAATTACCTCAGGAGTATGAAATATAAAAATTAATATACCAATACAGAAAAGAAAATAATATATTTTACTCCATGGCTTTGCTGATTATGGGTCGGCAGCAAATTAGATTGGGCTCTAAGTCCTCTCCAATGTGAAAAGGATTCCATCAGTTACACCATGAGATGATATTATTAATGCAATCACGTCTTAAAAGAAACCAACCCTAAAGGGAGATGCCAAAATGAATCCTTCATGTAGTAACAAAGGAAGCCAGAAGACTCCTTCACAATGAGTCACGTCTGCACTAAATACGAGCCTGACATTTCATAAGCTTCTAAATAAGTATGTTGTAAATATTACAGTTTCTATTTGTATATCTAACACTTACTAAAGGCTCCAAAGACATTCAGAGCATCACGAAAGGAATGTATTAGATTTGGTATGACACCAAGTTACAAATATAAACTGGGAAAGTATAAAATAGTAAATTATTTCATAATATATCCACTGCTCAGGCATTTAGCTACTTTTCTATCTTAATTAAGAGGCAACAAATTGTAAAAGCCTTCAAGGAATCATTTAAGTTTTCCTAATCAAAGCATCAAATTAATCTATGGAACACATTACTGCATGGTAAGCTAGTGATCTTTTCAGAAGAAAACACTGAAAGGGGCTGAAAGAAAAAATAAATTAGGCTTTCTGTCCCTCCCTCTCCCTTCAAAAATGTTGGGTTTTTTGAACCTAGTCCCACTTCCACAGGTGCAAAGGGTAGCACATCCCTTGGCAACACCAGCTCTCAGACCGGTACAAATTCTACCAGAGTCCCCTTTTTTCACTGCAGCACTTTCCAAATCTAATCAATACACAAAAGCTGTAATGAAGCGATTACAGGAAAAAACAGGCATCTGTGGAAAAGAGGCCTGTGAGGGCTGTGGAGAGAACAACTGTCCATCCTCCTGTCGCCAGGCAAGCCTGGGCGCCCTGGCGTCCGGGGAGCCTTGGAGATGGCGGGTACACGTGCTTGCGTCAGCCCATCTATGCAATACTGGACCAGGTTTTGAAACTGCAAGACCATGATTTATAGGCAAGGTGGCTGAGGTCAGAGTAGAGGTTTCTAAAGTGTATTTGTAGTCATTTATTTTCCTCCTCTTGCTCAGTTCTGTTGAACTGGACTCAAAGCATTAATGGAACAAGATATTTATCATCAAAAGATATGTAAATTCACATCGATAGAACTGATCCTCATTTACTCTTTAAGAGGAATAATGCATTATTGTATAATAATAAAACAAGAACAATCATGATGGTATATAAACATTTTTCAGGCAGTCATTTAGGATGCAATGCATGAACTATCAGCAGCTGCCTGATAACGCTGTGTCACATGTTTTCACAAACCTAGGAGTCGGGAGCCTCCGGCTCCAAGTTCGTATTTCAGAACAAGGAAGGTATTTGCTTTTTATCTGTATTTTTATTATGAAATTGGTTATCACTAGGTTACAAAACCAACGAATTGTTCATAATCCCGGTCATGGAGCCTTGAAACCAGTGGCAACGGTTCTGCTGATTTTTACTCAAAAACCTCCAGGTTTTGACACACCGTTGCATGATCTGCAGAGCACAGGCTAAAAATATGTATGAAAAGATTACAAAGTATTTCCATTTAGTTTTAAAATGTGTGGAAAAATCACCTTAATGCAAAGACTCAGCAAAATGTATATTTAACACCCGACTGTTCAAAAATCAAACTAAACTTACATTTAGGAGATTTTTTAAAAGCTAAGGCTCCATATGGGCACAAATTTCTCCACTGCGCAAAGGTTATGGTTTCTTTGTCAGTTCCTCTTCTTATTTATTCAGTATTCGAAACAGATATCGAAGAACATTTTTTTCTCCATCTATAATTCAGCTCTTGTTCATACACAAAATATACAGACCTGATTGCTTTAGATGTGTTTATTAGCTATTTTTAACAAACATCAGCTGATCTATTTTGATCTATTTTGATCTATTTTGATCTATTTTGAACAGAGTCTGACCTGTTGCCTCTGAAAGACATGGGAAGGTTTCCCCTTGGTTCAGTCGATTCCAGACACCTGTCATTTTGTGATCAGTACTAATTCTTCTGTAATAGGATGGGTCCCCGTTTGGGGTAGTTAAATGTGGTATATATTTGTTAAGTACTTCTGTAAAATAAAATATGATTTCTTTTCCCTCTTAAATTTATAAAAATTTAAAATGTCAAATCTTCTAACTTGCTTTGCCTGCTGAACCACTGAAAGAAATTAGAGCATAAATATATATGACATCCACATTATTACCAAATACTTTCATTAACAACAACGCTATCACAGTGAATACCAAATGAATTAACAGTGACAGGGCAATAAATTAAAGTGTTTATACATTTCTTTCTCACAGCTTACAAACTCAAAATTTATTTTGACCCTTGGTGTAAAACTTGATGATTGCTGATAAATCAAACAGGATACTGTTGGTATTCAGCGCCACAACTGAGACCTTTTCACTCTGGAGATGTAACAGATAATTTTCTAAGAATTTCTTTGTGGATTAACATTAATTATCATACATACTTCATGAAGGATTAATGTCAGTAGCAAATAAACTCATTTCCATTTGGGACACTTCCCAGTTTTTTTCTTGCCAGCTCTGTGATGCTGTGTTTACGTGATATAAATTGTTTAGAAACTCACCACTTTCTCCTTGTTCTTGGGCAGTCCTAAGCAAGCATCTGCCACCAAACATCTCCTCTGGGCTCCTTGGATTCTCAGGTGGGCTCCAAAGGGCTGAAGACACCTGAAGGAAGGATTTAGAGGTGAAACAGGGACCAGTTTCCAGCTTTATATGTTTTGTATGTTTAATCTTGTAGAGGAAAAGAAATCGTCTATACTGGTCAGGTTGCAGGCCTGGTCCTTCTCATTTTGTTAGTTGAATTTACTGTCATGCTCTTGGTCAGTAGGGAATTATTTTTCCAAAGGAGCAGATTTCAACATTTTTCTGATAGAAAATCCTGAAACAGAGGTGCTAACCCCTATTTAACAGTTTTGATATCCTGAAAATAGGCTTGCCTCACATCATTAGCTGCCACATACCTTGAAAGAAGTCCATAGACAGAGCAAAAAGCAGAGCTTGGGCTGATTAAGGTTTCCAATTTTTGGACACAAACAAGAGTTGGCTAATGATAACCATGCGATCAACAGTGAAATATGTAGGTGTGGGAGCCATTTCAGATCAGATGTATGTTAATGAGAGGGGAGAAATTGGGCCATTTCTTCCATATTGGGCCAAAGTGGTGGGTTCTAGAACAAACACACAGCTGCAAAAACCATCATGACACTGAGGCACTTATTCCTGTATAAGAACAAAAACCATCCTCAGAATAATATCCAGCTGCTGAACTAGGAATGAAAAACTGATCCCGAATTATGTATAGATGCCTTGCACTCCTATTTGCATATCTTGCACTGCCACCACCTATGTGTGAAGTACTGCGAGAAGCATCAGCAACACCTCCAGCAGCAGCAGCTGTGGGCTGCCTGCACGCAAGAAAGCTTTGGGAGAGGGAGGACCCAGCTCACCCATCTTAGTCATTCAGCTGTTAGGTACCTAGTATAAGGTGACTATTTAGGAGAATCACTATTTTTCTCATCTTCTTGTCTTTGTGTTTGTTGTGATCAGGCTAAATCATAAATCCTTCTCTCTAATCCCAAACAATTTGCAAAAGCTCCATCTTCAGTCCACCTGCTTGCAGAAGGAAAACTGATGGTGGTCAGGGATGTTTCTGGTGACGTTTATTCTTATATCTTTATTCTAGTGTTGTTGAACAGTCACATCTCAAGTGAGGTGTTTCCAGGAGGGGGGCACAGGAGAGGGAATGAACAGCAAAACCAAAGAGTTCACACTGAGTCCACTGCAGAGGTGAACTCTGCTGCTTGACAATCAAGCAGCCCAACGGCAGGGGCTTTCTGTGCTGCCCTCAAGGTTTGAGCCAAACAACAAAACAAGGTCATCCCAGAGCTCATCTCACACGCTGGGGCAGGTGGAGGGCCTGGGCAGCACAGCTGGGGGAGGGAGGCCTTCCTCTGCTCCGCACTCCCATCCTTTTGTTCTTGTGCCATCTCACCATGCTGGGGGGGCTCAGACCTCAGCTGTGCAAAACCCCGCCGCACTGCGCAGGCAGTGCATGGGATGGGTAATTTGCCTTCCTCCCCCCCCGTGCTGTTTTGTCCCTTACACCCCTTGGCTGTTCAGGCATTTGGTCTCCATAATAGCAGGACTTAAGCATCACTGTGATCTGTGTGCCCACACCGGCTCCGGGAACAGCTACAGCACACGGGAAACAGCTCTTGTGCTGCCTCAAAACAGCAGCAGGCCCCAAGTCCTGTGGCTCAAGCCTTTGCCATTTGTAACCCCTCAAACCAGAGCGTGCACAGGTAGCAGGGGCCCCTGTGGAAAGGCAGTGAGGTTTTATAGCTACATAATACCCCGTTCACTGGAGCCCTGGTTTCTCTATAGAAATGAGCTATGAAAAAAACTATTAAATATGTGAAAAACACGAACTTCCCTGTTAGTTAGCTGATTTTTATCTTTCTTTATATAAATTTTTATAGCTGCAGAGCCCCTTCAGACTGTACGTGCTGGCTGTGAGCCTCTGTGCTGCTACACCTCTGTGTCCTGGGGAAGCTGATGCACAGGACAGCTGTGCCTCTTCAACACACTTTTGGGGTGGATGGTGAGTACAGACAAGAGGGCACCTCTCCTAAGAGAAGAGAATTTTTCAAGGTCTAAAGGATCACTTTGTGTTCAGCTCAAGCTTTATGTACAGATTTGGTTTAGTTTTACCTTTTTCCCTAGCTAGCTGGCTTGTCCTGAGGAATAAAATGATATGTGCTCAGTGACCTTGATGATCCAACCTGTGCTTTAATTCCTGCCCTAGAAGAACTGTAGAAATAAGCTGTAGGTGATCTGCAGAAGTGTCCTGTAAATATTTAAAAGTATTTGCCAAGGCCAGCTCAAACTTCCTAAGGTGGTTTTGCTCTAATGCTTTTCTTTATCGCTTTTGGCTTCAGATAAAATATCAGCTCATGAACTGTAATAATAGCCTTTCCCTTCAGACTTTTTTTTTTCCCCCTGGTTTTGATCTAAAAAATTCCAGCACTCAATAGGAAATTTCTCACAGGGCAACTTTCTATGATAGCTACAAATTCTTACAGTATCTCTCTGGCCCAGTGCGTGCAGTGAGGAATCGCTGCAGCCTTTCAGCAGTTCTACAAGGACTTGCAGAGTGGCTGCAATGTCTCTCCATATTTTGTGTTGCTGAACTGAGCCTGATGATGGCAGAGTTGCTTAGCTCCAGGCCAGCTTACTGTAAGGCATCACTTACAGAACTGCTTACAGATGAATTGATAACACTGATGCCATTTGAGCCCCCTTTCCTTTACAGCAGAGACTCTCTAATCCACAGCAGTAATAAACACACTGAAAAAGTGGGGGAGTAAAGAAAGAAATAGAGAGAAAAAATTAAAAAGTCCCTCACTCCAATGTCATTTCAGCAGACCAAGGTCATAGTGGGGCCAGATGCTGGTTACAGCTCAGCTCAAGGGAGCAAAGGTCTCTGGAGGGCTGATTGCGGCAGTTCATGCTGCTCTAATCTCCACGGGCTGCTCACAAAAGGCAAAAATCACTTCTGGGGACACGTCCAGCATCAGCATAGCCAAACCCTGCTTCTCCCTCTGCAGCCTTTATGTTCTCAGCGCTGGGAGCTTGCTCCAGCACCAGGTCTGCCCCAGGCATTGGGGGAGGATGTTTGTAAAATATGGAAGTATTGAAATAGCATAAAACATAAATGCAGGTACAAAAGATGCCACATTTTTAAAAGGGATATAACGGTACAGAACTGAAGAGCATCTTCCCTTTGATGGTGTGGACCTTGAGAGTTGGGTCCTGAAGCAGGGACACCAGAAACATGAGTCATTTATACATATTCTGCTCACCAGCATTGGATGTCTGACTCTTGTCAGACCTCGCTTCAATTTTGCCATTTTCTGAAAAAGTTTTTTTTTTTGCATTGTTTTCAGTTTCATTTAATTTCCCTATTAAATGACAGCCTTCTGCTGAGCCTAGATGAAATGGTCACAGAATTTCTAGTAATGATTTCACAGACTTGCAACTGTTTGAACAGAAGAGGCGGGTGTAGACACTGAAATAAATTCCACTGAATTGCCATTGCAGTCCTCAGTCTGCACCAGTCTGTTTAGCACTGTAGGAGGAGTCTCCAAAAAGTGTTGTGTGGGAACCTCCCAGGAGTTTTTACAGCTAACAATCTTGCTTAGTGTTATGGAGAAAGCATGAGATTTGCTAACAACGTTTCTCTCTTATCATGTCCATTTTCAAATACCACAAGTAAATGATTTGCTGAAAACCAATGCCATAACGGTAAGTGATAATCAGAAATAGTAAGAGGGTAAGGAAAGTTTTTAGAGAGTTCTTGTTACACATACAGACCCAAACTTTGTTCAGGAAAAAAAAAAAAACATAAAGTAGAAAAGAACCGAAATACATGAACAACACCTGGTAGCCATGATGCATGAGTACCCAGGAGCACAAGTTACACAAACCTTTTGTCCTGACTTAAGAGGAAGCAGATGTGCTGGGGGTTATTTCACTGTGTCAGTGAGAAAGCTCCTGCAAGTTTTTAACGTCTCCCCACTCCAGAAAGTGGAAAAGGTTTATTAGACATGTTAAAAATACTCTTGTGAGCTCCTGGTCCTGCCATGAGGGAGCACTGCTGGGACAACCCAGATGCGGGCGGCCAGGCTGATGTCGGCTGTGAGCTGCTCACAGAGCAGATGTAGCCCGTTACCGGAGGCCCCGTCCGCAGGCTGGTTTGCCACATGTACCCTCTGCGAGCTGCCCAGCCCAGGCACGCCAGGGCCCCTCCAGCTGCAGGTAGCTGTGAAGCCAGAGGAGGAGAAGGAGAGGCATTTCCAGCCAAGAAGCCTGGCTGGTGGCTGCTCTCCTTTGGCAGCTCTGCCCTTGACTGTAGTTCTAGTCAGGCAACTCTTCACCTATTCCTGTGACTTCAAGAACTTTCTGGATGATTTTACATGATGAGCAACTGGAGACAAGGTAGACATTAAAGCAGTTTTAGGAACAGAGACGTTAAATCTGTTCATATGTTATTTTATATCCAGCTTAAGGTGCCTGTGAGCAGTTCCCTGTAGCTATGCTCCATACAGACACCCCTGGCCGCCCCCAGAGGGTATGTGGAGCATGAACTGCATCAAAGACTTGAGGAAGCCACTGCTGGTTTCAGGTGACTTCAGGCATTGTCTGATGTCTAAAGAGAAGAGGATGAGGAAGGTGGAAGGACACTACTTTAAGACCAGCACTGAGCTGCAGTATCATATCTTTGCTGGCAATGGAGCTCACTCTTCTCCCCAGGGTCCATACTATCATTTACTTCGTGCGTTACTACTTGTAGTCTGTTCCCTCCCAAGAGATGTGCTAATTTGTCTTGAGGAGGAGGCATCTGCAGCTGCATCTGGAAGGTCTCAAAACAGGAGCTCGATGCCAAAAGCAGGAAGTGGCTAGAGAAAAACCATGGGGTTTGTGACTAGAATTAATTAGGATTTGGGGCAGTTAGCATTTCTGGGTCTGCGTTGCAAAGCATCCCTTAAAGTCTGGGATCTCTATCCAGTGAAAATAAACAAATATATAGAGTTATCTGTGACCTCGGCTTCAATTCTGAGGGAAGCTACTGCCATAGCAATATACTGCTTGCCTGAAATGCAATTGAATCTACACCCGTGCTCCCTTTGCTAGGCTGTGTACTTGGCTTTCCAGCTTTCACAGATGCTAAAGACAGTGAATGAACAGATCTTAAATCTCTCTTTAAACTGAACCTCTACACACACACACACACTGGGCTTCAGATTGTGCTCCCAATTACTTATGTTTAGCTTCCAGGCTGGGAACCCTCCCAGTATTCCTGATAGTAGGTTGCAAATGTTACAAATATTTTTTTTTTCCTTTTAAAAGGCATTTAACTCCAACAATATACAGTTGCAGCCATGAATGGCTAGAACTCTTTTTATAGAATACATTTCCAAGTCAGAAATGAAATTGGCAGTGCAAGCCCTCCACCCTCCAGAATTACTTGGCTAAGGTAGTAGCCAGCTGAACAAGCAAAAAAAGCACATGAAGATTAATCCAAATATGCAGCTCAGACAGAATAGTTGAACCCTCAAGCGTTTCAATACACAGCTGATTCAGCAAAACAGATACACATTCAGTTGAAGGATGTCACTGAAAGAGAAAACCAGGCAGCTTAATCAATAAAGTGTGCAGCCTGTCCTGGTACAGGAAAAGCAGCAGCTTAACAAGCCAAACAGAAAAATGAACTGGAAAGAAAAAGAGTCATAGCGAGGAAAAACAGTGAAATCAAAACATGCGAGCTTGAACAGTTTCCCCCTGCACAACTGCATTAGGTGGCATCATAAAAATGGCCAGTGCAAAATATTCCAGAGCCGCTCTTTCCCCAAGGAAAAGCCCTACTGCTTTGGCCAGGACCTGGAAGCCTCCATGGGAGCCACGTCCAGGAAAGACAATCCACTGCCACATACCTTCTTGGGACTAATCCTTGCAGTATGGGACTAGAGGAGCTCAGAAACGGCAAGATTATTTTTTTTTTCTCAATCACACAGTTTATAGGAATTAGGATATTATTTAATTCAAGATTGCAAGATCATTATTTTCACCTAGGTACAAGTTATTTTATTATATTTATTATATTTAGCACACAGATTTATTATTCTCTGTGAACTATGCAGAAGTGGATTTGATTCACAAAATTATTTTTACTTCTCTGAATGCTCTGAAAAATGGTATACCAACAGTGCAGCAGAGAAATTGTTGAAGAGATTCAAATTCTCACTCACATCTTCCTCACAAGAAATTCTGTACTCCTCAGCTGCCACAAAGGTTGGGCTGTCCCGGTCACGCAGCACTGATCCTTGTGCTAGCCTGGATATGGGACACTTCAGAGGAGAGGAGGGCTTACTTGGGAGGTGCAATGTCTGTCAGTGCCTGTGTCCTTGAGATCTGAACACAGAGAGAAGCTGCTATTCCATCACCTTCCTGCCAATAGAGAAATCTGCTCAGAGAAACCTTCTCACAAGAACAAACCTTCACAGAAAAATAAACAGGAAAGGCTGGGAGAGCATCTGATTGAAGGACATGTCAGTGCACATTAAAATATTTGCTAATTGCAAATATATTGCCCCACCGCGCTGCCAGATCTAGCTCTGACTCACATGAAATGTCAGTTGGCTCTAGATTGAATTTTGCAGTTAATAACCTCATCACTCACCTACCAAATCTGCCCAGAAGAAAGGAGACTGCAGTAATGCTGCACACTGATCTTTACTTTCTTGTTCCTGCTTCTCCCCTTCTCCGTTTCCATGTTATATTGGGATAGATATGATCTGCATAAAGCAGGCTGCAATGATGAGTATGACCTGAAATCCTAAACAGTGAATATTTAGATTTCATTGGCAATGTTAAGGGAGAGCCTTGTTGAAGTTGATTAGACAAAGATCATGTGCAAGATTTTGCCGTTTGTTGCAAGTTTTCTAATCGGCACAACATTACCATGGATGAAGAGGCTGGACATTGCCCAGCAGCCTGTGAGCAATGGGCAGATAAATCTTTCCAAGCAAAGATAAAGAAAAGTTAACAACTTGAATGTGTCAGAGAGAAGAACCGCTTCCATGAAAAAATGTTCACTCACATGAATTAAATGTTCATAACAGGTTAAAAATCAGAGTGTGAAAGTAAACAGACTGAACGATGACTTCTGATGCTTGGTTATGGGTTGCAGTGTTTATAAGGATAAAGGAACATAAATTCCCACCTGCTGATTGAAACTCTTCACTGTTTTCTGGATTACACCTGGTTCAGGTACTGGAGATATGTTAAAAGAGAAATGTTTATAAAGAGGAGGGAGGGAAAAAATGTTGGAAGCAAACCAACAGAGAAACAAGGCTGCTTTGCCAGTAAGAAGGAACTTGCAGTTATTGTTCAAATAGGGTTCATATTTGGAACTGTAGTTCTAATCCAATAAAGTGTGTCATTTCAGGCACATAAATAATCCCCATTTTAAAGGGGATTTAAATTTCACCGCTTTGATGGGCTGGTGATATTACAACAGGAAAACGGTGAAACTAAATCACTGCTATCATTTGGCAGGATGTATTTATTTGGCTTTAGAGTTTAAAAGGCTGTATTTTTCATAGTATTTATCTAACCACCCACTTATTTTTTCTGTGTCTCTGAACCTTAGGAGGGTGCTTACCTTCAGCAGAACAGGAAGGTGGTTTCAAAAGAGCTGATCAATATTAACATTGCACAGTACTATATATTACCTCTATTTTGCATAAACTGCATTGGAGAACCAGCTAGTGTTTAATGTATGCACCAGAACATATCTGCATCCTTTCCGAATATAGGTTTACAAATCTTCCTCTGTTTTTAATCTTCAAACCATTAAAACTGTTCATTAAATATATTGTCTATACACCTTTTTTTCAGCAGAGTTTTGTCAGTGTGTGTGAATTATGCATAAAGCCCACAGTGAGATAGATGCATAAAACTGCAGTTTAGCTAGGTAGACATAAACATCCAGCAAACTTTGTTTAATTAGTCACTAAATCAGTCTTTATGCCTTTGTTGACTGACTGATGTTTTTAAAGTATTACTGAGTCTTCTTAAAATGTCTGCCCTTGTTATTTGTATTTTAACAAATATTTGATCCCATAATCTGGTACTTAAATATCGACTCTTGTAATTCAGTCCTAATGGCAGTGCTGAGATGACAGAACTGTTAAACTGGATACAGAGCTGTCCAATTTTAAGACAGCAAAATACTCACCTGTGATGCATAGCATATGGCAGAAATCTGAGAAAATCATCAGCGGAGTTAAGAATAAATAGAAGCTGTGTTCCTAAAAAACATAATCTGACATGCAAACATGGATAATCTTGAAATGTACTTGACAGTCTGTGATTTGAGTCAACAGATTATAAAATCAGAGGCATGCAGTACCGCGTTTTCAAAGAACAAATTACAGCATAGCTCTTAATGCTGAACTTGGTGTGTAAACAAGCTGCTTTTTCTAAATACTGTGTAAAGAGTTTGTTAAACTACTACAGATAATTATGCTTCAAGCATTTACAGAGTCACATGTGTTTATCCGGTTTTGATTTTTTTTGGTGCCCATCTCGTACTTAAGCAATTTTGATGTGCCGTCCTTAAAATGACAGTGTTTATTAGATGCTTTACTGAAGTAATACAGACACAGCCCTTACAAATAAATCAGAGCTGCAGCATATTTCCCAGCCCATGACACGTGCACCTTAGTTATTTATTCCAGTGATATTTTGAGGTTAGAAAGGCTCCTTAAGGTGAGAGAAAGCATCTTAAACCATTTCATTCCCCTTATCTTGCATTCAGGTCAGGGGTGGGGTCCCAGTACACTGCATACAAAACATCAGAGTCATCTTCTGTTTGGGAAAGACCATTACTATCATCTAACCTGGCTGCTCCTCAGGAAGATGAGGAGCTGTTTCAGCTTTTCATTCAGACACTTTTAAGACCGCAGGATTTACAATTTCCTTATCTGACATTTCATTTTACCACTAAATTTCAAGATTCAACATAGCAGTACACATTATCCAAGAGTTATGTATTTTTATGCACAGAATCAAAGCAAAGAAGGATTTGGGAGATTTTAAAATAAATCTGACTATATAGTTTCTTGCCAAGAAGAACCACAAGAACAACTTTGGAGCAGCTGCATGTTCCACCTGAGACTCTCAGTGCTTCAACAAGAGTCTCTTCCCTGCTCTGCCTTTACTCTCTGCTGGCTCTAAGCAGACCTGGACACACAGCAAACCCTGTTGGCCAACAAGTGAAGGATGTCTTCATCTGATGAATTCAGCAAATCTGTTTTGGTACCTTGATTCTGTGCCTTAGATTCAGTCCAGTCACATGATATCCCTCCCTCCTGCCTTGCAGTGAACGATGCAAGACAGATACAGACTCGCACAACACACCACTCCCCACTCGAGAAGAGGGAAGATGTTTCACTATCATTTCATCCAATACCAGTTGGACCCACTCCAATATCAGTTATTCATTAATTGGAGGCTTTCCAGCATGGGATGGAAAAATTCTGCCTCCCGCTATGCACCTCTTAACAAAAACAGATTAAAAATGTGATCTACCTGAATTAACCTTCCCGGAGACAATTCTGCACTTCTCTACTTGTGCAAGGCTGGAAGCAGATGACCAAACTAAGCATCCCTCAGACAGCAATTCCCACAGAAGCCAACAGCAAGATCAGCACTGGGAGGTGGTGGCAAGAAGCTAAACAACTGATGTTTGACATCATGTTGAGCAGTGCCCAGCCCGTGGTGCAGGTGCTGGCTCCAGGGCAGGAGGGGAGCAGCGGAGTCGGACGCAATGCACCCAGCACCAGGGAGGGCTGTGGCAGTGCCTAGAGCTGCGACGTCTTCCCACTTGCCTTGCAACAGTTTGTGTCTGTTGACAAGGAAGTTTATTCACACTCACACTAAAGCCTTTACTACTGTTCTGGGAGATAAAAGCATCTTAAAATGAGTGGATATCACTGTTCCACCAATTTTAAACCACTTTTGAAACTCGGAGTGGTATAAAGGAGTTTTAGTGTAAATAAAAGTGTGGTAGTAATCTGATCTCGTATCCGTAGGGGGGCTGATTCTCTTCTCATTTACATCAGTTTTATTTTCATATAATCCCATTAGTTTCAGTATTTAGCTTTGCATGAGTGACAGTAGAATTATGCCCAGCATAATCACACATGAAGTGTAAAAATCCAACTTGTCTAATTTCTAAGTATTAGCCACAAATGCTAGAAGCCAAAGCAGAATTGCAATGAAGTAGGCTCTCAGTCTGCTCTTATTCTTTTTTTCCCCTTCATATCCAAGTTGGACATGCCTCCGACCTACAGAAGGAAGTATGAGGAGGGAGCCAAGTAAAAGTAATTACGACAACTTGGCTTCTACTCAAATTTAGCATTCGAATAAAACTAGATTTGAAGAGACCACTTGGGAAATTGTATATTCTCTGTGGAGTTCTGCCTTGTTCAAAACGAGAAGGAATAATGTCAGAAGTCAGTCTAAGAACACCTTGCTAAGGTGAGGAGTTAGACAGTTTTTCAACTTTTAAATTGATGAAACACTCACAAGCAATGCTTTGCTCATGTCTGGTTGCTGTTGTTTGGGACAGGTTTTTACAGCTCTGTACATGATGAAGAAAGCTCAGAAAAGGGCGAAGTTTTGAAGAACTTCTCTCTAAGAGCTGTTATCATCCATGACAGCAAGTGATGGTTAGGCATAAGGGAGGCAGCCACAGTCACATTTTGGTACTCCTGGGAGTAAGAGGAGACGAGGAACCATGGTGTACCACATGAGGTAGGGCTCTGACCTTCCTCCTCAGATCACAGCTTTGTAAGTGCCAGTCTCAGTCTGAACTAGCAGCAGCAGCAATTTCTCATGAGCTCTTTATTGACTGTCCCCTTAAAGTTTTAGGAAGCAGGTAAATCTGGATAAAGTTGTACCATAGAAATAACCTTGCACTAGTTGTAGTTATGACTCAAGTAATGATGTATTTTCTTTAAGAGAGTGTTTTGTTTCTTTCTCCTTTCCGTTTTTAAAGAAAAAGCGATGAGTCCCTCACACAAACAGAAGTTACTGTGGGCCACAGAGCACAGACCCAGGACAGATTTCATGGGCTTTACACTTTGAACAACCTGCTTTTTCTCTCTTTGACTTGTGAAATAGCTGTCCTGCCACCATAGTATTCCTGAGCTGGTACATGTCTGAACTGTGCTGTCTGATGAGGTATCCAGCAGTCTTTATGTCTAACAATGCTCATTGCTTTCAAAAGCCTGCCTTTCTAAATAATAGATAAAAGAGATGAACCATGGTGTGGTTTCAGTTTTCAGTGCTTGATACACTGGAGCAACAAGGATTGTGTTTTCAAGAGTGTCAGAAAGAAGCAGGTAATATAAAAGAGGAATGGAGGAAAATGGCAAGAAAAGGAAAAAATAGAAGATGGGAAAGAGCCTCACCAAGCAGAAGGCATGGAATGGAAACTTTGGAAATATTAAATTGCACTGTTACACACTGGTGTCCTGAAAAGCAACAGATAGTTCTGCGATGAGTGCAGAATCCCAGTAACTCACCTAATGGGAATGGCTGAATCCTCATCCCCTCCACCTAGCTCAGCACTTCATTCCGGCTCCCATTTATATTCCTGGTAAATGCACTCACTGGACATCCTTGAAGTGTTACAAATTACATGGCACGTCTTAAATCAATCCATTAGGATATTAGCATTTTCCCTGCCAAGGCAGTAACAAGCAGTGCCTCGCTACCTTATAACTACCTCATAGCACTTATTAATACAGCTATTTGACAATTTGTCATAAACTTTTCATAACAAAAAACCCCAGCTATTTCTCTAAAATCAGGGTTTTAATTAAACAATTTTCTCAATAGCTCAGGAGGGGGGTTGAATACAGAATGCTCCAATTTGGTTTTCATCACTTTCATTTTACATTCACTTTTCACATTGTAATCATAATAATCAGAACCTGGCAGGCTTTCTAAAATCAAACATAATGAAAATTAATTACTAAAAAACATGTTTGATTACAAACTTGAAAAATTCCCATAGCTATTTCATGGATTTTTCAAATTCAGAATGAATCTATTTTTTTAAAAGGATGTAAATTGAAATTTAAATTAACAATTAAAGAAATTCTAACAACCTTTTTTTTCTTTCTCACTCAGACCCACAGTTTTATATGTTTATATATATATATAAGAAGATATATACATGGTAGGAAATATGTATTTATTTCAGAAAGTTTGGAAAAGCACATCTGAATTTGTGAGTCCTTCAAACATCTTGGCATTTCATTCTTTGGTTTGCCTCTTCTTTCCTGCCAACAGCTTCCCTATTGTTTTTAAAAACACTAACAAAAATAGAATTACTATTTAAAAACTAGTTATTTTAAATGTTTTATTAATATCTACCAACTCTAGTCCTGTCTTTCTGCCATCTGAAGTGTCAAGATTGCTCTGCATACCTCTGATAGCAGACATTCTTCTCTCCAATGCACTGTTGGGTTGGGTTACCCGCAAAGACAAGGCTTTATGATACCTGTGAAAGATTTAGAATGGTAAATTTCATCAGTCTGTGAAACCAAATGTATGCAAAATGTTTCAGTAGTCAGGGGAACAAAGACTAGTTTCTTGTTCAGATAAGAGATTTCAATTTTTCCTTTTAGAAAACATTGCATGAAGTAACTAGGTCAGAGCTAAGCTAAACCCACACTTCATTTGTCTGATATGTGTGCTGCATAACAGTTCTGTTTAGTAGTTTAGATTTGACCTGAATTAAATATGAAGCTCAAAAATTATGATGAAACAATAATAAGAGATCTGGCTTACCATGAATCCAAAGCTTCCACGCTAAATGTATATGGCCATCTTCTCGCTGTTCAGTTCAACACAGCTCGTGGTATTTGTGTCTGCAGGTTCTGCAGCTGCTGGAGTCCCACCTCAGCTGCAGAGACCTGCAGCTGGAAACAGCAGGCTGAGACAAACACATCATGTTTGTGAGCAGGAATAGTGTTTTCCCCTCTCTGGGATTTCTGTGCCATAAAATTTAAATCCAAAAGCATACTGAAAAGAAAGCCATAAGCCTCAGTATTAGCTTTATTTCTGTAAGACTCACATCTGTTATTACCTCTTGTAATTCATGAGGAACATTTATGCAAGGATCTCAACACATGGGCTAAGAAGTGTGGCAGCAGCCAGACCACAGTTAAGAGCTCAGGTGTGGTGATGAAATTGCCATTGATGTCTGTTTGAAGTCACATATATGAAAAGGATCTGCATGGAGACATGCCATCCCATTTGGAGAGCTGGAAGACACTTGGGTCAGTAAATGCAGGCATGTCCTGAGGATGGCCAGCATGCAAAGGGTGTCCAGCCCCCAGGAGGTCACCCATCCCCTCCACTAGGAAGGTGTCCCTGAACTCCATCACTATAATGAGCCATTGTCAGTGCAGTTACCCAGAGCCCACTCTCCTGCTGAAAAAATAACACTTCGACTTGTATTTCCAAAGAAATCAAAGGGTGCTTGGAGAAGAATTATATCCCTTTCTGCGGACCAAGATACAAATAGGGACTCATATGAGGTACACAGCTCTTTACAGAAAATTCTTGAGGTAGATTCACACCAAAGGTGAAAAGTAAATTAAAATTGCAAGTCTCCTAGTGCGGATCATTTCTGAATGTGTACTTGTACTTACAATACCCAGAAAAGCAGCCAATTCTTTCCTTTCTCTAATATTGTGAGAGGCAACCAACCCTAAGGCAACAGACAAAAAAAAAAAAAATAAAATAAAAAAAGAACAAATCCTTTTCTTTGGAGAGTCATTTAGAAATCTTTACCAGAAAGTACAAAATGTTTTTCTGTGCATGGAAGTGGTATGAAAAAAATGTAAGTAGTTGATCACATTAATTATACCTTGTATACTAGGACGTTATGTGTTTTCTAGGCTCAGTAGCTGTAATAAAACTTCTCTTTGCCTTGTGGATGGTTCTTACATGGTATTTCCTTCCCAGCGTCTCTCATTAACCTACTGCTCCAGGTCTTGGACTGTAAAAAAGACTCTGCAAATCAAACTCAACAGACCTTTTGTAATTAATACCTTTGTGCAAGAGAATAAATGGGGTGTCTTTCAGCTGTCAAGCTGGACCTTCCGTGACACCTGTTTTTTTATTTCCTCTAGATGTTAAGGATATTTCAGAGGTGTGTAAATCAAGAGTAGGGTGGATGCATGCACTGACTGCATTAACATATCTCTGCTGTACAGAAGGGATAGGAGTGAGAGCAGCTTTGCCTGCTTACTAGAATTGGATCACCAGTGAACAAAAGACCCATGCAAACAGCCTCCACTTTGTTCCAGCCAGGGCACAGGAACAAAATTGGGACTAGAACCCACCAGGTTCCTTATGTGCTGCCATTATTTGCCCAAAAACCTTTTGCAATGGCCTTTGATTGGCAAGCAAAGAAATCTACTCGTTGGCAAGCAGGTTTTGCTTCTCCAGCACACCAGTCTTGAAGATCTGAGCACAGGCACTGTGGACACAAATCTGCTTTATGTAAGAGGAAAACTGCAGTAGTGGCATTTTCACTTTTAATGCATCATCTCCAAAATGAGGAAATAAGTCAAGTTGCTAATGTCCTTTTAAATGATATATGCTTATGTGTTATATAATGTATAAGCATTAGAAAACACTTTCTTTTCCATTTTGGGAGGAGGCAGACAGTTTTGCTTGTAATTCAGACAAGTTTACAGTTTCTTCCCTAACACTTAAAGTAGGAAACTGCAGCTGAGAGGAAGGGAAAAAAATGTGTTCTTCATATTCTGTGATGAGACATTTCTGAATTAATCAATCTCCATTGTGGTTTTCGGGGATTGGTTTGTTGCTTTTTTGCTTATAATTAGCTGAAGGTCTGCCAATTAGTTCCCGGAGTCCTAATCTACCAGTCTCACCAAAGGAGACTAATCAAATACCTGGGAACTGAAATTCAGCACTCTCCCAGGCACTAAAACCCACGGAGCCAGCAGAGACCACGGTTTGATGGCACAGCTTCCCCACCTGCCCTTTCCCAAGAGCTCTCTCCACGCTTCCCCTTCCCTCAGCCTGGCCTACAGAGGGTCCTTAGCTCATGACCTTTTGTTGGCATCTCCAGATGCTCCTCTATGGCTAAGGAGTTAACCTTTTCTCTGCCTAATTGTCTAGGTGATTGTCATAAGTTAAACACTAGAGTAGTTTGTTCACAGGTTGGGCTAAACTTGAAGTTTATTGATTTCCTTGACAGTAGAAGTACTTGCATATTGGAAAGCACGTCCTTTTTTTTCCAAGCTCTATTAGCTGGTTGCATAAAAGGCATTAGCTTAGTCTTTTCAAATCTGGCCTTATTATTTTCTTTACTCTGACAACTCAGGCTACATCCAGTGTTCTGAGTGTCAGTTTTTGCCCACTACTTCCTCTTTCTCACCTTAAGTTGGCTCTCTGACTGCTATTCTGAGACCTTCAGAAGTTTCTTCATTGATTAATAAAACCTGGACTGAAAGTGGACCTTCTCAATACAACCTTTGAAGCCCACACGTACAATAAATTTTAATTATGACGTATGACTATGAGCAGATTATGGTAGTAGCATTCAAGCTTGCTCTGTTGACATGTCATGATTTCTTCTTTCCAGTTAGTAGTGACTATTGAAAAGTCAAGCTGGATAATTTGTTGGGGTAGTACATGTTGTTAAAGTATTTGCTTCTTCACTGAAAAAGCACCATCTTAATTAGATCAAATCCCTAAGGACTTACCTCAGCAACTTTCTTAATTAAATAATTATGGGCATCTCCTTTCAGCAACAGGAAACAAGAAGTTGTAAGACTGATGAACCATTGGCCTTGAAAGACTCAACCACCCACCCCACCCCACCCAAAAAAAAAAAAAAAAGAAAAAAGAAAACCTCCCCAGGAATTTAGGTATTCTCCTGTAAAAAATAAAACACCAGGAAACAAAAAATTTTACTTCAGTCAACAGGTGATTGGTACAAATGACCAACAGAACAGGAAGATGTAATGTCTCTCTGGAAACCCTACCGTAATAAAACACAAGATGCTTCACTAAACGCAGGAGTGCTGGAGTGAAACAGGTAAGATCATATGGTCCTGTGGGTCTTTCTAGTTACAAATGCAATTAATTTTCTTATATAAGATCTGAGGCATTATCCTAGAAAAATATATCATTGTCAAATTATCCAGGTTCAGCACTGGAATTTAATATTCTCATCCTCAGGATAAGTGTGATTCTCAACATGTGGGAGTACTCCAGAAATTTCTAAATCAGTGCCTGAGTGATAAAAATGATGAACACTTATAACATATATAGGATTCTTCATCAGGAAATACCAAATGATATTCATGAAGGAAATATGCATGGTTAACTTCACCTTACAGATGAGGAAAAAAGAGGTCCAGGCAAGGGTAGTGACTTATTAATGGCTGCTCCCACCCCACCAGAGCTACTGACAGATCCACTGCCTGTCCACTGCTCATTTTGGTCTCAGAAGATCATTCTTTAAGTTCACAAAAAAGTAAGAACAGTCATTGCCCAGTGATGGCAAAAGACACCAGAAAAACACAGTGAAATGAAGATGTGTGAAGATGAACAGCAAGTGAGTACTTAGGAAAGGTCAGTACAGGCTTTCTCATAATAATTTTGACAAGAAAGAAAATCAGCTGTCTACTCCCCCAGTCCTTAAATCTGATACTACTTGTTCCCAATTCGAACTCCTTCCAGGATATTTGATTCAAACACAGTTGGCACACTGCTGCATCGCTGAAGCACATCCACTTTCCAGCTTCCAGTCTTCAGGTTCCTTCATTGCAAATGAAATTCATTAATGATGGACATTCCAGTTTATCATTTTTTCTGCATATTCATTTTACTCCAAGACAATGTCTGGCACGTTGCACACTGCTCAGAAGAGAAGCTGTTATAGGGGGTTCCCATCTCTGCTTGTATACCATCACCAGAGGACAATATCCATGTATCCAAACATTCCTATAAGGAACCCTAATTTTAATCTATTTCTCTTCTGGGATGTGAGACAACGGGAACCATCTGTGGCTCTCTGGGATCTGTGAGTTGTAAGGATGTCTACAGAAAAGACACTGCCCTGCCCTGTTAATTTGGGTTTTATCTCTGGAGGAAGCTGAGCTTCCAAGGGTTTCTCTGGCTTACACTGTAAATCTGACTGTGTAAGAAAACAGACTTCTGTTGGCCTTGAACCCGGTATAATCACAAAACCTAAAGCTGGATTGCCAGCTGAAGTAAAATCCCAGAAATCTTTCTTCTGGAGAAGCCATCAACTCCCTACCTTTGCTCATATCCTGCTTCATGCTGCTGTAACTGAGCTTATTTCACCAGCACATTTGAGAGGAGTTTCAAAAGCAGGGAAGAACAGACTAAAATAAAGCAGAACAGGGCTCCCAGCTGGGAAGCTGTGCATGTGAAAGACAGGGAAAGCGATGTATGCAATGAAGTAGCTATTTATTCACAATAAATACACTTTAAAACCATCAACTAGAGCTTGTCATTACAGGGTTCCTGCATCAGATGCATTTCAGGCAACTAACAAGTATTAAAAACCTGCTTATTGAGTTAAGTTACTTTTCATTAAAATGTTCTCACGTACTGGGCATTTAATTAGCACACAATAAATTATCCATTTAAACAGCAATTACTTTCTTCAGTCAAGTGCATCAGAAGCAGTTATTTATGAACTCTTGATTATAATAGATCCAAGAAACTCACAAAACTACAATGTGTGCATGAGCGTGTGTATATCATCACCGCTAAAGTAACGGCGATTACAGGAGGCCAGTCAGCAAAATGTGCAAGCTGGGCTGAAGTTCTCTGAAAGACTAACAGCTACAAGAGCTTTCTTGATGGCACATGACTGGCCTGGTTTGCTGGAGGACTGAGAATTGAGGGACCAGCCACTGAGGTGCTGGTAAGGGATAAGTATCTGTGCTCTTGTGGGATGCCAGTCCTTTGTCATTATTAAGTTTGCCAGTGGCTGCCATCATCAGCTGTTTCCTAAGTGACCTCCAAGCCCAGATCTGCACAGCGTTAGCCGGGGTGCTTCTGCCATCCTTGCCCAGAAGTTGGCCTGCTTATTGGGAGCACCGCAGCTTGCTAGCCCGAGTGCCCCAAAGTGCCAGGCAAGGGGAGCCGTGCTGGCTGTCCCCTGCCATTGCTCCACACAGTGCCAGCCTCTGCCCGACGTCGGGAAGCTGAGGAAGCCTGTGCCACAGAGAGCTGCTGAGCCAAAACTTCACTCTTGCTGTCACATTGTTCTTGTCATCCTCTTCTGCAGCCCTCTACAAAAAAGAGTAAAGTACTTATACAGTAATTTCTGATGAAAAGCCAAGGCTATAATTACCTTTATCTACGCCTCTACTCCAAACTGAAATATTACAGGCTCTCAGCGGGTGCTCTGTTTAGAAGACACAAAGCAGGAAGCACTCTGAAGCACAGGAGAGTACCAAACACACGAGGAGGAGATTACGTGTGCAGAAACGGGCAGATGGTGTTATGGGCCGGGGAGGCAGTGGACAGAGGATACCAGCAGCCGTGATGGGGCAGGAGTGTCCGAGGACAGCCTCACCGAACACAAGCAAAACACAGGTGTCCTTGGAATGACTGCGTTGGTTTTGTGGCCACAGCAGATGCTCTCCCAACAGGCAGGCAAGGGGAGATGGCAAAGAGAGATTTCTTTATCTGTTTTAATAAAAGATGGCCGTGCTAAGGAATGGGAGGAAACACTCAGCCCACCAATGGCACGAGGGACACAGGGAAGCTTAATGCCCCGTGGCAGCGCAGCAGGATCGGCGGGATTCAGCACGGCTGTTTGCAGGTAGCTCTGAGAGACTCCTAACATCTCCATGGGGATGAACATCATCCTGAGAAGTGGAAAGCTTCAAGTGAGGACTCCTGAAGTTTTGCTCCTAGAGCACAACGTCAGGCAGAAAACCTTAACAGCTCATGCGAGGAACAGTTTGATGTACATCGGAGATGATAACAAAAAGTGCACTTAGTTCAGGGATTCTCATAGAGATGCTCTTTTTTTTTTTAATCTCTTGCCCAAGTCTAAAAAGTTCATCATGATGCTCAGAAGACAAAATCAGAATACTTAAACCAGTGTAACATCCACCAGTGCAGGTGAAGTTAAACAAGTTTATACATCTGTACCTTGTCCCCACCTCCATCCTCCACGCTTCGAAAGCCAAACTAAGCTCAGTATATACCCTGTTTGCACATACAGGGACAGCATGTCTTGTCTCTTCCTTTAACCTAACACCCACCCAACTGGTCCTGGGCTACCAGTTACACCATGGCTCTATGCTCTCTTATGCCTGCAGGAAGCAGGGGTGAAAAAGCAGCTGGTACTAGCTATGACCAGAACATCCTTTGACCTGCAGATGGGAAGACCCTTTCATCTTAGTTGTCTGCTCATATTTACTTGATGAAGTTGTAAAATTTGATCAGACTAAAACACCCTCCTGGAACAAATGCAAAGTACAAAAGAGCACAGTTGCCAAGTGTCGTATAAACAATGTACAAACAGATTAGCATGTAAGCAATTTGGTGAAGAAGAGGATTTGAAGATCTATAAAAATAAACAGGCCCAGAACAAGCCGCAGACATAATTAAATCAGTGAAATGAAATATCAAATGCTGGCAATCCACAAACACTTTGATGACGATAATAATAACAGGGACTCAGTGGGTGAAAAGCAAGAGAGAAATTGGTCCATTAAAAATAATGGTGAACAAAATGAGGACCATGTGATGGAGAGAAGGGCATGTTGCACAATAATTTTAAATTTTACCTTTTTGTGAAAGGGAGAGAGACCTTCTAAGGCAGTCATTTCTTCTGCATCAATGAAGGGTAAAGCGCCAGCCTTGGAAAATTCAACATCTCTAGACAATAAGCCAGACTCTCAGGCAGGCTCTGAATTTGGCATGTCTCCTTCACTCACTTTCAAAGAGATACATTAATCTGAAATAACTGGGGAGCTGGATCACTATATAAAAATCCAGAATATGAACCATGTAATACAATACCCATTTAACTACTGAACAAGCAGTTCACAGGCATTTTCCTAGCTGGGAATAAGTATAGATTGAAGTATAAATTTTATATCATTATAAATAAATAACTATAAATATGTATGACATAAATTAGGGATAGGAACAATGTATACTTCCTAGCAGAGTCAACTGAAAAATCTGCACGTCCAAAAATATCAACATTGTATGAAATTTATCCCGGTGAAGCACAGAACTAGATGGAAATATTTGCATGAGGAAGTACAGAACTTTGGAAGTCAGTGTTTGGTTGAAGACTGATGATAGAGTCGGGCTATCTTGCTTGGCTAACACCCATACACATCCTTGGAATAGCCTGGCTGTTGCTTCTTCATATTTATAATATTCCTCTTTCCTTTCACGGGTTTTTAGCAGCTGCTTGACACACTGCCCTGGGAAGCAGCTTCAGCATCAACCATGAGAGCCCACAAGTGGGGCAGGGTAGGAGGGCTTTACCTCAAGGTGTGCACACATACACCTCTCTTAAATCAAGTACTGTGATAATAAAGAGCATGAAAACATGACGCGTGAACATCTTTCTCAATTGACAAGGAATATACTTCATTTAACCTGATACTTTGTTTTATTCAGCTCATCTACCATTTGGGATTTTCTTGGTGTTTTCGTAACACAGAAAATAAATAGAGAAGAGATTCTAGTTTCCCCACTAACATACTCAAAACACCATGAGATATCATCACCAGTGCGCTGGGGTGAATGCTGTTGTTAAAGAGGTCAGGGTGGAGAGGAACAACTCAGATTGTCATTGTCAGCTGCAGTAGAAACGCAAAAGGCAGGTTCTGACTTCTGCATTCCTGTTCATTTCTGCTCCTTCTGTAACTTTATCCTCCCACTCGCAGCTATTGGTATGTAAATCATGGCATCGTGTCTGACATCTGCAGCTGAAATGTCAGCCCGCGTGAACTGCTGCTGCTCGTCTGGGCCCAGTGGAGACACAGTGACTGACACTCATTTAGGATCTGGGGTTAGTCTCCAAGAGGCACCTCCGCTGTGCTAATTACCTGTGCAGAGCCTCGTACAATGGAGCACAGAGCTTTGATCCTCAGGAAGGTACCAACACATTGAAAATGTGACTAATGTTAATGTATATGATAAGTTATCGTGGAATACTTGAAGTCAGCAAAAAAGATGAAACAACATCTGCTTTATCGAAGAATGAAAGAGCTCTGTGCAAAGCAGCTGTTTAATTATCTGGCACTGTGTCATGTAATGATTTATACACCATACGCATAAATCCCAAATTTGCTCAGGAAGAAGAGTTGCTTTCAGGAACTAAGAAATAGAACTAGCACAGACATGTCCTGAATTGTCAACTTTCACATTAATAAATAAATAAATCTAAATAACACCTGCATTTCCTTCCTACCTTCCAAGTAAGATACTCATCCTGAAAAATCCAACACATAGCATCTTCACTCCAGCTAGTCAAACCAAAGCAACAACATCTTTGGGATACAAACTCGCAGTGAATGCATTTATCACAACATAATGAAGGCTATAGCATTAAACTACCCTTTGCAAAGTTCATAACAGTAATTGCACCAGCTCTGAGTTCAAGCTTCTGAGCTGATGATGAAAAGATTTGATGAGGTCTGACTCCAGAATGCCCTCATAGGTTTTTAAATAGTGTTTGGTACAAGGAAGGAACTATTGTTGATTAATGATCTGAGGAATTTTCAAGAAGAGGTATTAAGAATCATAATATTTTTATCATTTTTCAGAATATTTTCTTAAATTTCAGTGAGAGTCAATGGCAAAATAGGTCTATACAGCAGCCTTATGTGACTGATGTAAATGCAAGATGGGTATTTTTCACATTCTGTAATATTGCATATGGTCAGTTTGGAACGGTCAGGAATTTATGTGATGAAAATCTTGTTGAAAGTCATGGCCAGTGAGTCCCAAATATTTCATGTGAAGATTTCTAGATAGGCACACTGTTGTGAGATCCACACCAGCCAAAAGGAGGATCTACATCTCTATGGCAGACCAGCCGAAAGGAGCATCCTGGCAACGCAGCCACACAGACAGCTCGGGTCTGGTGCCTGGGAATGTACCTTGGCACCATTTAATTTATTAGTAAGAAAAAAGCTTTTGAGTCCAAGAACCATATCACACAGGACTTCAATTTCCCAGGTTATTTATAAACACTTAGAAGCTGCCATTCATCCTGTATTTGACCCAAGGTAGTTGAAATTGGTCTAGGGGATAAATCATGTAGTAATTTGAAATGCAACTGCTTTCAGCTTCTGTGAAGTCATATGAGCTCACTGAAATGAAGCCTTAACCAGGAGGCTGCAAAGCAGTGACCCATCAGAGAGCCAAATGCGATTCAGTCTCAATCCTTGCAGAGTTCCCAGGCTGCCTGGACGTGGCGGATGCAGAACCAGGTTTACAAAGCTAATGCAGGCCATTGAGTCAAGTCCCTCAGCATCATGTTTTCCATATTAACTTTAAAAATATCTGCCTGGTTTTGTCTAGCCATGCATAGTTTTTCAGTTTTTACAAATTTATGTACTAATTTTCTCTTCAGTGTACTGTTTCTGTTGCACACATGTATTTCCTCCCTAGATCTTACAGTCTTCTCATTTCAGTTCCTCTGTATTGTTTTCCCTGTCCTGTCCCCCTCTTCAATTACTCTTATTTTACTTATTGTCATTTGTGTCCCCCTTATCTAAATCCACATGAAAATATGCCAAAAGGATATTCCCTGTCCTGCCTGTTCCCTTGAGGAAATGTACTTATTAATTTGATTTACAGCTTTCTTTTTTTTAAAAATGGAACAAATGACAATTATTGTTTACTTTGAAGTGTGATTTCAGCATGAATAATTCTCCTGAAGAAACATCTGTTTTGCAGATGAGTTGTGACAGCAGACAATATGCTTCCATATTTCGTATTCATACTTTGGTGACAAGAGCTGGGACTGGAACTGACTGTCCAGCATCACAGTGCTGTCCCAGGAGGCCAAGATCACTTCTGAAGAGCATTTCTTGCTTTTAGGAGTAGTTGGTAGCATTTTCTGGCATTTTGAAATGTGGTTGGCCCTGACACAGTATCTCTGGGCCTCAAGGAGTACCCATGCACATGACAGCTATTAAACATTTCTTGGCCTCTTGAGAGGTGCCCAGCCCCAAAATGACCTGCTTCTATGTCCACAGACGCTGAACATAGATGTTTGAATGCATTTTGTCTTTAGCTACGTCATGGACTTTCTATTCAGCATGTGAAACAGGTTTCTGCCTATGCCCAGCAAAGCTTGGCTGGCAGCTCATCAATCCAGCTTGTTAAACCTACTGTCTGCACACCAGAACGGATTTTAGCAACAGCTGGTCCTGGGCCAAAACTTATCATCTAAATTCAAGTCTAAAATTCTCCAAACTTTCAGGCCTTTTAGCATCCTTGGCTGACACTTTTTGAGCTGACTGGTAGATTAAGACTGTTTTCATATCCTTCCTGGTAGACATAATGCATTGCAAAATAAAGATCAAACAGAAAAAGATTGGGAGGAGGGAAGGAAGGAGGGAAGGAAGGAAGGAGGGAAGGAAGGAAGGAGGGAAGGAAGGAAGGAGGGAAGGAAGGAAGGAGGGAAGGAAGGAAGGAGGGAAGGAAGGAAGGAGGGAAGGAAGGAGGGAAGGAAGGAGGGAAGGAAGGAGGGAAGGAAGGAGGGAAGGAAGGAAGGAAGGAGGGAAGGAAGGAAGGAAGGAAGGAAGGAAGGAAGGAAGGAAGGAAGGAAGGAAGGAAGGAAGGAAGGAAGGAAGGAAGGAAGGAAGGAAGGAAGGAAGGAAGGAAGGAAGGAAGGAAGGAAGGAAGGAAGGAAGGAAGGAAGGAAGGAAGGAAGGAAGGAAGGAAGGAAGGAAGGAAGGAAGGAAGGAAGGAAGGAAGGAAGGAAGGAAGGAAGGAAGGAAGGAAGGAACTTTTTCTTTTGTATGTCAAAGAGTAGTAGTACACAGAATATTCAAGATACATAGTAAGAAAAAGCTCTCATGGAAAAGGATATGGAAGAAAGATTACCTGAAGGCAAAGTGGTCTCCATCACTGGAGATCTCCAAAGACAGGCTAGACAGACAGCTGTCAGGACTGGTGCAGTCTTCCCATTTGGACAAGGAGGTTTGGATCACCTCTTGAGCCTGGAATTTTATGATTTTATCCTTTCTAGCAGCAGTTCACCCTGTGCTGACACTGGAGGAAGCAGCTCGTGCTAGAAACATCCTCCTGCAGGAAACTCCTTATCTTTCCTCCCTTTTGCTTTACCATAGATCCACTGCTGACCCTTGGAAGCTGGTGCTATCTCAAAACTGAACAGAGAAGGAAGATTTGTCATCATATAGAGCAGAGTGAGATTTAATCTCTAGCACCTTCAGCAGCCAACCAGCCTCCCAGGTCATACAACCTTCCCATCCCACCCCTAGTCTCCTGAAAGGGGCCTGGCAGGGGATTACAGATACAAATTTTGATGTAAAAAAAAGAAAGAATATATGGTGTCTATCATATGCTCTTTCCCTTCCATTCATACTCTTCCTACAAGAGAAAGCAATGGATATTTTATCTTAAATATTAAGCTGAATTATGTGACCATGAGTGCACTACCTTAGACCACCTTAATGCAAAGTGTTGTAGTTAGTAATTTAGATTCCTTATAAAGTTATTTTCCTTGACAGTTCCCAGAACTCCATATATAACTCTCAGCAACCACAAGACATCCCCACAACCGTGCAGTAAAGGAGGCACCAAGCCCTACAGGTTTTGCTGAGAATACACGAGAGCTGGAAAGCCCTCAGCTCCCAAGGAATTTGCATGGGAGTTTGCAACACATCCTGCTTCACCAGCAAATACTCAACATTTTTTCCGCTTGTTTTAATACTTGTTATTTTTCTCCTCACTGTGGCTATATTTATGTCCTATTACCTATGAAAAATGGCAATATTTAAAGGTAGAAAGAGTAAATAAAGTGAGAGCCATACAATATACACAAGCACACTCTTACCCTTTTTTAACAAGATGGAAATTGTGCAATAATGAAATATTCCTTATTGCCTGTAACAGGGCACAAATCTTTTTTTTGGCTGCATTTCGGGTTTGGTTTTTTTTTTTCTTTAAGAGTCTAGGAAGAAAAATCTAAATCCTGGTGGTTTGTAAAGTGCTCTACCAACACAGGGAATTGCAATGCTATTTGAAATACACATGAGCAATTAGAAAGCTGCTGAACATGCAGATAAGAAAATGTCTTCTTTTTAATGATCCCCACGATGCACAAAAGCCCATTTTCAATACAAAGCCACCATTAACTAGATATTTCAATATACTCACAGCATTGTTAAGAGGTGTGCCATGGAGCTGGATGTTCTTTATTAAACTATGAAAATGAGCATCCCTCTCAGAAAATACAAGCAGTGCAAGAAAAACACAAACCATGTTTACAGCCTGATAGCAGAGCAATTTATGAGATTCATCTTTATGAGATTTTGAAATTCAAATGGCTAAACTGTTGCACTGTCTGAATATTTGATGTTACAGCAGATGCTGCAGGAATAGATCCTCATGTAGCTGGTGTAACTCTACATTTACAGTCTCCAACATACTTATTTACTAGCTGAATTATTTACTTATATATTATCTGAAGATCTCAGAATCTGGTATAAGGTAACTAGCGTTGTTCACATTAAAACTGAGTGAAACTCCTACTAATTTCCCTGGGAACTGAATCAGAAACAACTGGCAAACCTCTCCGTCCTGGTTGCACTTTTCTTCTGTCCATCATCTCTCTATGAATTCACTGTCCTGGTTGCACTTTTCTTCTATTTTGTTAAGCTTATTTTGCGGAGTTTTATTTATTTAGTCATTTCATAGAAGTACACATTCAAAATGAAAATGAAATCACACGAAAAATATTTGGTATCTTTAACTCCATACCGGGGGTTTGCACATAGTTAAAGCTAGTCCAGATTGTTCACTGGTGTGTACCCAACAACAGAGACCTGATCCAAGGCTCAGTGAAATCTTTCTGATGTATTTTTCAAGGTTCAGATCTGTCTGTATAGGAACCACATTATCCTCTATATCTTATCACATTTTGATCACAAGAGAAAGAAAGGGAAAATCTGAGCTGATCAGAACATGTTTGTATAAATATGTACATTTGTATAAATATGTCTTTTTTAAAGCCATATTTTTTACAGTTTTATCTGTAAGAAGAACCTGACTTCGGGTTGCTATTCATTTTGGTAAAATCTGCACTGGAAAACTGCAGAGAATTGAAAGTTCTTTAAGGACATTTGCAATTGTACAAGAAATAGAGAAATTGTCTCTGCAATGTGACTTAGATCAAGTTTTTGAGACTGTTGCAGATACCCTGAGCCAGAATGGCCTCTCAGAATTTAACAGCATCAGAAACATCTATGATGAAGTTTCACTGGGTCTAATGAGCAAAAAGTAGTGTTTACAACTCTAATAGAAAGTACTGGGACACTCTGTGCCTTTAAGCAAGGTAATCATTTAAAAACAGAAGAAATCTGCATTGGGATAAGCAATCACATCTCTACCAGTGACTAAATCTAGTAAGGATTAGACCATATTCCATGGTGAACTGAACTTGGGGCACTACCAACAGATAATTGTGATGAGAAGCTACACTTCAGTACTTATACAGTCACTATTGTTTCATCTACCAGCTATGTAAATATGACAAGGCTCTGTCACAGAATAATCTTTAAACACCTTGGCTGTGATTAAAGTTATGCTTCAGAAAAGAGACAGAAAAGCATCAGAGCCAACTGGACAAAGAACTAGTGTGGACCAGTCCTAAGCATTTTAAATGACAGTACCATGGGAAAAACAGATCTGGGGTAATTCATTTTACCTCTTTGTGTTGCAGTTTCCTGGTCTGTAAAACTGAAGATGGTGGTACTGATCTCTGCACTGCAGCTCCATGGCTCCTGGATGAGACCTGCCTTGGGACCAGCCAGCTCAGTAAGCAATTGGAGCAAATGTGAAGGTGTGCATCTGCCTACTGCCTCTGCAAGGGTAAACAAGACACTTGGTCATATTCCTACCACTGAATTATCTGAGTGTTTTTAGTGTGAGAGTAATACATACAATAGCAAGCGACACAGTGTTGTTTTTTTTTTCCTGTACCACATAACCATTTAACTACTTCAATTATAATACTGAGTTTTGCAGCTCTTTGAGAGTTTATTTGTTGACTCTGTTTCTCTAGAGGGAAGAATATGACCAGCAGCTTTCTGGTATTTCCTGGGGAGTGCAATAGTGCCACAATGGACTGTAGATAAGCATGAGTTGATCTTAAAACAGCCAGCTCTATCTATTAGAGACTAACATGGCCCAGAGACCTCAGCAGCTTAATACCAAGTACATTTTATTTTGCCTTTTGAGCAGCTTTTTTCACCCATCTTGAATTCCATGCAAACATGGCTTCAATTATCCAACCTAGCTAATTAATAGCACGTTGCTGCAATACAAAGATACCCTATGGGAGCTACAGAGAGATCACTAAAAATCTCTCACTCATGTTTTAAGCAGAATCGCAACTCTTTTCCCTCTCCCAGTCTCCCTAATTCTCCAGGGCTGCGTTTGACAAATATTTAAGTAAAACTGGTCACTTGGTAAAATTTATAAGGCTGAATCTCAGCTAAAACTGTCCAAGTACTTTGTTACTAGCTTTGAAATCACTCTCACAAAGTAAGTTGCTTGTGGCAGTGACACATTTGGAAATGTAGTGAGAACTGACTTATGAAAGGGTTGTAAAAGTCTTTGCTAATGATTATATGCCACAACTGTTTCTGGCTCTTGCTCCCATAGCATATTTCCTGCAAAATCAAATTTGGACTCCTTGGAGCATAAGTCAGAAATCATCCTGCCTTACTGAGCCTGGACCTCTCTCTTAAGTAGGACAAGACTCTGTTGAGACCTTGTGACTGGAAATGACTGTGAGCAATACTTTCAAAGAACCTTCAGAGATTTATTTGTATAGTTATTGTCTCTTAAGAGAGATGAAGTTAATGGCTACAACTGCTTTATTTATGAATTTGAGAATTAAATTTAATCCAGGCTTTTAACAAGTGTTTGAGGCATTTTATTTATGGTTTTCAGGTCTTGAACCCTAGAGAAAGAGATCTATTTTTAAGTCCTGTCACTTCAGTCATGCCACAGTCTGAAGTTAATAATACAACTTAAACAGGTAATAGGTGGATGTAATAGTTAACAGGTCACAGTAAATCCCAGCAGCACTTACTAAAAACCAAATGATTCAACAAGCAAAGACAAGGCTAGTAAGTAAAGATAATTGGAAATTAACTTTGCTGGAAAGAAAAAGTGTTTAGGTATAGTGAAATTGCAGTGCTTTGTAAGACTTAATGTACAGTCTACCATAAAAGAGGGAACTGATTTACTACATTACTGCTGATGAATAGCAGTACAACTTCATGAGAGAGACCAAATTCTGCCCTTTAGTGTCAAAGCTGTAAAAAAAAATTTTTGAATGACCATTTACTGGAATTTTCACTATTTTTACTATGCTAAAATTGGAAGAACTAGAAAGGTGAAGACCAAAAAAGGCTGAAAGAGTGAAATATTTTGCAATTTTGAAGTGTTTGATGCACTGAAGCTTTAACATCTTTTTATTATCCCCGTACTCTGCAAATATTTTCTTTCATTGAGAGACTGAAGCAATAAGTCTTTCGAACGAACTCTAATACAAAGCATCCATGGGCATTGACATGCAAGTAAAATGTATACGAGAGAAACTGTTTGACATCTGTACCAAGTATCTTTCCAGTGGGGACTCGTTTTGTGAGACATCGCTTGTCTTTCATGCAATAGCTGGGAATGAACCACCCTCATTCAGCTGAAGTTCAGATCCATACTTGATCTTTGCAGCTGAATTTGACATGCAAAATGCTTAAGCCTCTACTGCCTCTTAGACAGGACAAATAGCCCCCCAAAATATTGATCCTATCACTGAAGAATTAAATTATTTGTGAAACCAGCTGTTCTGGAGGTTTTAAACTGTATCATACTTTCAAAACAAATAATGAGAAAGCACAATGAGGTGAACAACAGAAAAAAGGACAGACAATTATTTGTGAAAGTGCTGGTAAAGGTGGCAATGGATAACCAAAGGGGTCCTTTGAGGGACAGGGACTGGACCAGACAAGGGAAGAAGAGTAGCAGTCCTGTGGTCAGACAAAGAAAAGGGATGGAGGAATATGCTGCAGGTCAAGGGGATTTGCCAGTGTCAAGTGGGAATAAGTACCTGTCTGTGTGTGAGGCAAAACCCTGTAGGGGGGAAGCACTTGCTGGCATTTTTAAGGCAAGAGCAAGGCCTGTGAAACAGGTGACAGGCCAGGAAGCTGTAGAGGACTGAGAATATATATGTGGAAGATATAATCAGAGCAGCAAGGAAGATAATTTGATCTGGGGGAGATGAAAAGCACGGAGCTGACAAGTGGCTCTCAATTCGTTCTGTGTTTAAAGTTAAATACATGCTTAAGTGCTTCGACGAACTGAGCCTTCTGGAAGGGAAATCTTCTAAGTAGCCAGTAAGAAACATCAGACTCCACTTTATTATATATACACACAATCCCAGAAGGATAAAGAAACTAGCATTTCTGTCTAAGACTGATTTTATTCTCTTGAACGTTTCACTGAAGTTGTTACAGCTGTCATGTCCAAGCCACAGAAAAGCGGAAGGCCAACAAAGTGCCAGGGCATTAATGTGGAAAGAGTTTTAGCATTCACAGAAGTCTTGACTATTCAAAAAAAGGGCTACTCTTGATCATGGTTACTCTCACCTGTAGGTAAGCCTTGGAGGCCAAGAATCGTGTAGGAAGATGACTTTTCACTGCAACCAAGTCTTTTAAATCTTTTCTCCTTTTCCTTAATATTTTTCAGACATTATCCTTTGTGTTTCAATAGCCTCGGATGTTGTTCTGAGCATATCACTTCCTGTTCATGTCAGAGCAAGAATGAAAAGAAAAAAAAAAAATCACACATGAAAATGATACTGTATAAAAAGTGATTCCTAGTCAATTAAATAGTATCTAATTAAGATTAGTTTAAAACTTCAGAGATTTGGATTCAAACTCTTGCTTTACCACAACCTTCCTGTGGGCATATCACTTAAGTAGAAGGAGGAATTTAGCCAAGACAGAACATGCACCTCAAGCATAGGATGACAATATATTACAGGTAGCATAGGACCAGAATCCCACAGGGAGACTGCACAGACACCCTGCACAGGGCATATGCTGCACCGGCCATGCCACCCATGCAGACAGGAGAGCTGGTCCTCCTGGGCCCACGAGCCTTGGTCTTAGAGATAGAGTAGTGAAATACTGCATTTAGAAACTGTTTCTTCACTGGAAATCTCGCAGTAGTTCTTATGGCATCTCAGGATAGGCTCTTTAGTAGCTGCCAGTAACAGCCAGGAACAGGGTTTCCATTTGCCTTTGCAGTCACAGTGTGAATGAGAAGCACATCTCTGTGATTAGCCTGCAAGGCTTTGCCAGTATGAGAGATCCAGCGCCAAACCTGTGAACATGCTGATTGTTGAGGAATTGTCTTCACTGTGCTTCATGAGCAGGCGACACTGCTTGGAGCACACCTGTTCTATACACGAACAGTGGTATTTTTGTATTATTTTGAAATAGTTCTGTGAATTCTTCCCTTAGAGATATCACTCCCCTACCCTCTGCCTGACCTCCAGTCTCAAGCAATTCAATGATTTGTTCTAAATCTTTTGCATCCTGACTAAGGGCACTTATAGATTAACCCAGCATTGTGTTTAGAGTACTTGGGTTGATTTATAAAGATGTCTACAAAATAAATATCTTTGCAGACAGACTTTTTTTTTTTTTTACATATTTTATATATCAAAGAAATGAATTGTGATACTTTAGAAAACACAGCAGTGAAACTCCAATCAAAAGAAATAATGGAGAATAAAATAAGAGGCCCATTTACCAGACAGCTCAGATGTGCAAAAGATTTACTTCTGTAGATTAAAATTGTAGGTTAAACTTTGAGTTCTAGGCTTTCTATCCAATAAGACATTGTGATGTTAGCACACACAGGGTATATCTACTACATACAATATACACATTATAAAGAAGTACTTTTTAAAACCTTTCAAGATCTGAGACTCAGTCAGAAGCAGAGAGTTTATTTGTGTATTTAATAGAAGGTCTTGCTCAAGTTGGGCCAGTTGATCCTCAGAGAGCCACTGTTCTCTGTAAGGATGAAAAAAATAGAGAAATGCCAAAATGAGTATGATTTTAGAAACATGACTACCATAACATTGCTGAGTTTCTCATGAATGACAGCACTATAGGACTGACATTTCATGTGCTTCTGCAATGTATGCTACATTTCTATTTAGAGCCCTTATAAAAGTTAGTGATGGAGGAAATGATCCAGAAACTATTCCCACTCCCCCACCATTCTCTTCAGGTTTAATATACCAGAGCACAGAATCAAGTGTTAGAAATGAGCTGAAGTGAATACGATTGCATGGGCAGAATGTCAAAATGTTTTTAATGATTCAGTGGCTAACATTGCATATAGAAAAAGGCTCAAGCTACACCACTCAGATCAACACTCAAATTTCCCCAAAGTTTGAACATTAGTTTCTGTCAACTCCAACTCACAGTGTGCATTCACTTCCCTGTAATAGACTACAATACACTAACAGGTAAATAACACAACCACTGAAAGCCCCTTCCCCCTTGCTACATATTGCCTTAGACTGCCAGCCTACGCTTTCTTAATTCACATATATCCATTGGCGATTTCTTTATATACTGAGTGTAGAATCAGCCCCAAATGTAGCTTTTGCATCATCTGAATGCATTACCCTCTCTTGGGGCCATTAATCAGACTGACACCTGGTGAAACACTAGGAGAGGAAGAGATTTTTATGCCTGAAAGTATAAGGACGACTCAGACTTTTGTTATTTTTTACTGATGCCCTCCGTACTAGCAGGCAGAAGAGGAGTGAAAGGAATTGGGAGGCAGGGCAGCCCTGTGTGGGCTATCTATAAGCCAACCCTATTCTGGACTTTAAAAAAACTGAAGCAGACAGATAGCAGTGTGGTTAGTACCCAGCATATTGAAATACATCTGTTCTTGTGCAGCGAATCCATAGTAACCATTTCCCTCTCTCAGTAGGAGATGGGAGGGATGAGCATTTTTGGAAGTCAAGCAGCTGCTTTAAGGAATTTGATCTACGATGGAGTGAGGGGTGAGAGAGGGACAGAAACCAGCAGAGATAAAAGGAGACATTGCTCAGGTTTATTTTTGCAGTAACCCCCTGCAGCGTGCCTCCCTCCATGCCTTAGTTTGCAATGGTTGGTCTTTCTGAAAACAATGTTGTCTGAAAGTGCCTATTCACAATATCACTTTCCTAAAAAAGAGATGAATGCTTATCACATATGAAGGAAGATCTCATTCTGTACACTGGGACACACAAAGAGAGCTACTGTATATGCGAGGGCTTGGCTGGGGCTCCCTTTTTAGTTAGGTGTTTTGTACAAGACATTGATGATGTTCAAGCTACAGGTCCCTGGGCAGTTGTTTTCTGATGCTATTCCAGCCTGGCTCGTTTTCTGAATTTTGTCTTCCAAGACTGCTCTAAGGAAAACTAGATAGGAGGTTTCTATTAAAAGCAACTCTCTTCAGCTCAGTTTAAAGATCTATTATAATTTATTTTGCTAAGAACTCATGTTCTGAGCAACCAGGATGTCTGCTGTGGCTTGATTTAAGAAAATACTTTTTAAAACAAAACCCCTATGACAGATAAGATTAAAACGTAAAAATATTCAGGTATTTGTGTTTAGGTAATAAGCTATATAACATGTCTCACATTCTTCTCTGATATCAGCTTGAAACAGTGAAGAGATTAAAGAGAAACCAGACAGAGATTAAATCAGCAATGAAGTCTTTCAACAGAAAAACATATCAAATAGATATTCATTAGGTTTTTATATTGGTGGACCATAAGTTATTGACTCAAAACAATGCTTGGTGGTCAAAAACATTAATTCCTATTACTTCAGTAATAGCTTTTTGCTACTACTTCAGTAATACACAGCAAAAGGACACATAACAGACTTCCAGTTAAAGATTGCTGCCTGGATAAGTGTGCCTTCAACTGGTTACTAATACAAAAATTCAGGCACAGTGATTTCGAAGTGTTGAAAGCTCTCCATAAACATATCGAGGCTTAAGGAAACACAGGAAGAAGCATCCAGAGGCTCACAGAATTATACTGAACTTCTAGGGAAGTACTTGCTAACATGGACTTGAGCATATGCATATCTGTGTCATTTCTCCACAGATTCTACATTCAGATTTCTCAGATTCCACATTTTACTTTTTCTTGAGGAAGCAGAGACCTTATGCATTCCTTAAGCACACTAAGACACCACTACATGAACCATTATATTCTCAAATATCATTTGTGATATGTGATTAGTAGACCTTTTATTTACTCGTACAGCTCTGTCAGAGCCCCAAATATTCCATCATTAGCTATTCACAATACCGAGACAGTGCACATTAGACCAAATGGTGGATTTAAATATGTTTAATGCATCTCAGTCCATGCTTTTAATTTGGAAAAGAATACAGTGAGGGCATGTTGGAGCAAACATGTTTCTCGCACTCCTTGTCAAGAATATACATGAATGAAATCCCATTTGGAGAGGGATAGATAGAAAGTACCCAACACAAATTTTACCACTGCCTAGTACTTACTCAATAACCTAGAATCACAGAATCAGCTAGGTTGAAAAGGACCTTGAAGATCATCTAGTCCAACCGTTATCCTAAATCCATAGATTGATGGAGAGTTTTGATAAAGACCAGGATCTGGCAGTTTAATTTAATTGCAAGTTGGTTACCTTGGAAAAATAAAAACCCCTTGCTGACTTGCAAGCTTGCAAAATTTATGTTCAAAATTGCTCTAAAAGCTTGTAAGCTCAGGGCAGATATAATTAATGCAGCAAGTTTAGCTGGAGCATCAGTGTGGCTGCACAGATAAATTAATTGTTTGGGACAAGCGAGCAGCACCAAAGGTTTGGCGTGCCACCAGCTTCACATGGAAAGGCAGCTCCCTCAGCACATACAGGCTGCTACACCGGAACATGCATCTTGTGCAGACTCTACGGACTAGGGTTCCTGCTGTTGTTAAACCATATTATATTTGTGTATTTGGTATAAACAAGAGTTACTGAATATCCTACTCCGACCCCAGGAATATTTAAAAACAGCTATATAGGACCTAATTCCATGGGAAAATGTAGAGAGCCAAAGTAGAAATTGTTTTAGGAGTGATCAAACAGATTTGCTTGGTCTATAACTACTTCCTAAAAGCTGAGATGGTCTGTAGCCCAAAAGCTCTACTTGGCATGATTTCCCTGAAAAGTCTCAATCAATCAAGAGAATATCATATTAAAAACCAGAAGGAAGAATCACACTACAAAATCCTTGTCTTTTTACACTCATAGCAATCACTTCTGGCCATCGTTAGGGACCATCCAGAATAATATTGGTCAAACCTCAGTCTGAGCCAATACATTAGACACAGCATCTGGTCCTGCTCACAGCAAAAGACGATTTTTTTAAACAAATGTTCCAACTCAGATGAAAAAAAAAACCAAACCAACAAACAAAACCAGAGAGTAAGACATAGAATAAAATATATTTAAGACAAAGGGAATCTGGAACAAAAAGATCAAGTAGAAGATTAACACTTTCTGTAAATACGCAAGACATCTTTAGAAACCTTTACTAGACTTAAAATTCTGGAGGTCTCATTAATAATACAAATAAGATGCTGAACAGTGAAAAAAGGAACGGTGTACCTCAATCCTAAACTGGCCTGTAGCATGAAAACCTTGTCAAGCACATTTTCCCTTCAAGTACAAATTGATCAATGGAAGTATATAATTTACTATTCCCAAAGAAATCAAGATTTCTTCCAGCCCAATATAGTGTCTCAGGTCACAGCCAGCATGGAATACTATAAAGAAATCATCTCTAATCTATACAATAAGTGAGCATTATGGGAAGAAAATTGCAGAGCTGTTTCTTGGACAAAAGGCTATATTAATTTTCACTCAATTTAACTGTGTTTTCATTTTCATTTAATTGTTTCTGGTGCCATCATAGAGTCAGAGAAATAGGCATATAACATTGTTCATTTACTGCCTCGTTTTAGCAACTTGCTACATTATTTTCTCCTTAGTACAGCCCGCTCCCTCATTTAATAGCTTTTTAATTGTTCTTTTACCTCTGCTTATTCAGCAAAGATAACTAAGTAGTCCCCAACAATATCACACCTTTTTCTTAAGGTTTGCAACCGTTTTGAACACAACCTTATATACAAGCATGTTAAAGTGTTTTCTCCCAATTTGCATTGCTATGGATTTGCCCACCATGTATTTCATCTAGCATCAAAAAAGATGTATTTTCTCTCTATAGCCTACAATAACCTACACCCTCCACACTTAAATTCTAGAACAGATAAACTTACTGAGGCTGGACTGAGAGACCAAATTGTTACCTCTATTCGATGAACAGGCAGCAGGGTACACATACTATTCCTGTTCCCTACAAAGTATTCATTTTCTAATTTGACACATTAACAGCATTTTTGTAACTTTTACAGCCTCTGTGTTTTCTCTATAGAGCTGGTCATGGTTTGTTATTAAGTTTTTCATTAGAACTGAAGCCCCAAACTAATAAAAGCTAGAAATTGTGAAAATATTTCATGTTACCACGTTTAAAATAACACCAGAGTGTGATTTCCTTCACACTCTTCTTCCCCTAAATGTCATTTCATGCCAGGATGAGTTTTTACCCATAACGTGATCAAAATTTAAAAACAAATATTTCTTTACATTCAGGAACTTGAATTCAATTAACCAATCCCATAAATATTGTTGAATTTACAAAGGCATGGAAGATCTCAATTCTCAGATTTTAGGAAAAAAAATAAAAAGATTGGAGTAAAGAAATCCTTTTTCTCCTGGTCACTGCCCCTCTGCTTCAAGTTTCTTCAACATTTTCATGTTTTCAAAGTGCTCCTGCATATTCAGAACAGGTTGTAGTTAGAATTTCACATAGATCTCCTGGATTTTACTAGACGGCAGATGTTTTCAGGCTTTCATATTACGATAGTGTGCTCAGGTGTAAATCCATCTTTCAGTACAAAATTTTCAGAGTCTTTTCCCCCTCTAGAGACCACCTGTTTGGCATGCAATTCACAGCAAACTGTCAGATTTATATTTTAACAGCCTGTTTTGATAGTCTGTGAAATGACGAAGCACAGTATACAGAATCACGGATGGAAGGGACCTCCAAAAAAATGCCTAGGCCTCTCCCAAATCCAAATCAACCCTGCCTAACCATTCCCAATAGAAATTTATCCGGTCTTTCCTCTAGGAAAAGATCTGTAATTTCTTCTACAGTAATACACTCCATGGATTTGATATTATCACTGCAAGAAAGACAGTCTTGTTTCTTTCTGAACCTGAATTCAACATGAATTTCTAACCTAATTTTTTTAGGGGTAACCCTGAATAGTTCAAATGTACTCACAAGTGATAGTATTTGATTTCTTCCAAGCATGGCTATACACTGTGTCTTGGTAGCAGCGACCATGGGAACATGAGCACTAATGACGAGGCTGTAGGATGTTCCTCTAAGGGATTTGGTCCACAGACATCCACACCCACATTAAGGACTCACTACAATAAATGAAGAATATTTTAAACAAGTAAGAGTGATAGGACAGGGATTATCTTCAGCAGAGTTACATTTTGATAATGTTTCTAAGTCTTTTTATCACAAGAAGGACTTTCATGACATTAAAAAACAACCAACCCTTCAACCATGGGATCATGAGAAAATGAAACATGAGAGAATAACAAGAAGAAGAATTTGAGAAAATGTCTGGTCACCAGAAAGGAAGCTGAAGACACAAATGAACACATCTTGGGACTCACATATCTGTGAGGTGATAGCTTCATACAGTTCATTGTATCATATACAGTTAGAAATTATAACATTAAACCATGCAGACTTGCTACCTAAAAAACTCTTGCTCCTGAGGATATTTGTCTAACATCATTTGTTTAATGTGATATATAGCATGGATAACAACAGCAAACAAAGCAGCATGAAGATCACAACCATAGTACTTTAGTGTACATGAAAGATATGCACTGAAAGTGTGATTTTCTGGCAAATCTGTCTTGTCAGTAAAATCCTTCAACATAGACATGAAGATATCTGGTTGCAAAATGATCCAAGAGTTAACAAAGACTCAGGCTGCAGGCTTGACAGCGTTAAGCCCTTACCTGTCCGAGGCTTCCCAAAGCTTAATTTGCTGAGACAAGAGGATAATGTGGCGTCCACTTTAAAAGGCAAAGAAAAATTAGAACATCACTTTCTCAGAAGTGTGTGGGATGTAGGCGCTTCTGTTTTCAGTTAAACAATCAACATAACTGTCAATATCCAGGTACAGCCCTTTCCTTGCTGGTGCTGGAAATAATTCTTGCCAAGACTCCACTGGGCTCTGGCCCAGGGCAGCCAGCTCGTGCTCCCACCACTCACGGCTCCCAGCCCTACCTCTGCACATGCCCTCATTTCACCACCCAGCCGCACACATTCAGCAGTTTTCTGCAGTACCACATAAGGCCCCAGCCCTGCCAGCTCACTCTCAGATGGTTAAACTCGAGCTCTTCAGCAGTTCTTTAACTGGGTTTTTGTGCTCCCATTTTCACCACTGCCCAGCAGCCACGATCCCAAGCCTCACACACATGCCTCGGTGTTATCCCTTCCCATTTCTCCTCTCCCTGCAACAGATTATCCTCATTTTAGCCCACTGAGAACAGGATGAGCCATGCAGTCCTCAGAGCACCAAAGCCCAGACAGTCCAAATGCCCCATCTGCCACCGCCTGTCCTGATTGCTGGAGCATCCATCAGCTCTCATTTGTCATCTGACAGATTTTACAGGGACAGCACAAAGCCAGGCAGAAACAGGGCCTCTGACACCTCAGAATTTCCTAGAGAACATCATCAGGGTGCTAGGCACGTCAGCAAGCATGGCCAGCAGAGGAGCCAGTGTGGCCATGGCAACTTGTGGAGAGCTGGCTGCCGAGGAGCTTTGCTCCACAGAGCACAAGAACCTTTACTACCTTCAAACCACTCAGCTGCTGGTTTGACTTGAATAATTAATTCGTTTGTATAAGGGCACGGCTATGTAAATACTTTTCGGCAGGAAATATATAATACAGCACCTTCCCTTCATGCTGTATTGCTCAGCATTTAAGAGGAGCCAGTGCTATTTTGGGGGACAGCAAAAGCAAACTCACACAGGAGCTTGTGTCATTGATGCTATGTAGTCTCCAATAATTTAACTGTCTTCTTATCTGTGATGGTGTTTGAGCTCACAAGGTATCTAATAGTGCATAGAGAATGGGAAAAACTATTTTCCTTGGTAGCAAGTGAAGTCACTCCACTACCAAAACACATACTGTGGGAAAAATACTTGAGGCATTCAAATTTTATACTGTCCGGCACTTGAATGCCAGCACTACAGGAAAAACATATATGATAACATTTCTCTATATCAATTATTCTGAGACTTGTTGGGGGTGGAGTTGTTGAGCTACTGAAATAAGTAGAAGCATAGAATGTTTAACTATACGTAATAACCACGAAATACGAAGCACTGGCTTTCCCAGTTATCTTGATAATATTAGATGTGTAATTATACAGCTCATCTGTGATGCTGGAAAGAGGGACATAAGCTTGGAAAAATGACAGAAGAACGTCATTGTTTATGGTTAATACAATGCAGATAAAAATTAATGGAATGGTAAACTGGTCCTGCAGTCCAAAAACCTAGTGTAAACATTTACATGGTAATGGTTTACTCCCAGCTCACCTTCTACCTCTCTCAGGTGGGGACCATCTATGGACAGGCACATGCACTGCAGTGCTCAGTACTACACCGTGCAAATCTGAGGGATCTGTTGCAATAGTTTGAATATTTGAATGGCAGAATACCAAATGGGTTGTTTCTTTAGAAATGCCTTACAGTCAATAAACACAATGTTTGGCTTTTTAAAAACAAGTTTTCCAAACATTTTTCCAGGGTTCTTTATATAGGAAGAAAGTTATTTATTTCGTATTTGTGCAGTCTGCCAGATAAGTATGATGTCTGACAGCAGAAATAGACCCTTTCAGCAATGATAAATTTATAATGGCATACAAGACTTTTGACTGCTTGTGAAGTTCCCTAATTAATTCTTATATAGAGTTCCACTGGCAGAAAAATTTATATTTTGAGATAAATGAAGCTCAGAGGAGTTAACTGAACACTCTGTTCCTTTTTGCAGATCTTATGTTTAATGTCTTGTATTGTTAATCTCTTTGCTTACTAAGGGGGGGTATTGTTTATCACTCTGGTGACACAAACTGGCTTTTATTATCAGAAGGAATAACCCTCAATACAGCTGCCAAGTGGTCGCACACATTTTAGATATGTCCTGAGGCAGCAACCTAAAGGTTGTCATTAACCTCTACCTGGATCTTATTTGAGGAAAATCACATCTCATGGATTTTCTTTATTCTCCTTTGAAATTGGACTGGAAAATATCATGGCCTTGATTTCACAGCAGAGAGGTGCCTAACACAGACTGAGTTGTGTGTAATTCCTGATATTACTCTAAAAATCATGACAATGAACATTTGGTTTATAATATTCACAGGATACAAGTGACCCAATTGCACTCTGTAAATAAAAGATCTAACACTGCCCTTTGACAAGGCTTGCTGCGATGACTCCGGTAATGCCTGTACTACACTCTGAAAAAGCAAATCACCAGGATTCCAGTTTAAAATCTTAAAAGTTTCTTAAAGAGGTATTTTAAGCATGTAATCTGATCTATAGAAATTGTGCCTTTCCCAACTGTCTCCTATAAGCCATGAAAATTGCACAGAAAAATAGTGTCCCAATCACTTTGCTCAAGGAAATTCTAGCTAAGATTGACATACAAAGAAGATATTAATATCACATGCATTTAGTGGGAATTGTATCCTGAAATGATCAAAGCTATTTTTGGTGCAAAGAGATTAAGAGCTTGACAAGTTTTTAGTGTTCAGTTGTAAAATAGAGGGGGAAAAAAGTATCCATGGCCACTAATTCACAAGAGGATACCAAATGCAAAGACTTAACACTGCAATGGCAAACATATCAAAGGAAGTTGATGTTGAAAAGGAAACGATCAGACTTGCATATCCCTGCTGAAGGGCTACAATTTCTTCTTTAAGCTTTTAGCAATTTGAGCAGCTTTAACCACAGCTCTATCAAATTAAAACTCGGAAAACAAATTCTGAACCAGACAGCAACACCACTCTTCAGTAAACATTTTTCTATGGACTACTCCATCTACTACTTTTTTTCAAAGCTCATTCTCCTTCCAGAAAAGCAAGTATTTGGTTTAAAACACATAAGCAAACAAATTTTGCAAATTTAAAACAACTGATCCCTATAGCCTGATCCAAACTACAATGAAATGGGAGACTTCCCACTGACTTTAATGGAGGCACTATCAGACCAGACAGCCCTTCTTCTCTGTCTCCTAGAACAGCTCTGGGATTTGGGACCATCTTGAAGAATGGAAAATGCCTCCAAACACAGAGCAGGGAGAGACAGAAAGGTCTGGGGGAGAAGGCTAGCAATGTCTTGATCAGTTTGGGGTTTTCCCTTTTGTTTTTGATGAGTGGATGTAAACATGATCTGGAAGAGTTTCATCAGAAACTGGTACAGATAAAACTGGTAGGGCCAGTGCCAGCAACCAACACTGATGGTCCAGGGAAGAGTTCAACAGAGAAAACATGTGGTAACACAATCCCTTGATACCCATCCATACTCCAGCAGTCTGCAGCTAAACTTCCTTGAGCCAGAAATTATGTGTTTAAAGGAAGAAAATTTAGCAGAGAGCTGTCCAAGCCATTTTGAAACCCAAGTAAAATTTTAGCATCCACAAAGTGTAGGGCAAGAAGTGTAAAGTCAGAAAGGTTAAAAGTAGAAAAGTAAATAGCTGAAGACTCAGAAATATTGTTAAATGACCTCTAATGCTAAATTTAAATGTCCACATTCTCCCCAAAGGTTTTTTTTTTTTTTGAAATGCAGCAATTTGATGACTGAAGCAATGAACACAAAGATGAAATCCAGCAGAATGCCAAGTTTCATATAAGATGACGAAGCAAATATCAAGATAGCATCCTTTTTATACTATTTTATCCTCATTGCCTATGCTATTCAGCCTGCTTGACCCAACCTACAAAATCTGCCCCAAATATCTGTGTACTTTTACACACAAAAAGTTAAGGAAGAGCTAATACAAGAAAATTAAAGTGACCTGGAGGTGGTGTACCTAATTCTCAAACTGCAGCCTAGGGTTTTTTCATTTGTTTTTTGCTGGGGTCTTTCTTTTCTTCTTGCAAAGACAGTGAAGTCAGTTCTAGAATTTTTCCATTGCTGTATGAAAGAACAGCAGAGTTAATAAACTTACATTTCCTATAGGTTTTGCCCTCTGTCAATTTATTTTGCCATTTTTGCACCACCGTTATCCCAGTTCTTTCTGATTATGATGTCCTCTAATATTTCTAGTTGACTCATGTTCTTCCCCTAGCAACAATATTGTGATCTGCTTAGCACATCCCCTAACTACCAGCCAGGCAAATGCTGCATATCCTATAGATCATTCCAAGCTACATATATACACTGACCAGTTGGATGCACATGCTTGCTCATTAACCAGTGGAGAGTGCTCCAAGCCATTTAAGTATAGCAAGGCACTCAAAAAAAAAAAAAAAAAAAATTATTTCCCCAATAAGTTGTAATCTTCAAATAGAAAATAGCAAGTGAGGAAGTAAAGAAGGATGCCTCAAATAAGGAAGATAATAGAGAGAATCATCAGGTGCCTGATACTGGCATGGGTGGTATTTATCCCTTTCTTTTCCTTAGACAACAGACTGAAGTCTGCCACTTCCTTTCACATCCTCCATCAAATTTCTCACTAAAATGAACAGAAGCAAGTGCGATGTTCAGCAGGGAAAAATCTTAGACCCAACAAGTCTGACACACGAAGTTCTCTTTATCCCCTGCTTTCTAGCAAGTTGCCTGAAACTGAATTGAAGGGAGTACGTGTGTCCATCCACATGTGTTACTTGCTGAAGCCCTAAGATTTCAATAGGTGTGCAGAGCAGCAAACTGCTTCTTGCATCTACTGTACCCTCAAAAACTATTTTGATAGAGAACATGAGGGTACAGTTGTTCCTGTTATGTTTCTATACTACACTCTATAAAATGTGAAAGCTCTCATCAGAGCCTGCATGGGATTTGTAATCAATAATCTTCTTTGGATAAATAATCTAGAGATCTATTTCTACAAGAGTAATAATAATATTCCAAAACATTGGGAACTTTCAAGGAACTGACCATACTTGATGCAGTCAGTCCTGAGATTAGGCAGTGAACAAATAGAGTTTCTGCAAACGGGTCAAAAGAGGGTATTTAAGTCATACTGGGTTTTGTAGCTCTGCCATGACTCCTATTCTTATGAGTTTAAATCGGGTCTCCTGGGCAGCACGTGTTAAATCTGCTCAGACCATGCATGCACGGGGAGGGAGACATTACCCGGACTGCAGTGGTACTTAGGTGGGAGGGATGCACCTCTGTCCCAGGGCAGGCACTGCTCCTAAGCACATCTCACATTTCCAGCCTGAGAAAGAAGTAAAATTTCACATGACACTGGAGAATAAGCTTTCCATGGGGCTTTCTTTGATACCTAGACTCTGCTGAAGTCTCTCATAGTACCTCATGTGCACAGTGAAGCCAATAACACCTCCTTACTGCAAAGGGGACACAATATTTCATAAATCTGTTCAGGACTGATTCATCAGTGGTGATACCCTCTGGATAAGAGGGATATCACCACTGAAGATAAGACGGAAAATGTCCAACACAAACATATCTGACACCTAGTCACCGATGGCAGCATGTCCTTCAGAAGTTACTTCAGGCTTGCCCTTCACTTTCCTCGTGCTGCAGAAGTAGAACATTACTCACGTTTCTTTGCAAGATACATTGACATCTCTAGAAGGAAAACGTTTTATAGGTGAGAACTATGCTATGCAGACACACACATGTACCTGCCATTGTTCATTTATAAAGTGAAATGCATTTGCTGTTAACCAGCTTTCTTTAAATTGAGATTGTCCCATTAGGTTTCCTGCCTGCTCAAGACTCATCAGCAGTGTTTATAATATAAGCGCAATTTGAAGGATTTGTCTGATCTTTTTAAGTTGCTTCAAAGATGGGAGCAGAAGAGATGAGACCAATTGAATGGTTATAATGGGGGGGAATAGGGTTTGCTTTTCAACAAAGGAGACAAAAGGCATTTGTTGCAAAGAAAAAAAAAAAAAGCAACAGATGAATATAACTATTTCAAATTATTTTTTCAACTACATCACCAAGTTGTAAAATATAAGCTCATACTAGTTGTCCTTACAACTCCTAATACTTCTTTACAACAAGAATGTCAAAAATACAGCCCATGAGCCAGACTGATCCTTCCAAGTACTTTAATCCAGCCTGCAAAGTCCACAGAGCATTGTAATCTGGATCTGGCCTGCCAGTCAGCTCCGAGGTGTCTCTGTACTTGCACAACTTCGCTGAGAGTAACCGAGGCAAGTCAGAGCGGGGCAAGGATCCAGATGCATTTGAAACGGGTGAGTACCCATGAGAGCAGCACACGGAGCAGTGTGACATCATTCTGTGCAGTCCAAGACCCAGGGACCACAAGGATTGTCCCAAAGGGCTTCCTGGAGTCCTACTGCTCAACATCCCTGATTCCCTGGGGAGGACTGGGGAGCAGCTTTCCTGTGCTGTATAGTAGCCCAGTCTCCTTCCCCACACAGCTTCACTGTGGAACAACTGACAAGCAAACCATTAAAAAAAAACCAAACTCCAGGGCTTTAACAAAATTCCTCACCTGATACAGATTCCACAGCCCTGATTAAGTCCAGTGCTGCATGAACAAATATAGACCAGCAGAAGCTGTGCTACACAACAACATAATCACTGCAGGAATAAGCATTTCCACCCTTGAATGGGTGTCACTACACAATGTTAATTGCCACTGGTACTTCTCTAAATTAGCAGCCTATTAATAGATTGCTGCTGAAGATAGTTACACTAGAAAAGCTTTGAAAGAAATCCTTGTGCCTACCAGCTATTTAAAGAGTCAGCATTCTAACTTCAGACACCTAAATTCATGATTTCTCACACGGTCTCAGCAGATCGAAGACCTCGGTGCTGCTGAACGGGCAGGTCTGCCCTCCCTGTACTGCACAGGAGGAGCCTGCAGAGCACCACCTCTCCCTTTGCATGTGGTGAGTGACCACTGAAAACAAACCCAAAGCACAGGTTTATTTTCAGCCAGATCGTTGAGCTGCCCTGACCCGCTTCAGAGTAATCCAATCGCTAAAGCAATGTGGATGATGGGATAGGAGTAAGGGCCAGTGCAGAGCTGTACCAGACTGTGCCCTTCCACAGTACCATTTAGGCTGGCTTAAGCTGACTGGCAAATCCTACACCAAGATAGAAGCTGACATGGGATCACGCACCTTTCCCTCCCGAAGGTAACACAGTGTTGATGGAAGCAGAACTCAAACCCCTCACTCTCACTGGAGCTTGAGGCTCAGCATGCACATCTGAAACACAGCAGAACATTTCTGTGTCTAGCAATGCCATACTTCTACTTCCCCAAGTACTTAAGCAACATTATTCAACCTTTTCTCTCCACTCTCATTTAGAGGATGCAAAGCTAGGTTTGAAAAGTAAGGCAGAAGTAAGTGAAGTCATCTGACACTATCAGCCCTTGATTTCATAAAATATGTCAGAGAGTGGGTTATAACTAACAATAGGTTTCTTTTTTTTTTTTTTTAGGAGGTCTCAGGAGATGTCATTTGGAGGTGGTTAAAAGAAATAAAATAGGTTGTCTCTCCACGGGCAAAGTAGGAAAAGTAGGTTTTCATGTGGGGGTGCTGCAAAAAGAACAAAGGCAGAATATCTGCTGAATCACCACAGTCTATCCACTACACTCAAACAGCTCTAATTCTCCTGAATTCGCAGTATCCAGCAATCAAGCAATAGTGCTGCTGAAAGGAATTTCAACCAACACTATAGCAATCAAACAAAAGCAACTCCAGTGCAAACTACCTCTTCCAGATGACATCTACTGCTATTATTCAGCCCCAAATAAATTTGTTGGCATGTAGTAATAATGATGCCATGCATCTGCTGAAAGTCAACACAGGGGTCTTTCTGCTAATGAAGTCAAATGATTAATTTCACAATAATCACTATGGGGAGTCACTTGAGAGATATATCAAGAGAAATCTCCTTGGTCAGCATTCTTAAGAAGATAAAAAAGGAATACAAATAATGAGTGTGGTCAGGAAAACAACTGTGATGGGGAAAGAAGAAAGTAGAGAGACAAAAGGGATTTTGCCATTACTTACAAGTAGTTAATTTTTTAGATATCAGCTATGCAAAACAGCAAGGGATCTCAAAGGTTTCCATCCAGCCTGATAAAATGAGTTACTCTTTTTACAGACTTTACCATAGGTACAAAAACCAAGAGTGACAAAAACATGCAATTTATTTGGTTAACCTTCAGAATTAGGAGTGTTTGTATTACAATATTTAAAGACATATTTTACTTCCCTATGGCTATAGAATTGCATGCATCAAGGATTTTTGTGATTTTTTATTTTTTTTTTAAGAGGACAATATTGGTGATTAAACACCTCTTCCTTTTTGAGAGGAGGAGAAAGTCTTGCATGCACTGTCAGCAAGTTACCCACATCACAAAGTTTATAATTTTTGGAAATAATTACTGATAATTCCTTGCACCTTGTAAAGGTCTTGGTCTTGCAAGGTGCCAGCTGACATGAACTTCAGGGAGCTGAATGGCTTCATGCCAGCTTCCATTGACTTCAGGGAGTACAAGTTTACACGCAACACCATGCAAGTTCAAAATTTTAAGTACCAAACAGAAATAACACATATGTAACATGCTGCTTAAAGTAATCATGGGAGACAATCTTGTTCTTGGGAATTACCAGATTTACCTATGCAAGGGTGTCAGATTTTTGCCTCCCTGCCCCAACTTTGACAGAAGACACATCTGTTCTCAGCTCTGCACTCTTTCATGGCTGTCACCACTACCTGTGTCCAGCCGCATCCAGGTGGACTTCCAGTCGTTAGTGCCTGCATTTTCCACCCTTGAATCAGACCTGATGTGCAGGCACACTAAGGCTGACTTTAACTAAGTTGGATAATGATGGCAAGAAGTTCAGCCTAGCCTTTATAAGGATGTTCAGGACAAATGCAGATTCATCCTTCCAGCTTGAAACATCTGAGCAGAAAACCTAATTTAGGAGAACAGTCATTTTGTACTCCCTCAATAGTAAATGCAGATAGGCAAACACCTCCAGAAAATTAGCAGATTGGAGACTGAGTCATACTCCGGGGGTGTTTGTCTCTCCAAGCGACATAAAGGAAACCAAGGCTTTCACTCCTAACTGGCACAGCAGTGACTGCCTGATCGATACGGCAGGACAGGCGTAGGTTGTGATGCAGAGGGTCAAGATGAACTCACCCCGCAGCTGGGATGGCTGAACTCTGTTCCCAGGTTTTAACTGCTGTTGGTACCCAAGATACCAGCACAAGCCTGTCCTGGATGGGTCTGTCCCAACTGGGGAATGCTTTCTCAAAGACACAAACAGCATAAAAAGCAACATTTTCATTACAAACCTGTAATGGAGTTTCAGAGAAGATTAAGATGACTGTGAAACAGGCAAATTACTTTGCGAGAATTGTTTTTATTTCCCACCTTCAGCAACACTTACATTTGAGTATTTTAGTTGCCTGTTTTATAAGGTTTTGCAAAAGTTATCGTACATGGGAAACGAGGTAGCTGTGAGCAACAATGAGGAAATATAGCTTTATATTAAGGTACCAATCCCAACATGGTTGAAACTGCCTTTTATTGTTCTGTTGTGTTTGTGAAGAAAAAGTTGAATTCTGCTTTTCAGTTCTCCACAGGGAGGTTTCCACCAGAGCTGGCCAAGTCCCAGCCAAAACCCCAAAAATATCTACTCATATTTGCATTGGACACATTGCCGAGGAATCCTTGCATCATGGTTTCTGTGGGTTTTGATAATGGCAAAGTGACAGTATTGACTTGTCCAATTTTTTTTTTTTTTGCTGTTGTTCTTATTTAGTACAAAACCCATCTTTTTATGCTACTACAGCAGAGTCATTCCCAGCACATTCATCTGATCACACATAGATATCACACACAAGGGGAAATTTTGTGACTACAAGTTTTGTTGGTGATGTGCTACGGATTTTTACAGAGTCAGAAGGTCCCCACTGAATGCTACCCTTACAATAGCACCAAAAAAAAAAAAAAAAAAGGTAACTACCAGACTGCAAAAGCAAGCACACTGATTCTACTATAGCCCCCGATCCCAGCTCTTCTAGGACTCATTTTTTCGTATTTTCACAGACCTTAGCTCAAAAGAAAAACTGTCCTAGGAGAATATAATTGGATCTCTTCCTAACTATCTTTGTTCAGTACCAAAGGCAGTATTTTCTTTTCTAGAGGCAAAAATCAGATAATACTGAGTTTGGTGTCTCTTGCACATTTGCCACCTTCTCCCCAGTCACTGTCCAGAGGTGTGTGAGCATGACCAGTAGCCTGCTCCTGCCAGGTATGGACGTGCACATGACTGTTTTCATAACAGTTTGCATTAAAATCCTCTTCTACTACACAGCTGGCAACTTGCCACAGAAGAAAAGCCACTTTTTACAGAAGCTCCTGCTTCTTGTTTAAATGAGTTACCACTACACAGTCATGAAAGTGGTGCAAGTATAGATCACATATAATTAATAATACATCACAAATAATTGGCGATGTAGTAAAACAGGAGCAGAAGTCCAGGGGGAATCTGAAGTACTGCTAACAAAGCAATACACTTTGTGATTCAGTAAAAAGGAATTAATGAGTTCAAGCCTGAAATAGAAATGTGGTCAGCTGGCATTAAGAGAAGTTTGATCCTCCTTTTTGTCTAACAGCAAGTGCTCTATAAATGCACAAAAAACTTCAATAGTGTAAAACTTTGCTATGCGATTCAGTAGAGAAACAAAAGTTTTAAACTTTTGCAAATTTTACTGAAAATTTTACACATTATTTTGCAAATAGATTCCTAGCTAGTGCCAGGCTTCCATTCACAGCAGCTGTCTAGTGTAGCTCAAGACATTTGTAAGAGTCCATGGCTGTAAAGCCAATGGAAACCAGAGACAACTATTTGTCTTGCATATTGGAACATGGCCCCTTTGTTGATGCTTTTACATACTACAATAATAGTTAATAATAGTTGTAGACCCATCTTGTTTTAAGTAAATTGTTTTTCTAGATTTTATTCTTCAATATCTAACTGAAGTGTTACAATAACAACCTTAATCTTTGCATTTCCAGTTTTGGAAAATTCGCAACTATATTAACTACTATTTTCCATTTGGTATTTCCAGAAGATGTATAATAGATTTGTAGTATCATTTTGTAAATAAACTCATTATGCTTTTCATTAAACTGGACTATGGGGAAGAGGGAATGTTTCTCTATTAGTGATTCTCGTGGGCAGTCTAGCATAAAATTTTTGATGTAGTTTTTTTGAGGATTAAAAAGTTGAGCATAAAAATGTATTATTGATTGCACACTGCAAAGTACAGTAGACTGCTCATCCAGCTCATATATTATTGATTAAAACACTCAACAGCTCTAACCTTTCACTCAGTTGCTCCAAGGTAAGTTTTTTCATGAGGATGTCAAGGTACTGTGCTTACAGATAATACTTCTCAGGGAGTTTGGAAAACTCATGGAGCAGCCAACGGACTTGTTTAAAAATGCTTTGTTGATAATCTTAGAGTCCATATATTCAAAGAAGGGACTAGCTGGGGTGGAAAGACACCTTGCATCTCACTCGCATCTTCGGTGGAAGATGTAGCTGATGGAGCACCTAATCCATATTAGTCAATAGAAACTTCAGAACTGGTTAGACACACAGGTGTCAAACGTGAGTCTGCAGATACCTGTCTGCATGCTAAATACAAAAGAAAAAGTTGCTTGACTTTGCCATTTCTATGCATGGAACAAGAGTAGAATATAAAGGAGATTTATGACTCTGGAAACATCTCTGGGATCAGCACCTCAATGGCTTTTCCCAAAGCCTGGAGCATGTTATGAACCAGCAATTTGTCAGAGCTGAAATTGAAAGTATGACTGACAAAAATGAGGTCAAATCCTGTGGTTGTCTCCACGTTGCTGAACTCTTATACCTCGCAGATTTGTCTTTAGAGACATGGGTAGATTTTGCACACTGCACTCATCTCCTTTGAAAAAGTATTTAAAATCAAGTATATATATTTATACCATTTGGTACAAGGAAATAAAATACTGGATGATAAAATTTAAACCACAGAGTTACTACAGAGAATCCTTTCCTGAACAGGCCTGAGGCTTAGAAGCAGCAGCGGACAGGAACGTGACCTTTCTGTCCTGTGATCTGTGAGCAGAAAAAGCACCTTCTATCCATAGAAAATCCGTGGAGATATATTTAACAAAAACCCCTTTCCACAGCTATTAATACCTTACTCACAGAAATCATACTGGAATATTCTAGTTTGACATCATAATAAAAATCTAGCTCCACATAATGACAGAAGTGACAAAGATAGCATCACCAGGGTGATGGCTAATTGATGGATTTCATGAAATGATTAATCCAATGAAAAAACCTGAACATTGCAGAATTGATGAAAAAGTCTCTTTCTTGAGAGTATCAATTCACAAATGTCTCTCAATAACATAGGCTAGCAGCTCACTCACAAAAAGACTATAGAATATTCGTCATGTATTTCTTGAATGATGTGAACAATTTAAAATAAACTGAAAACTTTTTAAATCATTGGCCTTAGTAAGAACTCAAATATAGGTCTATCACAAAACACAAATTAGAAATCCTTAAAACACAACTTTAAAATGTCTTTTGTCTACATTTGGCATTATGACTTACGTTGGTGGAAAAATGCCAAGATGAAAAAACAGAAAAAAAAAAACAGTTTCCCAAGTACCAGGCCAGCACCACAAATCATCTCATCATAGACCCGTCAGTGGGACTTGACTTCCATGAATTGCTTTGCTGTTCAAGAAAGATTACTCAGATGCAGGGTCAAATAGCAAACTACCCTGCAGATATAATATAAAGTTAAATTAGAAAATTCATTGAAGTTAATTTGCTTCATGGCCTGGCTACAGAACTATTGCAACCAATCATACCTCTGGTAATGACTTCGGTGTGAGTGCTCTGGCATTCACTGATCCTTCTTCTCTGCTTAGTACTGGTGAGGCACATCTGGAGTGCTGGGCCCATTTCTGGGCTTCCCAATACAGACATGGACATACTGGAGTGAGTCCAGCAAAGGGCCACCAAGGTAGTTAAGGGTGTGCATCATCCCTCATATGAGGAAAGTCCGAGAGAGCTGGTACTGCTCAGCCTGGAGAAGTGAAGGATTGGGAGAGTCACTTCAATGTGCATGAATAGCTGATGTGGGAGTGTAAAGATGATGAAACCAAACTCTGCTTGATGGTGTCCCATGAGAGGACAAGAAGTAACAGGCACAAACTGAAACACAGGAGGTTCTGTTCAAACATGAGAAAAAACCTTTTCAAGTTTCAAGTGAAGGTTATCAAACACTAGAACAAGTTACCCGGGAAAGTTGTGGTCTTCATCCTCGGAGATACTCAATACCTGACTGTACCTTGCCCTGAGCAGCCTGCCTTAGCCATCCCTAGACAATTTCCCAAGATCCCTTCCAGCCTCAAACATTTTGGTATCCTGTGATTTCACAGGTCAAACAAGCAGCACTGAAGATGCTGAGGCAAGCAGAATGGAAGGAGAGGGGTAAAAGGAGCATCAGACAATGAAAATAAAAACCAGTTAAGAGTCCATGTCTTCCTTTACACTGATGTAAACCAGGACAACCTCAGGTGCAGCTGTACTGCTGCAGCAAGCAGAACAGATGCAAGCTCTAAGAGATTAACCAGCTCCTGGAACAGCACAGTAATATCTACACTGACTGATCTGCAGTTCCTGCTTCCTTCAAGAACCAGGTACCCAAAGACCCACATTTCCTTAGACTCTCTGTTTCTAGATGTGGCTGGAGAGGCGGTGGAGGCACCTGAACAGAGAACACAGTGATCCAAGGCGTGGGCAACCCTCCTGCCTACTGCATGCACAGCTCAGCTACGAGAGGCTGGATTAAGCACTGAGTGCAGAGGCACCAAGGAGGTTACAGCCTCATCCAGCCAACTATCACTTTTCTTTTTCCACCTCCCAGGTTCTCATTTATTTTTGCTCAAAATTATGCTTAAAGAACACTTCTGTGTCCCACATGGAAGTGCACCCTTGCACTGCAACAAGGGACATATGCCACTGCTGCTGCGGGGCTTTGACCAAAGTACCTATTTTAAAGTCAGGAGGGAATTTTGCCAACCAACAATCCAGACTGGCTTTTTACCCCTCCTCTTCTCTCATGTCAGAGAGGCACCGCTATGTTAGCAAGAGCAGTTTAGCACAGGTTGCCATAAGACAGGTAAGAAAGTTGCTCCTCAGAGCTTGCAGCCTGATGTAGAAGAAACCTGAATGGGATGGCTTCCAGAGACAGACAATAGTGGGGTTGCTCTGGCAGCTGTAGGAGGGCGGACACCTGAGATTTTCATAAGGAGATTTATCTACTCTGGCTACTTCTGCTTCCCAAGCCCCTTACACACACAGGGAGGAAAACAGGGGAAGGGCAAAGAGGATCCATCTCACACAACTTGCCGAAATCAGCTTTTAACCTCACTGAAACCAACCGAATTGCCAGACTTGGCATGTACATATATGTGAAATAAAGATGATGTAACTAGAATGGCAGGACATGCATACACCCCGTCTGCCATATGGCTGTTCTCCCTCCTCAGTTCCAGACAAGCTACAGGGAAACCAGAGCTGCATGTAACTGGATAAACTGGGACTGGGTGACCATGCAATGTCACTATGAGTGTGTCTCCAAATAACCAGGAGATCTCCAGTGAAACATGGATGGAGACAACAAACAAAACTACCTACAGTATTATTTCCTGTAGTGAGCTCAGACCATCTTCCCACTCCCTTTCATCTCAGCCTTAATAAAGGGATGTCAGATTTACAGGATCATCTCTCCTGCCTCTGCGTCAGTGAAACTGTACTACATTTTGCAAGTGAATCTCCCAGATAAGAAATGCAAATCAATTTGTCTCTTTTTCTTCATTGTGCCAGTACCCAAAATATGTTCTCTGGGATTAAGCAAAAGATTGGCAGGCTGCGCGAAGGCTGCGGGGGAGGAGAGAGGGGGCAGGAAGGGTGAAATAAGGGGTAAAGAGAAGAATCTGCAAACCCAGAGCAGTCTGTGAGAATGAACGGTGCTGCGTTTCTTCACAACATCTTGGAATGGAGACGAAAAAGCAACTGTTGGGTGAGCACTGACAGCAACGTAAAGCTGCAGCCACCACCTAAAATACCCAGGTGGCATTTGCACTGCTCTTAGTTTATTTTTCAGTAGTAAAATCTCTTCTTTGCGATTCATTACTGTTCTTAGAGTGAAAATAATTCTTCAAACTTCAAACGATCACCAAGGAAATCTTCCACCAGAAGAAAGAGAACAGGATCCAAAGGAGAAGCAGAGCAAGGAGATTGACATATACTTCCAGATTGTTTTTTTCTAAATATATATGTTAAAAAAAAAAAAAAAGCCAAACCCCAACAACTTATCTCCTCTGAAACAGTTTCTGCTTCCTGCTCATTTGTCTTGCAAAACAGCAGGACACCTTCCTCTTACTGAAGGTGTTTAGTGGCTCCAGACATTAAAAAAAAAAAAAAAGTTCAAAAATCAAATGTGATACACCAGCCCAGATCACTGCTTTGCTTGTTGTGCAATCTGGTACGGCCAAAGAAATTACATCACCTAACACAAACTAAGAACTCAGCTAAACAAGGTTAGAATGATGGTTAGATTGAACCACAAAAGGCACCCACACTCTTCTTCTCACCATCCCTTTCTTCTGAAACAAACCAGAACCAGCTGAGATCCTAAAAGCCTTATTTATTGGCAGTTATTCACTGCTACTGTATTGTGGCATCGGGAACTACCAGTCCGGGGGGTTATTTCATTACAACCTTGTATAAGTACATAACAAGAGAAAAAATACAGATGGAATTCAATAACAAAAAGATATTGGAACAGTTCTGATCATCATGAAAAGTAGTAGGCAAAGTTTTTGTATGAGAAGAGGCTGGTAAAAGAGAAGGAAGGCAATGGGGCAGTTTTCAGTTTGCAGTGTATAACATTCCCATGCATAACTTCTCTTTTCCCCTTTTTTTTTTACTTTCTGTGAGAATCACTACAGCTTCTCCCTCTTCTGGATACCTATTCTGTGAGGATATGACAGAAACTTCCAGTACAATGTGAAGCACACACAAGCAGCTTAGAAATTATTGCTAGATAATTACAGGTATAAAACATTTTTTAGCATCCTTTGCTTCTTTAAGCAAAATGAAATCCACAGGTTTCTCATTGGCACGAGCATGCACATTATGCAGCAGGAATGGTAATTTTTATCCACTCACAAAACCAGATTTGTATCTATAATCACAATAGAAGTTTGTCATACTAAAGCTGTCACTTATTCCATCTCCCCACCCTTCCCAAATATCCGCTTTAGGGAATGGCTCAGACTCCTGGATCAACTTGACTGACTTAGTCTGCATTTCTAACCCACTTCCTATCATATCAAATGCTTGGTGCTTATAACTTCCATGAAAATGGGGCAGGGTGAGAAAAAAAACCCCCCAAAGCAAACAACCAGAACTACCTAGAGCAGCATTACCATCCCATCTGCCTTAATGATGCAATACAAAACACTGGGGTTAAGAGAAGGTACATCAGCCAGAGACATAGCTACAGTGATAAATTGGCTTGCTTCTATCCCATGCTGTAACTATGGGGAAAGTTTGAACACCAGGGGAATAGGAAAACTGTCCTATTTCCCACCATATAATATTTTTGTGAAGTTTCACTGGCTACTGACCACTGCCCCATGGGTTTGGAAGGGCCAGGAGCACTGCAGACAGGGGCAGCCTGGGTCCTAGCTGAGCAGAGCTCAGATAGGAAGGATAAGGGACTGATCTGGCTAGGTCTGCCTTCAGCTGCCAGCACCCAAAGGTATGAGCAACACCATACTGTGAAGGACTGTAAGCATTAAGTATGAGCTACTCTTGCACTTACTGGCAAATTCATTATATAACTCCTACAGCTCAATTAAACAGCAGCGGCTGACTGATTTGCATGCACCACCACTCAGTCCATGGTTACTGCTGACATGACATGAGCCATATAAAGGGCTCTTTCAAGAAAGGATTGTGTAAACTGAATAAAGGCAGTTGGCTTTTATTCTAGAGAAAATTCTGTGCATCAAGTCTATTAGATTTGCATTGCACAAGAATTACTCCAACTAACAATTGAATCTTTAATACTTCTACTGAAAAAAAAAATAATTTTTCTACCGAACAGGAAGGTAAGGCCAAGTGAGAGGGTAATGGAGATTTATTTTTATTAATCAGGATTCCGAGAGCAAAGCATAGGTTTTACTAAAATGCTCCTTATTAAAATAATTTTCCAGTCAAACAGTTCATTGTATTTACCCAGCATTGCAAAGGTGCCTTCTCAGGTCAGTCTCACCTGGAAAAGAGGTTAAAATCTTCTGACTAGTCCAGGTTGTCAAAAAAAAAAAAAAAAAAGCTTTGCACCTAATCTAACATCTTTCAAAATAAAGGGTACAATCCTGAGCCCACTGAAGTGGACAGTAAAAGTATTAGCCATGCTGGGCCAGGATTTTCATCTGGTTTTAGACACTGGTAAACAACTACTCCTGTTGGATACAGGGAACTCCAGAGAAACAGTAAGAATAAGACCAATGTGCTCTCAGCTCCACAGTGCAACATGCAGTGGAGACAACCCTAACCCCTAAGCAAGGAAAAAGGAAACCATGATACAAAATAGCTGTTAAGCAGTCAAATTAAATAATGCCAATTTAGGGCTAATTTGACAACATCCCTAGACTGTAAAAGCCCATAAGGGAGCTTTGAAACTGGAAGGGTTCTTGATATGGTTTATAGACAAGAGAGACATATAAAAATCTTAATGACTTAAAACAACATTTTGGACAGGCAATGACAATAAACAACTGAGCAAAGGAAAAATCTCGTTAATTAATAGTAATTTTTCTGCAGATACCTAAGTCAAAACAAAGCATACCCCAAAACAGCAGACATGGATACATGCCATGTGCTTGCTGAGATGTTATTTTGAATATATGAGGTGAGACTGTAGGTGAGGGAATAGGAGAAAAAGCCACTGCAATCAATTCATTTCTGATAAAAGCCAAGTAGGAAGAAAAAAAAGAGACACACTGATCGGAAGTAGTCATATAAGCCTCCTACAACAGAGCCAACTTGCAAAATTTTAGTCTGATTTTTAGCTGCATGTTCTGATGTAGTCTCCACTCAGAAACCCATGACGACATGGGCATTCAGTATGAAATAGAGAAAAGAAGGATAGAGTCTGTATTTTATCATGGTATTTTAATTTCAAGCCAATGCTCCAAACAGACACAAATCTCAACCAATTCTAAATGCTTAAAAATCATCATACATTTAGCCAAAACAAACTAATCACTGTCAGGGTTTAATTGGGATGAATTGCCTTCAGGAAATGCTTGTCTGACTCCACTGACTGGAGAAATATTCTGTAATAAATCCCTATGATTTAAACAAATTGTCTTCAGAGTTATACTGGTACAACCTGTTGGGAAAGGAAACCAGCAGCCACTGTCAGCACTATCAGGACAAATATCAGCAGATCTGGGGTCTCAGATAAGCCACCACCAAGAGCATCAAGAGAAAACAGCTTCTGATATCATAGTTCCTCAAGACCATTCATGGCAAGATTTGGTACAGAACTATCAACCAGTTTTATCAATAGGGGAAATGAGGTATTGACTACAGGAAGGTTGATGTGATGAAATGAGCCTCCTGACCACCAGCCCACTGTCCTACTTTTCCCTTTTATAGTATAGCTTAAGAAACAGAAAATAAACCAAACCAAACCCAAAGATCTGCAAATCTTAAAATTATCATCAAATCAGCAGTGGCATTTAAAATAAAAACCACAGGATTTCCTGTGTTCCCTTCTCCCTGGTCTTTTAATTATTCATACCCAACATCAGAGAAGAGACAGAACTAAACATTCAGAAGCTGTAAAGGTCAACAGGGACAGCAGCTTGCAGGAAAATTAAAGGGATTTCTTGCTCTCCTTCAGCTGGAAATACAGACGCTGGGACCCCATCCAACAGGGAAGACATCTGGGCTAAAGAGAATAGGCATATGGATTGATCTTTGCCAGAATGGGCACTGCCAGCGATGAAAAACAGCTAAAAAGAAGACAGAAGAGCATGAACTGGTCTGTTACTGTCCATAGAGAGATATTCTGGGAAACTCAGGTTTGTGCAGTTGTCTGTCTCTTACCCAACACAGTAAGTATGGGAACACAGGTAATTTTTTGCAGATTGAGACACATGGGAGGCTTATGGTTCAGAGGGTCTTGATACCTTCAGCACCAGTGAGCTCATAAAATCTGAGAAAAACAAAGCGGGGACATGCAGCATGATGGGCTTGAGCTTGACTGCCCTTCCAGAACTCAACCAAATTAAACAGAAGCAGAACTGAGATGGTATTCCTAGCAGCTCAACCTTTTCACTCTTCCCCTTTTGCCTATTTTTCCTTTTCTAAAAAGGAAAAATTCTTAACTTAGAAAAAAAAAAAAAGAAGCCCTTGTTCAACTCTCAACACACTGCTACCCACTCTGCTAACACATGCCACCTCCTGCGCCCTCCTGAGAGTCTGTTTTACAGTTCAGACAAGTGTCTGCTGACAGTCCCAGCACTCACAAAATCATGAGTCAAGCATTAAAATCTATCCGATTTTTGGTACCATATATTAATGAATTTCTATTTGTCATTTGGATATGGATTTATTTCAGTTGTTAAGCTGCTTAGGAAACACACCTTCGATTTCATTGCCTTAAATAGAAGATGGAAATCCGACTCACCATTTGATATCATGGTTGACCGGACTTGGAAAGGACCCATAAGACTCAATAAAAGTCATAGCAGTGGGCTGTGATGGTTGCTCAGCATAAGGGGTGCTCAGTCACTCCTAGCAGCTAGGCACCTTCAGGCCTAACTTACAAACTTTTTGAGGTTATAACATGCTTCTGCCTTTTGACAAAGGATTTTTCTGCCTATCTCAACATTAAGATAATGAAAAATTATGTGTAGCCTATCAATTACTTATGCATGCATTCTCTATTAATATTTCAAGGTTTGTGTGCATAAATAAACCAAATTAATTAGAAACTTGCAGTCTTTTTTTCCCCTCAATATTTTCCTTTGACACCAGTCCTACTTAGAAACCCTCACATATAGATCTTTATTTGTCTGCCATAAATCATTCAACGCAATGTTTCAGGAAATAAAATAGCTTTCTCCTTACATCCAGTAGTATCAAATACACATGTTGAGAAATCAGTCGTAGAATGTGGCTTAGCAGAACTGCCAATGCAGAACCTGAGCTTTGGCAGGAAAAATTCATCACTTGGTCACCAGCATCCAAAGCAAAGCCCAGGAATCATTCTAGTTACACTAGATACCATGGTGGGAAGCAGACTCAGAGGTGTGGCTGTAGGACACTGGCACCTCTTTGGTAATTATGTATTTCTATCTGGTACCTGGCATCTTTCCTATCTACACAGCTCGCCATTATTTGATTCACAAGACAAGATTAAAGCATAACCTACCAGCCAAATGAGTCATGCAAGCGAAGGCATTAAGTTACTACTTTCTCTCTGTGCTAACTATATGTCTGCCTGTTTCCTTTTTTATTCTTGAATAAAATTGGTTTTATTCTCTTACTTTAGATCTCTGCTCCCCCATGCTCAATTTTTTTTCCTATTCTTCTCTTCTTTCTTTTTTAAAATTTTATATCTGTAATTATCAGTGCTCAATGCCTTCGTACAGATCAGCATCTAGCCATGCATAGCATACTCACTGTGCTCTCTAAGTCAAGTGGGTAAGATTTGTTTGAACTCAGTACTTACTCCATAATTCTCCTTCACCACAGGACTTGCATTTTGTCCCCCATAAGCCTGCTGGGAATTATTTTATTGTTCTTCTCTAGGTTGTACACACATCATGCTCTGGTCTGTTCCCATACAGTCATTCGCAGGGCAGAAATACAAAGTTACTATTGTTTCAGTATGAACTCCCAGTCCTCTTTTTATCTCCATTTTGATAAGCCGTAGCCACTGAGGGCCCTGTCCCAGTCCTTAGAAAGCTCCTCCCTGCGATTATCAGTTGCTGCTTCTTCCTTTTTTTCCTTTTTCCCAGACAGCTGAGCATCTCTAGCTCTTTCCATTTCCTTTTAGCGTCTTTGGTTATCCTACCCAGTCAGACAGGAACAAGACTCTTCCTTCTTATTTCCATATATAAACCCTCCAAGCCACCACAGAAGAACCCTTTTCTGGCAGGTCACTTCTGTTGCAGAGCAGCAGGAGCAGGGCTACCCCAAGGATGACGTGGTGCTGCCAGGCACAGTCCCCACAGTCCCTGAGTGGAGCTCACACAGCAGGGCCGGCAACAGGCCCACCCTCAGCAGATACAACAAGGGAATGAGCCAGAGCTCCAGGAAACCCAAACTCAGGAGACCAGGCGGGAGACAGCAACTCCACAGCAGAACGTTAAACATGTCCTAAGGTCAGCTGGAGCACCTGGATGGTGAGCAGGGAGTAGGGGATCCAGGTGAGGCTGCTCAGGGCAATTAAAGCCCATTAGTGCCCTCAGGGCCCTGACAATCTCCTTCCCATTGACAAAGCAACCAAAGTTTTTTCTCAAGTTGTTCTCGCAACATTATATATGATCAAGTACCATACCCACTGCACAGTGACAGTATGGATGGCAGTGACACCTCTGAGTTATGCAGCTTGGGAAGAACTCACTTCTAAATTACAGCCATTGATCACCAGCTGTAATGTTTGCTATTGAAAATTTAATCAATAAAAGGGGGAAGTACAAAGTTTTATTAAATTGGGTCAATAAAGGCAAACATCAAGAGTTTCATTAAACTCACTGCGAAAAGTGACATTTTGGAGAGTATTATCTTTTCAAGAGGTTTGCCAAACAATTATTCTTTTTGACAACACATTTCAAAAGGTGCATTACAAAAATGACAGTGCTTTATTATACCACTCTTTGAAGAGAATATAAGTAGTCCCCTCGCGTGAGCCTTCTGACTGAGAGTATGTAAATTGTAAAGTATATAGACTACATGAGCATTCAGCCTACAAAAATGCTGGTCCATGCTTATTTTTTTTCTTGCATAGACTTTTATTGGGGCAACTGTTTGAGAAGAGCCAGAGATGCCAGCCTCTCTAGCTAAAATGCTGGGTAGAGCGCTTCTTACATCTCTGAGATCTTGTCGGTGTCAGTGTGTTAGTCTGTATAGCTGTGGAAAGTTGCTATTAAAATAGATGAACTATCTAGTCTATCACCCGTTTTGGAAATGTATTAAATAATATCTCCATTTTTAGAACGTAAAAGTTAATATTACAATTAACTTTTCATCAAAAAAATCCCTGTGAATCCACTACAAACGGAAAAAAATACTTGAGTATTTCTCAAGCCTTACTGCTTGTTGTTACTCATCTTCTTTTCTGCTTGTGGGCTTATTCATTAACATCTAGAGGAGAGTTCTGCCTTTTTCCCCATTTGTCCCCATGAAATGCCATTAACTGTTCCTTTTTCCTTCTTTGTAACTTAACTTAGTCCAGTCCTGCTCAATAACTCCCTGCTCCTTGTCTTTTAGCCTGTTCCCACCAACTGCAAACTTCTCTCCCATGACTTTCACATTCTTTCCCCGAAGTGATACTTTCCTAATCAATCTTTCACAAAGCTCCCCTGCCTCACCCCCATATCCCCTGCCTTCCCTCTCACTGTGCTTCCTCTCACTCATGTACTCTTCTCTACTGCATCCCTGGAGAGACATCAGCTCCCTCTGACATCTTTCCCAGGGGGAAATCTATGGCAGTATGCATGTAGAATGGTTATTAACTGGATTTTTCTCCATTAGAAAGACTAAAAATAAAGACTAAAATCTTGTGAAGATAGAGCATACAGCTTTGTTTATCAGTAGAAATTATTTTTATCCCAAGAGGTTTGGTCATTCTCTGCAGAAAAATGCTCTGCAGTTCTCACATTCAGAAAATGTCAGTGTTTAATAACACTGCACAGAAATGAATCTGAGATGAAGTTTTAATGGTTCTCTGCAGATTTTAGCAGTTCCAGCTAGAATAATTGCATAAATGGAGTTATGAAAGGGAAATGCAGAGTTTATGACTTTGCAGGAGAAATATATTTTTTAACTTGTAAACATTCATCCTAAGGCCCTCCACTTTCATTTGCTTCAGTTTCTTTCCAAGTAATTTACATCCGTGTATTTTTTTATTCTGCCTCCAAAATAATTCATTGATATTGTGTTGGTTTTGTCTGAGTACAAATAAGGTGAGTGTGATGCACAATTACAACTCTGCCCTTCGCCTGACTAGGATACTGAAATGTAAGGATCAAAAATCTCTGTAGAAAGATGTTGGCTGTAACTACACTGGGTAATTATTTTAAATTATTGCTCCCTTTTCCAGGCACTTCATGGGCAAATTTATAAGAAAAATAGGGTGTCTGTAGGATATTTCTCTTATGGTGCTGAGTGTGCAGGCATCCATATGATTCACAATCAGCTACACATCTTTGAATTCCCTCTTTTCCTCTCACAGTCCCACCTGAAATCACAGCTTCTCCAAGACACTGCATTAAGCAAGATGGTATAAACAGAACTCAGCAAAAGAGTGTCCTCTAACCTGTGTCTCTAAAAAAATCCTGATTTTTTAAATCAAAAGGAAAAAACAGAGTCACTACCACATCAAAATATTTCTTAAAATATGCCCCCTCAAGATTTAGATTATTTGGCCATGAACATCAGTCTCAAGTGGGAAAGTAAATATTTTAAAAAAAGAATTGGAGAGAATGCACCTAAGGAATAGGGGTCTGCCAGTTAAATGCAGAGTATAGTTAACAAAGTATCCTTCATGTCTTTATAGCCTTCTGTTCAAACATCAATAGCCAGGGTTGCATTTGCCCACAAGTAAAAAACTGAGAAAGTTGGATAGATATATTAATGTAAATTTTAAGAGTTCATTAAATATGAATGAGAAAGGAAATATCTGGAAAAAACCTTCTCAAGCATTATAGAAATTAATTTACTAGGATTTACACTGCCAGAGCAGTAAAACATTGAAATTAACTACCACATGGATTATCCCAGTGTAACTTCTTAAATGCTAATTCAGTTAGGGCAACCTTAACTACCAGAAAATGCAGTTCTCATGAGGTTTGATTTTTTAGCTATTTTCTCCAACTACTAGTAGACCTGTTACGCATGCTAACAACATTTGGTCCCTTGTAGGGAGCAAAGCTCTTGTATCCAATGTGCAGGGTTATGCAATATAACTCAGCTGAAGGATGTTAAAGTTACTGAAGTTCCCCAATATCTTTCAAAACCAACACCCACACCCTTTAGCTTCTGAGGTGGTTCCAGTTTAATCCTCTGCATGTGTCCAGAGGGAAAAAATTGCAAATTCGAAGCGGGGCATTTTCAGTGCATGGTCTAAGTGACCATGGTTTGTTAAGAATCATTAATTCCTGCTGCTGAAGGAGACTGAAGCCCTGTGTTGTGATGAGTGCTCTCCCAAAGAACTTGTGCTGTAGGGCACTGCTCCCTGGGTTCCGACACGCTGTCCCACGCAGCTGATAACCAGAACCCCGGACACAGACATTTCCGTCAACGGCAGCGCTATCACAAGCTGCTCCTGTCGCCTCTAGCCTCCAATTCCTGTCCCAGCCCACACAAGTACGATGTGAGGAGCCAGATCAGACTTATTTTTATCCTGGATCCATTCCCCAGCTTCATTCACCATGTGGCCCTGCAAATGGCTGTCCTGGCAGAGCGCAGCAGCTCGAGCAGGGGCCGGGTTTGGGGCCAGGTGGGTGCCATGCCAGCACCGCCGCCAGCCCAGCTCTGGCTCCTCTGCGTTGTAGCTGTCTGCCCAGAGCTGACGAGAGGCATGGTGAGAAGACTGAGCCCCTTGAGACTGTTCCTTGAGTTTCCTACTGTAGCTCCCTCTGCCCCAGAGATGTTGGTGGCCACTAGAGAGAAGGTAGTTTAGGACTAGGGTAACCACTTGACATTGCCGATACCTGCTGCTGGCAACATCAGGCCCCAGTTAGGACCCTTCCTCCCATGGAAATGAGGTGGGAAAAGGCCAGAAGCAGAGACTTCAGCTGATGTTCATGACTCCTACCACTGCCAGGCTTGAACTGGGTTTTCTGGGCTTTTGCACAGTCGGTGCAGGCAGCAGCTCGTCCACACCTCTCTGCCCCAGCAGTCATGGCTTGGATGACCTGCCTGCACGCAGAGCAGGTACCACTGCCCTCAGCCTGCCCCCAGCCCCATTGCCATCCTGCTCAGAAAGATACTCTCTCTGGCTGTGCTCTTTGCCTACTGGAGAGGAGACAGATAGACAAGGGACAGAGGGAGAGAATCATACAGGGGAGAACAAGCAATGATTTTAGACTTCAGTCAGACTTGCAGCAATGTATTGAAATATAGAAAAACGGCATTTACAGCCTCTCTAATTGTATTGTGTAATTTGAGTAGCATGAAATGAATCAATAATAATATGGCTGGTTTATTCCATTTCTTTTTTTTTGTTCTTGCTGACTGAAACTTTTCAGTATTAAAAAGTATTTTAGAACTGAGTAGTCTTGTCCTTATTAGAGTTTGGGGTTTTTTTTAATAAATTAATGAATGTGTTAGAACTACCAGAGTCTAAAATTCAAATCCACTAAGTTTGTGCAGTGTGATGCTTCAAACATTGCTGGTTTACAGTTCTGTGAACAAATAACTTCAGAGACAAGCACAGCGAAGCCTGTCAGGCCTTTGAGCATATGTTACCTGTTTATAGCCAAGAATGAGGAAATGCCAGCGAATAGAAGAAACAGAAGTAATGAACAATAATCCTTAGCAGATTTAAAAGGAAAGCCTGTTGAGCAGTCCACAAATAGCTGTTCTTCAACACTCATACACTCCTATTTATCAGAATATATTTAAAATAGATACTTCGAATTCTTAGTTGCTTTTGTTATGTCATTAATTAAGCATGAGTTGCATACAAATGCCTGCAAGCATTCAATTGGAGTGTTCTACATTAAGTGGCATCTATTTACAGTTACCAGCAAGCCAAGGGTTTTTTGACTGGCTCAGCTAGATTTTATTTTTGTAGCAAAATGCCAGCTCAAGCTGGAAACATTACAAATAAAAACTAAAAGGCCTGGCTCACCACTGTACTATTTCCAAAATATACCAAGATAACAGTATGAGCTAGATCCCTGCCTTAGCTGCACATTCACAACATGTGTATTTGTTCTGGCACTCCTATAAGGTAAAATGACTCTTGATAACATTCAAACCATGCAATTCTCTAGATAGAAGGGTCTTAAGGTGATCACTCCATATCTGAATATCAGACATCTTAATAAGAGTCCCACCTTATTGCCACATGCTATCACCTTTCCTGAGGTCCATCATGCATCATTATCATGGAAGTGAAAGCAGCTGTTGGTGAAAAGCTATTTTTACTTTCTGTTTTCCTGTGGGAAACTACCAGCGTGGAGAGCATCCTTGGGTACCCATGGCAGATGGCTTTAAGTCATCTGAACCACTGATCATCACAACAGCTCCCATGGGAGCCGAGCTAATGCATGGTGCAGTGTTGTCTCTGTTCCCTGACTTTAGGAGAGTCATGTTAATTTTAGCATGTATCTCTTCTGATGTACAGGGATCAGGGTTATTTGATGAATATAGGTGATTCACAGGTCTCAGAAAAGTTTATAGCCCACAGAAGAAAGAGTCAATGCAATTGAAGCACTATACAGTACTTGTGTATTGCAGAAAACCGTTCTTGAGCCCATTTTAAGAACCATTACAGAGATAAAGCCGTCACGCAGCTTGAGGACAATATTGTCAATACTCCTTCTTCCACTGCTCTTCAGTAGAACTGAAACAAATAGTGAAAACAAGAAAAATGACAGATATTTTGTTGGAAGGACGTCAGGGAGTGTATGACTATTTGATTGTTAAACAATTTCTGTTATTACATAAGTTTGGCCTGTTTGCATTCTTCATCTCAATATTCAGGTATAATATTTCATTGACAGCAGTTTTGCAGAAAGGAAATGCAGTGTTGCAGTGGAAAACGTTTTAGTGGAAAATTACATAGACTAGATTTCGCATTTCCACATGCAATATTTTACCCTAAAAGTGCTATTACACCAATAAAGAAATGAAAATGACTGCCCTATTTTTAAACAATAGCAGCCATTCAGTTTTAAACTTGGATTTCAGAATAACTCTTTTTCTAATCAATGGCAACCTTTTAAAAATAGACAAAAGTGTTTGAATTTTTATTATTTCTACACAAAAATTTATGCTGGAACAATATTACTTGAATACATTTGATTAAAAACCTAATTTTCTTGAAACTGTGACATGCTTATGCCTATTCAGCCAGCAGAAAGAAAAGGATCAAAATCCATCAGATAAAAAATTTAGTGCATATCTCCAACCTAAAATTTTAAGAGGTTTTTTTTAGAATTCCCATGAATAGAAGTTGTTAAATGCAAACAACTTCCCATGGAGTTCCCAGACAGATTCATCACTTAAACATTCAGTTTCTTTCCTAAATTTTAATTTTGCTAGCAAAATATGCTCAAGCCTTACACAATCCACATGGAGAAGTGATGTGCATTTGTATGTCTTTGAACCTTGCACAATTTCCAAATGAGAAGATGTGTATTTAATTTATGTTCTTGATTCTGAGAGATAATTTTTTTAAGGGCCTAAAATAGCAATGGCCCTGATTGACTTCTGCCTGCCAAATCTATGAATCACTCTCATGTCCAATGATAAAAATAGAAAAAAAAAAAAAAAAAGAGAGATCAAAAAATATCTCAGGAAATTCCAGCTAGTCTCCAACACGCTACCACAAGTAAAGGTGTAGGAAAAGAGTCCCGTTCAGAGATGGCAGTTTGGCACTACTAATGCATTACATTCACTATGCAATCAGTTCCTTTGCTCTAAAACCTCCTCCATAGCTCAAAAAATAACATAAAAGTGAGTGCAGCATAATCAACTCTAGCCCTAAATCTCATTTTCAGTTAGATGCTCCCTGTTCATTTTGTCATCTCAACTGTATTACTGCCATGACCTCTGTCTCCTGCTACAACTCGCTGCTCCTGGAAGCAGAGGCAGGCTCATTCCATGCATCCATACTGCTCGCTGGGGGGGATTTGTGGCTGATGTCCCACTACCCTTTCACACTGGGAGATGGGGTTCACCACCCTCCGCTCTGCAATGTCAACATCCTGCCTAGCTTCCGTCATTGGAGAAAAATCTGTGCATCTGGTGAATAATTCTAGATACACTTTAGGTACGTACCTTTAGATGAGATGGATGATTGTGTAGAAGAGAAGCAAATTTCTTTCTGTCAGCTGAAAAATTTGTTGTTCCTAAACTGATTGTCCTGTGGCGACATTATCCATCCACCATTGGGCATTGCCGCAAGGATGCTTGGCATCTCTGCGCCCATTCACACATAGCGTCTGGTGTAAGGTTGGTGTTTCCAATCTACCAGGCTGGTTTTTCTGAACACTGGTACTCTTTTGCTGGGGTTTTAGTGCTTTTCTGCTCCTTCTTGCTGTTCCAACGGGTACAGTTCGAAGATGTGTAGCTGTTTTTTTCCAGTGTCTTCTATTTGAAATCTCTTTTACCTTTAGACTACTCAAAGCAAATTACAGCACGGAAATAATATTTTACTTTGGAGGACTTTTTCTACATTTGCAACTTGTAAGTAACAGATAGATCATACAAATTTTTTTCTGGATTTCCTCCCTCAGGAACTCAGAAATATAAAATCAGTAGCCCAGAGCTCTGATTGCAGTGGAGCACAACTGACAGCAGAACCCACCTAGCATCTCTCAGATATTTTAAAAACATCTCTCCGTATCTCTTCTCTCACCAGATACTATATCCAGATTCAAAACCAGTGCCTCTCCTCTTGAAAGCTTACACATGATGCAAGAAAGGTATTTGACATCTCAACAGAAAAGCAGATATTTCTATTTCCTTTATAAACTTGCAGCTGGCACTTACCATCACTCATCTCCTAAAGCAGTTTCTGCTGGGCATTATATTGATAAAATCTGTTTGTCCACATCAAGATGTACCAATCGGTTACCGTCTAGTTATGAAAATCCAAATGTGCAGAAGAGAGATCTGAATTATAGCTTTAGCTAAGCACAGAGCCCCGGTGAGTCCCAGGGCTGAACTCCCAAAGGGTCAAGGCTTAAGGCTGAATCATGGCCCTTGGGGAGCCCCTGGGGTTATGGCTGTAGTTTAAATTTCAGGAGGCTGAAAGAAGCACAAGTCAAGGGAATATTTGCTCATCAAAGTCAGAATCCTTATCATCTAACTACTCTTAAGTCTTTCAAATTATAATATTCCTAAAGTAATTTTGCCCTGAATCCAAAGGGGTTTTTTTCCTTTCTAGCGACTCTGACAGATTCACATCTGGCTGCATGTGTGTAAATTTTCCCCGGGGTAAATGGTGTTTTACAGACTAGTCAAAAAGAGAAATTGTTCAAAGCGTCAGCTGGCAGGGCTTAGTTCTGAATTACACAGCACAAGGGGACAGCTGCTGCTTCAGGAATATAGGTGAGCTGCTTCGGTAACACCTGGTGGATTCATAACACCCATAAGCCTTGCAGCAATAAGAATCAAAGAAAACAGTTAAATAATTAACTATTAAGCAGGGAATTTTTCAGTAGTGTTGAACATGTTGCTTCTGCCGCTCACAATGGCTGAAATTATTTCTGGTAACAACCCTAGTTTCCTTATTTCTATTTTTTTTTCTTCTGTCATAATTTCCTTCCTCTGTCCTTTCCTAAGCTTTCTCTTTCAGAGCTTCTTGACAACAAAACCTCATTGGGGAACAACATTAGTTTTTATTCATGGCAGCACTATGCTTTTCCCTGCCGTAGTTCCACTGTTTTGAAAGAAATGTCAGTCTATGAAGTTCACCAGACCATGAAAGAGAAGATAAGCAAGTTCCATTTGAATTTATACAGCCCCAATTTAGAGGTTTTATTGAAATATTTAACTACATTTAAAAGTCTACATTTTTGTCAACCATAACTTCACTATCATGTGACAATATACATTGCAAACCATAAACTTCAAATAGAACAATATATTTTGCTTGGTGAATTTCTGAGAAACAGAAATGTTTACTTCTATATTTATATCCCAGTTTAATGACTGCTGTAGCTTTACCAACTTACATTTCAGTTTGCAAACATGTGCAGGGGACTGCATTATTCTTATACGTGCTATTTCAGGGCAAAATTCAAATGTAGGTTTTGCTGGGTCCATGTTGTAGAAGCACACACAGTCCCTGCTCCCAGGATTCTGTCCGTTCAGAAAGCCAACTATCAGGAAGAAATACTGAGAACAGGGGGAAAATCTCATTTGCCCAGGGGTCCACAGCAAGCCTGTGGCAGAGACAGGAAAAGGACTGCCTTTTCTACTGCTATATTCCTTATGCTAGACAGCATTCCTGGATTTTTATTTTATTTTTTTTAATTCTGCTATATAAACAAGAAAAGGTCAGTAGGCAGGGTCTGCAGTTGGTGCATGATGTGTGAAAACAGACAGGTTAAACTTTGCAATCCATAATCATCCTACCATGGCTTCCTGCTACCTCCTGCAAAGAACTCAGCTTCTGCAAATATTGGAGGAGCCTCCTGTTCCCTTCGCACTTAAAACTTCTTGTCACTTTTCAAAATTGTCAATGGCAAGCAACAAAATATCACACAGAACATGAATAAAATCATAGTATTAAATTAGATCCAAGTCCTTATGCTTACGGAAGTTCCTTGGAAAACTTATTTTGACCTATAACCTAACTAACCTTATCCACACAAAGAGAAATATCAGCAATCAGCATTATTATCACTAACCCATTTGTGGCTCTAGCCCAGAATGCCCAATCCAAAGCCCAGTACAGATGACACCAATAAATACATTCTTTGCAAATGCTACAACCATTGCAGTTAAGAACTGATTGCAATTCCTCCAGCTGCCCTCAGCCATTGTACTCCCAGGGGACAAGCACTGGCTGTTAAAGCATGTCATCTTTTATGGTCATGTTCCTACTAGCTAGATATGTTTAACTGTTCCTACTAACTAGGCATGTTTAACTGACTGTTTAACTCTACCTGGCAACTCTCAGAAACAAGTATCATTCAGTATGCACAGAGATTGCAGGGGAGGTTGTGCTTTTGCGATGCAGGTTACAGATCCATAACTAAAGTCACAATGAGCTTAATTATATTTAAAATATATTATTTGTTAAGCAATGGCTGACCCTCAAAAGCTGATGGATTTAGTTCACACAGCTGGTGCAGGTGCTTCTCTGTGAGATAGACCACTCAGCTGAGAAAGGGATGCAAGGAGCAAGTATGTGTTTTATAGCACAGAGAAGCAATAAAAACCCTGCAAGTCTACTGTGATCAGGGGAATAATTCTGTTCTGATGTTACCTTTGAGGAACACTGTTGTGCCCACTCTTTGGCGGAGCATGGCAAGGACTTTGGTACAAGTTTGAAAACAACCATATGGCTTGAGCATACTTTTGACTCCCTCATCATCAGTGAGTCTAAAACACTTGTCTTGGAAAACAAGCTATTTCTGTGCAAGAAAATCTGTTAAAATATTGATTTAAGCCCTAGGTAAAGACTTACAATTTATACTACAAATAAACCGAACAATAAAATCCACGGTTCAAGGGAAAAATCAGTGATAGGAAGTAACAAACTAAAAATAACGACCAGGTCATCAGATTAAAATAAGCAAGGTTCCAAAATTAAAATGGTGACTGTAAATTAAAGAGCATGGCTGATTTTCAGCTACATGTAACTGTGTTCAGGCAATGTTTACCATTTAATGTTTGTCCTGGGTAGACAACACAGAAATCTTAAGTCTTTTTGATTTAGAACATTTAGTCATACTGAGATGTGAGACTCCTAATATATTTGTGAAACCTTTCCCTTGGCTTTATTATTTTAAATATTTGATGCAACTTGGCTTAAAACTTTTACCTTCTCTTTCCTGAAAGGTCAAGTCTTAGCAAAAATATTTTACATAACTGTTGACAACTAGGAATTTAAGGCAGTATTTGCTACAGATCTGGGCATGCACATATATCCCTTTAACCAATGCCATTTTTTCATGACTGAGGTGATGTACTGGCAAGAGACCTTACTAATGGCTGGGGATGGAAGGGTGTTATATATGTCATTTCCTACTTGAAATTCCTAGTATAAGCTTTACTAGTAAGGCTCCAGTGATCCCCTCTCAACTGCAATTCACTCAGGGACCTTCAAGTCCCCTTCCCCAGAGCACTTGCTGTTCCCCAACCTGATGCACAGATAATCATTCATACCCAAGTCTAGCGCTTTTGATTTGTCTTTACAGAACTGTAAACTAGTTCTCCCACGCATCAAGCTTTTTTAAATGTTAAACCTTCTTCATAGAAGCCCTACTACACTGAGTAGTACCTGAGCAGCCCACGGCAGAACTCACATGTTATAGCCTTTCCATTCTGACAGTCAATCATTTATAATTGTTCCCTGAGACTCATTTCACACTACGTTTTGATCCCATCTAACTTTACTGTTATCAAACTGTGTTTCTCTATCTTGCTTACAAGAAGTCACAGGAGACAGTACAAAATCTTGTCAAGGTATGTGACATCTCCTATCGTCTTGTTATAGTAGAAAGTTAAAGAGGTTTGAAGACCCGTTGCTCTGTGAATATCTATGTTGACTTTTACTCAAGTTCTTATTGACTTTCATGTGTTTTGCAAATAGTTAATGTGTTTCCCTGTTCAAATAAAATATTTTGTTAAGTGTAATAATTTATTGTAACTAATTTGCTAAGTTAAGCAGGGTGGGTGTTGTAATAAAAACTATTGTAACTAATCTGCTGGGCTGGGCAAGGCGGGTATGGTACACTTGAACGACCTGTAAATGGTAGACAATTAAATGTAAAACGGGCCATTCAGATTGGAACAATGTAACCGTGTCTCCGAAACCCCACCTAACATTAGATGGGAACAATGTAACTATGCCTTAAAAAAAACACTCCACCAAGAACTGATAAGTAATTTCTGTTTGAGAGAAAAAAAAAAAAAAAAAAATCCAATAGGAGAAAAGCGCGCCAAGAGACCAAGGTTTCGAAACTTTCAAAAGACCCAATAGGAGGAGGACATGCACCCCAGCAACCCAAATGATCCAATGAAAAAGAGCAGGACAATCATCTGATGAGAAAGACTGGTTAAAGACGATGACACAAGAGTATAAGAACGCGGGGTTTTTTGAAATTCGGGGTGCGTGTGGCAGAGCTGCGGCTCTCCATGCACCCAGCGCTGCTTTGCCTATTGCTTCCCACCCTAAATTGATTGAACCCAAATAAAATTATATATTTTTATAAAAATTGGCTTTGTCTGATTATAACATTAAGCATCTGGGAACACAATGTACAGAATCACCTCCATTTTTATCCTCTGTGTTAGAACACACAACAGACATGCACTCCAATGTCATGAAATACCAGACCTCAAAAAGAAAAGCTTTCCAGGTGCAGTCTGACAGCTGTCTCCTCCAGTCAGAGATAACTTAAATTCTTTGAATTTCCAACGCAACGTTGTCAATAATGAATCTTTTTGCCATTGCTGTTAATACTCCCCATTCATAACTCTCATATTTTCACGGGGTAAGCATCTCAGCCTCCCTTAGAATATTAACAATTTGCTTAGCAGTGAAGAACAGGAAAACCACAAAAGACTTTGTTTCATTATAATCAAATAAATGTCAGCTTCTAAAAACAGGTTGTAGTTATCTCTGTTAATATAATTCTTACCATAGTAAAACACTATGAGTTTGCTATCCAAAAGAAAAGTTTTATGATTGCCTGTGCTAATGCATATTTCACTGGGCTGGTGTTCTTCCCAAGAGCTGGATGATGTCATGCACAGGTATCCCTAGAGTATTTACAGAATCAATCATTCAAAATGCCACAGGGCGGTATTACAAATCACAATATTCAGGCCAAGTAGATAATACAGCATCATACCAATATCGATGTTTCTGACATCAAGAAAGATTAGATCCAATTGTTACAGTTACAGAGGAGAGCATCAGTGGCAACCAGAAGAAAGGAGATTCTAACTTAGATGAACAGCAAAGCTGTTAAAGTCAAGGCTAAGAAGGTGATAGCAGTCAGGGGAACAAAGGACTATAATCTAGTCATTTAGATTGGACACCTGAAATAGGTTTCCAAACAGCAGGATGGTATGGCTTTAGAAATAGTGACAGCGAAAAGAAGGAACCGTTTAGGATGGAGCTTGAGAAATCTGTTAACAGTGAGCTGTGCCAAGCACGCCTGTAAAAGCAGGGGGCTAAAGATGGTAACAGAAACACTCTGTGTCCACATTCCTCTCATCCAACTCTCTTTTCTTAGGATATATACTTGGCCTCCATGGATTTACAGTAATTTACACAAGCTTGAGATCCAGAACAAAAGTGTTTTTTACGAGGGAAAGGTGATATTTTTTATTTATGTTGACAACTTGGGCCAAATTCCCACGAACAGAATTACAGTTCTGTTAACCTCACTGAGTTTACAACAAATGCAAATGATGTTCTTTATGCTGAAATAGTTTCTTGACATAATTTGGATATACTAGTTACAACCAACAAGCTAAATGCCTGAACTCCTATTTTGCATACAACTACACCTTAATTTATATCATACTGAATTTAATCAATTTGACAGTTATATCATTTGCTAATATTTTTACACTACAGTTACCACTGTACTCTGCCTTTGCTCATTACATTTAACATCCTCTATAAAACATTCACTACACACAAACAGCAACTTTATTTCTTAATTACTCAGCACACATAGAACCTTACTGTATAACAGAAATGTTTAAAATTGCTTCAGAACAGATTAAGTAATGAAGAGGAAGCCACAGTAATACAAACTTCAAGAACAAGCTCATTCTTCATGTTAACTGTTTCAGGAGCATTTGGGTTTTGGTTGGTTGTTTTTTTTTTTAAACTAATGGAAATCAGATAAACTGGTTACAGGTTTAGATGCAAAATTATGTAACAAAGTTCTTACCTTTAAGTGCACATGTGCGCACATGCACTGTACTTCCCCTTTGCAAAGACATCACAGACATCCTTTTCTCATCCATGTGCTTGTTACAACAGCAATATTAGGAACATTAATCTTACCATATTTTTGAATAACACTTTTAAGTCCAGCAAAACATAACTTATCACTTTGTGAATGGGAGGCAGAATATGTAACGTTCTTGAATATACTTTTCTTTGTGATAGAAGTCGTAACTGGAATATAGGTCCAGCTTTCAAATGCTATAGGGAGGAGATGAACTAAGAACCTGCATAAACAGAATCCCTTCATGAAATCACTCAACAAATTGCATAAAATGTTTCTTTGGGACACATCCAAGCATCTGATTTGCTAATAAATAGGAACATGAGTCAACCATAGCTCTCAGAGACATACAATCAACATCTGCAGCTGTATTTCACTGAAATCAGAATTCTAGCTTCTTTCCCTGAGAAATAAGAAAAATTTTATGAAAATAATAAAATTAGAGAAAACAACATTTCTTTCAGTACTATTCTCCATGTAAAGAGTTAGCATTGTACTTGTCAGACTGATGCTTAAAATTAAAGGCAGTGCAAGTCTAAAACTCTGTTCTAACCATTTGTAATTATTATGTCTCAGCAGTGATCAATGAAGTATAATTAAAGACTACCAAACATTACTTGAGATTTTGGTATGTTTTAAATAAAATAAAGGTGCTGATAAGTTTTTGGTTTAGTGCAACTTAAAGGCTTGAAGGATGTGAACAAGACTATATTGCCAATTAGCATATAGAGATGCACCTACAAAGTATATCAGTTCATTTCTGAAATCCCCAGGTGCCTGGGAGATGAAAAAGATATACTACTGTTTAATATATTAATTAAAGAAAGCACATATTCAGGTGTGTCCTGCTCTCTCCCACATCATGTACTAGTGAGTGCAGTGAAATATAGGAGATGCAGCTATAAGTGGGAACCTTGTCTAAAGGAAGAAAGAACTGCAGATGGAAACACTTGAGCTACAACACACTGAGGTAAAACACAAAATCAAAGCAGCAGCATCATTTTATGGCTAATTTCAGGAGGAAAAAAAAAAAAAAAAGTTGGTTTTACATATATATGTATTTACATACATATTTTTTGTATATACAACTATACATTTTTGAGGAAAAGAGGATGCTGGAGTTTTGTTCAGATCACATTTTAAATACTACAGAAGGAAGACAGGTGGTATCCCAGCTAAGAAATTTCTGCCTGATAAAATAGTGAAAGACAGACTGTGAACGTACGTCCTCCTTCCACTTAACTGCTTTGAAGAAACATCGGTGAGTGTCAGCTGAAGGATGAAAGCTGTTCTTTTTAGTGAAATATTTTCATATTTATCATACCTATTTGCCCAGGATGCTTTAAAGGGGGAAATTACATCTTGATCACTACATATAATTCTACCTAACTGCCTGAAGGGTAATTGCTGGTAGTTGCTGTGGCTGCAACCAGATTTTCAAGGAGGGCAGTATCCCTACATACATCCAGCATGATCCAGACGGGCAAGTAAAACCTCTCCGGTCACTTTGGAGAGGTGTGAGTTCCCCTCCCTGCAACCCCATACTGAGGCTGACCTCAGTTGGGAGGCTGCTCTCCGAGGGGTAGTGCACATCACCAAGGCAGCTGGCTTTACAGAGCTGCTGAGTCTGTAATATGCCCAGAGTATATAGGGTAGGTTTGCAATGGGATTTGAGCTGCTAATGCTCTTAGATTCCCTGGAAAATTCCAGTCCAGTGTCTTGACATTTCCAAAATTGATTTCATGCCATGATGTTTTGTTGTTTGGGTTTTTTTCTTCAGAAAAAACATGATATATGCTAAAAGAACAGAATCATCTTCATGCAGTTTGCCTCGTTACAGTTTGCAGGACTGGGTGGAGCAGACCCTGTACCCTGTAATGCTGTATCCAAGAGTAACAGAGCCAGGAGCTAAGGGGAATTTTACGGTCTACAATTAAAACTTCCTAAATGCTATCAATTCAATATTAGTGCTACTAAGCTCATCTCTTCCTACAAAAATGAAATCCATGCTAAATGAGTATGGCACCTTTGTTCTGAAAAACACGTTTACTCTCCTGCATGTTTGTTGAGACTTGTGGACCATAAAAATAGACAGTAATTCCAAGCATTTTATTGAAATAGTCTTTTAGAACATTTAATACAAATGCACACAGATGTACCCAGCTCAAACTGCACTCTGCTAATTATCAGCTTTTTTCCACAAATTTGCAGATGGTGGAAACTATCCTTGTATTTTTTACATCTTGCCTATTTACCCAGGATGCTGATATGAAGTAAATAACATCTTTTTTCTTATGACACTATGGTTGCAGCACAAGCTTTAATCAACTTTTATTAATTAAGCAAGGGACCAAATTTTCTGCCTAGTAACATTGCTTCGAAGTCTATGATCAAAAAAACCATGATGACTTAAAAGATCAGAGAAAAAGCTAATAACTAACACTTCTGCATACAAATACAATTTAAAATTTCCATAGGAAGCGTCTCATGAAAGGAACCACAAGACTCGGTTTACTGTTGCTCAGGTTTCTGCATTTGTTTTATTTCAGTCCAAGGGTGATTTTTAAATCTCAGCATGTCTGATCATCAGGGACATATCTTAGTGGAGACAAACTAGAAAGGTTTTGGAATCAAATGCCACACGTTGGAAGCATGCTGAGGATGGTAGCCAGTGCCCAGATGAATTTCAATAAACCATACGAGACAAGCCTTCCTAGATACTAACAGCACTCACAGCTTGAGTTTTTCCTTACGAATATTTAATTGATCAGGCTTGCATAGGAGGATAGCCTTGATACTGATCCTTGAACTTACTGTTTCAAGCAGGTTTAAAAGTAAGCTGTGCACTGACACAGTAAATTTAAATAATTTTTAAATAATTGGTCTCTAAATAATAATTTATTTTTCAATCACTTCTTTCATGTATCATAAATCAAAGTCCTCGTTACCAAAATGTCTCATCACGGTCTTTTCTGTACATTTACAAAAGTCTTAACTGACACAATGAGAAAACTGACACAGCTAACCCGATTTTGAATTTGCATGTGTCCATCACCATTCTCTGCTTGAAAAGCAGTACTTAAAACTGTTAAATTACTTATTCGGTTATTTACAGACTAGATCTGTCACACCAAAGGTTATTGCTAGATATGTAGCACAAGATATCCCTACCCTTAGCTAGTTCTATTACAAAAATTAATAAATAAGTTGGATATGCCGATCTTCTCAATATTTGTTACTCACCTTATGGTAATACTCAATTCTTAATGGCTCTCCAGCATTTTGTCACGTGGGATTTAGCGTCACAGTTTATTCATGCCAAAGGCAATGCAAAATATGTCCTTTCCCCCAAACAGTCTAGCCAGAAGTGGTTCTGTAGCTTTGTATCCCCTCTTTAAATTCACTCTCCCTGACATCTCAGTGTCCTTTACTACAGTTGTCTCAGGAAAATATCATCCCTGGAACATGGTCTGAAATCTATATTATTTTATACCTTTTCATTAAGAACTGGTTGTAGATCTAGCATAATCTGGTATCCAACTATGACATATGCACCACAGTAGTAATTTGTATTCCAAAAATATCTGGTAATATTACATTTTTCAGTAGAAAAATTCCAAGGCTAGCAGATATATTCTGTTAAACTACCTGATCAGCTTTTTCTCTTCTTAGTTAAAAAGTCATGTTGCCTTAGTCTGCAGAGTCTCCTTGTGAATGAAATTCAAAGCTAACTGATCCTTTCCTGATTTGGGGCACAGGAGGAGAAAGGAAATTCTCACAGTTCTCTCTAGGCTGCTCTGTCCCCATCCTGAGTTCCAGTCTTAAAGACAGAGGGATACACACAGCTGGAAATGACAAATCCTGATCCAGTGACACTGATGTTAAAATTCACTTTTTCACAGGATCACAATCTGTAACGTGGACATTCTGCAGAACAGAAAGTGATTTTGCTAGGATGTTGTTTTTTCAGAGTAATTCTGCATCTTTCTCATTGGCCATCTCACTCTCAGGAGATCATCCCACCACCTTGACTTGACTCCATGCCTGTTCTATTTTAACCTTTCTTTAGGCTACTGTATATATCTTAAGTTACCTTCATCTGCAAAGGGATTTTTATGAGGAGAGGCTTACAACAGACAAAAAGAACCCATACTGCACAAAGCTACCTAATCCTACCTCTTCTCACACAACTTAACCTCACCTTTGCCACGAAGAGTCAGACTCCCTCCTTTCGGGTGTTCTGTACCTTACCACCACTTGCTTTGTGGCTAACTGAATTTAGGTGTCTGAAACTACCATGTCTGAAAAATTGGCTATAGAGAGAAAACATTTCAGTTCAAGGTAATGTTTTTAATTTCCCTTTGGTGCATGAAAATCATTAGAAAAGGGACATTTAAAATATCATTAATGAAATCACAGAGATACATACAAAAAGTAAAGTCCTTTAATTAGATATTAGATTAACAACTCTTAATAAACTTGCATAAAGTTAGTCAATCAATGCTATTCTCTCTCAGTATTCCCAGAGCAATTAAAATTCAGTACTCTGTAAGATCCATTTAATGATTTGGAAAGGTCTCTTCTGGAACCGTGTGCACAGTGTCAGAACACTGAACAGGAGCCTATATACATTATACAAGATTCCTACTTCGCCGGGTTTGTGGGTCCCTCAAGCAAAATGACTCACCAAGAGGCCTATCTCTTAGATCCCAGATGTTAATAAGAGGTACATCCAGCAGCTTTGAGGTCACTTCATATAAATGACATAATGTGAACAAGATCATTAGAATATCCATCAATTGTACAATCAGCCTGACAGTGTGGATGTTGCGAGAAGTATGGTTGTGAAAGCTAAAATAATCATGGCTTTTCTTTGCAATCAGATACATTCTCAGAGGTCACAGGACTGCAACATGCCATTTTTCAATTCTTTACTGAAAGAGGACAAAATAATTCACAAACATGCTTATTTTATCTGTCCCTCCAGCAGCTGCTGTATGTGTACAGCAATTACTTTGCAATATTAAAGTGCTTACAGCAGTATTCATCAGTACACACTGGTCCTTTTTAAAGCAGGTTTGAAGATAAAAAGTTCTTGAAATTGATGTAAAGCCATAATTAAAAACAAACTTAAAGACTAAAGTAGTTTTAGAAAAATAATTTTTAACAACCTTATTCTTGCCAGGATGTGTACTTGGTTATAGTCATTTGCTGTGACTGCATGAATGTGATTATATTTTGTAATTTTGTCTACATTCATTTACTGCCTATTATAAGAAGTACTCAGCAATTATTAAAAAAAAAAAAAAAAAAAAAAAAAGTAGGCTTTATGTGAAGAACGTCTTATCTGTCAGTTCAGCTCACAGGAAGCCTGCAAAGTTCTGTGGTAGTCTGTGATGAAGAAACACTTCTCTAGCAGCCCAAAGTCGAAAGATGTTATGGCAAAGAAAGCCTGAACCTACACTTTAAAATTTGTTCCTCTCTCTCAGGAGGTCAGAACTAATAGGAAATTTGCTCCCTAACAAAATAATTTGAAAAAAAATAGTGAAGAGTTTGACAATCAAAATCATACCATAATCTGCCAGTGGGAAAAACGCTGGATGCATAGCTAGTATTGTCCATTCCCCAGTGCCACTGCAGCACCTTCATTTCTGGTGTAGGGAAGGAAGAGTGCCATGCTTACGAGGAACATTTATTTACTACTGAGAACAATGACTCTGAACTGAAAAATCAAGGTAGGGACTTATAGTTCAACTTCCTCCATAGCAATATACAGAATTGTTTGGTTTTAGGGTTGCTGTTGGGTTTTGGGTTTAGTTTAAACAGCATAGTTGATGGTATCTGAAGGCTTTCTACAGCTCTGAAGCCTTATTAAAGACTGAAGTCTGTGCAGAACACATTGCACCGCAGAATCTAATGGCTTCTAGATGCAAGGGAAGAATCATTGGGTATTTTCTAGCAATAAATCATGCTAAAATATTTCAGCATTTAGTCTAACCTCAAGAGATAAGCACAAATGGTGATTTGTTGATGCTTGACCCCAGACACAAGCCACAGAAAGTATTTCAGAACTTCTGGTTCTGCAAAATAAGCTGCTAAAATAATCTAGAGAATCACACACAATAATTTTGTGCTTTGTCAGGCTCATTTGAGTAGTATTTTCATAATGGCATATGAAAGCCCATTTTCCAAAGGGGCTGTTGTCCTAGTTCTAGAATTAACTGAAAAATTACTTCTTTTTGAATAATGCCTATAGTTTAATTTAAATAGGAATGCACTTCAGGTTTACCAGTGGAGAACAGAGAACATAGGAAGATGCAAGAGTAGTAGACAGTGAGTCTATGGTAAAACTAGAAATTGATTCATAATTTTGAAAGCATGAGTCAACAGAAACACCATCCAAACTGTCACTGTCAGGACTGCTTTTATTGGACACTTGGAGATTTGTCTCTTTAGCTGATTCAGACTCAGAGACCCATGGGTCCAGCTTCTCTTGTTTCATCTATATTATATCCACCTAATCCCTTGAGCACTCGGTCCACACTCTCTGTGTGATCCAGCAAGAGCATTGTCATTTTGTAAGCCTTAAAGCCCGGTGTTTTCAGTAACACATAGTCTCTCTCCATGAAATAAGAGTACGGACAGACATTCCTTAAGATCCAACACATCAAATCAAAGAAGATATTTTAAATGACAAAGATCTAAGATTACTGTGCACACAGCTGGAACTCCTTCATAAGAGGAAAAGTATACAAACCAGTATATTGTAGTTTGATATGCGTGCAGTCACAAAAAATAAACCACAGCCCAGAGACTATTTTCCATTACATTCAAATCACTCTAACAGAGATACAAATTAAAACACATTTTGGAAGTTCCCTAAAATAACAGAACCTTTTTATCCCTGTTTCAGATTAGAAGTGCGATCAATCTCTGCTATGAATCTTTACATGTTCCCTAGCCTTAAAAAAGATGGCTATTTAACTTCATAAAAGATCCCACCATTTGTCCCCCCTATTTAAAATAAATGCTTTAGGATAAGGATGTTTTCGCTGGTCTGTGATCAATGTCTAGCATAACAGACCCGAGATCTCCACTGAGATCATAAAGCATTAGGTAAGAATACTAACACCACATGAGTGGGTTAGCGTACAAGCCATACAAGCAGTAATAATTTATATGACCTTCTTTTCTGCTGATACTGTTAGCTCAGTTCTCGCCCTTTTCTCTCTCTTCTCTGCAGGGAACTTCGGAAGTTATTCATCTTCAACAAGTTAAAAAAACCTTGACTTCCCTCAAATTCATCAGGGGATCTGTGAAAGTTTGTCACAGATTATGTGTTGATGTAGGCACCGTTACTTGGAGGGTACATTATTGATAAAAGCTAAATATTTCATCTTTCTGCACTGTCTCTAAACAAAACTGGCATTTACTTACCAGGAGGCTGAAAGTTCAGCCTTTCCAATATTATAACAAGGAAACATGCTGATAATTTCCCCTCTGAAGAAAATAGATACCATGGCCTCTCTGCAGCTGTTAGAGAGGAAAGTCACAGCATTCACTCCCTTCCCAAACAGGGGTCTGAAAATCCAGCGGGGTGTCCCAGCAGCTGTGCCTTGCAGCATGCTCAGCACAGTCTGGGATACACCTAAGTGGGAGGAGAGACAGCTACAATTCTACATTTCTATCACTCTTATAGGCCAAGTCCAACCCATCCTATTAGCTGCATGCAGGTGTTTCTGCGTGTGTTTGTGCTTTAATTATTCACAACATCACCTTCATACTTTATGGATTATTCTGCATCAGTTCTGGTACTTGCCTCATGTATTATGCATGCACCTGAATCTGTTCTGATGGTAGGCATAAAAGACACAAAGCATGTCTCTCACCTGTGGGCTTGTGATTAGGAAAGAGCATTTCTAACCCTGAGCCTGAATAGAATCCCAAATGTGTCCTCCTTTGTCCCGTAACTGCACATCCTCCAATGAACAAAAAGTAGAATTTTTTTCTCTTGTCCCTCACCCAAACTCTCTTCATTTTACTTTTTGGCCAATGTCAGCTTATAATGGAACAATTTCCCTTATATAATGCACTTTTTTTCTGAGTGCTGGTTCAGAAGTACTGTCTACTAAAAATCATAGCAAAGACCTTTTTTAAAAATAATGTCTCTGAATGAACCAAAGTCATCAAATCTGAAGTCTCAAAACACAAGCATTGCGTAGTACATTGCTGTTTAACAGGCAGCAGAGAAGACAAGGGGATACACTGTTTTGATCATGCTTATGCAGCTTACTGTTTAAAAGATGTGACAAATTATTTGTAAATTTGAGTAGAAATCCAAGTGAAAGTTATTGGGTTTTCTTAATTGCTAACTGCTTCATTGTAAGCGATGCTGCATTCCTCTCTTCTCTTTTTCATTGTAACTAAATGACAGACCTTCATTCCCGCAGGGCCCTAACTTTTCAAAAATCAAAGATGTTTTTCAAAGTTGTCCTAGTCAAGAAGGAAATTATTTTACTCAGGTTGGAATGGGGAGACATGGGCTGGCATTGCTCCTGCTCAGGCTGGTGCCCGGGGAAGGGCCATGCCACCTCCTCTCACTTGCCTCCAGGGAACGGCTCTGACCTCCACCAGCCCAGTGCCATACAGGAGGTCCTTTTCTGTTTCCTTGAAAGCTAACTTTTCAGTAAAATTGCCAAGATAGCTCTAGCAAAGGATCACCCAGGAACGAGTTCTTCAATCACACAGAAATATTTTAAGAAAAACATAGCAAAATTATGTAAATAGATTTAAATAGCAGCCTCCTGCATTCTTGGTAATTGTTTTGCCTCCTACACCCAGAGCACTGAGTTCTGATCATGGAGAAGAGCCTGAAGCTAATTATAGCCAATCGACATCAGCCCTTGGTCCAAGTAGACACTCATCAGCAGCCTACATTCAAAATACTACGGGTATTCAACATGGAGAGAGCAGTGTTTGATTTGGGGTGTTATTCCCCATTGCCTTCAGCAGGACCGTTAGCTGCCTGCACTGAGGTGCCTGACAGGTTTTCTCTGCTATTGTAGCTGCTCTCCAGACAAAGAGAGAATGTAGCTGTTATATGTGTCTGCAAACCATAAGGAAATTATGTCACCCAGCAAATTTCAGATCCTATTTTAAATCCAGTTTAAATAAACTAAAAAAATCCTACCTGCCTTCTCTACTCCTGCTCCCCTACTTGTTAGGTTGAAATGAACTTCAATGTGGCTGTCATCAAATTATGATTTTTTTCCAGTCACACTTAGGAGACAGAAAAAAAATATTAAAATCTGTGCTTTTACTCATGGCAGACCTGACTGAATACCCTCTTTTATCCCCTTGCCACAGCACAGTTGTGTGCTGTCTCATTTCTGTTAGCTAATGTGCATAATCTTGCTCTAAAGGTGGCAATGGTTTGCATCAGTCCCCACCAAAGACAGCAGCTCTCTTCTCTGCATAGCCACAGTTCAAGCTCAATACCAGCAACTCCATGAGATTCAACCTGCTCTCCAGCCTTCCAAGGCAACCCTGGTCTCTTACTGAACTATGTTACAATACTTTTTTTCCATTTCTGTATTCTGCAATGTTTAGATATTCCCACCCTACCAGTTCTGGCTTTGGGCTGCCAGCTCCTATTTTTGTCTGTAATCTTCCTTCCTATCACTCTGGACTGCGCTTTGTTAGTCTTGTAGACCTTCACCAATCCAGGGAACTTTGGGTCTGAAAACCCTACACAAATGTACTCTCATTAAGCAACTTCACCATATGGAAGAGGGCCATTGCACGTAGTTTGATACAGGCTCCATCACTTTGATAGGCCTGTTTTAAAACACATCCATACCTTTTTAGCAAAAGTTTCAGAACTGGGGAGATTTATGAATAAACTCAAAGGTAAACACGTGTTTAAGTTATTTTGCGTAATATGTTTTGATACTTGTTTGCAAGAAGAGAAAGGTATTTAAGCAGAGAGTTTTAGGGAGAACATGACCTGTTCTAGATGGCAAAATCTAGGATCTTACCAACTAAGCCTTCTCCCAGAATATATGAATTGTATATTTTTACCCCAAATTTTCTAATGGCTGAGGAAAGTGCTATGTGCCAGCAGACAACTGAGAATTATATTGACAAAAATGACACCTAAGGAAACAACTTTTGCTATGTTTCATCTCAGTTAAACCTGAACAGTTCCCCATAGCACACAGGTACAGAAAATAAAAGGAGCAAGTAAGACACGGGAGAAACAAACATTTTTCTTCTGCCAAGTTCATCTCACCCAGTGATTACTTACACCTAGACTCAGTGGAGTACTCATGTACACAAGCTTCTTAATCATTCAGTAATGGTTTTGTAAGTTGCCATTTAACTCTTGCTAACCTGTCCAATAGAAGCTCTTCAGTAAAAAAGAGGTAGTTAATGGAAGGTGACTGTGACTCACCTGTCCCTCAGAAAGGGCCATATTGATCTTTTTTTAGCAATGCTAACATGCAGGAAAAACGTGCGCTTGACTTTTTTTCTATTTCTCTTATTTTCTCTTTCCTCGGTCCCTCATTAGAGAGCAAATCTTCATTTATATAATTGCGTGAGGTAACAATGGCATCTGCAGCACCAATAATGACATGTTAATTAGCTGGCCAAATGTTCCCAGTCCTGGTTCTAACCTAATTAGTATATTTTGCGGTTTGAGCCGTATACTTATTACCATACAAATGTTTCTATAGCTCAAATTTCCAATGCAGGTTGAAGTGAATGAAAAGACTGTCACAGAGCTCGGTAAGTTTGGAGTGGGTATTCTACACCTCATATCAGAAGCATCAGGTACCTGCCTTTCCAGATAACGTGAACTGGTTCTCAGCCCTCCTGTATCCAACTAAGAGAAGGCAAGAAGTAAATATCCTATATTTAGATTTATAGAGCACTTCATATCTCTAAAGTGCTATACAGGCATTAATCACATAATCGTTAATACTGATATTTGCATGATTAATGCTTTGCTGTTATATGAGAAAAAGATACAAATGTTGGGAGAAGTAATCTGCCTTGGAAGCAAGCCATGAATTTGTGCATAGTAACCCTGTAACTTGTGTTTCAGATGTGGTCCTATTAAAATTCTGGCAGCTTTAGAAATAGAACTGAGGATGTGGTGAACCTGGTGCAATATCCTCAACTTCATGTCATCCTGTATCAATAATTTGGCTGAAATTAAAACATTATGCCTAGAAGAACTATTTCCCACATTCTTTGAGGATTTATGCAGCACTAGGTCTGATGGATCTCGGGTCAGCAACCTGGTTTGGGGATTTTATGGCCCCCATCTGCATCACATCTATAACATTTCCTTTTGTACAGTAAGGGAAAAGGAGAACAACTGCTAATGAGACATTTTTCTTCCCTCTGAGTTTACTCATTCCTTGCATGTTCTATTTGGTGACTTTAGGTTATTTTTTTATTTATTTTTAGTCCGTTGCTTACAGAGGGGAAAAAATATACATATCAAAAATATGTTTCATTTGACTAATAATTTGCTTCCTTGTTACTTAAAAAAGACAAAACTTAGCTGTACCAAGTAGGCAAAGTATAAAAAAACAGATCCTCAGGTGTTATAATTTAGTACAACTTTGACAGTTATACCAATTTACCACAGCTGAGAATAGGGTCCTAGAGGGTCTCCTTGTTATTTATTTCTCCATTACACATCTCTGCTAGGTCAGAAGGTTCCTGGTTTTCATTAATACAGTTCTTGCAAGAGTTACACAGAAGTAATAAATGAGACCGAAGAAGATTCTTTCTAATCTAGTTGACCTGCTTTATCCAGCTTCTTTCCCCTCCTTCTAATATTCCTCCTACAACAGAGTGTATGAAGAGCCCATTTCAGCTAATCACCACTTGAAGAGAAGCAACTGCAAGATTTTTCTTTTTTTTAAACTTAGTTTTTAAAACTCCACGAAAAGAATGCTAATTGTGAGATACAAGTGATTGTGCTGGTATTTTTAATACTTGGCCAGAAAAGAAAACTGTTCCATCTTCTTCTCAATGACCTTATGATAGATTCTGAAACTAACAAGAACTACAGAATGCAGGAAAGTGAAGAAAAAATACAAATTTAATGATTATTTAGATACCAGGTCATTGAGTGTTCCTATCAGAAGTGACTAGGACTTTTTGCTACACTCAGTCTGTAAATAGCCTGCTGCCTTACCCAACCCAGAGACTGCTCTTCCCTGGGGAAGCTCGGAGGTGTCTGGCTTAGCTTTAGGACTGCATAAATGGCAAGCCACAGCTCCCAGGAGGCCCTGTTGCGTGACAAATACTTGTCACAACACAATAAAGATGGCTTTTACATTATTTCTAACATGAACTCACTTGCTTCTGTTTTTATGCATCATCCCTAAATATACCCTCCAAACTCTGGATAGAGGTAACAGACACATTTTTATGATTATGATAAACCATTAAAATGTGGCACAGCTAGTAGAGGGCTAGACACAGCCACTAAAATAATTCAGGAGAGGGATGGTAGCCAAGACATACTAGCTCTGTGACATATTATTCCTTAAATACCCTCTGATGCAAAATTCTTACGTTTCTTTCCTTTCTCTCTTAGCTTTTGACATGCAGGATGGCAAGTGGCTTATGAGCAAATTACAAGCTTCCACATGCTGTTGGAGAGGTGTTAGCTGGTATAAATAACAGGGGTTTGAAGAGCAATTACAACAGTCTCTGATCTGTGCAGTAAGGAGGCATGCAGTAAACATGCCTGGCAAGTAGAAAGTCCAGTACTTTCCTGGTTTTCTAAGCACTATAGAGTAGAAACTAGTGCTCAAAAGAATTTATCTCAGGTCAGAACAGAAACCCTGTTCATTCACACTGAACAACTGCATAGAATGAACTTGGGACTACATTGGAAGATCAACCCAGATATGTAACATTCTTTGAGACACACAAAAAATTAACAGACAGTCCCCATTGATGGTTAAGCCAACGCAGGCTGTTGAGTGCATTCTCTCTTCTTATGTCCTTTCAGGGCAGCAGAAGACTTGCAATAATATTTTCTTTATTTTTACATATTTTTAAGCAACACACAGGTTTTTTAGTCTCTGCCATCAGACATAGAAGCCTTACTCTTAACAAAGGCTATTACCTGCACCAGCTCTGCCACTGTGATTTGGTTTTGTGATCATGCCTATTAGGAACTGTCCTAAATTGTATTTACAAATACTCCAATAACTTTTGCATTTGGTATGGGGATTTCTAAATGCAAACCAACATCTCAAAAGTGACAAGCTAGTTACATAGTCAGGGAGTTCTGAAGGACACAGAGCAACACTTCTCTACTGTGCAACCACCACCAGCACCATTCAAACAACTATTATTGTCATTCTTATTCAGAGTCACAGCATCAATTTCCCAACAAAACATGTCATTATAGCCTGCTACAATCTTGGCACCACTAGATTTTGCCGATATTATTTTTGGCCTGATAATGAGGGCCAAGGACAGCTGTAGCACAATCCTGATCTTGCTGATATTGTTGACAGGACCCCAGTCTGTTGGAATGTGAGATGGAGGAAGCCTTTGCTACCCACAAGCAAACAGCAGAAAATGAAAAAGAACAGAAAAGCCCATCCTATCATATATTTTGGGGGTCTTGGCTGGACCAGTGTAATCAGATATGAATATTACAGTGTGACAGTTTAATCAAAAGACAAAATTTGTAAGAATATCCTTATAAGAGTTATGGCAGACTCCCATTCATACTCCTGGAAGAAGGACTAGTCAGCAGCATGTTCACCTGATACACTGTAAAGTGCTGTGGCCAGCAAAGGGTTAGTAGGACCCTGTTCACCGTAGGTTCAGGTTGAAATATCCTGTAAAAGGAATGTGAATCTATCTGTAAGGGGAATTGGGCTCTGCAAAGATGAGGTGACAGCAATGCTACACAAATGTATTTATTCTTTAACCTTTGGTGGGGATTTGCGATTTTTCTTTTTTTTTTTTTAACGAATAGCAAGCAAGCTTTGAGGCTTTGAAAAGGCTGCAGCTTGAAGCATAGTTTCCCTTCCCAGAAAGAAGTGTAAGAGGAGCAAGTACCAGTTTGTCAAATCTTGGTGTTCAACCATTCCTTTATTCCCCAAATAAGGCACTTCCTCAGAACACTACATAGGTCAAGGCTGCTGAACATATTTTTCTAACCCATCTCCGATACATACAACATGCAAATCATCCCTAGAGCTCATAGAATTAAGACAACAATAAATGGCAGGACAAGAATGCCAGCAACTCTACAAAGGTTAGCCGCTTAGGGAATATTATCCAAAATATGCCTCATATAAACACCAACAAGCTTCACTTAAAGTCTAGTTCTAAACTTTCAGAGGCTTGTTTTGATCAACAGTAGTTAGCATTCATTCATTAAAATTCATTATTTACAAATATGCATGTTATGAAAGCAAGAAAGTTCTGCACGTAAAAGGAAATAAAATAACAGAATATTTGTATTTGTTGTCTACGTTTGACTTTATATTACAACTTTATTCTGTTATCTTGTTTAAGCATAGTGTTTGCAGCACACCATATAATCAGACATCACAGCTGTGGGAATCTGCTTCATTGCTACAGATTTATCCTGTGGCTCTCTACAAAGACTTGGGAGTGTAATGCCAGGATTTGTTCTACCCAACTGCTCTGTTTGACAATGAAGACACTCTTGTGACATGTGAGCCTAATAAAGAGATTTTAGTAAAAAGATTGTTTGTTTATTTGTTTATTTATTTAGCCCTGGATTGAAACATTACTTTGGGTCCCAAATATTTTTAATTATTATTTTCATTCTGCTCTCCACTTTCAGGTTTCGTGATGAAGAAATTGAAACCGGATAGTGTCTTTTACCTTTTGATATCTAAAAAAAGCTCGCATCCATAATTTTATTAGAAAAATATTGGTTGGGGAAATATATCCTAGTTTCCTGAAAACTGTTAAAAACTGTTGATATTTTTACCATCTCCAGTGATTATATAAAGTTCTTTAAATCAAGTTTTATCTGTTGTAACAGTTCTGGTATTCCGTCTACTATCTAAACAGCATTTTAAACTGTATTCCACAATCTATCATCCTTTTAAAATTTATAGATATTTAAATGCTATTTCTTCACAGTTTTAATTGGGCCTGTACTATAGCGTTTACTTCTTGCTGAAAGTAAAAAGTAGCAGCAAACAAAGGTGAGACAAAACCCTAATATTTAAAATTTCTCATAAACTGACTTGAGATGAACATATCTCTGTAGGCATAGTAGAACAGTACATCATTAGGACCTCATTTTGAAGAACTTCGTTGTTTAATCTTTGAATCTCAGTAAAATAAATTATGTTTATATATGCCAAAGCAATTATCCCATCAAATGAAGGTGCTTTCATACAGCTTAAGTATAAGTAACAGTGGTAAGCTTTTCATATTTTTAATACAGTTGGAATCATTAATTTTAGTAGCTATTCAACAGGAAAGAAACACTTCATGCTGCCATTTCCAACATCCTTAAAGTATTATTTTTAAAACCACCTAAAGAATTCAGAAGAGGGGGCACAATTCTCTGTTGATTACATTTTATAAGTTGCTATAAATTTTTTATAGAAAGGAATTGCTTGCTATTAAATACTCCAGGGTTTTAAAGTTATTTCTATAGAGCTATTTTTAATGTATACACACACACACACAAAAATAGCTACATTAAAGGACGCAGCAAAGTCACCCAATTGAAAGTTAGCACATGCCAGAATTAGAGAAGCCCAAGAAATCTTCCCTCTATCTGTTTCTATGTGCAACGTCTCTGCAAATAGCACCACAAACACAGGATACCATTTTGGAGTTAGAGATTGGATCAGAAATGCTGGGGGGAAAATTAATGTTCAGTGGGAAACCATAAATCTAGCAACTTCTAACTTTTGAGGGTACAGTGACAAATCCATTGGTTCTCAATTCACAATACTGTGGGGTTTTTAAGTGTGAAATTAATAAACAACCAGATCATGCTGTTACAATTCTATTTCTTTAGGTACTCCCTTCAGTTCAACTGTCCCCACTGCACTGGAGGATCTCACAGGTGTCAGCCTGGTGGGGCAGGGCAGGAAGCGTGTGTGTGGGACAAGAGCCCAGCACCTTCCCCTCAAACTGGGATTGCTACTCCGGTTCTGTGTTATGTGCTTTATGTAGCATGCAGTGTTACTGCTGCTACTTTGGCTAAATTAAGTTTTAGCTCTTCAGAGTGTTTCATATTCACATATTAATTAGGTTAGATACCATCATTTTCTTGGGGAATACAAGAATGAGGAAGAGAAACATCAACTTGTAATAGATTATAACCCAGTTAACTGGAATACACGGGAGAAGGAACTGTGACTTTTTTGTAAACCCAGGGGCTTCCAGTTAAATATCAAACAATTTCTATGGAAGTCAATGACATGAGACATAGTTTATAAAAATTTTAAAAGTCTTCTCCACTGGAAAAGGGCTGGGCAACCCCTGTCAACAGGATGTTTTCTGCAGGTATTAACTTCACTCCAAAAAATTCTGAGTGAGTTTCCGCATTCCACACCAACTGTTCCATGCTCTTGCAGAAGAACAAAAAAAGCCCAGACTGTGAAGATCAACTACATGAAAACCATCTCCAGCTGAATTCCCCCCACATGCAGAGCGTGCCAAGACCTGGCACAGTCATCAGGTTGCAATTACCATGTACCATGACTGCAACTAGATTAAAATCAACGTGAAGGAAAACTGAGTTCAACTGCACAAAGCAAAGCGCCCGATCATATACTGCACACCAAGGAAGAGCACAGGGCAGCCTTGAGAAAAGAGAAGTCAGACCTTTAGTTTTATGAACAGGGGTATACATAAGATTAATATGTAAAAAAAAAAAAAAAAAAAATAGCCTTCTCCCCCTTCTTTTTCCTTGTTTCCTCTTTCCTTTTTTCTTGCTTTGCCTTTGCTGTTCTAATTTATGGTGTTCTGCAGAAGACAAAAGCCCAGAACTCAGTACGCTGGCACCACGCCTGGAAAGGTGACATATTGCACATATATTTTTCATATGTTTTCAGAAATATCTGTGTGGTGGTTTCTTTGCATGAATTACTGTACAAGTTTGGCAGAGCAACACCCCTCCCTTTATACTGGGCAACTACACAAGGACATTCTGCCTTCAGTTCCTGCTGAAACTTCCCACAGAAAGAGACTCCTTCAGAAAGCCATCCCTTGCTCAGAGCAGCTCTGAACTATTCCTGTATCTGCCATCAAGAGCTTGAAAAGTAGCAGTGGGAACGTGCTTATTTATAATAGATTGCAACCCAGTATGAAGCAAAAAGCAAGTATAGATTTCAGGGTATAGTTCAAATCACAAGCAGAGCCACCAAACCATACAGATTGTGGATACAGAGTTCCTTATCTGAGAATTATTTTACCCTTATTCCTAACCTGCCTTGATGTGTTAGCATTAAAAAAAACAAACAGGCCTTTCTTGAATAATAGTTGCATCCAACCTCTCTCACTCAGATAAAATATTTTTAAGCAAGTGAAGTAAAATCTACCTGGACTTGAACATTAATCTAAAACATGTCTGTGTAATTTTTTCACAATTCTGTATTTGTCCTACCTGCACTCATGTTATCTGAACACCTGCCAGGTTTCATCCAAAGACATTGTGCTTGAAGGCAGCTTTGTGAGCTTGTTCAAGCGGAGCACTGACACATCACTGCATCCTCATGGACTCCACCTCGGAGCTGGCCAAGCTGTGCAGGGTCTCTGCAAGATGCTGCAGACAGGCTGAACCCTCCTCACACGGATGCTTTGTTCCTCAACTCATGGGCAGGTGTGAAATGCTCATTTATTCAACACAGTAATTCAGAACTTATATTTTACATCTGCCATTTTGATGCAGTGAGTACAAAAAAGTAAGTCAAAAATCCAGCACTGAACATGGGCATTTAGGAAATTCTAAGCCTCGGGTTTTGTTCTTTGAAAGTCTGAAAAACACATTCTCCTGAAAGAGCTTGTCTACAGTTTTCTTTGTTCAGTCCTCCTTCAGTTCACACTCCAGATGCTGAAGATCTATATATATATATCTCTCTCTACATTTCATCTAAGAGCCAAGATTGATATTGTTAAGGGTATTGCCCTCTAATCTGACAGTGAAATTGAAAGCCAACACTAAGGTGTCTGAAGGAGAAAATAAAGTTAGTGTTGTCGTAGGTTTCATGAAGACTTAGTGGAGTATAAATTTAAGTGCATGTAATGTCAATGGCTTTTTCCACAGTGTTCAGGATTCATAAATGCATGAGATCTGAAAGTTCTTGTATTAAACTAGTAAGAACAAGTGCAATCTCCTTTTTGAAGTTCAGCTTTATGAATCATTGAGTTGTGGTTCAACTACTGCACAATACCTGTAGATAGAAGACATGGCAGATATAAAAGTACTGTTTGTGTCTCCTCAGCTGTCCATTAAGACTTCTTTTCTTCTAACTATTGGAATTATTCTTCAAAATTAGCCTAGAAACCTGTACTTCCGTATTTTTGTTTATATGAAAATCCCTTTTCACTGATGGCAAATATTCCCACCCAGGTTTTGGATCAGACAGTACAAACCTCAGCAGATGCATCCTGAAGGCAAGAGAAGACAGTCAATGACTTAGAGAAATGGTAGATCATACCCTTTACAAGCAATAAGGAAGAAGACGGCTGCAAGGTGTAGGACAGTAATCTGCAAGGTTTGCACGCTCCTATAGCGTGATCACCAGTGGAGAGAGCTCAGCGTATGCTCCTGAAGCTCCAAAGTCTCTCAGACTCATTCCATCCTGAAATCAGGCTTTCACTCCCAAGTTCTGCTCATCCCACTAGACAGACCCTTCCCAGGCAAGGAGCCCAATTCAAATGGCAGGTACCTGACATGTCTTCAGGAGAAACCATCTTCCTGCTTGCCTTCCCCTTCAGAGCCATCTGCACAGACACGGGAAGGAGACCGAGGAGTAGGAGGGTTTTAGTTAACACACACAGAGATAAAGCAAAGGTAATGTTTCTTTCCCATGTGAAGATGCTTCCCATTTTCACATTTGCTCACACTGAATTTCATCTCCCATTTTATTGCCCAGTCTATCAGTTTTATTTGCTGTACCCTTATAAGCCAAGTCCTGTATACCGGTTATAACTCTTGGTATAACACTGGATAATTTAAGAGTCAGGGGAAAATTTTTTTTAAAAATATATTTTAAAGTGTCTCTTTTCTGAGACAAGCTTTCCTAAGTGCACATGAGAACAATGGATAACCTACACCTATTGTATCCGGTGTCAAGGTCAGAGTGCTGAAGAACTTGCCCACAGCAGAAAATACTGCTCTGAGTTTTATTTACTGGGACATCGTAGTTATTCATCAGTTACATCTTGCTATATTTATTTACTGTGCACCCTTTCTATTGCTTTAGTTAATCTTCTGCCGACTGATAGCTGTTCCATAGCAGCTAAAGGTCAATATTAATTTTTAAAACAATATTGTATAAAACCAGCCAAATGAAATAAGAAAAACATATTATGTCATCACCTGTACAGCTCTGGATTTTAAACTGTTGGAAACAAAACCAATTTTTTTTTTTTTTTTTCACTAAACCAGCACCTTTGGGCTCACCAGACATAACTATAGAAATTGTCCTTTTTTGTTGTTTTGGTTTTCTGTTGCAGCATTGACAAAGCCAGGGAAGTGCTTAATAATGAAAAATACAAATTAGTGCAGTACAACTTTTTTTTTCTCTGACATGCACCTCTTTTGAAATTAGTCTGTACTGTAGAGTTTGCAGTCTCTGTTTCATCAGCATCATACAGGTATCTGAACACCCTCCCTTCAACGAAGTAATTTATTTTCCTGAGTTGGCATGAAGTGGTTGTTAGAGGAACCCACCACACAGAAAACAGAAAAAAGGAAAATTATGTTGACCTAAGAAAACAAAATAGATCACAACTTGTGTATAAAGAAAATTAATTTAAGACCCCAAACAGCTGAAAAACAGACTTCAGGTCTCTGTGTGTGTGTATATGTATATATAGGGATTGTTGGACCTCCCTTCCCCCTGCTCAAAGCACTGTATTAAAATAACTACTGGCATGGACCAGAAGAAGCCAAATCAGCCAAATCAACTACTACTGAGTTGAGACAAGAGCCAATCTTTGGTGAAGCATGACAAATGAAAGTGGGACAACTGGACAAAGTGATGGGCAGAAAGCCAGTCTTCCCTTCAGACTGCAATTTTTTTTTTGGTTGTTTGGGGCTTTTTTACAACTAGAGATGAATAAAACCAGTCTTTGTTCATGGATTCACTGTGAACACCATCTGCCCATACAGATTTTTATATATAATTATCATTAAGCACCTTAGATCCATTATATCCTTATCCAGGTGGTACACCACAATTTTAAAGGATCAGTTCTAGAATCACTGACATAATGTATATTTATCCCCTCCTAGTCAGTCTTTCTTTTTACTTTCCAGCACAGATACTGCTAATCATATAAATTTGGGTCATTCGTAGCTGAAAAAATGGCTTCAAAAATGAAATCACAGACTTGGAAAATCTAAAGGAAATAAAACAGAAACTGTGAAATGCCTTGTGCTGACAGGCTATTATTACTATTAATGGGGGAATAAAGTACATCTTATATCAACCCTGGACTATATCTCTATTGGGCACCTACTATAGTCCTAAAAGATTTAGGACAGGACATAGGGATACTGAGAGAGGCATATTGTTCATAAAAATGTTACAAAAATTAGTGTCTCCACAACTTCCTCGGTTCACCATGCCTGTAACAGCACATCCATCTCTGGAGACATGACACATGATGGTACATGATAGGCCAGGGTCACTAAAAACATGGGCAGAGTTCAGAAACAGACCTTACATGAATCCTGTCAAAAGTTTATCACAGTTTCAGAGAGGTAATATATTCCTCATTCCCAGGGATATTTATACTTCTTACTAGTGTACCAGGGTCTAAAGCACCACTCGGTCTAGCAGAGCCAAAGCTAGCACTCTATGTTTTCCTGAATACACCTTGATAAAAAAAAAAGTTGACTGGATCAAAATAAAACCATTTCAGTAGCTGTGGACCACAAAAGGCAGCGATAACTGATTCGATAGTGTCCTGAAAAGTCACTACGTAAATTTTGCTGACTCCATTGAGAACTGCCCAACAGTGAGTAGAGACTCTCAGTGAGTACAGCCCTACTTTTTCCTTACTGTTTACATCAACACTTCTCTGTAGAGCATCTTCTAGGTGTCTCACATGGCTGGCCCTGCTCATGAGGTGGTGCACTCCAAGTATGGGGCGATGGCACTACCAACCTTCCCTGGGTTTGGCACTACCAACCCTCCGACAGGTGCTCAAACACCCACATTGCTGAAACCTTCAGCCACTTCAGGGTATTCTAGTTCCCAAGTACAAAATATAGAAAATTTAAAACATGGCAGGGAGAATTCATACCAACATATTGGCCTCAGCTTGAACAGCAATTTATTTACACTGCTGAGGTAGCATAGGTTAATGTTTCTAAAAGAAATATGCTGTAATTCAGCCCAAATTACCCCTTCTTTCTAACACCTTCTTCACAAAGATGTGTTGTTCTCTGATCTGAGTAACTCAAATTCCTCATCTGGAAAAATACAGGGAATACTTATTTAAATCCTCTACAAACTACATCCTTCCGCCACTTACCCAAAACGCAGCCCAGGATGTCAGTGCTGTCATTTGAGAAATAAGTTGGTTCCGACAAAAACATTTCTACCTTCACCTCCTGCATCATGCAGGATGCCTAATGGAGACAAAACAGAAGTTGTCTGGGTGGGGAAGAAACAAAACCTTTATCAACAAGAGCAGAGGACCTGTAAAGTTCCATCTGAATTTTCCACTGATATGTATTTATTCCCCAAGAGATTTTGCAATTTCAATTTCCATTTTGAGAGACAGACATTAATTTTCAGGGTATATTAACAACAACTTTCATATTAGGCTTATTACCAATGTTTGTTATTCTTATCTGGCTTGAACAATATATGTTTATATACAAACAAATATAACAAGCAGCCACATTTTGTAGTAACTGGTTTCATGATCTTAACGTTTTGTTTTTCTATAAGGAGGAACATACGGCACTAAGAAAATAAGTGCACCATTAAAAACATCCTATGCATAGTAAAAGCAGTGATTTTAACACATTCTGACAATTTAAAATCCTATTAGAGCATATATAGCCAAAAATACCCATCTCAAACATTTAATTGTTCCAAAAGTAAATAAAGCAGATCTCATTCTCCTCTCATGGCAATTTTCAGAGACGTAATTCTCCTTACTTAATTGAAGTCACTCCTGATTTATATTGATGAGAGTGAGTGAGAATTTGGGTCCATTATTCTTACAAGACAAATTTCCTGACTGGGTGACACTACTATCACTGCTCACCCGGAGTAGTCTATTAGTAACCTCGATGACTTCAATATGATTGACTCATATTTCAAGTTTAAGATTCAAGACTCAAAACTTCAAGCTTTTGAACTTCAAGAACAAAAACTGAGTGCTGAGACAGAAATGCTCTAACAGATATGATATATTACATATGTTTTTATATATTTTTGTGTAGAAGTAAATTACATGCTAAGGGACCAACAATCAGCTTTCCAAAATGCTCTTTTGTGTTCCTTGTCCTTGCAGGACTCAGAGCTCACTGTGGACTATGATAAATTGCTTCTGCCTTTCCAGGTCAGTGGAGACCTCCCTCAAACACATGCATTGTCAGTTATAGGACTGAATCAAAGGTAGAAACAGAAGTACCAAACAGACCTCCTATCACAGCTTCTGTGACCACAGGGGGTTATCACAGAAAAAACAAATCTGCTTTTTTTTTTCTTTTTCTTTTTCTTTTTTGCTTTTTTTTTTTTTTTTTTTAAGACATACAGCATACTACAAGAGTCTACATTTCCCGGTTCAGTGGAAAGTTCTCTAAATCATGCTTTTGTTTTCTGTAGAAAAAAAAAAAAATGAGGACAACAAAAAGATGATTATGCCTCTGTCATCTACAGTCAAGTAAGCAAGTCCTCTGTGGTAAGAGACAGCAGCTGCTCTGGATGTTTTGAACAAGAGCTTCCTGAGAAGCAAAGAGGAAATGAGACAGGCCTTGGCTGTGAAGAGAAAGGCAGGGCTTTTAGTCGCAGGCTCTGTTGCTAAGAGGAACAAATGTTTCTGTCCATGATGCCAAATATGAAAAAGTTTGACAAAATACAAAGCCCTGAAATATCATATTCAAGCAGTTTAAAGAAATATTTGTATTAGTTCTAGATTTACCTTTCAAGTTTTCAATTGTTTATCATTTAGGAACCTTAAAAATGTGTAACGAAGTACCTGTTACATAGCTAATGTGTCTTACTGACTGCTCCTAGCCAGAGCAGCTGCTTTTGCTCATTTTGCAAGGATTTCTACTGCTAGGTGAGTCTAGGGCTCCAGAATCTGCCAAGACAAACACAAGCCCTCCACACAGGTAATTATGAAGATAGGAAGTACACAGTAATTTGGGGAGAGCAAACTAGTGCATTACTGCATTCCCCTTCCTCCTCGGAAACGTTTCCTTTAGGGAAGCCTCCTATTGCTTTTGCTTTTCTGCTTTTCATCTTTTGTAGGCAGAAAACCAGACACTGTTACATGCAGGAGAAAAGCATGATACATCTCAGTGCAGTTGATTTGTTGATGCTGTCATGGAGTTAAATGCCCATTTGCTGTTCTTTGCATCTGATTTGTTTGTTAAAAAAATGAAGGGCTATCGTTCTTCTAAAATAATAGTTTGTTTAATAGGAGACAGTGGTGTAATTTTATTTCTTTTAAAAAATATAGCAATAGCTATGCCTGCCTATACTAGCATAGAATTTGTAATGATTAGAACCCTTTTTTCACACACTCAGCTTCCAGTGAGCATCAAGGGCAGAACTGTGTTCCAAGGACAGGTGGTAGTATCCCACATTTTCTGATTTGGAGCTTTCTGCTTTTCCTTATGCTTCCTAATCTTCTGAAGGAGAAAACAAAACCCACAAGCCTGGAAGAATGCAATTGCAATAGGGAGGACTCAAATGAATGCACTGAAAGTCCCTTAAATCCCTTGGGTTTTATTCTTATGTAAATAAGCATGAGGTACATTCTGCTTTTTCTGTCTTGTCTTCTATCAGTAAATGCATCACCCCAGTCCCCTCCAACACTCAGGCTACAGCAAAATTCTTTTTTCAGATAATCAGTTTTAATTTTCATCAGAGTTGAACATTAAGCCTGTGATACTCTATCCTGTCTTCAAAACCACCAGGAGCTCATTCTCCACTTTGTTTACCTGATGAGTGCACAGTCCTTTGGAGGGGCTCTGCAAAGCACAGCACACACATCGCTGTATCATTTCTAGTCATAGCTTGAGCACTAATATATGTGTATTTGTCTTTTCCTGTAATTCATTTTACATTCAGCCCAGTTTTTAAAGTGTATTTGTAGTTGAAGAACATAGGGTTAGACTACTAGTCTTTCTGCTCTTGTGAGCTAAATGTGTTTTGGCTGTGAACCCCAAGCTGACATTTGCCTATGTCACACAAATGCTATCTATCTGTCAAGATGGGCACCAGATTGTATTTTGATAGCTACCGCGTCGGTGGAATACTCTCAGCCAAAAATATGGGTGTCTGGCAGCTTGTTTCTCCTGTGTCCAGTTCACAAAATTGTCAGTTAGCATTTACCCATAAATCTCAAACTTTGATGATGTATTTCAAAAGCAGAACTAGATTTTGGGTAATCAAACTAGCACATAAGCAGTTTTCTGGACTACAAAGCAGGCAGAGAGAGAAAGCCATTAAACTAGAATGACCAGGCAGGACTAGGACTGGTTTATCTGATGAGGGTCTGTTGGGGTTGGCTATTTCTGTGTGTTGAATTGGATGCAGATAAATTAAACACATTAGATTAAGGAAATACCTTAAATTAAAGACATTAATCCAGTAAATGGAGTGAATGGTCTATGATTACTGTCAAATTTCCCAAAAGCAAAATTAGGCAAAAAGAAACACAGCTTTTTGTTATAAATGGCTCTTAAAACTTTTCAGAGTACTAACTATCACAAGGACTAGGAAGTTTCTGGTTAGAAGATCTAGAGCAAAGCAAAAAATGTCACACTGAAGCCTTGAGATGATGCTGGTTTCCCCATTAAAGTAATGGAAGAACAGTGATTCTTCTCATAATTTGCTACCATGTTAATATACGACAGAGGTAGCCTCCTGCTTCTTATTATAAACATATGTCAAAGGTTTACCATCAGCCATTAATTATGAAAGTGTTCAATTAAAAAAAAAAAACAACCAACCCTTTGGTTTACATTTTAGTTTTGCCTTCATTCACTCTCAGTATAAGTGCATATGGTATCCTCCAGAGTAAGGCTACTATCTGTTAGTTGCCAGTGTCTTGATTAGAGGAAGTATTATATCGAGGTACCAAAAAAAAAAAAAAAAAAAAATTAAAGATAAAAATAAAGAAAACCAAAGCTCTCAGTTGAAGTGGATATCCTTTCATTATTTATGATGGCCAGAAAATTTATTTACAATTGCTGGGTGAGAAGGCGGCAATGTCAGTTGGAAGCCAATTTTTAAAAATAGCAAAAATCACACTCTTCTTTTTAATATCTTTCATAGCATAAGAAATCCTGCAGTTATTTACACTAAAATGAATTGAAATGGAAAAACTGAAATAATTTAAATTTTTCCCAAAGTACCCCTGTTCCTGTCTGAAAGTTCAAGCAGAGGCCAAAGCCATCAGGGATCCAGGAATATGCATCCACATATTTAGGAAGCTCAGTGCATATTTCATAGAATTCTTGAAATAAACATACACATAAAGTGGGGTTTAGTTAGGTACAAGAATGGAGTATGGAGCAATAGTATGGCACTAACTCAAAGCAAGCACATGTCCCCAGTATTTTTACAATATTAATTACTATAACAAATCCATTTTCCTTGCATCAGAGGATACCAACCTATGTCTTTTCGTAGAATCACAGAATCATCTTGGTTGGAAAAGACCTTGAAGATCATCCAGTCCAACCATTAACCCAACACTGACAGTTCCCAACTCCACCAGATCCCTCAGTGCTGGGTCAACCCGACTGTTCAACCCCCCCAGGGATGGGGACTCCCCCCCTGCCCTGGGCAGCCCATCCCAACGCCTGACAACCCGTCCTGGAAAGAAATGCTTCCTAATATCCAGTCTAAACCTTCCCTGGTGCAGCCTGAGGCCATTCCCTCTTGTCCTATCGCTTGTTCCTTGGTTAAAGAGACTCATCCCCCCTCTCTGCACCCTCCTGTCAGGGAGCTGTAGAGGGCGATGAGGTCTCCCCTCAGCCTCCTCTTCTCCAGACTGAACCCCCCCAGTTCCCCCAGCCGCTCCCCAGCAGACCTGTGCTCCAGACCCTGCCCCAGCTCCGTTGCCCTTCTCTGGACACGCTCGAGTCATTCAATGTTCTTTTCATAGTGAAGGGCCCAAAACTGAACCCAGTAATTTTGAACGGATTGTGCCCATTAGCAGCTCATGGGCAGCTCCTAAGCCAGGCCTACAGCAAGTGATGGCAGACTGGCAGCAGGACTGAACTGACACAGTGGCTCCTGCTTAATATATCACCTCTGCTGGAAAAGAAAATGATCCAGAGGAACTTACATTAGCAGGATCTCTTAAGAATTAGCTTTCTTACTCTTGTACCCAACCTAACCTCACATGAAGCAGCTGGTGCCCTGACAAGCTGCCAGCTTTTTCCACCTATGAGTTATCCCTGTATTTCTCCTTCAACCAAATATGTGAAATGCAGATCTCTTCCTCTGCAGGTTACAGATAACAGCCAAACCCATTTCACACTGCATGCCCTGCCTAGGAAAACGGCAATCCCAAACCAGAAAAAACCAACCAGTGCTGACTCATAACATTCATCACAAACAAATGAAAAAGCGAACAAGCTAAAGCTGTATAACCTCGTGTCAGCTTAGTGCTGGTAAGGCAGATCAAACCCTTTTTGATTCAGTATCTCTAATCTAAGTCAGCGAGCACAGATGTCGTCTAATACATCAGTGAATCAGACTTTGCAGTTCCTTCTCCAGGAGGCTGACACATAGCACCCCAGGGAAGAGTCTAAAAGAAGTAACTGTAAACTTTAATACACTACCATATTAAGTGGCATCTGTGCTCCCTGGCTGGGCTTGTTTATTTATTTATTTATTACAGCATTCTAATGTTCGCAGAACTATGTGTTAAAGGAAATTCTTTTCTTTTAATGTAATTGAACCTAAATAGCACAGCTGCACTTGAAATTGGCAAAATTTGGGTAATTTCAATATTAAAGCTGCCATTTGTTTGCATTCCTACAGCTTGGTTTTATGTTACTTGTTTATCTCAGAAAATTCAGCACTCACTTTTTCACAGAACATTTTATTTGCATTGTCTGGCTTTGGTTGTTTTGTGTCATGGGTGCAGCACAGTTTAAAACTGAGAATTTCAAGGGCTCTCTGGAGTCAAGGGCAATGGAGGATTCTCTACTTTAGCAGAACACAGTTAGACCCACAGCTACTACCACTATATTTTTCAGCTCTAAATGATGTATCATTAAAGCAGAATATGTTTTCAGGCTTTTAAAGGCAGCATTCAAAGCAGAAGTTACTTAGCCAAGGCATCCTTGGGAGTACAGCTGTGGAAAGGCAATATAGCCCATTGATCATTGTGCCTCTTCAATAGAATTTGAGACAGATGATGTGCATGAAGATCATAGCAGTGTTGAAGAGATTTCTGCTCTTATTCCTCTTAGGCAACATCTCAAAGACATTACCATCTCTGTAAACTGAACAATACTAGAAAAATTCTTTGTTACCTACTATGAAGTATCTTTGTGCCAGCAGTGCCTTCAGTGGTACTTCAAAACTCCACATACAAACATGCAGAGTAATTCTGTTTCTCTTGCTACATATGGTAAAAAACAGTGTTCACAAAGACGTGAAGCAAGATTGCTCCTGAACTACTATTTCATGAAAGGACAACTGGTCTGAAGATTACAACATCAGTTATGTATACAGCACCAATAGTATTTTTGAATTCTCTCCAGTACTCTGTGAATGACACCAATAATAGTGCCATGTGTCGTTTCAATTTGTTGCTCCTTTGTTATCCACCTCCATTATCATGGAAAAAAGAAACCATTTCCTAAGGAGCTATGAGAGGACACCAAAATATGGAGAAAGCAAAGTTGGTCACCCATGCTGACAGAGATGAAGCCAAACGTTGGTCTTTAAATCAGTCTTAAATACCATCTGCTAAATATCCTGCAGTGCTTCCCGTTCTCTCCAAGGTAGCACCTTCATGCTACGTGTTTCCATTTTACAGAACTGTACTTGACCCCTAGGATACACCAAAGTGCAGCAAATTACATTAATTTGAAATTTATTTTCACTATAAACAGATTAAAAAAAATAAAATCAACATTTCCTGCTCTATTTTTTACAATTATTTATTTCTTGGTTAATACCTGGTTACTTTTAAGTCAAATCAGTGCCTTTGAACGAGTATATAAGCGTTAATGCTTAAATTATGGGACAGGACAGGACAAAAAAAACAGCATCTCTGGATGTGCAATGAGAAGGGTGCAAAGGGAAGAGCACACTTCCACTGTGACCAAGACGACTTGCATCAAAGCTTGATCCAATGCACTCCACGTACCCGTATTTCAGGTATATCTTTCAGTACATTTTACATTTCAGCACATATTATATCTCAGTAATATTTAATGTACACATGTGAAAGAAAAGAAGCTTTGATGTCAATGACAGTGACAAAAGAAAAGCAAAGTCTCCATTTCCACAGGGTTCAGCTTTTAAAAAATACTTATGAAAGTCATTGGTTTACTCTTTTTAGCTGAAAAAAACATAAAAGATAAATTATACAATGTTATCTGCAAATAGGGAGCTAACCCACTGAGATGAAACGATTCACCCAAGGTCACATAAAAGAAACTTTGGCAGAAGATAGAAGTGATTTTTGATCTCAACCTGATTCCAAAAGGCCATTCTCACACCTTGGGCTCAGGCAGCACTAACATAAACAAGCAGGACTGGAAATGGAAAAACAGGAATTACTTCATGTACTGTAAGAGCTGGCACTGGCCCATGAAATCACTTTATATGAACACTAAGTGTATAGCTGGAGATAGTTCCAAGCTGACACTAATGCAACCAGCAATATCATTCATAATCTGAGCTGTGCAAAATACCTCAAGAGTAAAAAAGCATCTTCGGTTAATGTTAGCTTGCACATTTCATGATATGAACCAAAGTCTTTTTTAACAGAAAAATACACTTGAAGTTGAGCAATGTTGCTTAGAATTTTTTTAAAACATTAAATAGCAGAGAGGTTTGCAGAGAAATCTCTGCAAGTGGTTGTCAGACTTAATATGCAACACAAAAGAATAGCAAGTACTATGGGTTTAGATTCCTGGTGTTTTCTCACATTAATTAGATGTGAATCTTGTAAATTATTCAGCATTTTTTCAGAAATATGTTATCCAAAGAGAATATGGCCCTGAAATTAAGGTAGAACACTAACCATTGCAAACAATTAATATAAACTCTGTATGACCGTGTACAGTACTGGTGTTTTCTTGTGCACAGTGTAGTGAGTGGTTCTTTGATATGGTAATATAGAGAGTAACAAAAGCAAGTGTCAAAATTATCTGCTTAATAAAATCTTTTCCAGGAAATCTAAAAGGTACTCTCCAACTATATGATATAAATCAAATTTTCTAGAACACGTTCATTACCATGGAAATGAGAAGATTCTGTACCCACAGTTACCTCATCACTTCCAGTAGGAAAAATAACTAACATCTGCCATCATCCCATTCCAGGGGGAAATGTGAGTGGTCTTTTAAGGTTTTTTTTTCTTACCACTCACTCAAACATGGACACAAATACAGAGACACTGCTGTAGGTATATCTAAGCAAAGACCAGTCAGAGAATTGCACTGCAATCCTGACAGTGGTTAGTTCATATCTTCTGCAATGCTCACCTCAGAAACGCTTGTCTTCTCTTAGATAAGGATGCCAGGGGAGTAAAGTATATAAAAAACCAAAAAGTAGAGAACGGTCTAAATCAACAACCCTATATAAACAGGCTATTTATTGAGACATATGCTTCATCGGGGGAAAAAAGGAAAACTGGTGACAGACAAGACACACATTTTTAAATGCTCCTAGAAGAAAAGTTGTCAATTCTGCCCAGTGAAATTCCACCTTCTGCACAAAGTTAGATAAATGGTAAATTTTCAGGGATGGGTTTACACTGCTTAATTTAATGCACCTAACAATAAGTGTTAAAGCTAGGGAACTGGCCTTCCTGACGTTCTTGCAGAGAGGAAGAAAGCAGACTCTCCAAAGAATGATTAAAAGTGATATGCTGACAGATTCCTACCTGCAGGTGGTGAGCCTGGGAGTGCTTTTCCTTTTAACTGCAAGGGTTTCACCTCCCACGTCATTCAACATTCACTTATTCACCACTTCCCAAAATCAATATTCCTCAACTTGGAGGTAACTGCCTGGTTTCCTAAGGAAGTTGTGCGCACCCTGTGACATGAAACCAGTTGTTCATGTTGACAAATCTGGCAGAGGTCTCAAAGCACTCAATTTCTACAAATCCTGTCAAAGCATATGTCTAGGCAAAAGAGAGTGACCCTACTACACTACACGCTGTGGCACAAGCACCAACTTTCTTAGGCATTAAGGAATCCATGCACAAACTCCACCTCCAGAGCAAACTCAAGAATTCAGGGTTTGTTTTTTGCTGTTAATAAACCCAGAACAACCAACAGAGCTGGACTTTTCCTCTGCAAAGAGAGGATATACAAATCAAACCACAAATTAAACCTGAAGACTCTGTCTTGCTTTATCTTATAGCTTCTTTTTTTCCTTATCATTAATTTTGCCTTTCAGTTATCTGGCATTATTTCCTTCAAAGAGTACTGCCTATCTGAAGTAACACAGTCCAATAAGAACTTCAATGCCTATTTCCAAAGAACTTCAATCTTAGTGAATATAGGTTTACTTGACAATAAAATGTCTCCCAGCTAACCTTAAAACTTGGAATGAGAGCTCGTTAAGTTGTGATTTATTTTATATGGCAGTTCATCTTAAAAAAATTAGAAAACAAAGGAAGGAAAATTGCTCTGTTCAGTTTTGGGCCCCTCACTACAAAAAGGCCATCGAATGACTCGAGCATGTCCAGAGAAGGGCAACGGAGCTGGTGCAGGGTCTGGAGCACATGTCCTATGAGGAGCGGCTGAGGGAACTGGGGGGGTGTAGTCTGGAGAAGAGGAGGCTGAGGAGAGACCTCATCACCCTCTACAGCTCCCCGAAAGGAGAGTCTCTTTAACCAAGTAACAAGCGATAGGACAAGAGGGAATGGCCTCAAGCTGCACCAGGGAAGGTTTAGACTAGATGTCAGGAAGTATTTCTTTCCAGAACAGGTTGTCAGGTGTTGGGATGGGCTGCCCAGGGCAGGGGGGGAGTCCCCATCCCTAGAGGGGTTTAAGAGTTGGGTCAACATAGCGCTGAGGGATCTGGTGGAGTTGAGAACTGTCAATGTTAGGTTAATGGTTGGACTGGATGATCTTCAAGGTCTTTTCCAACCCAGATGATTCTGTGAAAACATGGAAAAGGTTGGAAAGAAATCAATATTTTCCAAATTATTCAGCTGAAGAAAGAAAAAGTATTATTTGGGTCTAAACTGAAACTGTTTGATTGGCTTCAGAATGAAGTGTTTCTGGGTGCGTGTTCTAAAGAAGGATGGGACAAAATGCTCACAATTTTTAATTTTTTTTTCATTATTTATCTAATGAATCTAATGATTGACATTTGTCCAGAAGGAGAGAGGCTTACTTTCATTCACTGGCCCCTGCCCAGGTGAATTAACAACATTCAGTTCAAAACCTTACAAACTGCTAAGTTTTGTCTTCCACCAAAAAAAAAAAAGTTTTACCTAACTCAATTTGAAAAAAAACCATCTCCACTCTTTATCAGTCTACAGAACAAGCCAACAAAGCAGTAATGTAGCTGAACAAATTGAAGACATTTTCTTAGGAGATTCAATTTTCAGTTAATATCTCTTCTCTCTATCCTGCATATGCTCAATAAGCAGTTGAGGCCAAAGACTATAATGACTGTGTTTAGCATCTTTTGCTTTTGTCTTAAGCTTCACTTCACTTGCTCCCTTGCAAGTACATCTGCCTGCTTCTATCACGAAGACATCCCCTTTCAGAAAGGACACAAAAAAGCCATTTGTCATCCCAGAGGGGCCTGTATCTGGTATCTAGCACTGTTCTCTCACTACTATTAGATCCCAGATTAAGTGCAAGTTATCACCTGCCACAAATGTGAGGTTTTTTTCTTTACAGCCTGTGTCTTCTTGGAGCACAGTGAGAGGACAGGACCCCTGCAGCCCTTTATTCTCAGGAGCTGTAAAAGGACTTGACGTTGGGATGCTTTATGGTTAGAGGCTTCTTCAGCTCCAGAGAGCTGTAAATGTTTTTACCCTCAGATTTCTACAGCAGCTCCTTGTCATGTTCTTTCCTGTCAGTACTGCTCAGTTTGTTGATGTCTGGGGATGGGTGAATGCAAGAGCTTTCTACTACTTTTCAAAGTTTTCCTCCTGGGTGAAAGCAGATTCCCTTGTCCTCCTCTGACATTTCAATAGCTTGTGTTGAATCTGGAAAGTCTCTGAAAAATTGGTTCAGTTCAACTAATCACTCAAAAGACTGGAAACTTTTTGAGGATTATTCTAGACCACGGGGTTTAGCTTTTTCTCTTCAGTATTTGAGACTTTTTTCTCCCAAACAACTCTCTTTCCCCTTCTACCTCATCTCTTTTCTTTCATCTGAGCTCTGCAGCAAAGACAAGCCTACAGCTTCCTCCATTCCTATGTGTCATTGTCATTTCCAGAAGGAACCCAGGTACTCTGGTGTTTGTGTTTAACACAGCTTCGTGTGCTCTGCCTTGGAGGGAAGCAATACTGGTAAAACCCCAAAGTGGGCAGAATTTGATTTTTTCAGCCACCCTCACAAAAGTCCAACCAAAACAATTATCAGCAGCAATAATGTAAATCAAAGAAGCTGAATTAAATTGTTTACCCGTTTACCCTCTGGGAAAGACTGTTACATAGCAAAACATTGCTTGCTTCTTTTACCTAAGAAAATGCCCACAAATGGGCAAAACTGCTGAATAATTATTGATTTTTTTTTTACACAAAGAATGAGGGATAGGCATGCATTACTGACCCCTTAAACCCATTATGAAAAATTATTATCTTCTTACAATCCAAATAGTTGGAGGCCTAATTAAATTATCAATTTCTTTTAGGTGACATTCAATACAGAGGCCTCAAAGAGCTGGTAAAGAAAATACCTTGTCACCCTGCCAGAAGCTCATGCTGCTCAGCATGTCCTGTTATATGTCTTTAATCAGGAATGATGGCTGTTATGTCCCTTTTTTAAGAGAGACAATGCATTAGACTACCTGTGATTTGGGCGTTAGTCTTGACATTGTGGGATGTCAGGTACAGTACAGCCACATACAGTACACATATTCAGGTGAGAACAAGAAGGGGAACAGGGAGAAAATAGCCTAAATATAAAGGAGCTACTGTCCACCTGGGTTTCTGCCTCACTCACTTCACTGATCTCAGAGGGACTGACCACTGCACGGGACAGTATGGAATTTGCCATGCTACAGATCATTATTATACTTTTAATTTTTTAATTATACTTAAACTAAAAAGGTTTGGTTTTTATTTCGCCTATATGTGGTTTAGCAGAATCTTCCTTTCCCCCTCCTGACTGCCATGTGTTTACCTGAGGGGATAAGATCCTTGATTTACCAGCAGGGCTAATGACTGACAAAATGAGGTTCTTCTATCAATATTCCAAAGAAGATGGGCTGCATCAGGAAGCATGAACTCCACCCAAAATGTCAAGATTTCAAAAGCTTTCAACATTTTTTACTTAAAACGAAAGGAAACCAGAGATAAAAAGAGTAGAATCTGGAGATTATATTCAGGGCAGGGATCTGAATCTGTTTCCCCCATAGCTTAGTTTGAATATCCTGGGCTGTAAGCTAGCGTCTGTTCTGAGATCTTCCTACTGTCAGTTGATATGTTTCCACAAAAAGTTTTCATTTTGATGAATTTGCCAAGGAGACAGTTCTGCTGAAAATGCCCTTACCAGGTTTGTATTCATCTCCATGGTAATTCACATGTTTCTAGTTTCCATGCTGGCATTTTTTTGTGCATCTATCACTAGTACCTGCTGCTACAGAAATAATTCCATCTGATCCCAAAGTTGTGATTCTCCTGAGTTACCATTTGTGCTTCAAAAATCAGAGCTCTTCTGTAGCAGGAATCTGAGAAGGTTTAGCTAAAGTTGGAGGCGTGTGATCTATCACCCTTTCTGAGTCTGATGTTGGAACATGCTTTCCTGCTGGGCTCTGTCAGGCACCAGTGAGTGGACCAAGTAGGCTGAACTATGAATCATGGCATGGGAAATAATAATAGTTAAGACTGTCCAGTTTTCCATCTGCTCCAAGGGCTCAGACAGAAGTTATACTGCAGAAGCAGAATGCTACTTGCTATTCCACAATGAGCAAAGAGCAGCTGAAGATACCACCCAAGCCTGTTACCTAAGTTCAAATGGAAAAGAGCTGTCAGAAATTACGAAGGATAATGACACTCTCTGCACAGTTATCACATAGAAAGGAAAGGATAAGGTCCGAGCAAGAGTGGCAAAAAGATCACAAGACAAACTACTGCAAGAGAAGGCAACTAAATTCCACCTCAGCTGACCCAGCTGCTTTCCCAAGGTAGCGACAACCCTGTTTTTCTCTGTGTCTTTCCTGTTTACCCTTTTCCACATCCCATTACACAGGGATGTGTAAACTAAACTTTAAAGCTGCACCAAACACAGTCCATCTGCCCACCACGCACCCATGTACCTCTGTAAAAGGGTCAAGTTCAACTATCATACAGAGCCCTTACTTCCACACAACTTCTACCAGTATTCAGGACTGATTAAACACTAGTTAGCAGCTCCAGGAGCCAGGCAAAGCAAATATGTCAAGGCTAAACAGGTTTCAAATGCAGTGAAGATGTGTTAGAAAGTGTCCAGAATTGAGCAAAGAGCAGTGTCCATTCCTTCAGCTTTGCATGTTGATTCAGACCTTCCCAGAGCCACTTTCAGACAAATGACACCTTGTACCCAAAACTGTATTTGGAAGTTTTACAAGTGGATATATAATCAACATGTCAGCTAATGTTGAATCACTGACTTCAAATCAGAAAAAGTGCTGTGCTCCACACTTCTAAAGGATATTTCCAAGAGCCTTAGATCAAGATTAAAAAAAAAAAAAAAAAAAAAAAAAAAGTTAGAATAGTTTTAACTGTTACTTTAACTGTTATCCAAGAATTCTGCCAAAATAAACTACAAAACCCTAAAATTACATTAAGATGCTTGCAACTAGTGTAGGAATAAATGTATCCTCATGTGAAGTTAACTTAATACATGGAGAGCAAGAAAACTTTCTCTCTAAGCTTCATGCCAGGCTGAACAAAGATTTGAAATTAGTAGCAATTAGCAAGTATTTTTTGCTTTTAACAATCCTCTTTCCTCCCTCTAAACATTCCTCTTCTAAACAAAAAACTCTAAATTATTTTGACTGTCAGATCACACACCACAGCAAGTCAATAGAAATGTTTGCTTTCCTCCATTATCTTTCCTCCTGCAAAGTGTAGTGTTAGGACACTGAATTCACTTACGAAAATAAATGCATCACCTTTTAATGTGTGACTAAAGCATACAGAAATTTAATACCAGACACCAGCAAAATATACAGTGAGGGTTTAGTTATGCACTTCGATACACTTGAGTCAAGAAGGCTCTTTGTACAGGCTATTACAGCAAGCAGTGCCGTTATAAGTTGTCAAGCCTTAAAACATGGAATGAAGACCCCATAACAAAACAGACACAGAGATGGTAAGAATGAAGAGTAAGAAAAGATACAAAACACTTGCAGCAGGATTAAACAGAAGAAGTTGCACTGTGTTAGAAGAAGCCTCTGTTTCAAGAAAATATGTAACAATATTCAGAGGAACACAAAAAAAGAAAGGCCTGGCTTTTCTTCTGGTCTATTTTACTGCAAAAGTGCCACCAACATACAATTCAAATCTCCAGACTTCTGATATGCATTCTGGCTAAGACTGACACCAGTAGTAAGACTACTTTGAGCAAGACTGGAGAGCGCAGCACTATGATGTACTTGCAAAGCTGATGAGCAATAGCAACCTACAAACTGGGACGCTATTGGGATTAACTCTAAGAAATGTACCCAGGGAGACACAGGCTGGTAGGTTAAATAAGGAAATGGCATTCCCTTCCTCTAGATAACAGTGGTGAGGACTAAATGCAGCATTTCTTATTTAAATTATATACAGCTTGTATCTATAAGGGATTCTGGAAGTAGGCCAGTAACAAACATTACAGCATTAGGCTCGTTTATGATAGCTGATAACTGAACAGTAGAGATGATTAAAGGCATAAAGGTTACAGAAGCATTGAGGATATATCAAGATTACATTTTAATTTTATTAAGATTTTTCAAGGGGATCAATTTTGTGCATTTCTTTTAGCATATGTCTAGACCAGCATATGTCTGGATGAGACGAACACCATGATCAGAGCAAATAGAGTGCAGATTTTACGGGGACATGCGAATTGTATTGTTTCAAAGCCATTCTGTTTCACTCAGCATTACAAGTTAAGAATACAGAGCTGCAAATAAAACACACTGCAAAATTACTTCCAATGAGCATAGCTGTATAAATCCCTGGGTTACGATTGCCATCTCTGAAAACCATGACCAGTGTGATACAGCCACAATATCTCTGCTAGCTGTTACTGAGCACAGCCACATACAGATCTGTGCCATTACTTTGTGAGACCCACTGAGACCCCAGTGATTTCACACAGATTGTGGCCCTCCCTTTCCTCTTTCCCCTGTGAGCAGTCCTCAAGTTGGGATTTTCACAAAACAGACGTAGCAGAAATGAACAGTGCTAGGAGATCAATGTTTCTGTCATTCTTAAGGTAAATCCTGAAACTACATGGTCTTTTAAATGGCAGAGAAACACAGATGGCAGCCCTCATTCCCAGCCTGAACAGAGATGCAGGTGTCAGAGCATCTACTCTGACCTGTGGGGCAGCAAACACTCTTCTGGGCATAGGCACCTACATCCCTTCACAACCAAAGGAGAGATACACAGGTGAGCAAATAAAAATTAACAATTCATTAAAGTAAGGTGCCAAGTCCAGCTGATTAATACGGAAACGGAAGCACGTACACCCATAATTTGGTGAATTAGATGTTTGCATCAGCATGTCCTTTTCAAAGACCTGTAACTGTCTGACCATCATGAACACATGTTTTTCACATCTACATGTCTGTCTGGTGAAGGACCCAAAGCAAAAAAACTGTATTCAGCACAACAGCAAGACACCTTGGTGTCTGGGAGGGATGTTAATATAGCATGCCCATTACTCCAATTTAACCTGCTAGATTTATCTGAGAAGACTTGTGTTCAAAGGAAGATCACTCAGGGAACCAACCCATGCCTATTCCACTGAGCTAATAAAAAATAAGCCTTTGATTCCATGACCATATTTGTTCCATTCAACCTCTTCCAGGTGTTGTGGCAAAATAATGTGACACCTTTTCTGAAAAAAATGGCAATAATAAAAAATTAAGTGATATTCTCAAAACCCCATAAAGCACCAAATATCAGAAGCCAATACAGAATGCATAATACCTACTTCATAGTCCCACGCACTGCCTATCCCCCTTATCCTGCACTTCTCACTTCAAAGAAGCTTAAAATACCTCCCTGACTGAAAATAATTTCCAGACTTTGCACAGAGATTATTTCACCCATCAGTAAAAGGCAGTCATTTCTGAAGTAGCATTTAACAGAGCACGGCAGCCTGGAACAAAAGGTGAAGAATAACTTATTTAAATGAAATGTGGGAGGAAATCTAGAAAGGCAGAACTTTCCTTTCAAAATTAGCTCAGGATATTGCGTTTAAAAAAAAATCTGCACGTTGTGAAAATTACAACAAGCCGTTGAAAGAACAAGATCTGAGATGTTTCACGAGTTGATCAGTCCATCTCCCCCCACCATCCTGATATAGAAACTGCATATTAACTCCACTGCTGAAGGGTTTTAGCTAGAAAGGCACCAACTGCAGCTCAGATGCATTCCTTGGTGACCCCTCATCCAACACTCACTAGGCTAATTCAAATAGCCTGGGGAAATCAGACAACAGGCAATGCAAAATATAACAAGGCTGTCATTTATATGGGAGTTCTTTCTTCCAGCAAGTTCAAGGCTCATCTAACAGATTTGCCCACCCGATCGTGAGTTTGCTGACCTGAAGCAAAACCCCATGGTTTCTTTTTGGGAAGCTATTTTTCATGTTGAAATGTGCCCTGGATTCTCTCTAACATGTCCCTCTCAGCGTAGGTGTGGGAGCACACTGTGGGCAGCTGTCTGGCCTGGGAATCCTTCCCTTAATAAATGCACTTACTGCACACAAACAGCATTTCAGCAGCTTAGACTTTCCATCTGTCTGGATGGCATTTTTCCCTGCACCCCTATTAACAGATTTTTACTAAGGTATACAGCTACCAGGCTGTTGAGGGACTTTGCCAGTCATCACGTTGCATACAGAATAAGACATTTCTATTAAAGGCGCTCCCTGTGCCAGGAACCAAGGGCTGGTATCACATCCTTTGAGACTTTCTCACACCTGCTATCTAATGTAAAAACCACTGCAACTCAGAGAAGAGGAAAGTACAGAGCTCATGGCCACTGCAGGAGGGCAAGAAGACAGCTTGCATTGCCTCACATGACTAGAAAAGCCATGAAGTTCAAGTCATCTGGCTGCCTAAGGACCAACAATGGGAAGGAACACACTAGAAAAGGTTCTGATATGAAATTTCATCACATAGCAGCGTATGAGAGACACAGGTATCAGACATTAGAGTTAACTGTACAGAGCTGATCCCACACAGGAAAAAAATGAAAGCTGCAGCAAATGGACAATCACGTGACATGAATATAACACACTTATACTCTTTTTTCCTTTACAAAGTTTCTGTACTCTCAGTATTTAAATGGCAAAGCCAAAGGAAGGAAAGCTTTTCCTTTCAGCGGTAGTTTCTATGGTACCCAGACAATTGTCCATACTGTTATTTTATGATTTCTCTGCCGCTTTTCTGTTACATTGAGATTTTGTGGAGTGATGAGGAGTTGCAGGGTACAAAGCCTCTGGGCAGGAGCTGTTTGATGCCTCATGAGGTTTGCCCTTCTGAGCAGTAAGAGCTCCAAGACGCTCATCTGTTAAAGATGGCTACTTGCTGTCAGCTTACACAGCTTCCCCCAGCTAGGGAGGATGAAGAGGGTTGCTGGAATTTTGTCCCATGAAAGTTGGAGCTACTTCAGGGGCAATTTTAGGGCAGAGTGAAAGACAGATGAAGTTATCACTCTGTGTTAACAGGAATAGGTGTCTTTCTTAAAGATGTTCACAGACATCTAATGCTAGAAATATTTTTATACAAAAATTTAAAAAAACAACAAAGCAGTAACAGTCTGCTCAGTCAATAATTCTTTGCTTATCCTGGATATTCTCAGAGATAATTATCTTTGAAAAAGAGGTCATTTATTGAGGTTTTCCCCTCCCAATTAATTTACCCTGACTGCTTTTGTAATGAAATTAAAATCTCATTCTCTCTTTAGGATTTAAAATAATCTACTTCCTGAAACCAGGCATCAGAAAACCACATTATAATTTTTGTTGAAGAGTAAAGAGGACTAAATAAAGAGAGTTAAGTGCCTTCTTTGGGATACAATTATCTTTCATAGCTTAAAAAAACCCAATGGTGTAAGAAATCACATATTATAAATGATTAAACACTGCAACATGAAAATCAGCCTATAACAAAAACCCACTCTAGAGAATATACCTGAATACCAATATCATCACTTCCTCACATGATCAGAATTCAGGATTTGTGCATCCCTCCACATTAGGTGTTAACTATTCTAACTAAAGCTGATAATCTCTCTATCTTGCAGCAATAACAAGAAGGTAGAGCACTCCATTGGCAGCCTCAAGAAGGAAGTACATTCCCAAGTTATGATGTTGCAAGTTAATTTCATTACTTTCATGGCTGGAATATAACAACATTATTTTATAATTAATACCATTTGCTTTGTGTCAAAGCCTGGACTGTTTTCCCATAATAATAACAGGTGAAGAGTTGTTTAAAGGCTTTATTCTTACTGTTGGGGGGAAAAAAAATTAGTTCGGTTCCAGCTATCAAATAATGTAAACTTCAGTGTCACCAAAATAATTCTAACATCCTTAAATCAATAGTGATGAAAAGATAAACCTCTCAAATAGCTTTTTATTAAATCCTTATCTGTGTTAGAATACTAGGTCTTTTCTGACCTTGTCTTGGCCTATGTAATTCTCTTGGCCTCTAACAGAGAATCATTTTACTTAACATACCATTAGACAGCTCAAGTAGCAGGCATCAAACCGTGATTTTCATGACTGGATTTACTGTATGAGCTCAAGTGGACATAATTCAGTAACTTCCATAATAAAACGTCAACAGTTATGATGCAAATATACATAACATCACTTCAGAATCACAGAAAAGAGTTCGAAAGAATCTTTAGAGGTCTCCAGCCCACCCTCCTTCAGAAAACATCTATATGACTGGGATGGGAAAAATCCCATTTCTTAATGTTCACCGAGTTCAGTTCTGGCCAGCCAGAAAGAAGTCCACTGGGACACAAAACCCATCAGCCATCTCTAACACTAACAAAACCAGTACAACCAATAAAAATACTAACAAGTGTTTCTTTTATCAAAATTCATCAACAAAGCTAGAATTGAAGCTGGGATCTTTCAGATATTTTATGACAACCATAGCGACTGTGGTTAGTGCATTGTAGTACTCACAACATACCACTGGCTTCACCAATGGGACATGGGTCACCCTAGTTCTTGCATGATGTGTCCCAGCCCCATCGGGGTGTCTTGGCTATTATAGAGAATCTGAAATGCCACGACTCTGCTGTATTAAGTCTGCATCACTGAATCCTGAATACACATAATGTATTCGTTAAAAGCTTGCTTCTTGCTTGGACTAACGGGACAATCTCACCCAACATCCAGCTTTGGAAAACTACAGTTTATATTTGTTCAAAAATGTGAATTTCTGACCAAATAGATACATATCAGGGTCTTTCAGTATTTTATTTCATAATAATAAGGCCATTAAATCTTAAATAGATCTTGTGTGCAGGCTTCAAATTCTAACGTTTTGCAGAGGGGGTATTTAGTGCATGGTGGTGTGTATATCCATTGCAACCCACAGACTGATGATATTGAAGGTGTTCTAAGTGCCCCAAGTCCTTTCCTTCCTCATTTTTTACAAGTGAAAAGTAAAATTTTGTAATAGGCACTTCTCTGAAAGAGCTTCTTAAAATAGCATTTATAAAATGGCCTTTGGTGGATTGCTGAGGTTAGAAGAGAAATAAATTCGGCAACATGAAATAAAAACCCAGATAAGAGCTAGAAAAATTGTTTCTATGTCTTTCTTAAATGCAGATCTGCACAAAGTTATACATCACTGGGCTGTTTGTATGTAACTTCAAAAAACAAGCAGCAATGAGCTTGTGTGTGTGTCTCCACCAGCTGCACAGAGCTGTTATCATTTTCACTCGATTTTCTTTCCACTCCATATTTTGGCTCTCAGCCTATTGCGTATCCAAGTCTTCCAGTCCCCGAGTACCTCTGTCATCCTTCTCTCACCTTCCTGGGGCTTCACTCAAAGGCGTGCACAACCACCAGCCAGGGTTTCACATGAACCAGATGGAATCTCTTGCTAAGTTCATGCTAGTGTCACATACGATTCAACTCAGAGGCCAGTAATTAGACCCTCTCCTGCTTCTGCCTGTATTTCTCACTGTTGGACATACACAAGCATCTTATATAATATTTAGGCTGCCTCCCTAGAGGGTGTCCCTAGAGAAAAACTGCCAGTATGTACAAAGATACCAATAGCCTCTTCATGTTTAGTACAACAATGCAAATTCATACTAGCAAAGGAATTGGTGCAATCACTTCAATCTACTTTAAATACAGAAGCAAACTTCATAACAAATTAACTCTCTGAACTGCCTTCAGCCCCTTCCAACCATCACTTATCTCCTTTGCAAGGGCACTTACTGCTATGGCTTCTTAGCATAGTTTTATATTATCTGAAGACTACAAATTATTTTTAAAATATTTTGAAAAGGCAACCTTTCTTCAAAGAACTATTTCTCTTCTCTTGGTAAAACTGCTACTAAATATAAGCAATGCTGTCTTTGAAAACCTACAGAGAGCTAGGAAATGAGACATGATTCCTTAAATAGAGCTTCCTATTTCTGAAGTGTACCTTTACCTAATACGTCCATAATGGCTAGAAAAGAATAGGACTGTGTAGGCACTTGTGCGGTGCTAGGAATGGGGAGGAGGAGGTGTTGCTTGCCTAGACTATTTCTAATAATTAAAAGATTTTCATGCAGCCTTTAACCTACTAAAAATTATATAATACATATTAAATCTCCTTTTTCCAGATCTTCAATCTTCGTAATCCATCCAGTGAAAGTAATGCTATGATCAGCTGTCATTGTAGAGTTAATGATGAATTTTATAATTTCTTGGATATTTTTGAAAGATTATCCCTCACAAAGACGACCATTACTTCCTTCTAACAACCTGACTCATCACACCCAAAGTCACCTGTCAGCTCCTGCACATATCCCTTTATTCAAAAGGGCTTGGCAGAGATGAGGATTTCTCTGAAGCACCAAAGCCACTTATCTGTCACTCCCTCCCTCTATCCTTCTCTCTTGATATCAAACCTTGCTGCCTGAATTGCTATCACATCCTATTATTCTTCCTCCTCTTTTTCAGTTCTTCTCATTTGGCCTTTCACAGAAAAGTGATAGACTGCATTTTTTTATTTATTTATTTTGCCTGAAAGTTAAGGACATGTGAAGTTTGACTGCAGTCTGAATTTCAGAAGTGACTTCTGCAAATGGTGCTATAGTTTTTCCCATCCCGCCCAAGTTAAACATATAAGGCATTTGAAACATATTGCCAATTATAAGACTGCTTAGAAATGCCATATTAATGTATTCTGAAACACATTGCAGATAACATTTGTGGTAGATTATATAAAAAGCAGCCATCGTTTTCTCTTTAGCTATACAGGCAAATTCACCTGCTGTTCCCTGTATAGCAATGAAATTCATAGTGATAAACAAAAACTCCCAAATTCAGACAAGATGTCTCATTACCATGGCGATAATGTGCCTGATACTATTAGAAACTCAGTCTCTAGCTACATCCGATGACTTCTGGGGAAGGAACAAATTACTAAAACTCAAACAGCTCCACCAAGGTCTATTGAGAGACAGTCACCCACAAGGACCAGATGAAAAATTTTAGCTCTTTTTATCAGTGAAAGACACAAAACCAGAGCTTACTGTGTTGCTCTGTGATGTCTTATCACAGACAATCTGCTTAGATAATACATACTTGGTTCAGCTGGTGATTTCTGCTTAGAGGAATCTCCCCAGACTCACAGACTTCTTATTTCAGGATTGAACTTCTATATGGAAAGTGTCCGAGTGTGACATTTTGCACACTGCCTTGTGCACCTGGCTAGGAGTCTCTAGACTCTGGGATGTGAATATGCAGTACCTACTGTGTGCACCTTCTTCATCTTTCAGGGGAATGTTTTTTTTTCCCTTCAACTGACAGAGTCAATGAGTGCAATGTCTCAAAGAAAACTTGGAATGACATTTCCATTCTAGACAGAGGGGAAAGTTGAACAAGGGAGAAAACATGGATCAACACTCATGGACTTAAATATGACCTCCTATGGTCCCTTCCAACCAGTTATCCTACAATTCTCTAATTGTTTATAAATGCAAAAATCCAGGGTAGGAAAAGGCTTCCTTCTTGATTCTAATTTATGACATAGTGGCTGTTACCAATTATGGGTTTTGATAGTTATGCTTTCTAGTGGTAACCATAAACTGAAAAATAGGAAAAATATTTCTCTCCCTGCACTACCAACTCCACTTGGCTTCCTAAACTACAGACACTGATTCATACCTGTTTATAGGTCTCTCAGTTCTGTCTGCCTCCATTTGTGTTATCCTTCTGAATCTTCCAATTTGCAGAATAGAGGGGGAAAGAAAATGTTAGTAGCTGAAAAGCCTAGTTATTTGTTTCTCAGTACAATCTTTCTTCAGGGATCAGTAAGATCTTAGGCTAAAGACAGTCAATTTTAATCACAGTTGGCTTTAATTAGGAGCATTGTGACAATAACAGTGGATTTACTAGATTTGTACTGCATGACCTGGAATTTTCTAGAATTCAGTTACTTCATTACTAAATAACTTGTTTTGTCAGTTGTTTCAAGGCACACCATTAAATTTAAGCCAAAATACCCATATTCCAGAATGACTTATTTCTTTTGTGGCACTTGCTTTACAGCAATAAATTCTTAGCAGGAATTATGGAACTGCTGAAAGATCTGTTTCTGCCGACTAGAAACAACCCAATCCCATAATATGTATGCTACGTTCCAGTGTAATTCTTTTTACAACTTTGATTTAGGTCTGATAAGACAGAGACTCGCTTTTCATAGACTTTGCCGTGAAAAAGACACCAACCTGTTTGTTGGCTGCATCACACAACCTATTTCAAAAGGCATAAGCAGCAACACATGATCTTCAAACTACTGCAACACCGTTTCCTTGTGTTGTAACTGTGGTGCAGTCACTGATTTCACACAGAAATATCATCCTTTTGCCATCCACTCACCACAATATTCCCCTTGCCCACCTCCCCTTACAAAACACCAAGCAACCTCCCTGCTTCCAGACTATTTCATTCTTTCTGTGACCACAGGAAGTTTTCAGTGATGTGTGTCAGCTTTGGCGTGCAGCAAGAGCTCAGCTCTGAAACATCACAACCCTTTAAGTTCAAGAGGTATCCCACAGTGAAATGCCACAGTGCTAAATCATGCCAGTTTAAGTCAGAACAATGAGTAACAGTTTTCTCTACATCATACAATAGAAGAAGTCGGTTAAATCCAGACATGGGGAAGGGAAAAAAAAAGTTGACTTTATGAATAAGTCCTCCTGAGCCAGCTCTGCCGGCCCAGCCCAGGGCAGGAGGGCAGTGAGGCAGTGCTGGAGTGTGCCTGGTTTGCAGAGCTCTGGGACAGAGCCCTGGCTCACACAGTGCCTCTCCAGGTACACACAGCTCCTGGGGATGGCAGAGGAATGACACTGGGATTGCCTTTGGGATGTTTTCTACAGTTCCTGCACGACGGCAGTTCAGTTACACATATACCATAGTACAAAGCTTTTTAAGCCTCTCCTTTCTGCTCTGATCCTTTTGTATATGAACATGAGTATATTGAACACACATTGAGAAATTCCCTCCCACTAAATGGGCAAATTTTGAATGATTCAAACTTGGAAGAAAACTCTGCTCAGCCTGCCTGGTAAATTATCTAGCAGAGACAAAATTTTTCCAAGCTATTTTATTTTTATGTGTTTTCTTCATTTCATTATGTGTTTGGTTTTTTTATTTATAGTTTCTTCTTGATGAAAGATAAGTAGCAAATATATTTTCCCTTTTTATGTCATAAATATCTTAGTAATACAGGTGTATATATCAATAATATAGGTATATGATAGAAGTTGGTTTTGATTTATTGATTAACATTCACCAATGCTTTAAAAATCCTTATTCAGAATGTGATTAGAGGTTAATTGCTTTCTTTATCATCTGCAACGACATTGACTCTATATTCAAGTTCAACCTTATTCATACTTGCATCAGAACCTGATTTATTTATGATGTATCAATTTACAGACACAGGAGAGCATTCCATGCAATGCTAAACAAAAATGCCCAGAAAGCAAAAAGTGGTTTTACTGAAAATGACAATATAAGTAGCGGGCTCAAAAATCAGAAGAGAAAAGTAGGGAAAAGACATACAAGCAACAGAGATGGTCTGACCAAAATACTGTACTGCAAAGTTTCTATCAGTGACCTTGAAAAGAAATCATTTAGGTGAGCTGGTTCCATAGAAAGGTGCCATGAGCTGAAAAGACTTAGAACAAATGCAAATGCAGATGGACTCCTGAGATGGTTAAGAATTGCCACAACCTCGGTTATCACTGAGGGTACAAGATAATATAAAATTACTCAATGATCTTAATTTTACAAAACAGTTTCTAAAATCTAGATTAAAATACGTGTTTACATAAGTTTTTCCAACCATTCAAGAATTTCAGAATCTTAAAGTGGGGGCAGCTGATACTATTTCACATAGATTTGTATATGCAGTTGAAATAGTATTCAGAAATATTACATTCACTAGATGCACATGGATACGGACACTTCAGGAGTTGTAACTGGAATTGTACAGACTCAGTGCATGGTCTTGATCAAGAGCCTTTTGAATTCAGTAGGAATTACAGATTTTGGTGTCTCCAAAGAACAGTGCCCTGGCTGCTCTGAGTCTCAATTTAAGTTTAGGTTTATGTGAAAATACCTTCCTTAATTATAGGGTCATTTTGCAGATAAATTTCTTAAAACTGTGATTAGCTAAAATGTTGTGATGATAATTACTAGGTATACATTAGTTGTGAATAGGCTTCTGAATAGAACCTGCAGCTTCTGATTGGACATCAGCCCTTTTTCTTCACTTAATTTTAAGGTTCACAAGCCAAATTCTTTCTCAGTTGCTTCAAGGTGAATATGGAATAACTCTAGAAATCATCATTTAGTTCCTGAAATCTTGTTCTTATACCAAGTACAGATGACTGTATTCAAGAGGACAGCAGGGTGCCTATAGTTGCTAAAGAAAAAAATCCTAAATTTTTAGGATACGAAACACCAAAATATTCCAAACCTGAAGCCATGCTAAGTTTTAGAGAGTCTTTCAGAAACTTTAACTCTAAAATTATAAATCTAACATTAGATGCTGGAATCTATATAAGCTACAATCTATATAAGCTACACCAGGTTTTCTTTTATAGAGTTCATAATAAGAAAAATCTGATGAAGATAAGCCAAACAATCCCTATTTAAAGATAACTTCTCCAACAAACATAACTTCTAAAATTCACTTGTGAGAATTGTCTTATCTGCTTCACACTCAAACTCTTGAACCAAAAATTCCACCATTGACAATCCTGAGATTGTTGCGGCAATATTTTCTCTAAGCACTAAGAAGGCACTTGACCACATGGACTAGCAGTCCATATTCCTTCTCAAAGAGTCTTGGGTGCATTTTGAAGCATGCACATTTACTGTACTGAAACCACAGGAATCTGTCAACAAAGGGTAAGTGACGACACTAGAAAAGGGTAGCTTAAAACTATTTCCACAGATAAACTATTCCACTCTTCAGATAAACGCTGCCAAATATTATTACGATACGTTAACATTTTCCCCACTTTCATTACAGAGATATTAAAATTAAAAGTCCATTTTTGTCAATACGCTTGATAATTACTGACATCAAATTGCAATGAAAATCTCAGAACTATTTAAGGGATATACCCTATGGTTTTAACCCATCAAAGTTGATACAAATCTTTCCAATGAGTCAGATACTGAATAGTCAAGCTAGAACTACATGAACGTGATTTATTCTTGTTCCATTCAGGCACAAACACATCTTTCAATAGGCCTTATCTGTTCTCTTAGTCTTACCAAATGATGTATGAACTAGGATAAATCAGAAAAAGTTCGCCTAAAAATATGTTATTTCCATAGTACTGGATACACTGTAAATATTGGCGTACTAGGAGTGAAAAAAATTGCCATTTTTTTGTATCAACTATAAATCATAGGATGCTTTAATATCCAAATAGTCTCTGACATCATAGATGTCTCTAGTTACACATTTTTCATACTGTGACAGTTAGAAGAGGTACATTTTTGCATACAATATGACACCATTCACTTACACAAATCCATGAGAGCTATGAGCTCTTTGCTTATTATCGAGTCCAGTTTAAGGTCTTCTTACACACCTCTGTTTTATGCCAAACATGTTTCTCTTTACACAAACTAATAAACCTGCTCACTAGGCAGAAAAAATAAAGTCATCAACTTTTCTCAGCACTGTTTTGAGGTTTTGCACATACACCATTACAAAGAGGAACAGCAGGTTTGGGGCTGAAGAGAAAAAAATAAAAAGAATAAATCTGGTAGCATTGCCTGGTATCACATGCTGATTAGCATAATGCCTTAATCCCTTCTTGCTTATGAAGAGTCTGGCGCTCTGCCCACTTGAGCATTTCTTGCTCCACATGGTCACCTAAATTGTTTGATCTTGGAGGTTTCTGGACAGCAACAAAACATAATCTCCAGTATTCTGGGAACCCTGGGATGCAATAATTACTCTGCCTCTGCTACTCTGACCCATCTCAGCAATTATTTTGGCACATTAATGCCTATTGTTGTCACTCTGCTGACAGAGCAGAAAGATCAAGGTACCATCTTACATGCAGGTTGATAGTGCAACAAAGCCAAGTGTTTATTTTTCCCGTCTCCTCATCAATAGAAATATATCGTTGCTAATCAATCAGCCAGCTCAGCCTAACAACTCAACCACCTCTTCCAGCCATTGTCTCAACAGCACCCTTTATAAAGCAGCTATCATGTAGTCAAATACAGAGTTTAGCTGCTGTTCGTTCACCCTGCAACCACGGAGAAGGTTTCCATGATTCAGCCATTATTTGTTCTCATTATGGATTTTTTCCTTTTTAAAAAAAGGTATATAGGTCTTCCTCATTTCTGAATTGAGGCTGCCACTGGCATTGCCAATCCTGTGACCCATGATGCTTCCCTCTGAAATTCCCATGTCAGTCATGCATTCAAAACTATATCTAGCCATCCATCTTAATGGCACTTTTTCACTGCTCAGGGGAAAAGTGATTTTTAGTTTTCATTTGATTGATGTTGCAATGTTCAGAATGAGAACAAATGATTAGAACCGATTATAGAGTGGACAAGGATTCTCTCTCAGCCACCTGTTTCCAGAAAACAAAGGAATGGCAACATTCATATGCCATAAAAAGGAGCTATGTCTGCACCATCCTCCACTGAAATCTACCCAAGGATTATACAGGATACACAGCACATCACATCACAATACATCTATGGTGATATAATCTACAGAGGCACTCACCCTTTTCAAAATGTTACACATTCCTTGCATGACAAATCGGTTAGAATCTGAAGACAGATGATGAAAAGAAACCCCAGCACCAGCCGTCCTAAATGTGAATAATTTAATTTTAAAAACTGTTTGGTGGGCTTTGTTTGTTTGTGCATTTCAGAATTTAAAAACAGTCTTTAATTTGAAAAACATCAATTTTGATATGGCCAAGATTTTCCCCTAAGACTCCACTAATTAAAGGTCTTTATCCTGGAAATATTATCTCCACAAGACAGGCAAGGCTGAGCATCACATATATCTGTTACTACCCTGTGTCATACCCTCTCTTCGTGGAAGTCTAAAGGTATCGTACTCTTCTGTGAGAGAATTGATTTGCTATCAAACAGCAGTTTGCTCGCTACAGATGAACAGTCTGCTACTTTGAGCTCATCAGCTAAGATACACGTCCTTTTTGGAATATATACTCAAACAATAGCAATATATCAAATTCCTTTTTTCACTGGCTTAATATACACATGTGAAGAATCATTCTGCAAATCTGAGCCTAGTGTTGGAAAAATTAAAGCCAAGTAACTGGCTTGAATTAACTAATCCTCTCCTATATCACCAAATAATCTACAATTCCAGATATGTCTATCTTGATGGAATATACACCCTCTTACGTGGGAACTCAGAGTGAGATGATGTGGTGGTGCGGAGGACGGAGGAAGCAAGCAGTCAATTCAATGTGAATGATAGAGCAAGCTTCAACTTTATTGAAAGAAATCATAAGCACTCTACAATAACCATGCATACTACTCACAAATCTATTGGATACATCTAAAAGGCTACATTATAATATCCCAGCCCCTTGTGGCATTTCAGGTATGTCACATCTTCCTTCTACTGGCTTGCTTTCTTTCCCAAGGTTGTTTTCCATCACACTCAAGGCCATTGTGTACCTCAGTTTCTCTCTTTGTTAACATAACAGTCCTTTGTTAGCATGACTGTACCCTGGGTTTTTTCCTTTGTTTACATCAGATGGCTGCAATCAGCTCCTGCACAGACCCATGGCCTTGCTCTGCAAGCCATTTTCCAACATGGTGGTTTGATTCTGGCTAAATGCCAGGTATCCACCAAGTCGCTCTATCACTTCACCCCCTTTCCTCTTGTTTTCTCAACAAGGCAAAGAGGGGAAAGAAAATAAGATAGACCAACCCTTGTGTGTAAAACAAAAGCAGTTTTAATATAAGCAAAGCGAAGCAAAGGTCCGCGTGCGGAAGCAAAAAAAAAGAAAACAGATTTATTCCCTACTTCCCATGGAGAGGCGATGTGAGGCCTCCTCAGGATCAGGGCTCCAATACACGGAGTGGTTGCCTCGGAGGACAAGGGTGACCCCTCCCTTCCTCCTTTCTCCCAGCTTTATACTGAGCAGACGTCACAGGGTCTGGAATATCCCTTGGGTCAGTTGGGGTCAGCTGTCATGGTTGTGTCCCCTACCAAGATCTTGCCCACCCCGTCCCACTGCAGGGGGAAAATGTCAGAAGGAGCCTTGGTGCTGTGTAAGCACCACTCAGCAGTAGCCACAGCACCAGGGTGCTATCAACACCCTACAGCTCCCAGCATAAACCACAGCACCGTGAGGGCTGCTGTAGGGAAAAACCAATTCCAGCTCAGCCAGACCCAGTACAGATGAGGAAGACAGAAAGGAACACCGAGCATTTCTAATTTTTCTTTTATATGATGATCACATTGAAGTTTACAATGGAGAATGAATAGTACTTTGCAGAGGGGGAGACTGAGACGGAGAGCAAGATGCAAGATCGAGAGCATCTCTTGCAAGATGATTTTGGCAAGGGACCACGATTTGTCCTAATGCACTGACTTCAGTGGACCTTGACTAATATCATTGCCTTCTGTAAGTTAATGAAATATGGTGGTTCTTTTCTAATGCATTAATACAATTCTTACTATTCATATTAATATCAGCATATCTCAGTATTATCATACGTTGGCTTCCACCTCAAAAGATCAGCTGAGTAAAGGGAAACCTAATAGCACTCAATCTTCAGACAGATGCAGCTTGTTAAGAAAAAACATCTGCAGCAATCTGTTCCAATGGGTTCTTCTGTTTATTAAAAATATTTTTGAAAACATTTCCACAGATATAAGGAAAAACAAAGGCCAGATAGCTTTGATAATCCCTTTCTTTTCCAAAACATTTGTTAGTTATAAACATCATGCAGCTCACCACGCAAACAAAGGCAACAACTGTTCAAGTCATGCTAAGACCACTCCCTATCAGTCTGACCAATCCTTTGCTTCCCTGTGCTCCCTTCCCTACCTGTTTCTCTTTATTTCTACAGAGATTAGTGTCTTCTGGGGGCATAGCCTGTCTTGTTCTGTGTTTGGACACACCATATCAGGGTATCTAATCTTTTTTGTGAAGTACAGCACAAGTGTACTAAGAAACTTTGCTGAAATAAAAGTAATGAGCAATTAGCCCACACTAGGTACATTTCCAATTCAGTGTCCTAGATCAATGCCAGATTTCTCTGTATGTGGACATATGAGATATGCTTAAATATAAGGAGAAAATCCTAAAATATGAACTACCTAACAATTGCAGGTAGCACAGCTGAAGCAACACTTTCAAGAGATGGAGAAACCAGCACAGTGTTATCTCATGTATTGATTTATCACATTCCCCATGTTGATTCACTGTCTATCATGATTGGTTTCTTTCTGCTTTGCAGAAGTAATACCTGGATAGGCTTCTGCCTGAAAATTATCATCATCCTGGTGAAGAGGGGCAGTCCAAACACAAATCCACATCCTTGAAGAACTCCCAAGATGCTCACATTGAAAGCTCTGACCGTTACATCTCCATCAGAGTATTTAAGGCAGAAGATAAAGGTGAGTATCAACACACTAACAGCTTTTACTAAATTCTGTGGAACTTGGAAACGTGCATTATTCCCTGTGAAATGATGTGCGCTTCTTCAAATCAAGCCTTAGTTTAGCACTTGGCAAAGAAGACACAGGTCTTTCACATGTCCCCAGACTATTTACAGTAGGAGACCAGTTTAATTTTTAAGCAGGTGAAGTAAGAGCAGAGGTTGGCACTACTACATAACTCATTCAAGACTTAACTTTATTCAACAGGGTTCTTGACCACTGAGGTCAGACTATGTGATCAAGGAACAAGTGCTGTTCTGCTTAGGGAACCAAAGACTTCAATAACCACATTTTTGTCCCCTCATTTTTGACATTTGTTTTCTGCCCGTGGTTAGATTTTGCTGTAATTTTGTCTCTGAAACAGGGATGATACGCATTACCAAGAAGTTTTTTCACAGTAATTGCTTCAGAGCATCTGGGGAAAAAAAATAAAGAAAAAAATGTGCTCTTGTGATAATATTGGCTCAATTTCTCAGTGTTGGCAGATGACTGGAAACATACCCACATTAGTGGAGTGGTTTCTTTTCCTTTAATACTGTGTTCATATTTGTCAAATAAAGAGCCCAAGTTTCTTCCAGATGACAGAGTGTCTTAGTACAATCAATAAGAAATTCCTGAATAAAAGAATCTGTGCACATGGTGCCATTTTTTTAATAATTGCTTCATTTCAGCAAGGCACAGACAGATTGATAGAAGATCCATACATCAGAATTTATGCACGCCCAAAGTTTTTTTACTTTTTGAGATATTATTCTAATGAAGCATTTGAAACTGGAGCCAAAAAAAGTGTGTTGAGTTTACACATCTAGGCCATTCCTCATTGACAAGTTGACTATCTTTTGCCACAAACTTCTCCAAGCTACTACACGTATGTTCAATATCATCCAGTGTGATGAGGAAGATAAATCAGTTGCCTTTTTAATCTAAAATATACAATCATCATAATTAAAAAGATGATTATCAAAACAAAAATATGTGTATTTTAGAAGCATGAGGCTTATTCTCTTAATACCTTTCTCTTTCTTCCTTGGTCTAGATTTGCTCTTGAAAAAGAAGCACAAGAATATGGAAATGAGAAGTAGGGAAAAGAGTGAGGGCTTTCTGTTGTTTGGTTTGGTTTTTTTTTAAAAAAAAAAAAAAAGTATTTGTTATAAAGTTCTTTAGGGTTTGCCCCCCCAGAAGTCAGGATTATTCTTCACTTCTTTTCCATGAGTCTGCTTTTGCAAGTGGTTGTCTGGGGGGGTGGGGTAGGGGGTGGCATTTCTCCTTTTTTCAATAAGGGCATGTCCTGGTTTTGGCTGGGATGGAGTTAATTTTCTTCCTAGTAGCTGGTACAAGCGCTGTGTTTTGGATTCAGTGTGAGGATAATGTTGATAACACACTGATGTTTTAGTTGTTGCTAAGTAGCACTTACCCTGAGTTAAGGATTTTTCAGTTCCCATGCTCTGCCAGCAGGCAGGGGCACAAGAAGCTGGGAGGGAGCACGGCCAGGAGAGCTGACCCGAACTAGCCAAAGGGCTAGTCCATACCACAGGGCATCATGCTCAGTGCAGAAACTGGGGGAGTTGGCTGGGGGGCGGATCGCTGCTCGGAGACGGGCTGGACATTGGTCAGCAGGCGGTGAGCAATTTCATTGTGCATCACTTGTTTTTCTTGGGTTTTATTTCTCTCTTTGTTATATTATTTTTCATTACAATTATTGTAAATTGTTATTATATTTTAATTATTAAACTATTCCTATCTCAACCCATGAGTTTTACTTTCTTTCCTGATTCTCCTCCCCGACCCACCAAGGTCGGGGGGAGGAGTGAGTGAGCAGTTGTGTGGTGCTAGGCTGCTGGCTGGAGTTAAACCATGACAGAGTATTTTAACACTGTGCTGAGACCATATTGCTGCCACAACAATGCCCACAGAAGAAAAATGAGTCATAAATCCATTCAAAATTATTTAGCCACTGTTGCTAGAAAAAAATAAACACCCACCTATTTCTTATGACAATACTGATAGGCATTTGTGTTACCAGTCTCATACTGGTGTACCAGTGAACCACATGCAAATGGAAGAATTTAGTTATAAAAATACATTTATGCCACTGTAATTGTGTCCTTTTTAAGGACTTTTGTTGACAGAATGACACTACATGTCACCTCTGAACAATATCACTTTGCCAACTAAAAGCTGCTGCATATGTGTGTGGCCTTACTCATACCTTTGTTTTACTTAAACATCAAATGAAGAAGCAATAATTGTTCTGCCATAAAAAGCAGTGTGATTAATGAATATTCCAAAGTTTATCAGCAGACAGTTCAGGTGCAGAGACAAAAAAATTGTCTGTGGCAAATACTGTGCCCCATTCTCCTCTCTAGAAATTATATCTCATCTTGGTAATGGTAGAAATTATACTGCTACTGAGATTTTGTCACTAGGCTTAGCTGTTGTAGTCATCTTAAAAACACAAAGGTCAAATCTTCCTTGGAGCCAAACTTTTAGCAGCTAATTGGAGGTTTTTTTCCAACAAACAATAACCAGTTAACATATACTGCTTCTCTTTTTCACTCTTGACAGAGAAATAGCTCTTGGATGTTTCCTTCTTGTTAATATTATGAATGAGACCTTTTTTTAAGGGAACAGGGAAATAGAAACTGTATAGCTCAGAAGCACATATCATCAGGAGGAGGAGAAAAAGACTAATGATTTTCTACAAATTTAATTATGGCGAAGGAGTTATAAGGTCATGCTGTTGCATTAACATGTAAAGTCAAGCTTTGCTAAAAGAAAGACCAGCTGCCTGCTGGCAATGCTAAAGAGACACCTCGACCCTCAGGAATCCAAGAGATGTGGGTTATGCATGTCACCTGCTGTTTCAGCCTCCTACCAGCCAGCAGGTAGGGACAATGAAAACAGTTCCTGGAACACCTGAACACCTTAAGGCTATGGGCATTTTTAGTGTACAAAGCAGAGGTCGATTCAGGTTACAAACCAATTGTTTTGCCAATTATTAGGCTTAGCATAAAGGACACAGCCAGCACAAAGATGGACCAATAACCAAATTGTATTTGAGACAAAATTGTCAGTACATGGGTGAGCACTGGGGGTACAAACAAGTCAGATAATACACAATCGACATCAATCCCACTGACCCCAACAATGACACCACACGACCAACAATGGGTGGAATAAATGGTGAAATGCAGTCTCCCATAGAAGGGACGGGAGACAACCGAGTCAACAAGCCAAATACATAAGACCAAGGAAGCCACACGCTGAATCTCTACACAGCCCGCGTTTACAAAAGCCAGACCTGACTGGAGCCCAGTCCCAGGGAGGCAGGAGGTCCTTCCCAAACAGGGAACTCTGCACAGTGCATCCACCTCACACAGACACTGCCCCTCCTGCAAGTGGTCCCAGCTTTTATCCCTGCGTGGGACACTTGACCTTTGTTTCCTTACTGCGGGACACCTGGGGCTCCTTTACCCAATGGCTCTGTCTGCAAGGCCCCCGCACCCTGGAGGTAAGCCTAAAGGCAAACTCACCCCCCCTTTGGGAAGGGCTGTGGGAATCACCCAGATGTCAGCCTTTCACCAATGTACAAGATAATAACCTTGGTCTTGAGTAGAACTGTGTATTTCAAGGAACCAGTGCTAAATCTGAACCACAGATCTAGAGCTGGGTGATAGGGAAATGTCTAGGCCAGATCTTCATAACAGAGAGCACATCCTCATCTCTTACATGGAAAGCAGCAGATACCCTGTAACACCTGTGGGACTGCTTTCCCTGAACCCAGACGCTGGATCTTCTACGGCCATAGAACAATTCGTTCAGATATTCCACACATACTCCAGTACTTGACACACTCTAGATGAAAGTTGCTCACTCTAAAAATCATTTATGTATGATGCACCCTGACACACTAATCCATTTACTGGTAATACCATTTCAGTGGCATGGACAAATAACCTGCATATAGTCATTTACTTTTGAAATGGTGCAGGGAATTTTCACAAGCTCAATTTATCAAGGCAGATCCCAGAAAATGCATGCAGGTGTCAGTGGGCATGATGGACACCTTATGAATACATTTCCATGCATTAATGGCCAGGTACCATCTCATTACTTCTTTTCAGAATCAGTCTTCTTTACATGAAGAAATATTTCCTCAGTAGAACAAGTAAACTGCAGTGGCTAGCTGAGAAAATCCTGAACAACTGACTACTCATTATTAATTATGCTTTATTTGCATGTTAAATTTTGGTGGCCTTAGAAAAGGAGACAAAAACATGACTTATCCCAGTCATTAGGCTGTTTTCCTCATTAAAGACTTCTTTGCACACACCCACAGGATGGCAGAACAACTATAATGGAAAAGAACAAAGTTGAGAAGGATCTCACGAGACCCATCAGAATAACCCTTCGGAGATTTGCAGCCACGTCACTGCTACTTCCCTAGCTAACTTGTCCTCTTCATGACTGACACCCCTTCCTGGAGAAATCTTAGAAGAGTTTAAAATGATAATTCCTAAAAGACCTTCTAGGGTATTGACAGCTCACAAATTTCAGGATAATGCAGTATTTTATTCAGCCAAAAAACATAAGCAGCTTTCTTTGATACCAGTATTTCATAAAGGGCTCTTACTCCTCTTAGTCCTTATTTGGAGATTTCAGCATGAAGTTGCTTAAATATTTAGCCATCGATGGCTTTGAAGGGCTACAGAAGGATGTGATACAGAAATGCAGAGATGCTCTTAAGATGCAGATGCATCTACAGCTCTATCTTAATGTTTCCACCAGCAGCACTGCAGAGAAGAGCTCCACAAGGTGCAGGAGCCATGAAATACGTACAACATTCTTCCACTTCAACCTGGTTCTGCAAATCCCACGTTGATACTGGCTTGCACAGACAGGTATCGGTGCAGAGACCAGCCTAAACCAATACCTATCACGCACTTGTCTACTACACAAAAAACCACTGCATTTTTGCTGGCATTTGTTCCGGTACCAGAACCTCTGGCAAGTCAAAAACTTCAGTAAAACCAAACAAATTAAATACAATGCTGTCCTGTTTAACTGCCTTATTGTGCATTATCTCTCACCTGAGGAATCCCTTGATTTTTTCAAAGTTGAATCAGGTCTCTCACCTTTTAGGGTTGGAGGTACAGGCTGATGAAATCTCATGTAAATGATTTGGAACAAAAAGTTTTAGTGAGAAAAAATTTAGTAAATTAATGTGTCTTCCTTTCCAGAGACAAAAATAAATATATCAGAGGCAACATGAAATAGCTGAGAATAAAAAAAATGTTCTGAAGATATAATGGGCAAAATATTTTATCCCAAGGCCAAAGTTCACCAGTTTTCACTTTGATTTATTTATGCATCACCACTTTGGAGTATGGTAAAATTATAGAACAACAGTCTTCTGAAGTTTGACGAATTTGTCATGTCAACAGATGGGCTGTAAGAACAGAAGCTCTGAACTGGGATTAAGGATGATTTGGTCTTGAATGATTCCATCTAAGTGCTAGTTACAGTTAAAACAGCTAGATATAAACTTAGATCGTTATCCATCTATTATAAATCATTCTGTTCATGATGTTGCTTGTTCAGAAAAACTACCTATATCTCTCCCTGTAAACTTTCCCCCGCTGTTCTGATTCTTTGAAAAAATTATGCCAGACATTGGATAGGGGGATTAATATAGGCTGACCAGAAAAAGGGATGCCTTCCCCTCTTGACATTCCAGCCATCACATTGAGTTATGTTGCTTAAATCTAATCATAGCGTGCTACCTTGTACCATGCTGTTACACCTGATGCAATAAATCACTAAATCCTGTTAGAATCAATCTATGCTCAGCTGCAGTACTGCTATCATACCCCACTGGTTTGTGCTGTGTTTAAAAGATCCAGCAGCAAACTCACATTGCAGCAGTGTGCTCTGTTTCACGTGTGTTGGAATTGGTTTTGATTTAAGGGCATGGATTTGGGTGATCAAGACTTCACCCTGTTTGTATTTTGAGGATGAAGAATTCCTGGGACTAAGGTCCTTGACTGCTCTAGGAAACCTAGGTAGTTCTTAGGTGGAATGGGCAACTTTGGGACCCTCATTGACTCTCATGTGTATGAAATCTATAGTAGGTTTGACCTAAAGCTAAACTTAGCCAAAGATTATGTTCACATACATTCGTGTATCCAAATACAACTCCCCTGGCTTAGAAAATCACATTCTTCTCCTGCATGAACCAGTTCATAGCTGCAAGCAGACAGACATATGAAGAAAGCTTCCCATAAACCATGTCATTAACCTGTATCTCCAGCTGCTTCTTCCAGGCCAATACAACGTTGCCATACCCATCTGAAACATGCTTGTCCTTGTGTAACACTCATAGGCTACTATTTCCCAGTTTGGTTTGACAGAGTGCTTCTCTTGGAAATAAAATGTCATACATATGTGTATGTGCAGATGTCATTTCAGGTCTAGAAAACTCCAAGTACTAGAATGACCTACAGAAGAAGAGTTGTTATTTCACAGCAAAGCCTAACCAGTAATCACACATAACTTTGGACTGAAGCATCAAAAAAAAAAACCCAAACAAACAAAAAAAAAAAACCCAAAACACACCAAAACTCTACTAGTCTGTGACCACAGCTTTGATAAATAAACCTCCAAAACCAGGCAAGGTAATAAAACTATCACAGCTGGCATTGGGGATTACTAATAAGAAAAATGACTCAAATGTTAATCTGTTACAGTACTTCATTAATTAGATCTTCAACTTGTAGAGCACAATTTGCAGAAAATACTGTGCAGTTAGGTACAGTAATTTACACAAAGACTGCCTGTCATACTCCATTTGTTTGGCTCATAATTTTCTTCTCTGCTCTGTCTTATTCACCCATTAACTGTTACAATAATTTCCAAGCATGAATCTACTGTAGCTTTCAAACACTATTTGCACACCTCAAGGTGCACAGACAGTGCAAACTGTACAGTCAATACAAATCAGCTTTATTGTATGTCAATGCAAAGGAATAAAACCTAATCCCAGGCTTTCTGAAGCCTGCCATTGAGAATCTCTCCCTACAAATAAACAGAAAAAAACAGGCCAGCCATTAAAAGGAGATAGGACAATTTCCATCATCAAATGTCAAAAGCATTTATTGGAATCTCCTTCCTAGAGTTAACTTTGCTAGTGCTCTTTCGTGTTTTATTTTTTAACCCCCATAAGGACATGAAATATGCTAGACTCATCCACCAAATTAGCATATTTGTGTCTCTGAAGAGCCATGAACCCTATTCCTGGTCATACTCATGTATCTGCAAGCTAGAACTATCAGTAAAACGTGCATTACACACACATCCATCTTCCAGTGCTTGTCCCACCCAAAGAGGATGGGTGTGACCAACAGCCACACCTAGGGACCAGGGAAATTTAGCTCTAGCTGTAAAGAAATACAGCTTCCTCCTCTGGCAACTGCCACTGGTGAGGCATACGATACCTCTTATGTTAGAATGTTTCTGGCTATATGCAAAGCTGTAGGGATTCTTTAGCAGAATTTAGAACTAAATTCAGATATCTTTGGTGAACAAAAATTTCAATGAATATGTAGTTTTCAGAGCTTTTTTTGAGACAGGTCTAATCTAACCCATATTTTAAAGCACAACTAAGCCTATCGATAACGGCCTGCTCTTTACTGGGAGAATGCTCTTGTGATTTGCACATTGCTTTGCTGTAGTGCCTCCTTTAGCATTTTAACGAATTACTTCGCTGCAGATGGTAACAGAATTTTGGTTTACATTTGGGATTGCCTAATTCTGAATCCTCTAGAGAAGAGAGGACAAAATGGTATGATCCAAATGCTGTTTTCTAAAGCACAGGTCTAAACAACATAATCAAAGCATTCCTTTGACCCGTTTACACAAAATACACAGCAGTTTACAAACAGTCATACAAAGTGAGGATTCTGCATTGCATGCAACTCTTGCCCTCTGCTAAACTGACCTCTTAGTCAACACCGGGATTTTAGTATTACAGAACTGACCTATGACTCCTGTAGCTGTATGAGTTTTCCATCTCCTCATTCCAAACCAACCTGCAGCAAGCTTGCGGTAGCCTTATCTTCTTAACAATGATCCAATTAACCACCAAGCCCCTGGCCCACCACTCTTTGCCATTCGGGAACTGACCGCCTTGATAGCCACAAGTGTCAGAATATGCATTTGTATGGGGACTGCTCAATTCCCAGCATAACTGCTCCAGGCCTTTCCATTGGATCGTTTCAGACAAGTCCCTTCCCTCCCCCCCAGACACTGGCAGAGCAGCATTTACCTCCAAAGTGCCAGCTTCTAGGGCTCTCTGGAGCAGGTATCCTTCCCTGTCAGGCCATGGGTCAGTAGGCTTAAACAAAAAACCGGAGGTCTTCAACAGCTACAGATTGAGCCACAATATGTGCAATCCTGTGTAAACAAACCTCAGAGGGGGGTAATGAGTGCAGAACTGCAAAATTTAATTTGAGAAAAGCATGGTTTCACAAGAGTAGATGAAATCGGGGGGGAGGGGGGTGTTGATGTATTATGGAGTGAGATGGAGAAAAGACTGGTTGTCTAAAACAAACTATTTGTTCAGCTTTGGATAATCTATCCTCAAACAGCATGTTCCAAGTCCTAATACTTGAGCAAGTAAATATGCTGCCAGCCTTACTATACTCATGGCAATTGCCTGACCACAGCTAATAGGGTTATCAACAGAAGCATTAGGAAAAAAAAAAAACCACACACTTTTAAAAAGTTATAAATAAGACCAATAAAAAGAAAACCTACTTTTATCCTTCATTAATTAAGTTCAATGAACTTCCAAGTTTAAATGGGAGTGATCCAAGTTGCAGAAATTTAGTATACCTTTAGAGAGTTATCACTGCAAGTAGATACTTTCCTTCCTTGCTTACACCTGCCACTTTTCCAACTCATAATGTTATCAGTGTAATGTCACTGACATCTATAATTCCCATTTTAATCACACTGGACCCCAAAACTGTATTACATGTGGCACTAGAGAATGCCTTGAGTGTATTCCCTATTAAACCTGAAGATTGACAAAGATGTATGTACTTCTCATTACAAAAATACATTACTCATCTATATCTGTCGTAGAATGATTCATGAGCAATTCGTTTGTAAGCTATGCAAAAACTATCCCTGTTCAGAGTTCCTTTCTAAATTTAGATTCCACAGCAGCACACTTTAAAAGTAATATTAACTCAGTGATGGGATGTGGAACATTTTTCTTTTAGATAAAAATAAGAGGTTGTCTGTGGATTCTAATTAGTTCAATAAGCTATGAATGAGTATAACTAACTTTAAATACTAAGAATAATTTTGCATCCCTGCTCCACTAATTAAGAAATACCTTTAGTTGTAGCTGAACTGAAGGGTGCTGTTAACTGTAACTAATAAGCCTAGGCTAGTTTCGATGACAATTGAAACAAGATAAACACATTAAAACTTTTTTCTGCCTTGGAAACAGTAATGATTTAGCTTCACAGTCTTGCCTCCAGCAATGCTTTACATAACTGCATTTTATAAAATGTCATCAGCTCTTTCAGTGCCTGAGGACCTACCATGAGGGAATGCCATAGTTCTATATATGTCACATATTCTGACTACTTACCAAAATAATAGGAACATCATTAACTTGATTGACTGCATATGGATCAAGAAGGGTTAAAAAGCTCTTTACACAACTTGACCCCAACATAAAAGTTTAGAGAACAACTTTAGTTAGATTCAAATTTCCAAATGGACCTCAGTTTTGCCTTTGAATGTGCGTTGTAGATTTCGCATAAACTTGCATTTACAATTGAATGTCAAAAAATCTTATTGTTCCTTGAAATTAGTGTACAGACAAACATTTTCTTTCCTTCTGCATACGTGGACCCCAATTAAATATTCCAATTCAACAAGAAAATTGTTTAAATTCAGCACATTTTGATGGCAATAAAAGTCTTAAGTTATACTTTACCTGCTAGGTACTTATCTCCAAAGTGGTAAAATTCCTAAGGATGAACCTGACACCCACCAACGTTTATGGGACAGATGATCAGAGATTATGGGCTGTTGATCAGAAACTCCCTAATGACACTGAATCCCACAGAGCAGCTCTAGCATGAGCGTGTAGACATTCAGCATAAAATTGTTTCTGTCCTAAGCTTCTAGGTTTCCAGCTGTAAAACAGGAGCCTCGGCAGTCTTGGAAGACCCAGCTTAAATAGAGCTCTCAGTACTTTTTATTTTAAAATTTATTTTGGATGCCCTTCTGGATACAGGATATAGCACATTTCAAAACATCTGACTTAGTACCTCTAAAATAGATATTCTTCTGCTGGAAGAGGCATTACTTAACACTTCCGGAAGCTAATTTTATTATAACATTTGTACTTTGCACAAATTTATACATAAGTGCAAATTGAAGCAAATTTTTAACTATAAATTGGTAATTTGGGAAAAAATATGTCATGATTAATTAATAATTGCACTCTGGTAACACTGTCAAGAAGGCCACGTAGGTAAACAGAGATATTATGATTCCATATTTCCAGCAGGGTGCAGAGGAAAAAGAGAAAACAGGGAAACTGCATCTGAGAAAGAGACAGAAAAGTGTATTTACGTGGCCTTTCATCTCTGGCAGAAAACATGGTGATCTGGGAATTCACCTTAGCAATCTTACCATTAGCTCACAGCCTGCCTAAAATGCACAGCTGACTGTGGGGAAAAAAAAAAAAAAAATGCATACAGCTTGCAGAGAAAAACAACATCTTGTTTCAGTAAGATCTATGTATTGCCACAGGACAGTGACATTAAAAAACAGGAAGATAGCCAACAGCAGTCCCTATAGCAAGTTTATGGTAAGAGCTTGAAGGTATGTGAGCAGTAGAGAAATTCAGCAATTAGCATCTGCTTTTTGATTTTGTATTAGGCATTTTCTAGTAATAAGCCAAATGAATCTGAAAGCCAATCCAAATCATATCAACGCCATATTATTTCTCTTAGAAAAAAAAATTTGTACCAGGTCAAATATCTCAACCAATTGACAATAAAATTGAGAACTACATCAGTGAATAAAAAAGAACTTCTGTGATCCTGAATAATCCTCTCCAAATGCAGTTCATAAAGCACAGTGAATAAAGCACATCTGCAGTCTATCCAAACTGCTTCCCAAGGCAAGGTGTCTCATGAATCCAACAGATAAATGCATGCAAAGAACTGTTTATTCTCTAATTATTTTTTTTTAATTGCTTTTTTCATGTAATAGAAATGAGTACACTGTTCCACTAGGGGACCCAGAATGTTGCTTTCTTTAAACATTTTATTTGAAAAGCTACAGATCCACTCAGGAGTCAAAAGCAGCAGTCATTGTCTTTCACCTCACAGGGTACAGGTCAAATCCTCTCCTGTGTCATGTCTCAGACTCATTCAAAAATTGTGCCTGAAAAAAACTCCAATTTCTTTCATACTCAGCATCACCCCTATGAGCACAAAAGAGCACACAAGACCCAAAACACCGGAAAATCACATATTGGTGATATAAGAGTCAAATATTATAAGCTGTTCTTAAGGCCACATTGTGATTTAACCCTAGCCAGCAACTTAGTAGCACACAGCCGCTTGCTCACTCCTCCCACCTCTCAGCGGAACAGGGACAAGAATTGGAAAAAAGTAAAACTCTTAAGTTGAGGAAATAACAGTTTAATAACTAAAATAATATATTAACAATAGGAAAAGGAATATATACAAAAAGAGGGAAAAATAAAACCCAGGAAAAACCACAACACAGTTGCTCACCACCCGCTGACCGATGCCCCAGCAGCGATCCGCCCCCCAGCCAACTCCCCCAGTTTCTGCACTGAGCACGACGCCCTGTGGTATGGAATAGCCCTTTGGCTAGTTCGGGTCAGCTCTCCTGGCCGTGCTCCCTCCCAGCTTCTTGTGCCCCTGCCTGCTGGCAGAGCATGGGAACTGAAAAATCCTTAACTCAGGCTAAGTGCTACTTAGCAACAACTAAAACATCAGTGTGTTATCAACATTATCCTCACACTGAATCCAAAACACAGCGCTTGTACCAGCTACTAGGAAGAAAATTAACTCCATCCCAGCCAAAACCAGGATAGATCAGAAAGAGGAACACCTGGTGAGGGAGTATGCAGCTATTGTGCATTTCCCCAGAGCTGAAAGACAGACTATGGGGGACACTTGGTGAGAAGAATCCGTGGAGGAAACTGCATGACATTGCAGGGCAGAGATCTGCCCAAAGGCCAAATGGCTTTTAGCTCCTCAGCTCAGCCAGCCACTCCTGCTAATACCATTTGGTTTCAAAACTCTGTTAAAAAAATATATACTCAAAAGATTTTTAAAAAGAGAGTAGGGAGGGGAGCAAATAACCAGGTCAAGCTCATGGCATACTTAAATTGCCAGAGTCCCATGTCTTTAAGGTGCAACAAATATGAAAAAAAAACCCCTAAACTAAGAGAGCCTACATGAACTAACATTAGTACTGTGCCAGGAGAGAATATGCCCATTGGCAAAGGCAAAGAAAGAGTTGATGAATGATGCAACTACAACAGCCAAAATATAAAACCCTATTCCCCATTTGAAATTTTATTTAACAAATAATTTAGTCATGTCAAAGGCAGACATATCTGTGCTTCCATACTGGCTGCCCTACAGAGATGAGAGCAGATAATGTTAGCCAGGACTAAGCAGGATTCAAAACATCATGTTGTTTACAGTCATCAGGAAACTGAAGTGTTTCTGCTCTTTCTGCTTTTGGTGCTGTGAAATCCTCAGAATTCACTGTTGCCTACCGACACCTTTTGCAATGGGTCCTGAGCAATTTTTATCCCTAAATTATGCTTCCGTTTTGCTTTTATCTTTTCATTCTCTCTTTTGCTAGCTTGAGTATCACAAGACAGGAGCAAAACTTTTTCACATTGATCTTCATTCTAGACCCTAAGAACCAGACACAGGCACTAAACAATTGCCTCAGGAAAGGATAGGCTGCTGCTTTCAGTTCTAGCCTCTCCCTGCAAACAACACACTCCTCAAATTGAAGTTAATCTGTCTCTAAAGAGCAGCCTTTTTCATGTAAAAGAGGCAGGTGTGAATTTATAGCACTGGATTTCAGTTCTTGATGCCAGTGGGTCTGCAACCAAGCTTGGTAGAAATGAAAGCCTGAAGGCTTGATCTTGAATTAACTGAAAGTTGGTAGCAAAACTTCTATTAATTTAAGAAACACAGTCCTCTAGCTGACTTGCTCAATCCATCTACCAATACCCACCTTACTCCTTGCTTTCTATGCTTGTAGGAAGAACTCTGCATATTGGCTATTCCGTCCCTTTCAATATCATAGCGAGCTGTGCAGAACAGCCTGTTTTATCCAACAGGAAGATTTGTTTAACCTGAAATTTATTCCTCAAGACAACATTATCCAAAGGAAAGCTTATCATCTTAATTGAAAAAGATAAAAGAGGGCATAGATATGTTTCTAACATCACCTATATCCCCAAAAAAACCCAAAATATTACATCCAGATTTAATGAGTTATAGCTTCCGGGCTCCATTTATCTAATGTGCTATTGGAGATAATTCCCCATTTTCTGAATTGTTGTGCAGGAGTATGAACTCAGGTTTCATAAAAATTCACTCCAATTGCTAAAGCCATTTAAACTGTCTATGGTATCAGTGCTACTAATCACATTTCCCATCCATGTCCCTCCTTCTCTTTTCCCTCTAAAATCCAATGAGATGCATCTATATCAACATTAAGTGAATTTGTTTGCTGCCCAGAAGCCAAATTAAATGTGTTTTTTTATACTCAGCACTCACAGAATAGGGAGAAATAAGAATAAATGAGAGCCATTAATTAAATCTCACAGGGAACCACATTGCTGCAAATGGAAAAGAAAACCTATTTTTCCCGTAACTACTATTTTATGCTAAATGCATCATAATTGCTATTCAAGACCAGATTAAGAGTTTGTTTTTCCAGCATGCACTTTCTTTTTAATCTGTGATCAGTCTGAAGACTAAGTCTGACTCTTTGCATTCAAACCTAAACATGAGTTTTCTGAGTCATGGGTATATCTGTGGTGCAAGTGTGATTGCAGAGACCCAAACAACAAGGCTAAGCAGCGTGGTGCTGTATGAGCCTCCCAGCACAGGCTGTCATAGGATACCATTGTTGGTGTCATTCTGTGCTCTTAATAATAAGACCTTCTAAATTCTTTGTCCCATGTGCCCAAGTTAAGGAGGGGAGAGTCTCTACAAGACAATAACCTGCAACTGCAGCACAGATGCACCTCTTATTTTGTACACCTTCGGGCACATGGCTTCATAAACAGAGTCTAGGCCAACAGCTCTGCAAGCCTTAAAGTCTTCTCTAGATCTGGCCTTAGAAAAAACCTTTCCTTGCTAAAAGCCCTTCAAGTTCAAACATGGTTTTAATTTAACTAATCGCAAGACTTCCCCTTTCTAAGAACTTTGGGGTATATTATGTTGAAATATCAAAAATGTCAGTTTTGTTTTCTGTTCATTTAGGTATCTGTCCCAGTGCAGATTGCAGAGAACATCCTAAACATCTTAAAAATCACACCTTGTGTGAAACAGCTTTTTTTTTATATATATATGAAGAGATAAATCCATACAGTTCCAAACTCATCCCCCTTCATTTTGTTACATTACACACGTATGAAAACTTTTCTAACTTTTATGACATAAATTACAGCAGACCATATAAAACCAAAGACAAGACATGCTGGAAAGCACCAGGAGTCCCACATTCTGAAAAGACAACCTGTGTTGAGAGCTAAATAGATATTTCTTATCTTGCTCTGGGGCAGTGGAATCACTCCTGCTCCCTGTGCTGGGGATCAAACTCCCCCCAAAAGCCTGGCATTACTGTGACCTGCACATCCTTGCTTTGCATCACACAGGGATTACTAACAGGCAGCAGTTGAAGACAATCTTTTCCCCATGGGCATGCTCAACCCTTTTAATCCCCAAAAGGCTCAAATCAAGTAAAAAAGGATCTTTAATAAAGGGAGAATCCCAGATCCCAGCAGCAGGAATGTAATCCTCACATGCCTGTACTCACAGAGAAGGCCTGGCAGTGCCTGTGAGTGTCCCAACAGCTGCACAGATGTTATTTCTAAATTGTACTTCCCATCTGAGCAAGTAGTTAAACAGTATGATCGTATCCTCCAAAGCAAATAAGTTTCAAAGCCAAGTTCTAACAGATGACAGCCCAAATGAGATGAAAGAAAATCTTCCACTGAATACACAGCAGAAAGAGACCCCATAGTTTCAGAGTGATGATAACTGACAAGCATAAACCAGTCTGGAGACTCTGGAAAAATAATACCCAGAAATATGTGACTAGCAAAGCAAAGATACTAAATGTGTGTGTATTCCCCCAGCTATACTCATCTAAAGATGAAGCTTCTTTCTGTTCACATGCACACAAAAACTACAAAGTCCTATCATGTAGTCTAACACTGTGTATATGCACACATATGAATTCTATAACCAATGATGGGTTTTCCCCATAATTTAAATTAATTGTTCCCGTCCTCTCACAAACCAGAGGACAGACTTTCCCGTTTTCTATTGCCTTAAGGCTTTTCACCGAGATCTTGCTTCTAAATTTCTTATTCAACAGCCCCCAACACAATCACACACACACACCCCATGAATTTCTCTAATCCACTGTGAATCCCTATTTGTCTCTATAGCTCTTTACAAGTGGTTCCATAATTTATACCTTGCTTTACATGAAAAAATACTTTCTTTGCTTTAAACTTTGTGCCAACTTGTTTTCCAGTTCAAGTCACCATTGTTTTTTAGGGGCAACTACAGTTTACCCACATACACAGTCTCCTCAAAGCCCAGTTATTCTATTCAGAATACCTTTATTTTACCCACATATAGAAGCCACTCCATCTCTTTCATCCCAGATATCCCTCCCCTCTTTTATACTTCTGGTTTGTGAGGTGATGAAGTCAGAATAACGGTGCTGTATTCTGCATGTGAATGTGTGAATGCATTCTCCCATAGAGTCAGAATGCAACTTTTTGTGTTGTTCAACTTCACATAATGGTTTCTAAGACTGTATTTAGGTTTTGACTACCAATAAACTCAGGACTGATGTTTTCAGAGAATTACCAATTATTCAAGCTCTATCTCTCTGTGTGTACACCCCATCATTACTGAGGCATTGATGTATTGTTATTTTTCTCCTGCGCATTAAATCTGCATTTAGCCCAAGGTTTTGTAACCCAGTAACTCAGTATTGTGATATTTACGTTATAATTAGAAAGCTTGTAATTCAATTAACAACAAAGGGCCATCGATTGACTTCAATAACCCTTCCCTTCTTGCAATTACTCTGGAATAAGGAAAGGGTTGATCACGGCATACAAGAAGAAATAACCTTCCATAGCCATCTTCTTTACAGGTCCATAGAGTAACCTTTAAAGTCTGGTAAAGCAATGTTTTACATGACAACATCAATTCTGTCAATACTTAACTGGCCAAAAAGAAAATAATTTCAGTCAGTCACAGCTTGGAAAAATACAATACTATGTTCCCTGAGCTCTTTTAATCAAATTATACCAATAATCTTTAATGAATATTCTCAAGCCTTTAAGTGCTGTATGTTTTAACAAAAAACAGTGACTTTTCAACAAGTTGATCTAATTGTTTCTAATAAACACACAAAAAGAGGGAATATAACTCCACCAAATAATTACGTAGGACAGTTTGTTGTTTGGGTGTTTCTGTTTGTTTTTTTTTTTTTAAATGTGCAGAAAGAACATTCTCTGTCAAGTTAAAAATCAAATTCCTAATCATTTACAGATTTTAGGGTAATTTCTACTGAATCCTGTGGGTTTATCCCTCATAATGTGATTCCAGGGGACTTTCCAACATGGGATGGTAACATTTTTACACCAACTCTTCTCATAAGCAATGATGCACAAAAAATTGCATTTATCAGGCAGTAATTCACACATTCTCAAACATCACCAAGAGATCATAGCAAATTATATTGTAATGCATTCAAATCTCAGTGCCATTGCCTTTTAAGCAGTAGTTTTATTTTTGGTTTTCTTATAAAGTAGGATTGATAGCACATGGCAGTGCAGCTCTTGGGTCAGTGGCCATCTCCTGGATTGCGCATACTGCCATAGGAGAAAAGATGGGCTTTTCAAGTGCTCAGCACTGACCTAACCCCAAAGCAGTTTTATTATCAGTTTGAATGGAAGTAGCATTATTTTACTGCCAGTTTGAATGGAAGTAGCATCAGGCCAAGGGTATGTCAGGCAAAATTAAGAAGTATGAGTTAGCTGCATCTGACACAGGACTGCTGAAACCAGCATGGATTCAGAGCCATAGAGTCTAATTAAAGTCTAAGTACTTAAAGTCTGATTTACTGTACTAGAAATAATTCATTCTCTTAAAATTCTCTGCATTTCCTTTATTCTTATTGCATTTAATTATAATTTAAATATTTTTCCAGGCCAAGAAAACTGCCATTTGCATGTTGAAAATGTTGAAATGAGATGCTCTCAGCAGTTGAAATCTGTTTCTTAAAGCTTTTTCCACAGAAAAAAAATGGATCAAATCAGCCCTTTCCCACACAATTCCGGTTTTGACAAATTGGCATTTCTAGATGAAGTATGTTCTTCTAAAACATCCTGTTCAGTTCTATTTAAATACATTAAAAAATGTGAGCAGTGAAACTATGTGATGAAGTATATTTTATCTGGGGCTCAAATCATGAAATATTGAACATGGCTACAGGAACCTTACTCAATAACAGCTCCAACGAAACAAACCAGACCAAATTGGTTTCTGGAGTTGCGAGGAGAGATCACTTAGAGAAAGTACCTGTGTTGCAAACAAAAGCATTTTCATGTCATTACTTCTCTCAAAGGTTGTCAGAATATCTAACTGCTATTTCAAGTAAAAGGCAGGTAAAATAGTGTGGTTTTAAACTTGATAGTGTGAAGCTCACTGCTGCCCAAACACAGCCGATTTAGGATGGGGTTACTTACACACAGCTGGGACAATATAAATAATTATACTCAATTTCAACAGCTAATTTAGATCTTATTACATGTTGCACAAAATAACACTTACAATTAGGATAACACTGGTTATTGTACCTTAATTTTTTGGATATTTGGATTATTTCTCCAACATCCAATACTGGTGACTGCCATAAGCTAATCATATCCATGAGGCTAATCAATGAACATAGACTGAATAGGCTGAAATTTTAATTCTCAAGCGTTCCTGTTGGTTTTTTTTTTTCAGAAATGCATAATTCAGTTTTGTAGATCTTCATAATTTGCTACCCTTCATTTAGTTTAATAATCATGTAATTAATTCATTTGTTTTAAAAATTTACTTTTTATGCTTATTGTCAAATAATAGGATTAAAAAATTGTAATAAGGCCTCTACATTGAGGAAAAGATCTAAAAATAAGTAAAACAAGGAGGTGACAAGGAATACAACGCTTAAAATGTAAAATTAAAACAGGAATTTAAATTCTTAATTATGTAGGTGACCTATTATGTGACTAAAACAATGGGAGATTGATAAAAATATTGGCAAAAAATGTAAATCGGGTAACTAAGATTCTCAATCATGTCTTAGGTAATAGACAGTAGCAGCCTTCACCACAGTCGTTACAGCAATCAATTTTAAAGAAAGTCCTGGTAAAATTTAAGCCCTAGCAGCAGCTGACTAGAGACTGGTTTGCAACAGTCTGAGACTGGCAATAAACATTTTCTTAATATTTTTGAAGATTAAAGCAAAAAGCAATTAACAGGAAAACTCAACCCCCATACTGTAGCCACAGCAGTACGGTAACAGGCTAAAATCGAGGAATCTCTGTATGCAAACTGCTAAACTTTGGTCCAGCTGTTACATACCAAATCAACGCACGTTCAAAACCAGTCTGAGGGTCCAATTGAAGCCAACCCAGGAAATTCATCTCCTGTCTCTAGAAGATTGCCCAGAACCAAGGACAACTAGGAAGAGTCAACAGCGTAAAGACAATAGATATGAACTCTGGGCATAGAAACAATTGGGGAAAAATCATAGAACATTATTGCAATAAAACTTAATAAACCACTTGTTGGTTGCTTCTAGGTGGCTTCTCAGTGGCTGCTAAACACAGACCACAACTGATCTGCCCTGATCTCTCACACATTACTCTTTCCCCATTTTTCTCAGAGTTTAGACAACAGGAAGAAATCTCAGACATATGGGAAGAACTTCCACATGTCTGAAAAGTGCTATTGATTTGCAATTGATTAACAATTTCTTGCAAAGGTCACATCAATAAACAGATAAGGAGCAATGATACCTTGTGTTGGGCCCCTGTTTCAAGGATGAATTCACGGGAGGGGTCAGATACAAACAGATAATGAAGGAAAAGAATGTTAATCCACTCCATGTGCCCCCCCCACCCCACCCCCAATCACAAAACGTTTTTGCGCCACTTTTGGGACCTGTAACGTCCCTGCTCTAATTAACGAATCGTCATGGGTTTCTTTGACACATTAACAAATATCCCCTCTAAGTGCATGTATTCTCTGAACACCTGCATATAATTGTATTTTCCTAGCACATGCAAAGCAGGATCTGAGAGCGTAACGTAGCCAGAACAGACAGTGTCTCTCCTGACCAGAGCATCAGGAAGCAGTCTGCATTGCCATCTAACCTGATACAAAACTCATACACTCGTTTTCTTATTTGCTGTTCTTTGCTGTGGATTATATTGTAAATGATTAAATTCTTAATTCCTCAAGCAGTATTGTCTGTATGATTAGACAGGGAAGTGCATGGCATCATTTCTATCTATTTACTGCAGCACTTTTTTCCTGCTGCATGTGTGATAGGGATTCAGACTGGGGTGGTAAAATTGCTAATATTTACTATCAAGAGGTCTGGCTAAGAAGTTATCTTTACTAAAGGAAGATTCTCTTTGCCTAAAAGCTAACAGCCTGTGATTGTTTCCAACAGCCCAGTTCTAAACTAAGGGAATATTGCATGTGTCAGCCCAGGCACCACCAAAAGCCATCTGTCCATATTGTCATGTTATTAAAATAGGGGCAGTTAGCAAGGTATTTAAGTAGTCCATCCCACCAGGAATGGATACCTGGCTTTGTTAACTTTTAAATTATTGTTTTTCCTCTCCTCTTTCTTCTTTCTCTGACAGCATATAGGTTGGGTCTGCAATCACTTGGCAGAGAACAGGGCAGCGGGGGCGAGATGCTGTCCAACTGTTCTCTCACAATGATCATAGTTAATAAAACTTCTGTCTGACCTGTCCTAAATTGCACTTGCTTTATTACACAGTTGGATTCCCCAGATTCTCTGACAACATGTAATCACTATTATGGAATGGTAATGCATGCAATGTTGAAATTTATTATATAAATTATTTATACCACAACTGATTGGGAAATTCACCAGATAAACTACTCATGATTATTATTCTGTTCGCTCTAAATTTCTTCTGAATTATGTACCTCTGAGAACAGGTTGCTTGTACTTGGGAGAGAAATCACTGAACCAGTATAATCTTTACTTGACATGTCAAGATATTGAAAGAAGTTTGTACCAATTCTTCTATGATATAGGAGTGTATATCTAACTGAGGACCTGTGTTTAATATCACCATTAATAAATATTTTGTAAAGTGCTTACAGGCCAGGATGAATAAATACACGTTGCAGCCTATGAAAAAGTCAGATGTGGAAAACAGGCTATAAAATAAAACAGTGATATTCATGAGTGGAAATACCTGTCTGCATGTGCAATTTACTGATTTTATTAGTTTCCATATACCTGTAAAATAAGTTTGACCTTGTTCTAGCCCTCACATTATAGTAGCTTGTGTTTGATCAATTGTCCTTTTTATATGAATAATTTAGTTCCAGTAATAGCACATTACTCTGAGAAATATAACTGCAGGGATGTCTCTCTGTACTTAAGTATCACAATAACTAATGTTACAAAAGCAAGCTTATTTTCACCTGTTAATGTTTTCAGAACTAGCAGAAGATAGTATATCTAAATTTACATTATTTTTTTTCAAAAATATTTTCATAGTAAGGGCAAAAATACCTAAGCTTCAGTGATTTCCTTTTTTAAAAAACTTACATATGTAAGTATCTCTGGCACAGAGGTGAAAAGAGAATCCAGACAAATCAGCAATATTCCAGTTTGCTGGACAGCTGGAAAACAATAAAACACAAAGCCAATTTTGTTTGGATCAACCTGATTCAAAGAGCACTTGACCCAGAATAAAACAGTAAGTTGCTTCCCATCAATTTCCATTAACATTTAAATAAAGAAGGAGAACAAAATACATAAAAACTAAGAATCAAACTGCTTAGGAGACTTTTATCATTAAAAAGAAAATCAATACTGCAAGGGATAAAATCTGTCTCTTAAGATTCTCTAAACACACTTCAGTTTCCTTATTCTTCCAACCACACTTTCATGAATATTGCCAAAGATGAGCAAAACAGTATGACGTTTCAGTGGCCACTGCATGAATTTCTCCCTCATTCATCTAGTGGGTCTCCCTCTCAAAGGAACCACCTCATCAATTGCCTTGGAACTGTTACGCTGTCATTCATCAAGTTACTTGGGCCTAACTTCAGCCATTCTGTTCTAAAATGTTCAGATGTGCCTGAAGGATGTAGTTCTGGCTCAGCATGAACCAAGCATCTTGCCTTTTTACAGGTTTGGTCTAATAGTATCCAAGACTATTTAGCACTGCATTGAACAGGAACAGAGATATCTGTCAATCACACATCCATTTATATTGCATCCACAGGAACATCAGAGTGGTTTAAAGTTAGCTCAGGATTCTTAGTATCCTTAAAGTTAGAGTCATCTGCTGAGCTCAGACTGCAACAGCAGACAGCAAGGTGGAAAATGAACAGGAATAAATGCTTCAAATTAAGACAAAACACGAATGAAACAAATAGTATCATAGTAAATACACAAAAACCCTGCAGTGCTTCATCTAGCCTCTGCAAGGACAGTAGATTCTTTAAATGAATTGCTGTGTCTAATTGGCACAGCCTGCAGATACTGCAGGGAAAAACACTTCTAAATATATCCACCATTGATCATATTGGGAAAAAATAAGAGATTTGCTAAAGCAAAACACTCAAATGCGGGTTTGCTTTTCCAGAACAAGTGACCAGTGTTCTTAATGTGTTTCTAATGCTGTATTACCAATTACCTCGCACACACACACTCCACACACTCCTGTGAAGTATTTCTTTTACCTGTGACTCTGGAAATGCAAATACTGAATTGTCTGGGGGCTGGACTAACAAATCCTAACCCACCAGGCCTCTCCTCTGGCCCTGCCGCACAGGCTCTCCACCAGCCTGGCACATTTCTCAGCTCACTGTATATCCAAGCTGCTCCTTCACATCTCCTCCTCCTCCTCCCCTGCCTGTTTGTCTGTAGCAGCACTCCAGCCACCTCAGCTGCCCTGTCAGGTCTCACTTACTCTGATGCTTCCTGCAGCTGTGCACCTACACATGAGATAAGCCTCTCCGTGCCCTGTTTTATCACTCCTGAGGTTTTCCCTGCTCCTGTCACCCTGCACCACTTGTTTTCAACCCTGTCCTCCTCTGCCTCACTTAGCTGGGACCTGTAACCTCCCTCCCACCACTCCTAGTGTCAAGCTCTCCTGAGCAGGCTGGCAAAGGTGTCCTTGTCCAGCCTTCTCCAGGCAGATCCCATCAGGAGTAGGCCCCACCTGGGCACACCTGCTGTTACAGATGCTCTCAGTTAAACAGCCAACCACCAAAAATAACAAAAAATTATCATTAACACAGGTAACTAGCTCTCTGTAAATTACAGGTTCAAATGTCTGTGAGAGGAGAACAGAATGGCTTTCTAGGGTTTAATGGCAACCCAGAACACATAACAAAGAACTCTATAGGGTTTAACGGCAACCCAAAACGCAGACAAAGACCCGCTCCCTGGGGTTTAACAACAACCCCAAACACTTTAAAGCCCTGCTACCTAGGGGTTAACAACAACCCAAAATTCTTTGTCACTTACCTGACAAGTGAGGGCTCTCAACCTCGAGGACCTGCTCAGGGCAGGTCCAGACCCAAGGTACCTTGAGGAGTTTCCTTGGGCAGAGTCCTGACCCAAGGGGTGAGTCTTCAACCACAGCTGCTGCTCCAGGGGACAAGCTCCAAGTAGCTCCCCCTGGGGGACTCCATTTATACCCAGGCTGAATCTGACCTGTAGTCCATAGCGGCTCTCGTTAGCCAAAAGCCCCAATTGCCACAAGGCCCTGAGAACAAAGGCAGCCCAAAGCTGCTACACTTCAGCAGCCAAGAAGCTCTGCTTTCATTGAGCAGATGCACCTGCCACACCTGCCCTGCCATTGACACTCAGGGGGATAAAGAGCAGGTGTAATAGCCCCAGCGCTGGGCAAGGCCTGGCAGCCTCCCCACAGCGGCCTGGCAGCCCAACAAGCCCCCACACACCCCCAAGGCAGCAGGTTGGGGCCCTATACCTGCAGGGTGCGCTCTGCTGCTAGCAATCCTCTCTGCAGAGGTGCTGTTGGGGTGTGGCAGATTTCACCCCCAGCGGCTACCAGGACACTGAGCCTCTTCTGCAGATCCGCAGGAGGAGCTGCCTTTCACAAGGGGCAAGCCGCCCCCATTTTGGGTTTGCCCGTACCACGTGCGGCCGTGGGCCTTCCTGCGCAGTGATGATGGGGGTTCAGGCCCTGTCTGCCCAGGGTTCCCACGAAGATCCTGTCGGTCTCCATCCCTCACTGCTGCCACCCAGCCGGACTGCCTGCTCCCTCCGCTCCTGGCTCCTCGCCCAGAGCAGGACCCGCAGGCCAGGGGGTCCCCTGGGCCTGCCCCAGCCCACATGGCCCCCTCCAGCCTCAGGCCCTTGGCACCCGTGGGCCAAGGCCTCTGATGTGCCAAGGCGGCTGTCCCAGCCGGTGCTCGTCAATTCCCAGCGGAATGTGAGGAAGGCCCCTTCTTGTTCCCGCTGATTTCAGCGGTGCCATACTAGACTGAGAGAAGCCATTGATTTAGGCAGGAGCCGGGGTATTGAACGCCTTGCGAGATCAGTCTCTTTCACCGCAAAACTGTTTAGAAGAGCTCATGACATTCTCCAACTTCTAATTTGCTGAGGTAGTTTCAGCGAGTTGGCGTGCACCGCATGACTGCATTTATGAGCCACCCCCACCTCAGGGCTACCCAGACAGATCTTTATCACCAGCTGCGTAAGCCAACAATATATTGGTCCAGAGATTTTTATTGATACAAATCCTCCTCCAAGGTAATTTGTCTGGATCAAACTTTGCCATGTCAATTTGTAAACTTAATTAACTGTGGTCTCAATAAAAGCCAAGATTAGGAACATAATGATTAATTAGATCCTTTTAGGTAATGCAATGGTTGAATTAGCTAAATAAAAATAGTGGAGAAGCTGGCAAGATAACGCTCCATTGATGGATGTAGGTTTGTCCTACAAAAGCAAATGCAAGAAACATTATGCATTAGCACAATAGAAATAACTACAACATTAATCACTGGAAGTAAGTTACATACATCTTTTTACATAAAGGCATAACTATTGTAACGATCTTACCCCAGAAAAAAGGGAAGATTCAACTTCTCCATATGATGTTAGAATTTAATAATTATCTTAAATCTCAGATAAGGAAACAGGGACCAGTCCTACTAACCTAATATTTTTGAGATGGGATGTTACATCGATGAAGATAATTCACAATTCCTTTCTCTTATTTATGTGGGAGTAGTAGGCCTTTAATTAACCGGTATTGCACATCGATACTAATTATTATTGTAATGTTTTAAAGCTGTCCTGAGATTGAGTTCTTTTTTTTCTCCAAGCATTCTGGTCACTGGCAAGAGTTCTGGGAACAATGCAAACACTGAGTGTTATAACAGAAACCCTAGCAGGTCCTTCCTTTCAAGAGTTTAGAATTGCACTAATGCAGATTTCTGGGAACTGATATCTGAGACACCAGTTCCTTTATAAGCTAAAGCTCTTTCCTCTATCTTTTGCAAATTTTAATTTAAAAAAAAGAAATAATCTATCATCTGCTTGGAAAGCATCTTAAAAACACAGGATATTATTATGCAGTTATTAGAAGAGTTGCTACACAATGGTCAGAATTTCACAGGTGCGTTAAGACTCTGGTTTTACAGTAATCAGGAAGAAGCTTCTAAAGCTTAAATACTTTTGGAGGATTTAATCAAGCCATTGTATATCTTAGCATTTATCAACTGGACCACATTGGCAAATCGGATGGAGAATATTTCTTTAGGTCTGCAGGTAATTGGTAGTAACCAAATGGATTTAGCACCGGTCCCAATAGTCTATTCTAGTTCTGCAAAGACCTTGCAGGCATCATTATTTATTTGTCCATCTTTTCCCTTTCACTGTCTTTTCTCAGTATAGACAGTTAGCTTGAACTAAAAGCCGTTTTGATCTGGGTACAATTAAACTGTTTCACTCCTAGCAAAATAAGACTTCAGCCTAACTTAAGTTTTCTTATAGTAAGTATAATACAAATCAGAACATAAAAATGGCTGATTACTTTCTGTATGCAGATAAGGCAAGTTTAATCTGCTCCTTATTTTCCACAACCATTCTTTAGACTAAAAAGATTTAGAGGATGGATATTTCTCGTGAGGATGATTCACAGTGGTATCTGCCTTACTTTGTTGAAGGAAGTCATACCACTTGTTTTTGTTCTAACTCACAACATCATCAAGTGAGTTAAAGGCGGAATGAATTTGGTTCCAGATGTTGGGGCTATTCATTGTGACAGGCATTGTTCTTTTTACTAGCCAGTACTGAAATTTACTGACATTACTGTTGTAGCATAACTATGCCAAGTAAGTTTAGTTGTGCTTAATTGATTCCCATATGCATTTAAATCTGCAATGGTTGTGATAACAACTAATAAATTGTGAGACTGAATTTCATAGGTAAATTCTAAAATTATTACAGACAAAAATGTGTGAAATAGATTGACATAAAAAAATCAAGAAAATCCCAAATTTTGCAGAGCTTTTTAGGAATAGAAAAGTAAAACTATATGTGCTACCTCTTTTATTCTCACTACAAAAACAGAACTGCAGCTGAGGAGCTGACTAACTCTATCATTTGCAATGAGTCACAATTAAATGGAGGTTGCCAGACTCAATTAACGTATCAGTTTAGTGCAGATATTGTTCTGTCAAACTGAAAGGAGAACTGGTTTTCTCAGGTCCCAGGAGTTGCCTGTGAAAAAAAAACATACTTCATTTGAGCATTTCTACCTCCTGTTGCCACTGTCTAACAGTATAGAAACAAAAGCCTAAGAACTGCAGCCTATTGAGACTCCACACATTAAAACACATGTTGGCCAAAACCAGGCACAATAAAACACTTGCATGTCTGTCATAAGTCATCTCAATGTGTTTTAAAATCATTGGCTATTATGTTTTAAGAATGATTAATGGGGCTTATGTGTGTGTGTTCTTATGTGTTTTGTTTTTTTTTTTTTCTTTAAAGCAACTGTGGTAAACAAATTAAGATTTACTGAAAGTATTAGACTTGCCCTTATAGGTGAGCATCTGAGTGGATTTTATTATGTCTAATAGGCATTGAACCAAGAGTCAAATGCACTCTGTAAGAAACCGTAGGGTTTTCCTCCTCCACCCAGCCACATTTCAACAAAAATTAACATTCTTTGCTAACTGTGGTTCAAAGTGGCCAGCAGTTTGAATGTGCAGTGAGACAAGGGGCCACTGGGCAGACAGAACAAAAGCCCATAATCCTCCTTCCCTCAAGGAACTGAGCTACAACGTGAAAGTGGGGAAGGTGGTTAAAGAACGGATGACTGTGCAACCATGTGGCTACAGGAGTCGGAAGGTGCCACAGCAACAGTTGTTATGAGGCTTTCTTTCACTCGAAGGCACAGCACGGGACTGTTTTCCCATAATCAACTCCCAGACTAATCCATCCACGCAGCAGCCCTACTCTTTTCAAACCAGAGGAGTCAGCTTCTCCAGAAAGTTGAAACCCACCTGTTGTCTTCAGCTACAAAATACCCTACTTCCATTTTCATACATCACTTTAAAATCTACAAGCAGTTTGAGCAGACTTATTCTCCTGAAACACAGCAGGGCAGGGGGTGGTGTGTGGAAATCCATCACTTTCCTAGCTGCTTTTTATTAGAAAATAAAATTTTACAGAATCTTATGATTATTTTTTTACAGAATCTCAAGATTATATTTTACAGAATCTCAAGATTACCACATAAAGAGAGGAGGAGCTGCCAAACAATCAAGTCCTAGCATATTGAGAAGACAAACTTGCACTCATAACTCACCCCATCAAGCATTTGGTTCCCTGTTCAAGTCCGTTTCATGTCAAGGACATGAGAAACAGAAGGGAGCATTATCCTCTACCCCAGGAAGGAGTGTGGCAGGACTCCAAAGGAGGAGCAAACCCTGATGCTGTCAAAATTTTTATTTATTAATTTAAAAGTGAACTCCCTTTAAGGCAGCCACATACTTGTAATAAGAAAAATTGATAATTTAGCCACTTAGCACAATTTCAGTAAATGCAGCACAATCCCTACTCCTGAAGTGCAACGACTATGTGTTATGTTATAGCACAACGACTATGTGTTGTGTTATAGCACTATGTGCTATGAACTTCAGAAGAAAGCTGCCTCACCAAATGACTGTAGGGTTTTTTTCTCTCTCTTTTTTTTTAATCTGTTTTTGTTTACTTTTAACTGGAGAAGGAGTAAGTGCTGTTGCTGATCGCATTATTCTGTTTACCCCCTTTGGCAAAGAAGACACTAGCATTTCAGTGCCACTTACCCTGTCGCTTTTCATTCCCATTCCTCCCAGCCGTACAGACTCCCACTGCTTTCCGCTTGCCTTGTAACTAAGGCCTGTGACGCTCTGTAAATAAGTATTGTGTCTCTCAGCTAATGGTCAGGCTCCGAAGCTGACAGACAATTAACCATCTTTCAGCGGCTCTTGGAGCATGTGCCTTTGCCAGCGTTTGAACACAATCCATTAAAATCAGCTCTAGCTAAGCACAGATGTTTTCCTGATTGCTTTCTGCAGACACAAGAGCACAATGAAACCGGCTGCCTGTGCGCAAGCACATTTCCCAAACGTGCACTGGCCTCTCTATGTCAGCATGAATTTCATATGGGAACAGACGTGAATCGCGAAGGTGCAATGTATTTGTATTCATTACCCAAAGAAAATCTGGGAAAATAAAAAACAAAACTCCCAAATAAAAATATTTTCAAAAGTCTTTAAAAATCTTGCTACATTGTTAGTTTATAATTTATTGAACATTAGAAACTTTCAGTACATTGACCTCAAACACATTAGCCCTAGGGAATCTCTTAATATTCATAATAATCCTTATTTCTCGTTAAGAAACAGATAAACAATTCAGAACATTTTGATATTATCCTGTCACAGTTGCGGAAAGATTTTTACATTAACTGTTTAAATTTTATGGTACTGTCTGCAGTATTTTCTGCCTTGCTACAAGAACAAAATTAAAGGACAGAGGAAAAACAATTTTTTCTAGCAGAACTGATTTCCAGACCATGCTTTAAGGCTCAAATATTATGCACTCATGAAAGGATAATAAAAATCTTTAATAACTACATGGAAGTATGCCCTGAAGGAATGAAATTTAGAAGACATGAATAGGTCATCTAAGGGAATTTCTTTGTGATTGAAACTAGAGAAATGTTGACAGCTGCAAAGGAGTAGTAACTATGCACATTATCTAATGATGTATTTACACAAAATACTCAGACAGTCCTGGGAACAAGGGCCAGAAGATGGAACTAAGCAGGCTGAGGATCTACTTCTCACTTTCTAACACTTTTTCATTAGCAAGTTAACCTTGCATTCTTAGCTGTGTGGCCTCAAATGTACCCTTATCTCACTCGCCTTGAACCTACGGCTAGCAGACTCCTTTTAGAAGTTTTAGCTTCTAAGTCCTACCTAAGCTACATAACATTTGCTAAACAGTTAAGTGCTAAATTGAATGTTGCTTAGATAATATGGGAAGAGTGATATATATTCACACATATTTTTTTATCATTTTTCTTTTCCCTCCTTCGAGAGCACAAGCCATACCATTTCAGCGGTTTTCCTTTTTATTTTGAAAAATTACTTAGAAAATGAGGAAGCAATACCTCTTTTTCCCTAGTAAAATAATATCTTAGCATTAGCTACGAGTAAAGGATTCAGCTAAGACTCTGCTCACACTACCCCCACACAATACATGAGCATACAAGTGGGCACGCACAAAACCACTGTTGGAATGACTGGAAATGCGAACAAAACCTGTTGGGTTTTTTTTCTCCTGTTTTGTCTGCTCACAGTGATCCACTGCCATGTTTTTACATAATGACTATAACCAAAATCAATGAGCTTTCCACTTTTTCTTCTGATCTTCTGTGATCATTCATATAACCACTAGGCAACACCATCAGTTAGAGAACACTCTTGTGCTCCACATACCTTAAAGCCTTTTTCAGGTTTACGGAAACCTAGCAAATACCTCCACCTGAGAAGACCAACTAACTGAGGAACACCAAATTGTTTAAGCAAGCTACACAGCTGAAAACTAAGAGGCATGTAAGGATGTTGCACTTGTTCAGAACAAGTTTATCCGTTTATCTCAGACTCTGTCTTCAGCAGCGGTCACAAACAGGCCTTGATGTACTTGAAGCTTCAGGTGTTTCATTCACTGTGTCTGGTATTTATTTTAACAAAGCCATGACACATTAGACAGTTTATAAGAATTCAATCTGTTCTCTAGGCCTGACCACAACATGGGGGATGCTTTATAAAACACAAATGTGCAGCATCCATCAACTTCAGTCATATACAACCTGTCCTAGGCCTTGGTGGCCATACAAGAGCCTCGGCACAAATATCTGACATGCAGCTCAGGTGTGGTATAGGACACTTCTGCTCTTACTGCAGGCCTCAGCAGTCACAAGTGCTGGTGCCAAGGAAACCCACTCCATTTAATTTAATTTCCCAGAAACAAGTGCTATTTATGAGAAGTTTCTCTTCCTAGAATAAAGGAAATTTATTATAGGAATGGAGGCCAAATCCAATAAGACCTTGCTATGCAGATCTTCCATCATGGTTCAACGTACCGTGGAGTAATCAGTAGCATTTCCGTTTTGCAGGACTTTATATGTGAATAGATAAAAGGTTTTACTTCTTTCCAGACAGCAAACAAAGAAGATATCAGTCAGGAAATTTATTCAAAGAAAGTTTATAGTTCGAAATTATTTTTCCTGGTAGTTATTGGTAACAGAGACTTCAACAGCTCGCTAGTTAAAATGTAATTTAAATAGTATTCATATTTAAACACCAGCACTACTAATTTTGAATGCACATATTGACAAGTATCAGCAGATAACTCACTACTGCAGAGAAGTTAATAACGCAGCACCAAGAACAGGTGTGCTGGTTCAAAAGAGTTCTCATAGTGTAGAAAGCAAAAGCTTCAGCTAAAAGGAAAAGGCATGTTTTGAAATGCAGAACACTATTGCATGTGAGGTTCATAAGGGAATCAAATGAATGGATACAGCTCATTGAGTCAATAGAGTTCATCAGTGAATTTGTCGGAGTGTATTCTGACATATCATAAAAAGGCATTTGCAGATTTATCCAATAGAGCAAAAAGTTATTTGCTTTTCCACTAATTCTTCAGATTTGTCCTGCCACATTTGGCAAACAATGAAATTCAAACAAAGTTCTGTCTCTACATACCATATTCATTTACATTCACATTTGGCCGGGGTGCCATAAAAATCAGGTTACAACGTTAATCATTTATGCCCCTGAACATTTAGAATGATCAGCATTTTATCATCATGTATTTCACTTTTAACTTGAAATCAGTTCGATTTTTCAGTGACAAACTGGGAATTTTCTATTCAAATGGAAGCACTTCAAACTAATTTCTTTTAAAGCGTATAAACATGGCATACAACCAAACATTATTCAATTTACAACAGGCTTAGTGCCAAGACTTCCTGACAGGTATGATAAGGATGGTTGTCTCTTTGGCCAGAAGGTTGTTGGAAGTTAGAAACAAAGAGAAAACTGGAATTAATTGCAGAGAAAAAGAGAAGACTAGTGGTGTGGTTCACTTGGAAAACTGCATGCTTGTACAATTACTATCCCAGGGAAGGCAGAGGCTGTGAGAGGATGCAGTATGTCCTGGAGAAAAAGATGCACAGACCTACACAGGCAGAGGCTCCTTGGAGATGACCAGCATGTAGAAGTCACTAGCTTGAGACTTACATGGGTAAAGAGCAAATGAACTGTAATATAAGGCTTTTCTTCATTTCACCTGGTGATTAGAAAATTCTTTAGTGTTTCTGGAAGAAGGAAATTCAAAGCTGAGTGCAACATCAGGTGCTATTTACATACAGTTATAATAAAATATATATTTCCCTTGAAGAAAACACTCTTTCTCTTCTGCTTTCCACCCAATATCTCCATAGCTATACATTAAAAAAATTAAAGGTTTTTTTTTTAAAAAAAAAAAAAAGAAATTGAAAAGCCTGGTAAAGTGATTTAGCACAGTCAATCTGCCTGTGTTACTATGAGTGGGTAGAATTTGTTATCAGAAACAGTCACTTTTCCCCTAATCTTCACTGATTCCAAAGGCTTTCTACATGGCCACATCAAAGAATATCAACACTTAAAAGACATTTGTACGATAATATTAATTCACACACAATTCACACCATCTTTTGATCAGGATTACTTTGATTATTATAGACAAGATGGTTTATATTGATTTTTTTCACCCTCTCAGCATCATACTGTGTAATTATTTGCTCACCTAATTGCCATGAAAAATCACATCAGCTGGAAATAGCACTGGTAAAAATATCTTAAATCTGATTTTTTTAAAAAAATCAGTGCTCCTATAGAGTAGGGCTGAAAGTAGATATACATTCATAAATAATTCCAATTATGACACTAATGACATAAAATGCTGTGAATTTCTCCTGGCATGTGCTAAGCTGTTAGATTACAGTGAATGGCCTACAAACACTACAACATCCTAAAACACTATTTTTACAAGCTAGAGCTTCACCATATTTTTAGGATATTAGTCAACGTATCTTTAGGATATGGTTCATCATATGTTTGTGTGCAGGTGAAGCACTGCAGCCTAGTGATTGCAGCATAGGACCAGGACTTAAGTTATGGATTCATTTCTGTTCTTTGATGCATTTGATAAGTGACATTACAAAAAGTCTTTACAATCAGTTTGCACCCTGAGGACAGTGATACTACCTCTGTTATAAATGACTTTGAGATCAACTGACTAAGTGCTCAAAAATTACAATTGTGAGAGACGTGGCATCAGCAATGGGCAGATTTTGGAGTGCCAGGGTGGCACACTGTCAGGGTACATCATGACAAAGTGTGACCTTCTGGCTGGAGGCCGAGTGGGAACAGAGAGCCTCTGTTGTCCCATCTGGTTCACAGGATGCTGTAACTATGCTTGTAGGGTCTCCACTGAAAATTAAGCAAGAATAAAGTGCTCTTCCAATCTACAACGGTACCATTTTCCTACTCTGCACACACATGTCCTCATGTTCTAGGAGCACAGGGAAAATGGCGTGAAGAAAAGCGTTTGGTTTCTGGGTGTTCACATTCCTGCATGCACTCTTCCGAGATTCATGGATTTAGAAGTCTCAGGCTGTGGACACTCACTCTGCAGACCTGGCCCTCAGTCAGTGCTGGCTGTGGGTGTCACTGACCCCAGCTAGGCCTGCAAAAGATTGTCTGTCAACAGGCGAAACCTCATTCACTGTTGGAGATGGACAACACCTCTCTTACGGTGCCACAGCCAGCTGGCATCTCAAAGGGCACCCACCAAAGCCACCACGTTCTGCGTGGAGCATAACCAGAGTTACTGCAGGGTACTCACACCAGAGCAAAACCCTTATGAACCAAACCTCTGCAACACAACTCAACCTCACAGGTTTCAAGTCTTACCTCAATAGAAAGCCTATAGGCAAATACAATCACAGATCTGCTTTAGTATGACCACATTAAAAGCACCAGTAACACCCAGCAGCTTCACCAGTTACAGTGCATCAAGGAAAGGCAAACAGCTGGCAGATGATCCACCACGAGGTCTTGCTCTGAATCAGGAGCTGACTTCCTTTGCTGTGGCAAGCATTTGGCACCACTGGAGAACAACCCAAGCGATTGTATGAAAAGTGCCAACAAGAAATCCCATCAGAACAGATTAAGCAGTGCTCATGCACAGGTCTCGAAGAGCTGGAGCACATCACATCCCACAGAAAGGGGGATGGGACACCCACCCTGTCCCCTCCCAGCACCACGTGCAGAAGATTACCTGCCTCTGCAGCCTGACAAAATCTGTGGAAGTTCTCCAGAGGCAGAATGGACACACTGTTGTTATTAAACAAATTAGGGAAGAGACGTATTTAAGACTTTTCTCTGATTTTTTTCTCTGAAAATCCATGATAAACTAGCAAAGGATTAAGATTTGGTGATTAGCACCTGAATAATAACAAGTAATTATTTTTGAGCCAAACAAGGATAGAGTATCCTGGGTAATTTATAGTGGGTAATTAAGGTAATGAATGCTTGAGAGTCTATCAAATAAATAGTCCCTAAAAGTGTCATTTTAATAGGTGCATGATTATAGGCAGCACTAAAGAGGACTGAAACAGATACGCTGTACCTGTTTCAGATGTGTTTAGAAAAGACATAAATCTTATCACTTAAGCTGTCACCTAAAGTCACCATTGAACAGGGCCTGTTCCTCTAAGCTTGTTTACATGGGCAAATCTACCATCCAATTAACTGGTATAGGTATGCCAGAATCACCACCTATGTGAACACTTACTTTAGATGCTTTTTGTTTGGCTTGTCTTGTACCAATTTGCACATGATATAATTGAACGAAAAATGGGCTCCTGTAGTGTTTCTCCCCATGGACAGGTGAGCAGATGGAGGGATCCCAGCAAAAGAGTTCATCTAATTTGCTATCCCTTTTGGAATACAAGGGTAATATTCCACCTTTGAGTACAGTGACAGGAAAACAGTGCAAGCATGGACTAATGTTTCCCGTACCACACCTCAGCAGGATAATAAACCAGGGAAAAGCTATTTAAAAAGCGTGTCCTGCCACAGAGCTGTTGTGTACTGAATCTAGCACTGAATCAACCCAGTTTTATTTCCTATGTCCTCCGGATAGGTAGGAGTTGCTTAAGCAGCACTCTGGTCCTCTAACATCCAGCATGGGCAGCAACTCATCCGTCTGAGTCCATTTGTGTGCCTTGGCCAGAGAAATGAAGCTGCAGTAATGGTGAGCTCTTGTTGACCGGCTCAGCAAGCCTGAACATTATTATGTTTTATAGCTCTCCTCAGTCAAATTATGGCCATTTCTTAGCACATCTTGAAAAGGGGATGACTCTTCCTCAACACAAAATGAAGGGAAAATACAGCTACAGTGGATTGAGGAGTCAACGTACATGGCCAGGACCCATCCTTGCACCTGGGCCAAGGCTAGGCATGTCTCCAAGTCACTCTGGTCTGGGAACAGCGTGGATCACACCACCTAGCTCAGTAAAATAACAATAATCAATAATCTGGGCTTTGCAAAGATGCAGTATGTCCCCCTGTGGTAGGACCCTATGTATAAGTTTGAAAGTGATAGCATGTTGGCAAGTTGTTGGATTTAATATGGGTATTAAATCCCCCTGCTAAATGATAATATGAAGTTGAAAGGATGGACTATGTTGAAATTTCCTTAATGAAAAGCTAACTGCTCCTAATATGACCTGCTTCACCAAGAGTCTTATGTCATGATTAATGAGAAAGCATTACTCTCATTGGTTTTCAGAGGTAAGATGAACCTTTAATATTTAATGAAATGTCCAACAAGTATTAGAAGAAAACTCTAAGCTGCAACAGAATATCCACTTGCATGTCTGAATGTTAGTATGTACTGACCAACTAACCAGTTGTAACCACACTAGCAACAGCCTTATAAAATGAGGGAGAAGGGGGCTTACATTGTTCAGAAGCCAATCTTTGGATTAACTGCAGGTTTATGCAGTTTTATTTCACTTCTTCATTCATCTTCGTGCCTCAGTTTTATATGACCTCTTGGTATGATGTCCAGCTTGGAATCTGGTCATGACTGATGGTTTGGAAGGTTTCATATATGGACTTCCATCTCTGCTTTAATAAAATGCTGAGTTTGATGGAAAATTAATTCACTGAGCCCCTTTGATCTTTCCTCAAAGCCAGCATAATTCTGGTTTTTTTTATTACATTTTGTTGTCTGATCAGAAAACTGGTGCTCCTCAGAAAATTTCTCCCTGTGTTTGCACACTTCTTGAACGTCTGGTTCAAAATTTTGCATGCCTATTTGAAAGCATAATGAAGTCTGTGATTATCTATTTCTTCCAGGCAGTTCACAAGTGTTGATGAATCCTTACTATTACTTCCCATAGAAATACGGGAGAGGATAATTCTGCTATCTTAGAAAATACCTTATTTTTTCTCACATAGGCACAAGCTATAATACTCAAAGTAATTTATTTCTGTGAAAAAAATCATATGCTAGAAAAATTATTTAATAAGCTAAACAATTAATCACTACGGCAACCGTACAGATATTCTTTCCTAACTGGTAATTAATATATTGCTGAATATTTTTCAATTTGTTTCTGGAAACAGTACTGCAGGCTCCACTATTTGCAGTCAGCAGCAGCACTATCCTTCAAGTGTTCATCTCAACACGACCGGTGGCATTGTACTTTGTGCTCTCTTTCTCTCCTTGCCGTGCACTACACTGTGTAGCACTTCCCATTCCACTCACTGTAAGTTTGAATTCCAGCACTTTCTGCTCAGGGATCAAATATTCTGCTCAAATCAAATATGAAGGTGGCGAACATAAGTCATCTCTAAGAAAAAAAAAATGGTGGTATTTTATTTTCCTCTTCGAAGATAAGTATAAAGTAGCCTAAAGTTGGAAATATTCCTGTAATTTGATCTTATGATTTACATAAAGTGACTGTAGTTTTGGCAGAACAATTAGATAAAATGAACCACATACAAAAGCTCCGCTTGGGTTAAATGGCTCTACTCCAATAGGAGCAAGAAGAAACCAGCAGATTGCATTTGGGAAAGAAAGCATGAGCATTCATCTGACAGTGACATTTCAACAACTTCATCGTGAATTGTCCCAGTGTTAAATATTAGCTGTTTTTGCAGCAAAGTGTGGAAAGTGTTCCTTAGTTAAACAGCAGATTTTTTTGTTTCTTCATTTAATAACAAATAAATTATGAGGAAACTTTTGTTTTCCATCATCTTGAGAATTGTATCACTGTTTTGCTGGAAATAAGAGCAGTTGGCGTTTTCTTCATGCCAGCATATGCATGTGAGTTGAATTGTCTCTGAGTTGCAAGCGATAGCACGGTAGTCCTTGTGCCAGAAAGCAATTATTTACTGCACTGCAGCAAGGTTAATCTCGCAGGTGGAAGCCCCCACCCCACAGACACGTGGCAGCCGCATCTTCGGCACTAAAGGAAGTGGACTCTAGGGTAATTGATAGTCCCTTTAAGTAGTAGAGACCTGCCCTCCGGAAATGTTATTAAAATTTCCACCTAATTTTATTAAAAAGAACCATCTTTCTAACCAAATGGAGAAAATATAGAAATAAAAGGTGCAACCAGAAGACTATAAATGGATTTTCCTAATGTTCAAAAGGATTTAAGGCCTAAGGCAATTTACCACTCTCATACAAATGACTTTTTCTGTCTATTAGAGACTCCAAAACCTGCTGTGAATTGGGATTTACAAGACAGGCACAAAACTAACTTTTCCTAGAAGATCGAAACCTATTGAAGTACTAGAGGAAACCGTTGCAAACGCTCTCAGTGATGAGTCAAGAAACTCCAAGTCCTGCAGGAAACGTTGCACCCTCAAAGCAGGAGGTATAGTGAGGAGGGCAGTAGAAGCCTTAGAAAAACACTTTTGTTTTCACTAAGAGAACACCAAAAGTTGATGAACTGTCTAATTAACTAGAGAATGAAAGCTTTTGTTTTGAAGCCCGCTAGCAAGAAGCCCTCCATAACTACACACAAATGTACAATGTAGCTTCAAATGGACGGATGTATTGTCTTCTACCTCTTTAGCAATGCTGTCACTCGGGTTACATAAACATGCCATGCACACTGAATTTCACATCACTGGTGCTGCTTGAAGCATGTCATAACATTTTCCGGCCAAATATATACGATCCTCCAACTCATATATATATATATACTTGTATCTCCACTATGCAGTTAATGAGATACACAGCTGATAAGACTCTTGTTCTACATGAAAGCAAGAAAAACTTGAGTTATAGGGAGACTTTTCCATTTCATCAGTACTGTCACTTATAATTCCAACATTATGTAAGAAACAGGAGAAACTGGCTCTGATCTGGCTAAAGGTTAATAAATGCAGTGGTTGGGGGAACTAGAGCAGAAGAATACTAATGGCTCCTGCACCTGGAACGCAGCTTTCCTCTTCATCCTAATTAGCTTCTCCCACATCAGTGCATTTTCAACGCATTTGTGACCAATGCATTTATTAAATAATGCAGGTCTTTGGCTTCAGTAAGTCAAGTTTAAGTCAAACAGAAGAAACAGGGTGTTAACAAACGACTGACCCTGTTATCACTACTTAGATAGCATAAAATAATATTGACAGCTCTTCTGCTCCTCTGTCCCCTTAAAAAAAAAAAAAAAAAAAAAAGAGGTGTTTTTCTCTGGGCTAATTCAAAATTCCATTTGTTTATTTTCCTATGTTAATATTTTTAGATTTCTCTGTAAATATTCTTCTTCTCATGCATCAACAGATGACAATTTCTTGTGAAACCATATTCTCAACAAAATGTGAAAAAACTAAACTCAATCAAAATACTTTAGCAAGAGATTTCCTGGCATTGAAGTGGTCAGGAATGCACACATTAAATTAAATGTCTAAGGGCAAAGGCAAGGGAGAGGCTTGAGGAGTGATGAACCACTCATCTCTCACAGCGCTGTCAGCAAGTGCAACAAGTTACGTGCAAGACATGCACGGGATGAAACACGGCTCCTTCTCCCTGTCAAAGTGTCCTCCCCTGCGGTGGCCTGGGGTCACTGTCATGCAGCATCACGGGGCTGACAGTCAGCCATTGCACCCCTTGCAGCCGTGAGATGAATGATCTCTCCCAGACTCTGCTCACCAATTGCCACTTAATCAGCCATCTGCTTTTTGTCATTAGTACCTCAGCGGAGAGTGGCAAAGTAAACTGGTCAGAGAAATTCAGACCACGTTTTCATCGTGAGGTGTGCCACATCATTTCTTAATTCTCCTTTTGGGTCTCTAGCTCTATAAATGACTCCCCAGAGCAGGAGTGCAAACCCAGCTCTCCTGGCTGACCACCAGGTTTTGGAGACATGGCCTCCACCACTGGCTGAATAGTTTGTGGTTGGTGGCACATGTTCAGCAGGAGAGACGCTGCTGGTATAACCAAAAGAGGGTAAGGGTATAAATGGCACATTAAATTAGGTATCAGAGGGAAAGCCAGTGGAGAGAGTCTAGGTTTGGTAAACTGCTTTTTTTCTGAGCACTGTCAAAGTGCATGAGATGATGCCCTTCAAACCAGGAAAAAACCCTGAGAGGCAGGAGACCTCCCCTCCTGCTTCCTGGGGCTGCCTCGCACCAGGCAGTGACCTGACCACAGTGGGGCTATGGCCAAGGCTGAGGCATCTCCCTCCAGCCCTCCAAACCCCCATAAAATGCCTGCACTATAAGTAGGACTGTTCTCTTGATCTGTTTTCTTGATCCAATTTCTTTTTCCAGGACAGGGAACCCATTCATTCAGCAATGGAAAGGGGATTTATTTTTGTAGATAAGACGCAGAGAGCATCGCCTGTTGCCAGAAGGAAATCATATGGAGAAAACCCACAGCAGCAGCTGGTGCAGCTGCCAGCATTCCCCGTCTGCTCACCACTTGGACCAAAGTCTCTCTTCAGGACTGAGGATCTGCCTCCTCTTGTGAAGAGTGCTTCTGCCAGCACAGCAAGCCGATTCCAGAGGCGGAGGTACATAAAGCAGCAATTCAGCGAATCCCAGGCATCGTTTCTAACTCTAACACCAGGGCAGGATGTCTGAGAGTGGCTGAGGGAAATGCAGACCTTCAGCCAGTTCCCAGACATGAGCATGAATCTACTGAGCAAACAAATATTTACCTCTACAGTAACCGATTCCATGTTACAGTTATATGTAAACCAGCAACTGTGGGTAGGGGCTACTTCAGGAGGAACTTCCGACTGTTGTGAGCATGTAATAGATATTCTTGCCCTCCAAATGGTTTTGTTAAACCTCTGGAAGGGTTTGTTTTGGTAAAGTGTGAGATGTAAAGCTTTAATTCTATATACCTGGTGTTCCTGTGGCATTTGGCCAGGTATTTTCAAAGGGTTGCAAGCTTGTGGCCAGTGCTATGGAGAACCAAGCTTTACCAGTGACCTAGATCACATCCTAAAACAATGACAAACCATTGGTAGCATGCAGATGTGTTTCAAACATGCACTAAATATATTTTCCTTTACTTCTTGACTGAAAAAAACCTGATACCTCCTGTCCTCATTTACCTGCTGATGTCAGCTTGTGCCCTGCCCCATACAGCATCTGCTTTCTGCCATCTCTGTACCAGAGGCCCTCAATTGTTGTTCCTCTCTACCTTCTTCCGGGCACACGGTGAGATACAACCGTACACAAAAGTGTACTCCTTGCTATGAAATTAGTCACTGCTGCCCTTGACACAGATTCCTCCTTGCATCATAATGTTTAATACCAAGGAAAGTTTAATTAAATTTTGCGGAACTATGGCACAGGTAGCTCATTCGGGACTTGTTTGCTTCTTTTATTTAAATTTTCATTAGTCCACATTAAGTTACATTACATGTTGTAGACACTTTCCCCTTCTTGCACTCAGCAGATCAACTCAGACGCTTCTAGGATTGTAAACAATGCAAGGTAATTAGCCCAAGTAACACTTGCTGCCTCCAGGAGTGATTTTTCTCATGGTGTACCTCCTGCCAAAGGAAACCAGCAGCCCCATGAGCTCCGAGGAGGAGGGCCAGGCTGTGAAATTCCTCCTGGAGGCACATATTCACTCCACAGAGTCAGTACAACATGCATCCCTCGGAGTGAGAAATCCACCTCTCCCATTGTGGGAGGTGGTGAAAATTACACATACCACAACTTACATGTTTTAGAAGCCACAAACTCTGGAGACACTTTCATGCAGCTGGATGCAGTTACCAGCATTTGGGCTCTGTGTAATACCACAGTGTCTTTCAGGCTGAGAAAAAATGAGGACCTAGTGCTTATGGCTGTGCCTCCCCCAAGGCCACCCGATGGGGAAACCCCTCGCTGTGGCAAAGAATCTCTCTTGCCCGACCCACTGCTTGGGCTCCTCTGGCACACACGTGTGTGCTGCTGGGCAGGGACCTGAGCAACTGTAACTAACTGGGCTGAGAAATAGCTGAGGAAAAAGTTAATGTAGAGAAATACCTCTTTTTTATCCTGAGTATGGCCCATCTGGTTCATGCCAGAGTGCTTCCGCACATGGGCAGGTGAAACAGAAAAACTCCTCAGTCAAAACATGGCAGAAATACAACTGTTCAGTCATGAGTGTGACAGACCTGCCACGTTGCTCTTACAAACTTGGTTGAATGTCTTCCAGTCCTTCAGGCTTTTCCCACAACTTGAGGTCTTGATGGCAGACACCTTTTCCATCTGACAGCCACAGCCCCAGACATGGCCCTTTGCACAACCAGCTCTCCACCTTGCAAGTTCAGGGTGAACCAGGAAAGGAAAAAGCCTGGCTAAAAGAAATAAGCAGTTTTATTTAGTTTTTGTTTCCTTTGTGAAGACCATCACTTGCATACCCAGTCCTCCGATGGCCTACACAAGTGTTTGTGCCAGAAGACCAGGAGCTGAACTTTCCCAGATCACAGGGGGGCCTCTTCTCATGCTGCTGCTCCTCATCAGGGTCTCCTGGACTCATGCTGCAGTTCCCCAGGGTCTAACCATACATTGTTTACCCTAGTTTCTTCACTTTCTCTAAATGCTATCCTCTCAGTTTCTCCCATATCTTCCGTTTTGGACATGATGACCTACTACAGGGGTATATGACTCCTTCCCTCGTCAGATACTTCCTCCATCTCTTCCCATGCACTCAGGCCAGCCTCCCCAAGCTGGTCCCATCGGTTCTTGTCATTGACAACTGGACAACTTGAAAAATGTGTTTTGACTCCCTGCACTTTCTGGAAGGTTTTGGCTGAGCAGGCCTGGCCATAGGACAAGTGTTGGAAAGAAGGATCAAAACGAGTGCTTTAGTTAAGCAGGAATTTCTATCAACTTGCATTTTGGTGGATGGATTTATGTTATCTAAAATAACTGAGCAGATGGTTTTCAATCTGAGAAATCTATGAAATCTACCTGATGATTTGCAGGGAGCACAGATGAATGGAGAGCAAGAAACATTATTTAGAAAAGCAAAAAAAAAAGAGTCCATAATGCCAAAGAACAATGAAGGAATGTTTCCAGGATGGGGTGTTAATGAAGAGTTGCTATGAAAAATGATTAAAAGCTGGTAGAAAATACAGGCTGTGCAAAACTGATGTTATCAGGTTCAATTTCTTTTCAGTCATTCAAGGTACTCAGTCAGAGTTATTATAACAACCAGTCAATGATCTCAATAGTTTTCCCTGCCTGCATGTTTATTATCAGTTTTTTTCAGATTAAGGCAAGAATAGTGAGCAGCTCATGTTAAAATACAAGGTTATGAGCACATTTTTTATAGGTTATAAAAACTGTATTTGCCAAGTTTCACATTGTCACATTGCAATGGAAAGAAATTAGAGAGCGTAAATCCATTTGCAGCTGTACTTTATACCAAAAGTAACCATGTGGGGAAATACAGGATTTTAAAACATCTACTACATGGTACACTCAAGATAAGAGTTCCACACTGGGGAAAACACATTTTCAAAGTTTTTCAACCTGACACAGAAGCCAATGGAGTCAACGGCATCCTTGGTACCTGCCTGAGCAATACATACACTTCAGCTTTTTTCTTACACTGCACACACCAGCTGAACACAAAATCTGACAAGGCCTTTCATACCCACCACTTACGACCTACCCTGGCGCTGTCTGAACTGGAAGATTTTGTTCTCTGTGCAACTTGTCCTATTTTTTTTTTTTTTCAGGATATGAATTTAGTGTTAGAAGAAAGAAAGTAGTTCATTGCTCACAGCTTAACAAGTATTTCTGCATCGGCACCTGCGTAGACAGTTTCTCTCATGAGTATGAAAGGACGTAACATCAAGGATGGCTGAATTGAAACCCACCCCTGCGATGCTCCACCACAACTAGGACAAACCTGATGCCAACAAGAAAACCAAAGGTAAGAGCATGAGTCCCATTGCACGAGGCTGAAATTTAGTGTCACATCACCCATGCACAAACCCTGACGTGGTCCTGCCATCCCCACCTGCTATTTTTCACCAGGTCCTCAATTCATTAGTTATTGTTGCAGATTTAACATAGAAGAAATACATATCTGAAGGTGGGAAGCTTCAAATTATTTAAAAGTCCATGACCTACCTGAAGACAACGCTGCCAGAGTCCACTGCATACATATGGCTCCTAAAAACTTATGATGCTGTCTCTGTCTGTCGGGGCACATCACAGTCTGTATTCCCAGGAGGAGGTAAAGTAGCACAGGAGAAAAAGTACTGGGGAAAATGAAAAAAAAAAAAAAAAAAGAACTGAAAGAAAAATTAAGTGTTATTTATTCTAAAAAAACTTGCTGCGTCAAAAAAAGCGCACTTAATTTCATTGAGAACTAAACATCTTGATGACTAAGAAATTTGCCACATGTGTTTTTCTTCCCCTCTATACATATGAGGACAGCAAGGTGCCGTGTATTGAAACAACCTAGGCCTGATTATATTTTATTTGAAATTATTTTTCACAGAGATGGAAAGTTTTGAAGAGAATTTCCACAATTAGTTAGACTGCATTAAACCAGCTTCATTAATGGAATAAAACTTCAAAGTAGAGAATTTATTCCATCTGTAGCAATCAAAATGTAAATAAATACAATAATTCAAATAAATAATACAAACATTTGGGGGAATTATATCACTTTTGGGAGGTGTAACACACCGGCACATCAGGGAATGGAAAACTGGCTCATTCACACTCAGGAGATTCATCTGAATCAGATGGCAGCACTATTGAATTAGACGGTACGTAGCAGGATGGCACTACACCTCCCACTACTCAGACCCTAAATCAGTATTGCTGTTGTATAACGTGTTCTGCAGCACCTCTTATTCAAAATACAAAACTTTTATTCAGCAGTTGGAAGCACTGATCAGTGTAAGGAGGGCTTTCTTCTGATAGCTGTATGTGTTAAATACTATTTTCCTTAAACAGAGAAAGTTGAGTGGGCCACTACCAGGTTAGATGCTATACTATGAGCAGCTGCTGTGTAGCTGCTCCATCCTGTCTCCAACGCTGTCATGCTCTGACCACTTCTCTTTCTGCACTGGGAAACAAGTTTCAGTAGCAAACACAACTTCTTACTCACAATTTCAGTACTCCTGAATCAGGGTTTCTGCTATGGATTTTTTTTTTTCTTTGAAACAGCCATTTAATACTTTGTTTTCTGTCAGTGGATGGACGGTTTGCATCAACCTGTTGAGTTACCCAGTGACACTCGTTCCTCTTGCTCCTCCTGTCTGTCCCTCCTCTCACCTGGCTGTTCAACGACGGGCTCCATGAACAGATGCATTGTGGGGTTTGGCAGGGAAGGCAATTAAAAGACATCACAATATTAAAATAGGACTGTCACCATCTTACATCCACAGAGAAGTTTTTAGTTTGATTGGTGGACCATTAAAACGCAGGCCCTTAATGAAGATGTAACTCTGGCACAAAGATGGTTTTTGGAATATGAATCAACTTGTTCTGATTAAATCTCTGAAACCACTATTACAGAACTTTTTATAACCTCTCATAAAATTTGGATCCCTTTTGTTATAGTTAGCTCAAATTCTCTCCTTAAGTCCTCTTTTATGATCATTTTTCTCATGCTGAAGCTATTAAGAAGAAACAAAGTTGTTTCCTCCGAAGGGATTTTCCTTTGTGCCCTTGTAAGGAGGACAGAGCAATAATGTTCAGGACAGCTGCTCTGCACTGTACACAACCAACCAGCCAGGAAAAACAGTGAAAAATTAAGCCAAAAAAGGAAACATTTTCATATTCATGGGTCCCTGAGGACACTTCAATGAGTTCACAGGGTTCTAATAAGCACCAAATGTCACAAGCATGGTCCACCGAAAATAGCATGTGGAAAAGGCTTTAAACAAAAATGATCCAACAACATAACTTATACAAGGTTAAAAGAAAATGAAGTTTCTGTCGAAGATCAGGACAAACAGTCCAACAAAGTTCAAAAAGAGTAGTGTTCTCCATGTGTTGCTGATAATTTCAGGTCTGCAGCTTTAAAAATGATACTTCCTCCATCTGCTCACACTGCAAACATCTCTCCTCGCTATGAAGAGCAACATGGTGTTGGTCCTGTCAAGGATTTACAGTTTGTCTTGCAGGTAGTTGTGGAATGACACCAGTTTGGAGGCTTATCTTCGTTGCTATGTTTCCTCTCAGATGTTCATGGCTGCAGAGACGTGCTCTGCTTTGTTACAGCTCTCTGTACATTGGGCGTCTGCTGACAAATGGGCAGATACAGTGAAGTTATGCCAATAGCCTTCAAGGTAGGAGAAAAATTAGTAATTGGGTATTTTTAACTATTTTATAGATGGAAAAGCATCTGACCTCTGCCAAGACTTTAGTGTCTGCTCCATATAAGAAAAATGGAGACAGTAACTCCGGCAAAGATCTTACCTGAAAACTGAAGAGGAGATGGAGGAAAACCAACGAGGTGAAGTGACTCACAAGATCCCATGACATGGTAATGACAGGACCAGCATTAGAAACCAATCTTTGTGATTCCCAGTTTTGCTCCCAACCAAAAATGAAGCAGGACTTTCATAAAATCAGTCAGGAAGGCACAAGATTTGATACCCCAGCCGTACTAGCAGCATACAGACCAGACAGCTGTCCCTGGCACCTGGCATTCTCAGGGTCTGTTCAGCACACACGGGCAAAGTTCCTCTGGCCTTACTGACCACTGAGCCATCAGTCCCCCCAGAAATCATTCATATGATTGCTGCTAAAATCAGCAAATGAGGGTCTGTAGTGGAAGTACTGTATTCACATTAGAGAGGATTTGAGAAGCTGTTTCTTTAAAATATGCACACACATGCACAGACACTAAAAAATGGGCAGCCCTGACTTAGTTTCAATAACAATCACATTTCTAGACTGCTCAAGCCCCGCAGTGCCTGGTAAAGACTAAGACTCTGGGACCAAGTTTTCCCCAGGTTACACCGGTATGATGAAGCCAGTGGGAACACTTTGCAATCAGGAAGATGGAAGGGTTCCCAGGTCTCAATTGGTCTTTGTGCACATCAGTGCAGCCGTTCATGCACAGGCTGCCGAGCCAGAGTTACTCTGCATGCTCACTGGGGTAATAGACTGCAGTTCACTCCAAGTTAATCTGTATTTAATTCATCATGGGTTGCCCATGTGTAAATAACTACATCCCAACTTCCCGTTTAAAACCACGAGATTCTGTTGTTACAGCACTGAGGCAAATATGGTACAGCTCTACAGTCTGAAACAGTAGACCACAGGCAGCAAGAGGGTACAAGCATCAGGCTGCAGATCACCTCACATCCTACTTTCCCTCTCAGCCTCAGGAAGAAGAAATATTTCTGCAGAAGCATGCAGAACCAGCTGGGGAATACACTGATGTGAGCAATGAGCTGGCATCTCTGGTTCATATACACTCCAATCTACCCGCCCACTCCTCTGAGAAATATGTAAAAATACGACGATCAAATAGGGTTACTTTCACCATTGACTCAATTTCTCCCTATAAGACTGGTTCTGCTACCTGCATACAGCTCTCCAAAGAAGTAAACCTGTGATTTTATTCAGACTGCAGTACAAAAGAACTGAAAGCGTGTGCCATTTTCTCAAGGCATCAATATTTAATACCTTTCTTGATAACCTAAACTCATTCTCTGACATCAAAGCATTTAGTGGTCTAACCCAGTACATCACATTACATAATCAAGCTTTTTTTTTTTTTTTTTAATGCTGAACATTAACTCAGAAAGTCCTCAGCACGTGGAATGAAATACCACAACACATAGGCATTCAGGTCACTGAAGAATGTAAATCTATCCGACATCCCTTAAAACACACAACTCCTAGCCCTAGCCCTGGTCTGTAGGTGACCTGCCATTTCTTTGCTATTCCAAGCTATACTGATTTGAAGGAGATCTAAAATGACCTATCAGACTCAAATATTAAGGAAAAAAAATGTTAGTGTTTGGAAATGCCAGAAAATAAATACAAACAGGGAGAAATAATTTAAGCTATCCAAATGTTTTGAGTGCAAAAATAACATCTGGGAAAAAAAGGTTATGGGTGTCATTATGCTCTGAATACTGAAATCATCTTCTCATTGCAGAGTAGCAGTGCAGAAATAATCAGAATGTTAGTTTTTATAGAGACAGAAATAGAAAAGAACATGGTGATTACAATGCTTTTAACTAACACATGGAAATGTGCTGACCATGCAGGTCGGTTCAAGGTGCAGCTCACACTTCCATGATGTTCTATCAGGGACAGAAATGGAGAAAGCTGTTAGGAGTAGACAGAGGGAATGGGAAATAAGAAGGAAGGTGATAATATCAGAGCTGTTCAGTTCAGAGAAGAGATATGTGAAAGCAAACAGAAGTACAAATATAGTTAAGGTCACACTGGGGACTCCCATTTGCTAAGATAATAGTGCATCCCTGGAAAGGAACAGCAGTGGATTTAAAGCTGAGCAAAACAGGACCTGATTATCATCCCAGCATTTATATTTAGGGTAACAATCTAAATGGAGTAACAATTTGAAATTTGATTTTTCATTAAAAATAATTTATTTTCTTGGTTGGTTAAGACCTACTGTGAACTGTCCGTGCAGGTGAGGGGCATATTCAAAGTGATTTATGCCATTTTTCTGCAGGATGTTTAGAGTTGTCTAGCCCTATGTGAAAGTTTTTCCCATAGCAAAACCCCTCATCATCCTCCCCACCCCTGTTTTTAAATATAAGCTCTTCACGCACCTTTACATATAAAATAAAAAGGGTAACAGGAATTAACATGCACTTCAGTTTTCAAAGCCCATATTTGGAAACACTCACTGTGGCCAAATCAATGCAACAGCAGTTTTGTTCTTAGAGGAAAATCAAAGTTATTCTAGTCATCCACATTCCTACTACTTTTATCCTCTCCAAGGTACACAAATGGTTCTTCTTTTATAACTACAGTGAAAGAACTCGGAGGCATTTCAGCTACCAGGAGAATTACACCATTTGCCATATTTCTCTTGCTGAGAAAGAGGAGGGTAAAATCAGCATCGTGATACTGCGATACCACATAGAAGCTGTTTCTTCATTGGGCAAACTGCTCAGCAGATAAAACTATCCCACCTCAGAAACTGTCCGAGAAATGTCCAAGGTCTCTGTTTTCCCTTGAGCATAGAGAAATGCCTGTTATGGTTCCTACTTGTTTTGCTTTTCCCCGTGCAGGACGGAGGGAAATTGCTGCTCACAACCAAGACTCTGAAATGCCAAACATCCGCAGTCCCCAAAGTTAATAACGCTTCTATAATGAGAGGGTCTTAGACATTCAAACCTGGTTAACAGAGTGGTTTTACTCTCTGGAGTCCTGTGCGCAGATTTTCTATTCTTTGTATGTTCCATAGCTCTTTACATACGGTGTAAAACGTTACCAGCCAGATGGCCAGTATGCTGAGTATGTGGTCTTTGAAAATGTTCAGTCATCTCACTAACTGCCACATCTAACTAGCAGGCTAAGGTCCACTCTAAAAAGGGAGAAAAAAACCCACCAGACCTTGAGCTTTTGCGGCACAAAGGGGTTTCTAAGGATTATTGCTGTGAAATTACACCTGGAGCTGCATGGAGACCACTGGAAAACGTCTTTGATCTTGCAGTAACCTTGTGTAAGCAATGTTAATCATGATTGTTTTCTATGTAACTGTCTCCTGTTGCCTACTGCAATGCTAAGAAACTTCAGTGCATTAAAATAGTTATTGCTATCCCTAAGGAACGATCATTGCTTACTTTATAAACATAGAATATTGTTAATAATAAGATTTGAGCATGCTGATTTGAACAGACTGCAGTCAACCTCTGTTATGATCAATCTGTGTAAGCTAACTAGTTGCAAACAAATAAATAAATAGGCAGTAAATTACCCCCACAGAAAGATTTTTGGGGAACTTCTAGAAAGAAAATATGGAAATCAATGCAGAGACCTTCCACGTGTGCTACTTCGACTTCCTTCCTTCAGTGGAAAGAAGGACCCAGTTACAACCTGTGCAGTACTTTGGGAGATGCCTGCTGAAGTAGACTGCTAAGTGGGAGAAGAGCAGTGACAGAGGATCACACGTTAGAGCAATAATGCAATTTGTGGAAGCCATGGTTTGGGTTTTGTACTGCAACAAATCTGCAAGGGGAAACTAATGCTGGCTGTAAACTGTTGGAAGAAGCGGAGAGACAAGAGGCTAATGTGATCAATGGGAAAACTCACCACGATAAGTAGGGTGTATGGTGTTTCTGTACATAGAGATGAGCAGACTTCATCTGTTGGCCTTAAAAGAGGTGGTTTTGCGTCCAAATTACAGGAAGAGACTTGCATTCATACCGGGTGAATTGCTCAGTTTGCTATGAATGCTGCTGGCAGCGCTATGCACAATATGTCAGACTTAAAAAGCTTCTGTTTCCCAGTCGTCACTTAAATTTTACTTTTTTTTAGTAAGCAAAGTCTTAGAGGACTGATAGTTGCCATAGACACATCAGCAAAGACTCAAAAGAATCATCTGGGAGAATATGACTATCTGTGAACTAGATCCCAAAGGGAATCAAAGCTGAAGCTGAGATGACTCACAGACACACAGAGAGAAGTCGGCTACCCTGGCAGGGAGAGCCTGGGTACAAACACCAGCTCAAGAAGGCAGGAGTCACAACGGTGTTTCCAGATCGAGTCGCAAAGGCTGTGTCCTGCATCACCCGTGTCCCTACAGAGACTCCTCTTCCCTTCATGTACCTGAAGGACTTGAATTGGGCCTTCGGTGGGCATCGCTGCAGGTGAGCCAAAGCCACTCAGATCACCATGCGGTGTTGTGCAGAACAAATTAACCTGTCCCTTGCATAAAACTAAAGATTCAAGATCAGATAAAGATTCTATAACCTGGGCACACTTAATTTTATTTCATGAAATGAGGACGTTTGGATAAAAATAAAGTGGGGTCCCTTTAAGGCAGTTTTCTAGCAGAGGACTAAGCCCACCAGTCTTTACTCATTAAAAACCCCATTAAGGACAGAATTCCAATTTTATATCTCATAATATTTGTGCAGTCATGTTTATCTTGGGAACAAATAGATAGGACTGTTCTGCCGTGAGACATCTGTGAGTAACCTTTCACCTCCTGTCATGTTTATGTTCAGCACAAAACACGTTTATCAAAATGCTGCTTTGGATTTATATAATGACTTTCATCCCACTGCCTCAAAGAACATTATTCTATTTGCCAAGGGTTTGTTTATGCCCATTTTGTGGAATAAAGGAAGATTTTCATTAGCTGATGAGACAACCTGGAAAATGGGGTACTACAGATCCCCTTTGGTGGTCATGTGAACCTTGCTCCTCTAGCTCCCCTGGCCAGGCAAATGGCCAAATCTTAGAAAAGATTTTAATTGCTCCACCAAAACCTCTATTTTTATTTAAGTCCCGATTAACAAATGTTAAACAAGCTTGCTGCTATCAAAGCCGCAGGAGATGTGAGACATCACTGACATTTTTCCACCCCCTGCTTTGCTCTCCCCCATCCTCACCTGACTGACCTCGGAGAGCGCTGCCACGCCGGGAGCACCCGCACCCCCAGCTCTCCTCAGGGATGGCACCGCGCCTGCCAGGACACCGCCGCCTCCTCCTCCTCCTCCTCCCTGGGCTGGACACTGCCCAAAGAGCTCCTGCATTTCTGCAGCCAAGATCACCTCCTCCTGCAGGCCCAACCGTGTTTTGTGCATCTGAGGTATTTCAGAATACGGGAAAAAGGTGCCAGAGGTTAATGAGCCGCCCTTCTCTTAGCTCCCACGGCTCCCTCTGCTGAGGGACCACCATTCAAAGCAGACTTCTCACACCGAATGAATTTTTCATAAGTTAATTGTCTCCGTCCTTTTCATGAATTAAATTAAACTGGGAACATCAAGCATATACTGTCAGCTTTAGCTTCAGGCATCTTCACCTTTAGGTAATTTCTAACAGCAAAGGATGGCTCAAAACATGTGGCTGTTAACACCTTTGAAATCAAATCAACAAATAAGGAAAAAACAAAGGTAACCCTTATTCATACAGAATGCTTCATCTTGTACCATTTATCAAGGAAGACGGACAAGAATGATACCATTGTTCATTTTCATATCAATTGGCAGAAATTATCTTTATTAGAAAAATGAATTTTTCATATATTTACAATTTTTACATCATGTTATACTTGGCACATGTGTTTTCCTCAAATAGTTATATACATTTCGGTACACACAGACATTCGAGTCCCCCATTCCCTTAATGTTTTTCTACATATTTAACAAAAATGAAGAACACAATACAATTTGTAAGACAACCATAATAATTATATATTTCTCTATCGTAAAAAGTTTGAAGCAAACATTTTTTTTATTTTTTTTATTTTTTTAAGATATGTTTCAAAATATTTATACAGTATTAGCACTCAGTCATGCACTGGGTTAAAATATGGTCGGGGTGAACTGCTGTGAGACGGGATGCGTGATGCGGGAGAGAAGCGTGTGACTCCCAGCTCCTTCAAGCTGCAACGTGTGCTGTTGGGTAGATCCCACCACCACCAGGATTTCAAAAGCAGGGACAAGGGGGTGCAGGGGCAGCCGGGTGTATGCGTATCTCTGCAACACAACAGTCAAAACTGTGTGTGTACACACCCTTGTGTGTTAAAACTCATTTCAGTTCACTAAACCTATCCAATAAAACAAGCAGTAATTGGAATGTCATAACTGGGTTTTAATTATTCTCTTTTTTCCCCAAACCTTTTCTTTTGAAGAATGCATTAGACTATGAATCGTATAATGAAATTCTGGATTCCCTTAAACATTAATTTATTTCATGCTTGATTCCAATTCACCAATATTCTTTTATTTCTACTCTAACATCCTGATTTATTTCCCCAGGTGCTGAGAGGTCTTCAAACCTCTACTATTCTTTGCTATCAATTGGAAATTTATTACTTACCCTTTGGTTTGAAATATGACACTCTTGAGAGTGTTACAGTAAATTGCACTAGTAAATAACAGAAGTGATAGGCTCTTTAATTTACTGTGTATGGAATCAAACGGTTCTAAGATTTCTGGTAAGATGCTATTTATGGAATGCAAATTTCTTCTACTGCAATGTAGATTAGTGCTCCGTGTAACCAGTACAAATTAGTACCCTTGGAGTTTTTTCCCCCCTTCAGAACAAGAATACTTTTGCAACTGTACTAATAACTAATTTACTTTCTGAGCAAAATCCTAAATTAATAGTGTGAATTCCTACTTTCTCGAGATACAAATGAAACTAAATTAGTCTCAGGATGATGACTGAAGATCCAACACTAATTTTGAGTTACATCTCATTTGTCAGAGTTCAACTGCAAATAACTTCTAATCAAACTCAAAATAGCAATACATTACTTGAAACTGTTAAGAAATAGTTGTAAAATCTTTGTCACAATGCTGAATTTTTGTCTTGCCCCTCATTCTCCCCCAAAACTTTATACATATACATATATATAAAGCTTATATATAGCTTATATATGTACATGTATGTATACAAAGACTAATCAGTACAACACATTAAATTTACATTATTCAAGTAAACAGGTAAAAATGTTTTTAAAAGTGTAATTTGAGATTCTAAAATATTTCTGGTGGTTTTTGTTTAGCAGCACAGAAATATTCGTGTTTCATCTAAGCCAGCAAAAATCATTAAACAGGATGAAAGGAAGCACAAAATGCCCTTTAGGCT